>NC_051159.1:69689972-70349972 GCF_013339745.2 Dermacentor silvarum
AGACTATCGCAATCGTTGACGGGCACCGACGCTTGACATGTTTTCCGACGGGCTCGGCCGTTATCAAGCTGCGAGCAACGCAGTGTGTAGCTTCGGGGCAATCAAAACTAGCCCGTGCACACAACGCGCAAGCAAGCAAGCGCGATACGCAGTCTCGCACGCTACAGTGGACGCAGCACCGAGCATACAGCGTACGCTGCTTCCCAAAAAGAAAATGGCAAAAAAAAAAAAAAAAAAGTTGGAGTATACGAGAGGCCGGCCGCGGACGCGCTCGTGTGCTACGCACAAGCGCACACACACACACAAGCGAACGAACAAGTTGGCTCGGGACGTAGCTGCGACGGACGGCACTCTCTCACAGCCAGAACCAATCAAGAGCAAGCGAGCCGAGCCCACTTTTGTCTTTTTTATCGCTCGAACCTCCAGCGCCGCGACCAATAGCGGCGCGCACGCCGTTTCGCAAAGCGCGCCCCGTCGAGCCAACCGGTTTTCGGCGCAGTGATTCCGAAAGCGCAATCAAACGACGTGCACGCCGCGCGCGCGCGCATTCAGAGGGGTTAGAAAAAAAAATAAAAGCAACAATTAAAAAAAGGAAGGCACCCGCGGGAAGACCGGATTGGGCGAGGGTCAGGCTTTGCCGACCTTCCTCGTTTCTTTGTTTAATTGCGCCAACTCGCAAGCGAGCGTTGGCGATGCGCGCCTCTGGACGTTCCGTGGGCTGGAGCGGTCACTCTCCCGCTGTGCCGACTCGCCACGCACGGCCCTTGAGGGGTGCAGCAGCGTTGTGATTCACGGGCCGTTCGAAAGGCGCCGCATAAGCAGCCTTTGGCTGCTCAGCCGCAGGCGCCAGCCTGCCCTCCTCCTCTGCGCTTTCTGCTGATGCTGCTATGCAGCTTCGGCTGCTGGCTCCACCGCATAGCCGAGCGGCGACGCCGGCGACCGACGTCAATGCACCCGTATATTTGCATCACGCTAATGAATGGCTCGGTCGAATTATGTAAGGGCAGCCGTAAAAGCTGCGCCGCTGCGCGGGCGTCCATCCTGTTCTTTTTACTTGGCAAGAGGCAATCGCGGATGCAAGAAAGCGCGGCAAAGCCGCCTTCCTGACTTTTTTTTTTTTTTCGTGTTTTTCCTGGTTCTCTCGCTGTCTTCCCGCATCATTCGCCGACACGCCAGTCACGCATGCATGTAATTGCCATGCGCCAGCGTTCCTGCGAGCAAGTTTTCCTAGAAGTAGCTGATATTCGGTAAAGAAGCCAAGCTAGCGTTACAGAGCGTATGCAAGAGGCAATAATAAGTCGCGTGATTTCCGGTAAAGCTGTTTCTTGCTCCGTGCAACGCCTAAATATGCGGAGAAAACGAGTATTCGGTCATTATAAGCGAACCCCGTCATTCATCCACAAACACTAAAATTTATTACACCTTCGTGCTATAGCATGCGTCCAATTTCCAAAAAATGTGATCTCAGTGCCTTTCAGGGCAGTTCAAAACACTGCAATAATGACCGTATAACGCTTTTGAGGCCTTGCATATAGGTAATATAATGCAAAGGCCGTAATTGACATGCACACTTTAAACTTTTTTTCTCCACATCCCTCACAACATGGCCACTAAATACAGGGTGTTTCAGCGAACACTCTCAAAATTAGTTTAAGGTTGCCTGTGGCAGATAGCCCAATTCTAGTTCATGAGCTGGTCTACTCGAAGAGGCGGACATTACTAGCACAAGAAATTGATATGCATAATCGAATGATTAACAAAACTTCACTAATTAAGTTTTAATTAATTACCTGATGGCCCATATCGCAATTTACAAATTGTAGCCATGGAGTTCACAAGGCGGATCCACTTGAAATTAATTCTCAGGTGTACACCAGCTTCGAGATATTAGTTCCCGAACTTTGCGGAAAAATGCATTGATGTTCCAGTTAAGTTTGTGCTTCAACGCAGGAAGCGACGTTTTGTTAAGAAACTAACTGGAACGCCAAGGCATTTCTCCGCAAAGTTCGGCAATTAATATACCGAAACTGGTGTCATCCCGAGAATTCATTCCAAGTGGATCCGCCTTGCGAACTCCACGGCTACAATTTGTAAATTGCAATATGGGCCATCAGGTAATGAGTTAAAAACATAATTAGTGAATTTTTGTTTATTAGTTGATTATGCATTTGAAATTTTGGTGCAAGTAATGTCCGCCTCTTTGAGTAGACCATGCTCATTAACTAGAATTGGGCTATCTGCCACAGGCAACCTTAAATAAATTTTGAAAGTGTTCGCTGAAACACCCTGTATATTGCACTAACTGTAAACTATATAACTGCCACCTTCATTTCACTGAGCACTGGAATACCTTTTAGGTGCTTCATATAACGTCTGCAGAGATAGAAAGAAAAGTGTTCAGTAATTATCGGCAAAGCTTGTAAATAATCAACACACCTTGAACACTTGTCGCATATTGCGCTCCTAATAGTTCTCTAATTTTTGGGTAACTTCTGTCAAACTATAGGTGCCGCGTTCGTTCCTCTCAGCAGCAAACTGGAAACCATTGAGTATATACAGCGGTTGCATAGCGCGCTGCAACACTTGTACACGGTCTAAGTATTTTTCTACAAGTATTGCAAAGGCTGCGATTAGCATAGAGAACCTAAACTCCGATAGTACCGTCACAGCCTTTATGACAGGGACCACGGAAGCCCGTGTCGCACGGTATTGATAGCTTTCACGTGACGTCACGCACCCACCTTATCACCGTGTCGGTGCACCAACATGGCGACTACGAGCCCTTCAGTCCAATCCATCTTATTGAAAGCTTTCACGTAACGTTACTGACCCAGCTTATCATTATGTCGGTGCGCCAACATGGCGGCTACAATGACGTCAGTGCAAGCCATCTATAGATTCAGAGCACTCTGACGAGAAGCTATAAATATAGCGGTCTCTCGTACAGTTTGTTTATATATATGTTTAGCGAACTCACTCCCTAATAGCGCTTTCACGTCGTCTGCTATATACCGTGGTGCCAGCAAAGCATGAAATCTGTAAATGACGAATCGTGTTGTCTCATGGCAATGCGCATTAGTTGTGGTCTGTCTGTAGACTTTCTCGAGCACGATCAGAAAGTGCGTGCGCTCCCTGATGGCACCCGTGGATCACAGGCGATGTCATACACTTGAAGCGCAGAATTGTAAGAATAAAAAGGCTAAAACTTAGGCTTCCATGTTGTGCTTCCAAACTTCGCGAACTTGCAACTCGATTTACAGACTTAAAATAGCACAACAAAGGTACCTTAACGTTACCTTAGATAACGTTATTGAATCAGCGCCCCATAAGTTCCGGAGATACATTAAAGGTAACAAAGACAAACCCGCCAACATACCACCTAAATAAGCGTTAAGCGAAGCAGGTAAATTTAGAGATTAGTTTAGGACCATTTTTACGCGGCGTAATGGTGTTATGTCTCCCGTACAGCATCCCACGCATGCAAATAATTCGGGATCAGAAGACACGCATATTTCAGAAGTTTCTTTTTTTTTTTGTTATTGCTGAACCTTGATATTCAAAAGTCTAGCGGTCCCGACAACAACCCAGACGACTTCGTTAAACGATACGCTGAGTTTACACGCTAATTTATACAAAATCATTAAAAATTCGGAAAGTATATAACGTGGGAGTGGAGAGTTGCTTGGGTAACGCCAACGTTTAAAGATGACACTGTTACACAGTGGTGTTCTCAAACTATCGTTCGACTTTATTAACATGCATATCCTGGAAAATTACCCAGCGCATTATTTTAAAACAGATTATGACGTTAGTGCAACAAAATCAACTACTTTACCCAAACTAGCGTGGCTTCAGAAATGGCGACTAGTTTTGAATATTTGGCGGGTTGGTAGGGCATTATAAACTATATAGAACACGGCAAGGCATCTAAATATGCGGCCGAGGGGGCTATAGAAAGAAAGAATGAGCGCTGCTGTCTTCTTCTTCTTCTCCTCTTCCCTGATTCCTTGCCACGCTTTATCAAGTTTGTAATTCTGAAAGTAACTGTCCATAGTAACTTAATTACTCGAAACAATTTATGATTATATATATACAATTATAATTCGGATCGACGCAATATTCCTGGATCTTTTTAAGGCCCCATTCGATCGTGTCTCCCACGATAAATTACTTCATAAACTGGACAGACAGCTTTCTCAGATCGCATGTTATCGCAAACTGGTTAAAAAGACTATCTGACTAACCACTACCAAGTCGTATGTGATCGAGACCAATCGTTATCAAGACCAATATCAAGGCACGTTATTAGCACTGATTCGTTTTCTCATTTTTATTAATGACATAGCAAAAGATATAGGTGAAACAGCGCGAATATATGCGGATGACTGCATCCTGTACAAGGAAGTCAAGAGCGCGCGAGGTCAATAAAAACTGAATGACGCTTTCTCAAGAATAGCAACGAAATGCGAGGATTGTCAGGTGCCACTTAACCAAGATAAGGCAATATGTATGATTATACCAAGGAAAAAAGCAACACTTACCTTTATTATATAATTCGAGATAATAAGCTAAGCAGAGTAGAAGAATAGAACTATTTTGGTGTATTTATAGCGCCTGATTTGAAAAGGCACACTCATATATCACTCGCCTTACGCTTAAAGCGCTATCAGCATTTTTTTTTTCTCTCTGAAACGCTGTCTTAAGTCAGCCTCTCAACAAATCAAACTATTAGCCCGTATAACGTTTGTGCGTTCTGTTCTTGAATGCGGCATTATACGTTGGTTTCCTTAAATAAAGAAAAATATTGAGAAGTCTACCAGAGAACAGTCATCAGATTTATGCATAAAGATATACCAGATTCAACTCTCCCACTGAACTCTGGTGTACGTCCATTCAGTGAGCGAGGTAGATACTTGCGCATAAATTTCACGTTTTAACTTTTAAGTAACATGTGCACCCTTCAAACCTACAGTAGTCGCTATTTGTATCCATCTAACACATAAAGTACTCGGGCTAATCAGATTGGACACCTTAAACAATAGAGAGTTTTAGAATTGGGGATCCAAGCGGCTTGGAGACCCAAGAAAATTGCGGACCGCAAGTGCGCATGCACAGAACAAAAGCCAGTCTTGTGTTGTTGCGTTCGCGTTGACCCAAGACCCAAATATCGAAAACTAGCGTGGGTCCCCAAGTAGTCTTAAATCGCCCTCGCGGGCAACGAGAAATCACGAGATAGCCAAGAGAGCCGTACAAGCCGCAGCTATACAAAGCCGTTATCGCTCTGGCTTTGTTTGGCTTAAAGCAGCATACTTAATTCGTATACTGCTAACACAGTGATTGCGTTTATTACATTTTATTGTTTGCCCTTCTTGGTCAAAAATGCATTCTCATTGTTTTCGGTTATAAGAAATACTTTCTTTTTGCTTTCAAGCACCTTTTTATTTTCCCCACTGCAGCGTCTCGAGCGCTCGACCCTACGCTGTCTGCGTTTGACCCAATTCTGCTGCTTCTCTAAACCCAAGAGCAGTCTACCCAACGCGGCATGGGGACCCAGAGTCTTGGGTCCCGAATTCTAATAACTCTCTAATACAGATTTTATTGCAATACCTTAATCCGAACCCGGATTAATTTTCTCGTGCCACTGCGTGTTCGTGCACCCAAAGTAGTGTATGCGAGCGTTTTTGCATTCCACCCTTACACGAATGTGGCCGTCCGCTGCCAGGAACCGAACTCGCGACCTTGTGCTAAGCAGCACAACGCCATAACCACTAAGCCACCGCGGTGGGGGCATCACTTAGTTCTTTCAGGATGTTTCCCCACGACGGTAAACGCCCTGCAAACCGTCGACCGTCGACGAATTACCCGAAACGGGTAATCCTACGACGGTAGAATTACCCGTTTTCGGGTAATTCTACCGTCACGCTAGAAGTACCGTCTTACATGGGCCATCACTACGCCAGCCGTCTTATGAAGCAGTTCGCTATACCTGGAGTGGCTGTCACCCGCAACTCTTGAGTAAGAGAGTTTCAGTGACCAGTGGTCACGAAACCCTCTCATGTAAGCGAATATTCGCGAATGTGGGTCATTAGCTGGAGCTCCCTAGAAAACGCCAGCCTCATTGCTAACAGATATCAACTAAACAATTGGGTTTCACCTGCGGTGTTGGCGACTTATATTACTAATTCTGAATTTGCAGGCGTTTAATTAGACTCAAGGAATGCTGTGAGAAACGCGCTAAACATCCGACACGACACGTGACTTCAGCTGTGGAACTTCCTTAGATCGTGGCAATGTCCTTAATCCGAACTGTGCCCTTGAAAAACATTTATAGGTCTGTCCTATAAGCACAGTGATATGCATTATGTGCGTGTGTGTGTTAGTGTGTGTTTTTATCTTTGTATTTATCTCACTCTCTTTCTTTCATCTCTCGCCATCTCACCTGGAGTATAGCATTTCAAGGCTGTCGTTAAACTAACGTCTATATAGATAGCATAACACTGTCAATCTCGCTAAAACATTCGCAGTAATTATTGCTGTAGATTATTATCTCAGGACTAGAGCTCCGAACCCCTCAAATGCAGCAGCAGAAACAAGGTTTTCAATGCTTATTAATTGGTTCTCAATAATTATGTCTACTTTAAGCATCAGTACACCTCCAAAAGCATACTTATGGTCTCCTCAAAAATATAGAAGTGGTGCTCGGCTGCTTGATTATTTTTTTATCGTTTTTTTTTACACCAGTCGATAACGGTATTCTTTTGTATTTTCTGGAGGGTGTAAAACGAACTTACTATACGCTCTATCGAAGTTAGGCATGTCACGGCAATAGAGCCTAGTGCATAAAAACTGGAGTACATAAACCGGTGTAAATGACTCCTAACTACTTACTAGCAGAAACAATAACCAGTTATTTCGATTACGCTATCATCCACCTTCTAGTCAATTGCAAAGGCCAAATTTTCCTTTGCTCTTTCCTTACCTTTCCTTACCTGGCCCACAGAAATCGATTAATTTCAGTCGACAGTTTTTCGACATGTTGTTTTAAAGATATCCGTTCGAATTATTTCCCTAGCAACGTCACTCACGGTCTGAATGGACGACTGAACTTTAACTATTGGTCAGACACGACAGTTTTCGGCAGATTGGAGAGTCTGAAAAAAGCATACCTTCGACTTCAGGTATCTTCGTAAGTAGCATCCAATGCTCACAGCACTTCATCAATCAAACGACGCAAACTTTCGCTTTGGTCTTCTCGGCAAAATAATTTTTAAATGACAACAACAGTGAAGACACAGAAGCTGTACTGTCGTGTTGTCTAACTTTCCAATCCGACGTCTAGGCTGTTTTAACAATGTCTAAAACATTGGCTGTCGCTGATTGTCGTGAGTGCTTGTGACATTGATAATTCTGTTCGACTAATATCAAGTGTAAATTTATTTTTCCCATGGTGCCGTTGCTTTCATCCATGAATGTTTCGACGGCGTATGCACAAATTATTTCAATCAATCCTTCTTTCTCGTCGGGTGGGGTTTTCACTCACACAAGAGCACGCAGTCTATTTCATACCGACCTTCTACCGAATCTTGACTAGCAGTACGTCTATAATATCTACTTTTAAACACCGCATGTGCAAATTCCTGTGTTCATTACTGTATGACATTGTGCAACACGGCACATTACGCTACAGTAATGAACAGGTCCTGTACACTAGCACACGGAGGCTCCACCGTCAGTTTAGCGCTCACCAACAGACTAGCCTTGCTTGCACAGGAAAGCTGGTCAACACAATAATCGAATATGAGGAGGCTTCTGCGTGCTCTCCGGCCAGACAAACATTGCTTCGCGAGCCTAAAGAATGCGGTAAAAAAATAAAAAAATAACTAGTTGTGTATACTGCAATGAGTAAAAACAAATGCTTCCTGCATGCACCAGGTATAGGCACTTCCTCGTTTTCACATTTGCGAAGTCACGGCTTTCTCGTATCGTTTTTTTTGTGGTCTCATTTACGGAAATTGGTAGCTATATAGGAGCCAGGAGCATAATTTTTATATTTCAGTTTTTTTTTACTCTCAATATTTATACCAAAAATAAGAAAAATGTTAATTTGATTCATGTTTCTTTGGGGCTTCTTGGGAATTTCACATGAGAATTTTGAAGAACTCTGTAAGCAAATTGAATACTTCTTCTTTACTTTCATTCAAAACACCAGTGATCAGGCTGCAATTCCATGTATCGCGGCATACTTTGCGACTACTACTGCTTGAAACGCCATAAAACTTAAAATCACGGAAAATGAGCGCATGTATAGCGGTAAGGATATATATATAAGCCAGCATATATATATGCTGGCGATGTTAGCCTGGCTGTTCGCCCGACAAGCTACATCAGGTGCGGGTGATGATTATGCTATATCCAATGATAAACACTTAACAGCACATACAGTTACACACACACATATCTAGACTATAAAGATGTTTACAAAGTATCGTTAAGGCTCGTGGCCCGCAAGAACGTCAGCACCGCTTTCGTGGCGCATAAGGCGCAGGTGGTGCTTTGCCACGGGACGAGAATGGGCCATAGTTCGAAGGTCGAGACCAGTTGCAGGTGTAGTGCCGCCTTCAAAGACTGTTTCTCGGACGCATAGCGCCAGCAGTCGCACAGAACGTGTTGCAGGTCTTCAGGGGCGTTACATTCAGAGCAGATTGGCGAGTACGTGAGTTGTATTTTGCTGAGTTCGTGTAGGCGACGTTGAGTCTGATGCGGTGTAGGCATGTGTGATGAGGTTCTTTCAATGAATTACTCGGTACTGAGGAACAGCCTCAGCGCATGAAATGATGAAGCTGTTCGTTACCACAACAAGCCATTCATTAGAGAAAATACAGCGTAAAGAGAAACGAAACTCAACAAACTAATCACAAAAACTAAAAGAGTATAATGTGTAGAAATACAGCATAAAAGTCAGAAGGGACCTACACTTTCCTGATTCGCACTGGAGCTGTGGGATGGGCTAGAAGCGGCGACAGAGGTGGAGCTCGAAGTAGAGTAGCGGTGGCGAAACTAGAAGCCCTCGAAGAAAATCCTGGTCGCCCCCAGGCGAACTCCAGGGATCGAGTAATGCAGGAGGAAGTTCTGAAAATTCCACTGTGACGTTGGGAACATTGATAGGTAGCCTTAGTACGGTAGAGGGATCTTGTCACCGGATACCAAGTCCAAGGGCTTCATTTCTCCTACGTCGGTCGGCACCATATCATCAGGCAGCCATAATCGACGCTGCTGTGAAGACAGGCATAGTGGAGACTGGCAACAGCAGGACGCCCTTGTGGCGTTCGCCAGCCGGAGCTCGGGCATGGCACTGGTGACGCTGGGGAGCCTGGGTCGGATGCCCTTCCGACGTTCGCCAACCGCAGGCAGCAGGAAGGAGTTGGATATCGTGTCGATCCCAGGTGGGAGCCTGGAGCGGCCTTGGGCTAGGAACTCGACTGGCCGCTACGCCCGCATTCGAACGTGGGGTGTCCACGTCATTAGTCTCTCGACTGTCACGCCCAGAAACTTGTGACTTGACACGTACCGAATGGGAAAGCTATTGCGCAACCTTTAACGTGTCGCGAGACATCACGCCAAGTGAAAGCAATGGCGCCACACTTTTCTGGTGACATCGTTAAACCTCGTGTGAATAGAAATATTTCAATAGAATAAATACATAGCTTTCTGCAATCTTGCTCGTAGACAAGTCTGTTGCGACCCCAACTCCATATACAGATGTCATCTGCATATAAACAGATTTCAACCGATGTAGAAATGCACTTCCCCATGCAGTCCAAACAGAGATACGTTGAATAAGGTCGGACTTAAAATACCGCCCTGGGGAACGCCTCGGTACACTGTGTGCTTAGCTATGTCACATTCTTTTGTGGACATGTATAGGTGACCAATCAGTGAGGTAGTCTGAGATCCAGCGGTACATACGACCACCAACCCCTACGGACTTCAGTGCGTATATAAGATGTCGAAGAATACGCCGATAGTGATGTTGCGTGCAATATTATTGAGTTTTAGGCAGTTTACAAGGCTAATCCCGTTGTGCATATATGTTGCTGCTGCCCTTTCTGAGCCCTGACATTTGCTGAGGGTAGACATTCATGTTCATCAGCAACCACTCTAGGCGCGTCAATACCTTCTTCTCCATAAGCTTCATAACGCAACTGAGAAGAGCTATCGGACAATAGGAGTTTATGTCTGTTGGCAACTTGCCAGGCTTGAGGACAAGGATAACACGAGCTCGTTTCCAGCAAGGTTCAAGGCGGTAAGCAAAGAGTTAAAAGAGTACTGGCACATATATCTTCGAAACCATACGCACCTCGAACGTAAACGATTAGATTTTGCAAGTCTGAACGAGGAAAAACACTTACAAGGTGCTTTAATTTGACACTAAAAGAGTTTCGCAATACCGTAAAGGGCGTCATCAATTCTCTCCCGTCGTGTGGAAATTACGCTAGGTGCGGTGGTGTTCCTTAAATAATAACAACAAGAGTACAGAGCGCACTTCTTCAGGCAGAGCTCGCGCGTAGAAGCTGAAAACCGATTTGTGGAAACGAGTATCACAATAAATTATTTAATGTGCTCTGAGGCAGTAAATAACACGCCGTTGCTCGTTATTACATTATAATACGATTTTTTTTGTACTGTATAACGTGAAGTGATGCCGCAAGGAAGTAAAAACGACGCAAAAAATCGGCTGCCCCGCAGGCATTATTCATCGTGACTGCTAACTGCCGTCTCGAAGTAAAGTGAAAGAACGAGGGTTGACGTCATTGTCGCTGTCGGCCAGAACGGCGTCGTCTTCTTTGACACTCACCCCAAGGTTGTCGGACAGGCAGCACTTCAGAAATGCCCCCGACACAATCGAACACGGCAAAAGAATTTCACGATTTGCGTGGTGCACTATATACCGTGCGACTTGGAACACCGTTTGTATGACGCACCTGCACAACAGCACCGATCGTCTTGTTCAAGGTCGCCATCAGCAAACAAAATCAGTGGCGACTTGGAGGTAAATGCGAAAGAAATGTGTTAGCATGACATCGCACCTTTATGAGGTCCCGCATCCCTGACTTAAACCGCGTTCACCGTGTGTTCAGTGCGCTCCTGCCTGAGCAACACATTGCAATGGCAATGTGTTGCTCCGGAGCGCACTAAACACAGGTCCGTCCGGCCTGTTTGAGGAGCCAAGTAGAACTGAAGGTGGTCCGGCGACCACCGTCAGTTGCTATATATATATATATATATATATATATATATATATATATATATATATATATATATAAACCTTTATCTCGGTCAATTACTCACGCGGGACCCTGATCATAAGAAGTAAACTTACAGAAGAGTAAAAAAATGCGTTGGAGTACATATACGGCAGACATTGCCAAATACTGACTGGGAGATTACCACTGTCGTTGAAAAGAAAAGTGTACAATGTACAATCATTGCATTCTACCAGTGCCAACTTATGGGGGAGAAACTTGGAGGTTAACAAAGAAGCTCGAGAACAGGTTATGAGCCGCACAAAGAGCGATGGAACGAAAAATGTTAGGCCTAACATTATGAGACGGGAAGAAAGTGGTGTGGATCAGAGAGTAAACGGGGATAACCGATATTCTGGCTGACATTAAGAGAAAGAAATGGAGCAGGGCAGGCCATGTAATTCGTAGAGCTGATAACCGGTGGACCATTACAGTTACAGAATGGGTGCCAAGAGAAGAGAAGCGCAGTCGAGGACGGCAGAAAACTAGGTGGGGTGATGAAGTTAGGAACTTTTCAGGTCCAAGTTGAAATCAGCTAGCGCAAGGCAGGGGTAAATAGAGATCGCAGGGAGAGGCCTTCGTCCTGCAGGGGGCATAAATATTGGCTGATGATGATGATGCTTCTGGCTTCTGCTGATATAGAAGGCGTTCTTTGTGTGTGAGTGTTTTTTTTTTTTTTTAGTTGCACCAAATGTTTAAAGATTGCTTGTGACAGCCCAATTCTAACTCTTGACCTAAATTACTCGATGAGGCCATTACATCTACGAGAAATCTAAATGCTTAATTGCATTATTAACATAATTACCCTAATCAAGATTTAATTATTTACTTTATGGCCCATATTTGAACTTACGGATTGTGGCTGGTGAGTTCGCAAGGCATATCCATTTGGAACGAATTCTCAGGACTCCACCAGCTTCGAGATATTAATTTTCAAAGTGTCCGACGAAATCCACTGGAGTTCCAGTTACGTTTGTACTTCAATGCATAAAACATTTTGTCTTACAAAAGTAAGTGGAACAACAGTGGATTTACGCCGCCATTTTGACGACGCATATCTCGAAACCAGTACCATCCTCAGAATTAGCTTCAAATCGAAATGCCTTGTAAACTGTCTAGGTACAATTCGTAGATTGAAATATGTGCCGCAGAGTAATTATTAAAAAGTTTATTAGCGTAATTATGTTAATTATTCAATTAAGCATTTTTATTTCCCGGGGAATTAATGGCCGCCTCATCGAGCAACTTATATGCAGGGTTAGAATTGTGTTTTCGCCACAGCAATTTTTTTTATCCTGGTGCAGATAAAGAACACCCTGTATATATACACATACAAGCTTTTCAAAGCGCTCCTATCCCCTCTCCACCTCTATCACGTGATCGGCTTCTCGCAATTCACACAGATACAATTTTAGCTACTCTAGCACTCCTAATGCTAACGCATTAAAAGTGCGATTTCAAATTATTCGTGTCGCGAACCCGAATATAACACCAGGCGCGTTCTTGAGCCTGGAATCTTACGCGAAGAACTCGTGTTGTATTCGTGCAAGTACGGTATTTACATTGAATATTTTCTTTTCCTTTTATGGGCAGGTTTGACGGCGGTGTTCCGCGTCGTATAACTTGAGTGCTGGTGCTCAAGCGCAAGCCGCCGTTGTTTCAAGTAAGGTTTTCAGATGCTTTCGTCTAACACTGAAATAAGCTCATGAAACATTTCACTTTGTTTTATCATACTATTGCTTTTTTGTTTTGTTTTTAGACGTTATTCCCCCTCAATTATTGGCTCTATAACCGCTATCTTTTTATCCATGACTTTGTAGTGGGTGGGTGCAATAACTTAGGGGGAAAATACTTAAATTCTAGGATTTTACGTGCCTAATTTAACCACCATCTGATTATGAGATACGCCGTAGTGGGGACTGGCTGATTAATTTGGACCACCTGGGTATTTTAACGTGCACCTAATCTGAGTACACGAGCGCTTTTCCACTGCGTCCCCATGAAAACGTAAAATAGATAAATAAAAAATAATGATTTTTATTTTTCTCTAGTTGGAATAGTCGCGGCAGGTGGCGCCACTATGGCATAAAGTATAGGTGAAATGAAAAGTATTTTGATTTAATCCGATGAGAGAGCGCAGGTTCTGCATCTATATATATATATATATATATATATATATATATAGTACCAAACAATACTTACCACTGAATGCTGTGTTAAAAAGAAAAGTTGTCGCAGTTTCACCTGAAAGGTGAAGCATCAATTGCGATAGCAAATTTGTAGAGAGATATACGGAGTAATGATATTAGCTTTATCAGCTGTATAAACTTGGACATGCAGCAGCACCGGCAACGCGCCGAACTGTTGTCGACGCCGTCGGCATTTTGCCCGCGTTCGCTCAAAATGCGTGCGGCGTTGGTGACTGTTGCCGGAGCCTCTGATATAAATAGGCACTTGGTGCCGCAGCTAAACGTCGCCTCCCTTCCCTCCCCCTTCCCCCCCTCCCCCACGGCCTCTCGCGCATTTGCAAGAAGGCGCGTTTGCTCTACATATATGGTGATTGTAAAGGAGGAAAGAGACGCCTACTTCTGCAGCCCTTAAGGAAGCACGGCGCAGAACGCGCGTTTGTTCTCCGCCGTGCGTTCACTCCCCGTGAAAGAGCGCGTCCCTCGCGCCCTTTCACTCGCACATACAGCGTTCGGCGGCGCGCGGCCACGATTTCATCTCCATTGACGTCATACGGAACCTCACGGCGACGGCGACGGCGACGCCGACGGCAGAAATCTGCTTTTGAGTGTCCATATAATTGCTATCGCAATAAAAACATTTTATTGCGAGTGATTACGTTTAGCCTTGAAAGACCGGCTCTCTGAGCGACGCAACGTACGTTAGGTCCTCTAAGGATGCAATTAAAATTATGGCATTACTGCTTGAATTGCATGCTTGATTGTTTACAGTCGACGACGTCAATTATTCGAGAACGATTCGAAAAACATTCGGATTTTCCAATAGTGACCAAATCGAGTAGGAGAATTCTCGAATCGCGTTATTCTAAAGCTTCAAATATTCGCCCGCCCTATACTAAACAAAAACTATATACCAATTTCAGTGTTCGCGCAACATAAATATACCACACGTTTCTACGAAGTAATATTCAAGTATAGTCGTCTTGAAATAAAAGGACGGTTCCTTCGGAGACATACCGTCAGTGGTAGCGACCATGGGACGACGGGTTATACGCGGTAATTAGTGGCTAATCAACAAAAAAATAATTAATTAGCGTTTAAACCTTTGCTTTCAGCAGGCTCAATTGTAATCGGGAAATCGAACCAAGCTCCCCGTACAAGCCTATCAACTTTTGGATCTCGAAAAATGCGATTACCCGCGGAACTGTGGTGCGATGAATTTCGGCTATCAGAGCGGGCGAAACCGAAACTGAGAGGCTGCAGCGAGCGCAAAGCAGTGCCTCTCGAGACTACGTAATGTTACGTCACCCATCAGCGAGGAGTACGGAGCCACATACTTCTTTGCGGGACGTTGTCGTCTGACAAGCAGCGGGACGCGCTCGGTCTCGATATTGCCTCGATTGAGATTTGCAATTCGACGATGAATATCTAGAATTAGGTGCTATTTTCGAGATTTAAATAAAAGTAGTGGTGCCTTAACATGTGACTGCCTCCGAATTTGCCGTTTAGACAACTACCCCCAAAGTACAAAAAAAGGTAATTAATGCTCGAAAGAGAAAACAGCGCGAAAAAACACGACAAGAAGACAAGAAGGGAGACACACACCAGCGCTGGTGTGTGTCTCTCTTCTTGTCTTCTTGTCGTGTTTTTTCGCGCTGTTTTCCCTTTCGAGTATGTACCGACTAGCCCAAGCATCTACGGTCTTGTAATTAATGCATTTTTTTTTGCTAATTCTGAAGTCTTCTGAAGCTCACGTTATAAGCAGCTAGCAAAGTATGTCCACCTCGCCTATAGCAGTTCGTTTGGGAAAACGCCGCGTACATTTCGCTCATTACTATTTTATAAAAACTATGTATGGTCTAAAAACAGACACTTCTATTAAATCATGCTTCAGGTTTCCATATCTGACATTTTGCATCTTCAAACGGGGCGTGAAAGACAGATAGAGAGAGAGAAGTAGAGAGAAGTGACAAGAGGAACGAACGCCAATTAGTCATTGTTCAAAGTTCCATAATTAAAAATTTCACAGCCTGAAACACTGTACGCTCTTCTGCTAATTTCTGTTAAATAGAAATCAACGATATTCTTCTAGCCACGCCTATCGGTTCCATACGTAGGCTAACCAGACTGAACCCGGTTGGCTATCCGGGTTCAGCCTGGAGGTGTTCACACAGGAGGTGTTCTAAGGCTTTCAGTCTATGCCACATGTGTTACAATTGGCAACGTCTGTCATTCCTAATAGGAAATAAATCGGCGTTCGTATAATAAACACGTTATTACAGGCCACAGTAAGGTTGCTTCATTATTCGTGAAACCGCGTAAAAGTTTTCATTCAATATTGAATGTATAATGTGAGCGCCTTTGCATATAACTCAATTACTGTTTTCAGTAAGCAGTATTCTACCCAAATAATTTCTAGAGGCATTTCATATTTTTCTTAGCGTCTTATTACATTTTTGAAGAATATTGTGCAGGCTCGCAGTTTTTGAAAAAGCAAGAGAATTTTACCATTGTTCGAAGTTCCATAATCAAAATTTTCACAGCCTGAAAAACTGTCCGCTCTTCTGCAATTTCTTTTAAATATAAATCAACGATATTCTTCTAGCCACGCCTATTGGTTCCATACGTGGCGCATAAACCCAATTCACTCGCATCTCTCGGGTCATATGTGAACCTAGGTTGGAATGCAGACGCCCTTCGCATTTTCACACCTTCATGTTAGTGCAACATTGTGTCACACTGTGATGGTTGCACAGCACGGTCTATTTGCGTCTTCATCGCACTGGGAGACCGTTCATACAAGTTACTACTTTCACTCTCACAGTTTGATGACGAGCACTTTCGTACCCGCCAAATAATGGCACAAATATTTTCAGCACATTGCAATACGTCAAAGTTCTTATTCCACAAACGTTCTGCTACTTGCCAAGGCCAATCTGTTTTGACACAGCTTTATTGCCGATGGGGTCACCAACATGTTTGTACGTTGGAATACAAAAATTAAACGGAGGAAGGCAACCACACGCTAATCTCATCGTACCTGCAAAACACGGCCCTGCATAGAACGTCAGGCTTTACACAGTAGTTTTTCTAAGCACACAAAGAGAGAAAGATAAAGTGTATGTCTCTTTAATGGAAATTAGAAAGATTAGTCTTGCTCATTGGCATTCCTATAAAAAAAAACATGCCCCATAACTCGTGCACCCCATAAACCTATACATATACTGGATAAGTAACATATATCTGCTAATCTCATATGATAGGGCGAGCATAAGGATCCTAATTTAATAATTCATATGTTCGTATGGAATTATTGGATATAGAGTTTTCAGGGTACATGGGCTTTTGCGATAAGGAATGCAACACCACGAGGTATCTGATAAAAAGAAGAGAGTTAAAATGAAGGCGAGAGCAGAAATTTAATGCGCGTCGTCCTGCCTTGTGCTCGGTCGGTTCAGCATCAGCTTCAAGTTTCTCAGAATCAAGAAGTCCGGGCTTCGATCCTGCCTGAGAACAATGCACTTTTTTTGTATTGTGTTGCGCGCCAAGCTTGTGCCCCGCCTACGTTATGCGGGCCGAGCACAAACTTACCCGAGCTGCCTGAATAAATTTTGGCGCAATGCCTTTTTCTGGCCCTTCCCGTCCTATGATTCTTGCTCGTTTAAATCTAAAATGCTGTCAGAAGATTTCACTGAAGACGTTTGAAAACTGTGTGTGTGTGTGATGGGTATGATTTGCACTTTTTCGTGAGTTATTTATGCAATGTATTTATTAGTCTTTTTTTTTCAATATTACGCATTGTCACTAGTGTTATAACTGTTGTATGTATTCTAGTCCAAAATATGTTATGGTGTTGCGTTTATTGATTTCTTCCTATCCCCCTTTACCCCGCTGTTAATAACGCACTGTTTATAATTCTGTTTTTTGTTATTATTTCAATCAAATTAATACTCTGTTAACTATTCTGTACTACCTCCCCCCTACCCCTTATACAATATTCCCTTTGAGAGCCTTTAGGCGTATTTCGAATAACTAAATAAATAAAACTGGGCACACTGGTGTAGGCTTATTGTTAAAACTATAACACAGCGTCGAGGGCGAGCGACACAACATGCATAAGCGTCGAGCAGGTACAATACATGCTTATTTCTCATCTGTGTTAATCCGGCGAAAAAAAAAATTGCCGACCACGTACTCAACGTTAAGGGAAAGGCATATCAAAAGTACTGATTAAAATCCTGCGAAACTGTAGTAAACATTATATAAGAACGGCAGAACAATATTTCAATGACCAAACCAGGCAACACCAGAACAAGGTAAAAAACGGATACGTCCGTCACGTGGCAGTTCACTGTAAAGAATGCGCTTGCATGCCTTCGTTCGATGAGACCGAGTTCTTAAATGTGGCAAAACATAACCAGGAACGCGAAATTTCAAAGGCATTTTTAATCACCACAAAGCTGGTGATAAGTGTGTCAGTGCATCATCGCTCGCCCTGCTGGAAGAAAAATGGTTTACGAATAACTAAAATAAATTAAACTCCGAGATTTTACGTGCCAGAACCACGATACGATTATCAGGCACGCCGCAGTGCGGGACTCCGGATAAATTTGGATCATTTAGGGTTCTGCAGTAGCGTGAGCCTAAAATCAAAGTACACGAGTGTGGTTGCATTTCGCCCCCATCGAAATGAGGCCCCCGCGGTCGGAACCGAACCCGTGACCTCGAGCTCAGTAGCGCAACGCCATAACCACTAAGCTATACCGCGGCCGGTCGCCCATTGTTTCAAACATAAAGTTCGAAGCATCACATGGAGCATTAATATTATGAGTTTGCTTCCATATTGGGTGAATAGCGGAAGCCAGAAGAGCGCGACAGTGTATACAAGGTGGCAGAATGTAGCACATGTATAAGTCAAGCAAGCGATGACTTAAAATTAAATTGCGGTGCCTATAGTTTCCCAGAGCAACCTACACGCAAAGCACGCTACACAATCACTTTTTTTAAAATTCCATCCCAACGAAAACGTAGCCTGGCTAACTTGCGACCAGTAGCTCAATTGAGCCATTGCCCCGGGACCACAGCGGCGTGCCTGACTAGAAATGCAACGAAAGGAAGAAGCTTTCGAAATGGAAGAAACTGCCTGAAAGTACACGGATCTCACCTCTACATTATGGCATCTGTCATGTATATACGGCTTACACTTATTTCGGAACATTGCGGGAATAACGCAAATATAAAGCCCACCCTGCATAAACGTCTGCGTACTGGGCTCCGCGATTGAAACACGATACTCGAAGCTAGTGTCTGCCGGCGCTTTTTGCGCCATCAGTGGGTGCTAGGGACACCTAGCTGAAGTATTATGATATAGAATGAAAGCGAAGTTGTTTGTGACACATAATGACTGAATATGGCGCCCCAGCTATGAACCAGCGCTCACCGGTCGCGCAAGTAGCGCAGGCCACGATGCGGTGCGTGAATAGCGTTTCAATTTCTGAGCACTGTACGCGTTCATTTTCACGCTAAGCATCATGTAAATTTCTACGCACTTTTCACTCCACTTCACAGATGGTAATTTTTATGCCAATAGCATTCTTTGTCTACTTCAGCCGTTTTGAGCCTGTCAGTCTATCTATCTATCTATCTATCTATCTATCTATCTATCTATCTATCTATCTATCTATCTATCTATCTATCTATCTATCTATCCTCTTACACCAGCCCAATGGCCGAAGTTTTCTGCCTGCTCGGGCCACTAGGTGTGTGCTTCTGGTCGCGACGCCGTCGTGGCCGTTCCATTGTAGTCAATCCAGCTTCGTAATATCTTACTCTCGTCATGACGTCACCGTCACACCTTCTAGACCGACCCAGTCGCCCAAGTTGGCTAATAGTTTGGGGCCACTAAGTATAGGCTTGTCGTCGCGATGCCATCGTGGTCAATTGCATCGCCGTCATTCCAGCTTCGTCGTTTGACTCTCTTCATGCCGTCGTCGTCACGCTGTCGTTTTATCACTACGTCACTTCAGTGACGTCACCCCATTGTTGTCACACACCGCCTTCGCCGTTCCACTGACGTCATTCTTTCTTAGTCATTGTATTGTAATCGTACTCGCGTCATTCAATGTGATTAATGCCGCTCTTGCGATGTCGTCATCGTCGGACAGTCGCTATCAGGACTACATCGTCAGACCGTCGTCGTAATGCCCTTCGTATTCGTGCCATCGACGTCACTCAAATTTCGTCATCCGACACTCGTGATGCAACAAAAGTCTCAGAATAACCACTACACACGTGAAATAAACGTGACTTCGGGAATGTGGTCTGTCACTATACATTGCTCGACTGCTATTCAATGCATTATACCGTGGCCAGTCATCGTGAGATGAGTTCTCCAGTAACTTTTTAACCCCAATAGGCAGTCTTCGTAAGTTGATCGTTCCGAACCATTTTCAAATAACATTATCGCTTAAATTCATGCGATTTCTCAGCTTTCTGTCAAGTGGGTGTTGAAGAAGTATATACGGCAGTATTTTGACGACGTCTCACAGTCACAAACCAATTTCTAGCGAGACTGTGCGACTAGCGTTAGTGCCAGAGAGATTAGTGCGACTAGCGTTAGTGCCAATTAGCGATGTGCTGCAGGCGTCCATAAAGAGACAATTCGTCGCAACTTTCGTTCACTTTAAGAAACAGCCGCATTAGACCTGTTGCGTAAAGGAACTTAGCCTCGTGGAAGCCAACTTCATATGCAGAGCACAGGAACAGGATCGGCCTACACTTCTGCATCGGGGTTTTAGGTCGGTCGTGCTCCTCCTCCATCTCGCACAGAGTGCAACAAGATGAGCGGTATAGAAGATTTAATCTGGTTCTGTAAGTGATAAAGTTCTGAAAGAAGATGGCTTTTGGACAGCGTGAGAAGAAGGATGTTTCCCCGTGAACGTGCAAAGTTAGTTCTCCCAGAAGGACCGCGGATAGTGCGCAAGAAAGCGTCGCACATTCCTCTCAAATTTCTACCCGAGGACTGAATGGATCGGCTCATGAGGACCGGTATTCATGACACGGAAAGAGACGCTTAGGTGGAGCAATTGCCGGCCATGTGTGCCAGGCTAACCCCGCCTCTGGCAACACGTCGTCACCATCAGCACACCCTCGTTAGCCAAAAATGGTAGTGTGCCAAAGTGCGCTCGAAATACTTTATGAACGCAGCGTTTCCCGCTACATTTAGCATTGTTAGAGATGTTGTAGAAGAAAGCTTTAACGCAGCTAACATTAATGAAACGCCACCGAGAACGAACTTATGTTTAGAGTCATTATCCAGGAAAAGGTTCAATGAACTGAAACACAATGGTACCGCTATGCGGCAAGCTTGCGGTATTAGTGATATTACTTGCGTACCCAAACGTGACGCAGATGGCTTGAATCTAATTAATTAATGCTGCCGGCATTATTCTATTTTCATGCAGGACCTTCCAGGAGAGACGCGGAGTAGGCGGACTCGTCACAAAGAGCGCCCGGCCGTGGTCCCTCTGTGATCAGCACTGCCGGACGGCCATTGGACGGATGACCACACCACCACGGCACGCTGGCTGAGGACCGTCCGGATACAAAGAAGCCGGACCTGCCCGAGCCCAGGAAGGCAGCCCCTGTCGTAAACTTTAAGTTCACCAACTTTTACAACTTTTTACTCAGCTCACCGTCGTTTAACGACTGGCTGCAGTAGCCCCTCTGCCTTTTTGCCCCATCGCTTCCGCCGCTCCCAACCGAATGCCTCGCCTGCTTTAGGGGCAAATACTCGCCGACGTCCTGGTCCTTCCGAAAGCGCGAGGAACACAGAGAGGCCGGCGTCCCATTGGCTTCTGCATGAGTGTCCCTTCGGCAGCGGACGTAAACGAGACCGAAGCCAATCAGATTGCTCGTACGCGCAAAGAAAAGGAACTGCCGACGGAGGCTGATTCAGCGCTTTCTAAATGCAAAGACTGCTCATGTCGGCCGCCTACGGAAAGCTTAAGCGAGGCGCCGCACTGCGGGGGACCTCTGCCAGATGAGCTGTCTTTCGTGAAGACGTTCCCCACTCTTGTTTGCGCCTCTATGCAGCTGCGCGATAAAGACGAGCGAAAGCACCGCGTTGCCTTATCTCTAATGAAATTGATTTAGGCAATGTGTCCACTGTGTGCAGTCCGCCAAGCATGGCTCGAAGGTTCCCGCGAAATGTCGAAATAAAAACAAAGGCGCGATCGGGAAAGCTGAGAGGACTCAACGACGCCGCTTATACTATACCGCTGCACTGAGCTTGCACGAGCGATAAACGTCATTCGCGGCACCCGCCTATTTATGTGACCCGGGCCGCACAATCTTTGGGAGCAGTTCCAGGGTGTGATAAATTAGGCCGGGCGCCCGCGCTTCAGCACGAAGCCGAAGTGAGCGGCGCAGGATGACACGAAGAGATGACGTCATTTCGGCACGCCCTTTTGAGCACTGCGGCCCTCGTGTTAGAAGCAACAGCGTAAATGGGAAATCTAGCCCCTTATCAGTGCCCAGCTATGGGGCCCAGCATTTTTGCGAATTCAGCGGCAACCGGGCCCGAACTCAACAAGCCGGAAGGTCGAAAGAGGAGAAGAAGGATAGGAAAGAAGGGAGAGGATGACGCAGAAAGCATTGCGAGGAACAGTTGTTATCGCTCCTTTTGATCTTAGCAGTTTTTTTTTTTTTTTTGAAACTTTCGGGAGACATTTCGCTCTCGAATGTTCTCGGTCCCACTGCGAAAGTAGCAAGATGGCGCGTATACCATCGCACTGCGCGATCGCTGCGCGCACATCGTCTCTTCACGATTTATGCTCTGCCTCCATGTGAACCCGATACAGTCGCACGTACTACACAGTGCGCACGTCTTAGGATATGGTAGTTACCCTAATCACGTATCAGTATTCAGGGGCTCTCGCTACTTCTCCGGAGCTCACAGTTTTACTGCTTGTTGCGTCTTCCGATGGTGTTACAATCTGGACAAGCGGTTGCGCGGTATAGGGCGACTCGCGAGGCTATCTCAGCTCGCACCAGTCAGTCGGCGATTTCGTTTAAGTTGGCAATTCGTAACCATCGGCCATGATTCTACGGAAAGCCTACGAGACAATGCGTCCCATATACCGAGTAAAGTTATACTTGTCCCCCCTTGAGATCATCACCACAATTCGCTTTTTTTTTTTTATGCATGCGAATCCGCTGCGTGGAAGGGAAGAAGACACAGAACTCGGCCACGTCTGGGAGAAGTGGAGACAATTTACCTTTTGTTTTACCGTTCTCGCTTCCTTTCAATTCCGATCAAAATTTGTCAGCCGCTACTGCACTGCCTTTGTGACAAGCAAATCGAACGCTAAAGCACTATTTCTTAATCGACGATGAAGTCCGTCAGCCGACAATCTTGTCATCTTTGTTTAGTTAAATTTTCGGGTTGTACGTGCCAAAACGATATGATTTGAGGCACGCCGTAGTGGGGCACTCCAGATTATTTTTACACACCTGAAGTTCTTTAACATGCATCTAAGTTTAAGTGCACGCGCGTTCTTGCATATCGGCCACATCGAAATGCGGTCTCCGCGGCTAAGATTCTTATCGCGAACTTGGTCTCAGCAGTGCATCGCCACAGCCACTAAGCTACCGCAGGGGGCATCGTTGTTCAGTTTTTTTTTTTTTTTTAAGAAAACCGGACATCGAAACAACACATTGGGCCTCTTCGATTATCCGTTCCTGACAGTCCCGGACTGCCCGAGACAGTGCTTTCAGCCAATGAGCGTTGCGTATGCAGTTTTTCGGACAGTCCGGGACTGTCAGAGACGGATAATCGAAGAGGCCCATTGCTTAACTGTGACGTCAAATCGCAGAGCAACGTAGTTCCTAACATATAGGCAATATACGAGCTGGGAGTTGAAGTGATGATGGGATAATGAGTAGACAAAGAAAGCTTCACTTTAAAAACCAAAGAAACACTTTCCTTTATCTGAACAAAAAAGTTGACACTTTTCACTCGACAACCAAAAAATGAAATAATTTTACTGACATTCCATAAAATGATTAATGGGCTTCTAAAGTACCACAGGAACAACGGGGCTCCGAGCGAAGCAGATAGTGGAGGGCTCCGAACCAATTTCGACCACCTGTCGTTCTTAACTACACACACACAGCTCGGTACACGAGTCGTTCTTTACACTTTGTTCCCAATGGCCCACTATGGCCGAGAATTGGAAATAAAAAGAAAAAAAAAACAAACCAGCTACTGTGTCACCTCACAGAGTCAATATACTGTATATAACAAAACCTTCAGTGAAATGCAACAATTGTTGGCTCCTTTGAACGAATTTATTATTGTTATAAACTATTAACGCAGGCATTTTCCACACTTTCCTGTATGAACTCTCCTCGCGCTCATTCATGTAGTCTTCCATATTCGCTACATCTAACTTAGCCTTTACATTCAGTTGGCAACCACGTATCAAGAACAATGGCGGATTAAAGTACCAGAGTTTCTTTTAATCGAGTCGATCTAATGCAGTCAAGATACGACAATCGCTACTCCTCGTTCGCGTAAATGTCTTTTCTAGAAGGTTTACCTCGGCCAACACGAGCATTCGCACGTGCATGCGTGACAAGTTAATCTACGAACAAAATAATCAGCCCAGCGAGAGCACACGAGCACTCGCCCGAGGCGGGCATACCATTCCTGCCCTTGCGTTTTTAACGACCTGTTGCTCGCACAATCGCCACGCCACGAACGCGCGGAGATTAAGATACAAGCGCGAGCACCGGCGTGTCATCCGCGATAACAGAAGCACGCGCACACACGCACACACACCACTCTGCGACATATCTACGCGACAAAACGCGAAGCTTTGATTGCCCGGCGGCGAATAAAGAAGAAGAAATTGGGCCGTAAAGAAGCTCACCGAGTCCGCGTAAGGCACCGTCGCAGCGGTAATAAAATGTTTCGCCAAGCGAGAGCCATGCGCCGCCGTTTCTCTCCATGCTGCACCGTAAGATTCTGTGAGCCCCTGGAAAATTCCCGCGGCGTTGATTGCACGCTGGCCAAAGAGAGAAGACCTGATGCTGCACTACTCGCATCGTTACACGAGTGCTGACCTATTGTGCCGGTAAAGATGTAGGACTCTGGATTAGAAGGAGGTGGCCAATGCGCGCGCATAGGTGTCGTCTGCATATTCTATAACGCTCCGCGCATCGCGCGTCCAAGCGTGAAAACCTTTGAGAAGGCTTTATGCCTTACGCGTATTTGAACGCTCGTTCACACCTTGTACCAGCGGAGTGCGATTTGAGCGGATACGCAGAGAACCCGGATTGCGTGGCCCATCGAAAGGCTTGGTGGCCGAAGCTCTGCCACTGCGGTGGTTCTTTCTGCGGCTATTGCGTTCGCTCCACTGTACGCGTGTAATGAGCGCAAGGTATAATATATGTGTCGATACCCGTCCGCGAAATTGGAACGTTTGTGTACTGAAATGTCGGTGCAAGTCAAAGGAACACGTGCTCTGAGTAGGAAAAAACGGCGCGCTGAACAGGACGTGAGGAATGGACATACAAGGGCGCTATCTGGTGTCCCGACGTCCAGTTCATTGATCTGTCTCTCCTGCACGAGTCATGAACCAACCAGCCTAAATGCGTACACTTCTGCTGAACACGTGTCGCTCGTGTTCTGTAGTTGAGCAGCATACGACGTATGTCGTAGCCGAGTCGCATAAGCATTCGTGTGCAAAACGTAGTTACCCTATCGATCATCCGTCGAACATGTCTCGTAGCAAGATCAGTTGCCAAGGCGTCACGTTACTCCCAATGCAGAAGGTGGGGAAAAAACCGCCTAAGAGAGGCCCTTTGGTGGAATGTCACTTTAGATGCGCTGAACTTGGCATGTTGACAAATCTCGACGTACTAATAGTGTTGATTGAAACAAAATAAGAACACGTGTGGTCCATTGCGAGTATGAAACATCCCGAAAGGTTTTTCTCGCCTGGGAAGATGTGCAAGGGTCGTGTTTGTCATTCTTGTGATTCAGGTGGCATATAGAACACCGGCCTAATATAGTTGGTTCTTTACTGCCCACCACATTGTCAAGCTCCTCAAACAGAGCACGAAGTTCTCATTCCAAAGTGCAAACTTGCGAGCACAACGTGCACCAACGAAGAATTTGAAAATTTCTACGATTTATGCTGGAAACCTCATGCTCCTGCAGGTACATTTAACCAGAGCAAGCAGCTTTTGCAATATGTAGTGGTATATTTTAGGCACAGACTGGTTGATTGACCATACTGCCCACACGCACTTTCCCGATGACCGCATTTCACCGGCTAACAAATGTTCAATGTTCTTGCACAGCGCAAAACGTCCATTTCTTTATCGAAAGTTTCTCGAATGTTATCGCTGGTTCTATCTGTGGTTCATTTTGTCGTCGAGCCTCGTTTAATCAGATTCTGTGCGCGACGCCAAATAGTGATATACATTCTAGAACTTACGCAGGCACCAGCGATTACGCTGGAAGGTTCAATGAGTCATGCATATATATGAGACGCGTCTGATCCGCACTTTAAATTTTTGACGATCGACGATTATACTCGCCGCTCTCATTGTCCTGAGTATTACCTGTTTTGCTGGGCACATATTACCTGTTTTTCTGGGCACAGCTTCACCCAATAAACAGTTAGTTTCGTGTCTTGCGTTGTGCCACTGGTGATTATTCACCGTCATTACAACCCAATGCCTTGAAGGGACGCGCACCGTAACGTTACCGCAAGCGTGCTGCAGTTTAACGTATGTAAGACGACAAACGCTATTTTAAGACTGCCTATCGAGCCGTCAACGTACAATATGACAACATGCATCTGTAGTTTAAAGATGATCTGCTTTAATCTGGAGGTATAACACAAACAGTACAGCGGAGATCATAGACTAGAAGCCAGCAAAAATTACTATTTCACTGAATGAAAGACTAAAAGGACGTTTTTGCTCGCGGTTGCCTGGGAGCATGAATCGAGCAGGGTATATGTTTCCCGGGTATAGCTGACACTCCGACGCTTTCACCGATACTGAAACAGAACCTCAGAGAGCTGTCATGTTCGCGCTTGTAAATGTGAAACGGCAGCCTAAAGGTCTTGTAAGCAAAGACAGCATTTAGCAGCGTTTCGTGCGTCTTGAAATGAGTTGCACTTGCTGGTAGTTAGAGACCGCGCGCAAACAGCTCGCATGAATGGAGAAATTAATACGCTAGTGCACGGCGTTTTTGTTCTAAACACACAGAAATGCCATTGGTGTAGATCACCTTAAAAGCCATAGAAAAGCCTATTGACAAGTTCCTCTAATGGACAGTTAGAATTACCAATAGGTGCATTAAAACCTATAAAACATTTTTTAATCAAATAGCACGGGAGCATGGGCACAGCATCGTCTCCATGTACGTGAACAAAGTGGCCACATCTAAAGTTTGTTCAGGTAAAAATGTAACGTAAGTTTGTTAACCTAAATACATATATGAGGGTACATACAGTTCATTGCTTTTTAACCGTGGGTTGCAACTTTTTGAATTTGGCATTTGATATTTGCTTACCGGGTGTCTGCCTTGAAGGATATTACACGACAGTCTCACAGCAAGAAGTAATGGTAATTTTCTGGAAAACTGTCTGCCACGAGATGATTAAACCGTCCTTACACGGTTCCGCCTGCATCTGCATTCGAATTAAGTTAGAATTTTCTTTCCTCATCGCTGCTCATTTAATTCATTTAAAAAATGAATAAAATTCGATGTCCGGAAGATATATGGGCAGTCAATAATAATTTTGGCGGCATTTCTGAATGTATGTTGTACTACTCCAGGAAAAATGAACGGGGCTAGAGTGTGCATTTCTGTCGTTTACATATTCAGTTTCCTCAGCCATATTGCAGCAGTCCTAGCAGTATCTCCTTTAAACGCATGTGGATAAATATCACGCGAGGAGAAAAATATGAGCAGAAGCACCATTCCCGACATTTGAATTTGCAAGATCTGCTTGTTTATTATGCATTGAAAATGCATAATAAACATCCAAGCTCATTTTTGATTGGTAGCAGTTATTGAGTTTACACCGTCCGAAATCACATCGTGTGCGCTCTCGAGCCAGAACTTTTGATGTGGGTTTCCACGACCCACTAAATCTATGAACGAAACTTCAGCAAAGTCTCTGCATTGATATTATCTGACCTTCCGAGTATATGTTCCGAACGAACGTTGCGCACGTAACCGACATTGATGACGACAGTTTCACCGCAAATTTTAAGTTTATCAATTAATGTATGCAATAACCATGAAGCAGGTTCTCAAATATTCTTCGCACTGAGGCCTTCTCACTGTGGTACTGCTATCTTTGTACATAGATTTTTTTTCTTGCAGCTTTGTATCATAGACGTTGGTATGAATACGTTTCCTTCAGCACGAATGCGAGAATTTTCCTTCTCGCGTTTGTGCTATTTTGCCAGACAGGTTATCAAAGCAGCTTTGAACTATGTTATAGACCTGGGACAAGCATCGATATTGAGATAACCAGCTCCAAAAATGTTTCACTAATTGAACTTATCGTTGACAAATAGCATTCTCTCCAAGTGTTGGATAACGACTATTAATTGAACAATATACTGCCCGGCACTGCTATGTACATGCTTCACCAATTACTGCGTATCTCAATTGGTGCTATTAGCCACGATATCTTTGAGTGGGGCCGGCTCACGTGTGACGTCAGCGGAGGGACACCGCTGCCGCCCCATGTCTGCGTTCGCTATGTGAAGGCGAATTGGCACTGTCGGCCGAATTGCTCTGCTCGAGTTTAAAATGTGAGTCTGCAGGTTTGTAGAATATACGGAATGTTCGAGGACACTATTCTCTGCGATATGAAGCGGAGTCGCCGTCGTCCCATCGCTTATAGCGTAGATTGTTCCTGGCGTCGTCTGCTAGTCATCATGTGTACATGTGCGTGTATAGCGTTGGTATCTCGTCACTGCTGTTCCATTGTCGAGACTCAGTCATAATGTATTATCCTTTTTTAGACGACGAACTGCAGCATCTGGCTTTCAGCTACTGTGTATACTCGCTGTAATACTGTGTTTGTCTGTCAAGCGCATGCTGCGTGTTAGGTCGCCCACTCCGTTCGCCACAGACAATCCAATTTTGTCGCTGCCCAACGTGTTAAGCATCTCACGAAGTTCTTTTGATGCCACTCATAGGAAACTATAGGTGGTCGATGCGGAGCGTTGATGCATGCACTGCTTCAATGTCATTGCAGCAAGATGCGGTCTGGGATGTCTGATAGAAGTACGGGCAGAATTAGTGGGCAAGACAAAGTTACGTAGTCCTGCGAAACAGAGAGAGCGTGGTCCAACTAATGTTCGAAGTAAACCACTTGTCAGTGAATTATTTTTTCCAGACAGAAAAAGATTTATATATGCAACACCAAGGTGACTAGAATTATGACTTAAATTTAAAATTTGTATTTATCTACAAGGCCACTTAGTCGACGAGAAATTTTGCGAATGAGCCCTGCGAGCGTGCTTCAAGTTGCGTAAACTCATTTACTCTCTCGCTTGGTGTTTTATGACTGAGTCACGAGATCGTGCCCGGCCCACGAGGGTTGTGATTATAAAAAAGAACGTTTTTAAACTTTAAAAAAAATCAGGGAGCTTACGTGCCATAACCACCACATGATTATGAGGCACGCCGTAGTGGAGGTCTCCGGATTATTGTTCAGCGTGCACCTAAATCTAGGCATAAACGAGCGTTATTGTATTTCGCCCCCGTCGAAATGCGGCTGTCACGGCCGACCGGAGTCCACTCAGCGACCATGATATTA
Source organism: Dermacentor silvarum (assembly GCF_013339745.2). Classification (NCBI taxonomy): domain Eukaryota; kingdom Metazoa; phylum Arthropoda; class Arachnida; order Ixodida; family Ixodidae; genus Dermacentor; species Dermacentor silvarum. Next base: position 69,719,325 of record NC_051159.1, read on the forward strand.
GCAGCGTCCTGCCATAGCCACTTGATTACCACATCGGGTGGTTTAAATATAAGGAAGTAATTCATTTTTAGAAGGTAAAAGAAGGAACATAGAAGCTAATTCGTTTTTTGGTAGTGCTCAACATGGATTCTACAACACATTGTCGTGTGAAACGCAACTTTTGTGTTCGATCCACCGATGACTTACAGTCCATTCTTGACCAGGGTTCTCTTATAGACTTCATATTTTTAGATTTCTCAAAGTCATATGAAACAGTAACACACAAATTGCTCTTCCTTGGGCATTACACAGTCATAACCTGGATAGCAAAATTTTTGCACGGTTGAAAGGGCTACACACAGATCGTTCCCAGTTCGTAACAGCTAATAACACGGACTCCTCTCGTTCTTCAGTTGCCTCAGACGTACCGCAAGGCTTCGTAATAGGCCCTCTGCACTTTCTAATTTTCATTAATGACTTGTCCATAAACATAACGTCTTCCATCAGGTTTTTCGCCGATGACTGCATCATTCAGAGGCAAATTAACAGTGACAGATTCAGCCACCATGCACCATGCAGTATGATTTTAACCGGGTTCATCAGCGGTGCTAATTATGGAACATGAATTTAAGCAGTAACAAATGCAAATCTATGCAATGTTTGTCGACAACATATGAATCACCCAACATATCACATTAACAATATTGATTTGGAGTCTGTGTACTCATGCAAGTACCTTGGCCTGCACATCTCGTATAACGTATCTTGGAAAACTCACATTGATTACATAACTAACAATGCCGGTCGTGTGTTATAGGATACCTCCACAGAAACTTTTAAAATTATGGGGTTTTACGTGCCAAAACCACGATCTGATTATGAGGCACGCCGTAGTGCGGGACTCCGGAAATTTGGACCACCTGGGGTTCTTTAACAAGCACCTTAATCGAGTGTTTTCGCATTTCGCCTCCATCGAAATGCGGCCGCCGTGGTCGGGATTCGATCCCGCGACCTCGTGCTCAGGAGCCCAACACCATAGCCACTTTTCTCAGTTCCCTGTATCTCTCAAGTTGCAGCTTTAAAAAAACATTGGTTCGAACTTAGCTAGAATATTGAGCAGCTATATGGGATCCTGGTCGCGAGTCACTCACAGATGACTCAGGGATCGTCCAAAACCGTGCTTCACGTTTCGTTATATAGATCTATCATCAAGCCGGTAGCGTTACAACTATGAATGCCATACTTTCCTAACCCAGCCTTTCTCACGGTAGAAAAGTTTTCCGCCTTTGTTTATTTCATAAGATTCATCATAACAATTAATTCCTTAAGGATGAGGCTACAAAAAAAACCATCCACACGCATTGAACAACATCATAAAATAGGTATTGCATTTTCAAACACTGAATGTTATCATGACTCATTTATTTTCCGTATATATTCGTGCTGGTATCTCCTTCCACGCAATGTTGTCGCCATTAGAGATAATAATACTTTATTAGAGATAATAATGACTATACCTAAATGTTGCATCATTCCTGTTACGGTTGTCCATTGTATTGCATTGTGTCTATTGTTGCTGCGGTTGTATTTCATTTATAAACATTGTACCTACTCCCCACTCTAATGCACTAGAGCCTTGAGGGTTATTGTATAAATAGATGTATAACGTTTGCAGGCCTCTAAATGCTGACATTTATCAAATTAATAGTAGAAAAAAATTGGTAAGCTCCGGTCTACGCAAGCGCGCATTCAAAGCGTGAGCAAACTCACGAAAGTGTATAGCTATTCTGGCCGGAGCGTAGCAGACTACAAAGGAGACTCCCCAGGCTGACGTCACCGGAGCGCGCCGTTCACAGCGCCGCCATCGGTCGCGAACGAGGCTAATCGAACTAGTATTTCTGGTAAATGAGATTACAGTGCACGCTAGCCGACTTCAGTTCCGAAACAGATACATGCAACCATTTAGAGTATTTTTGAAAATTAAACAGCTAATTATTTGTAGCATTCATATACCGAAGGCAGTGGTAGCGAGTGATCTGTTGCTGAAACAGACTCTTTCACTAAAGCAGACCATTTTGCGCAATTAGTGTTTGCTGGAATGTGCAGGACACTGTAATAGAAAATTTTAAAAGCCCTGAAGCAGCCTTGGTCATATAAAATGCTGCGTCAGTGCGAATTTATGCTCATAAGCGCGTACGCAACCATGAAAGCAGCCAAATGTGTTGTCCGTGTTGTCTGTCATATACCAATAGCTCTAATAAGCACTACAGTGACGCAAGAAAATAAAAAAAAATAAAGAGGCATTTTGTGTGAAAGTCTAGTGTTTACTGCAGAAATAACGAAGATATTCAACAAAAATTTAACAAAGACAAATGTGCTACCTGCGATGCCATGTCGATGGCAGCGAGCGCTAGCCAGAAAAAAAGCACAACAATTTCAAGATATGCATCTACCCGGAAAGCCCATCCGCGTTTGTGCAGCGTCACAATTACTCTAGGGGAGACAACGCCCCGTGATAGCAAAAGCCATACAGCTTATTGCACTAAAAGACCACCCTTTAAGGGGTGCAAGGAGGCGCCTCCGCCTGAGCTGTCACCTTTTCGCGCATCGATATGCAGAAATCACCAGCCACTGTGTGGCTGGAAGCATCTAATAAGGGATGTACAGTCGGCGCAAACTAAAACGTTAACAGCTCAAAACTAACGATTACTGGTACATGTGTGCATGCTTTGAAGTCTATTAAGAGGAAGCTTTAGTGGGGCCTAACTCGGATTTCCGTTTTCAAATACATGTAACACGCATAAATGCTTTTATGAGGTAACCACTGGACCTATTTTAATAAAACTTGTTGCATTTGAGAGAGGAAGTTACAGTAACTCTATGGGAAGCAGCATTTTTTATTTAAAATGCTAATTGTTTTACGCAAATTGCGAAAATTGGTAGGTATCACAAAAATATAAGCACAACGTTTACAAGTGCGTAACTCGGCCCTAGAAATAGACATATCTCAGTTCTGTAACTCACTTGTGCTGGAGCACCCGAAGCGCACCAATGTGATATATGAACTCATAGCTTACGTGAAGGTATTACAATGTTTTCAAGGGTTTTTCAAAGTCCTACGCACAATTTCGTGGTATTTTTCACAGTGGCGTAATATTATTTATTTATTTACATATACTGCCGTCTGATTGCGAGATATTGTTCGGGTGGGCATACACAGGTTATAAATCAAATATGAGATAGCATACATTGGCATACATACAAAACATGATACTACATGAGTGTGCAAGCAACAGAAGAGCACGTTACATATACGCGTAGGTTGTAACAAAACAAAATTGCGTGTAAGAAAGCACATATTTAAGGCTACATACATCGTCATAGAGTGCACAAGCAGGTCTTAGAACTTATGAGGTATAATACGAGATATTTCCTTCGCAAATTGCGCGGGAGGCAATTTCTGAAGGGAGCCGTCAGGACCATTCCAGAGTTTGACTGTTGATGGGAAAATTCAAAATTTCAAGCTGTTCAAGCGTGGTTGGAATGGAATAAGGTTAAGGGGGTGAGTGCTTTGAGTTGCACAGGCAGGGCACTTCACAAACGAAAACGGTGCCGCAAGAACCGATGACCCATGCATGATCTTATGCAAGGTGACAAGGCGTTCGCACGTGCGTCTGTGTGCAATTGTCTCAAGTGATAAGTCATGGGCATGTGATGAAGGCGAAAAGTGAGGATCATATCTATTGTATATAAATCTTATCGCTTTCTTTTGCAGAGATTCCAATTTGTTAGCGTCACAAGAAGATTAGGGAGACCAGACCACGGGCGCATACTCCAAAATTGGCCTAATTAGTGTTTTGTATGCATTTAGCTTGCAATTCTTAGTAGCGTATTTTAATGTTCGTTTTAAATATGCTAGTCTGCGAAGTGCGTTCATTTCATGTTATCATCTTTCATTTCATGTTATGACCAAAAGTTACCCAGAGGTATTTGAACTCTTCTACATGTGCGATGTTAGTCCCGCTGGAACCACAAGAAAAATGCAACGGTGCATTCTTCTTCGTGAAGGTCATCGAGACTGCCTTGGTTAAATTAATTGTTAGTTGCCAAGAATCACTCGAAACACAGAATTCAGAAAAAAACATCATTTAATAGTAACTGGTCAGTTGCATTCAGGACTTCAGAATACACTGCACAATCGTCTGCGTATATTCGTAGTTTAACTGGCGTGTTTTTGTGGCCTTCACGACGACATTAAGATATATTACAAATAAAAGCCGGCCTAACACAGAGCCTTGGGGCCACCACATTTAACTTCGATGGTATTGGGCTCAGTTTTGTTAAAGGAAAAGTGCAGGCTTCTATGATGCTAGTAATCAACAATCCAAGTAATCAGTTGGTCATTTTTAATAACCTCACGAAGCTTGAGTAGAAGTTTTCAATGAAAGACCTAGTCGAAAGCTTTGGCGTAATTTATAATTATTGCATCCAATTGTCCTCGACTATTTAGCACCACAGCAATATCACGCGAAAACTCAATGAGTTGTGTTATTGTCGGGAAACCGGACCGAAAACCATGCTGACACGATGGGATGACGTTATTCTTTGTTAACTAATTAGCAATGTCTTTGTGAATAATGTGTTCAAGTAACTTACAAGTATGGAAAGTCAGTTCTACGGAATCTCGCAAAGGTGGAGAGAGTATCATGAAAGGGGAAAATTGTCATCCACCCGCATCTAACCCGAAGGTACCACTTTTCTCAACTGCGAAGCGTTATTTCTGATAAATCCGTATGGGTTTCCTTTGTAGACTCGTGCTTCATTCGGGTGGATGAAAATTTTTACATTTCATAACTTATAAGTAGTAGATAACAAGAAAAGTGTTCTGTAATTTGAAATTATTTGATTTTTAGGAGATTCAAAGACTGGGACCATGTTATAGCCGTATTCCAAATGCACGGAACGGTAGATGTCTCAAGTGACTTCCTAAAAATAACGTAAGGTAAAGCGTAAGGTAACATGCGTTTCACTCAGAGTATCGCTTAAGTGATAGGAATATCGTCTGGAACACCGCCTTTAGTTGTATAAATGTTGAGTAAAAGATTGCGAACTTCATTTTATTATTACTATAACGTATATTTATTGTCACGTTATTGCTTGTTAATTTAAGTAAATTAATTTTCTCCGCTTTAGATACATTATTAGAAGTTTACAGAATTGTGATATCGTTTTTCATTGCTAAGTTTAAAAGTTACAAACATGATACTTGTTTCCTGAATTTTTAGGAAGCTTCTCTTATAGATTTTTGGCGTAAATCGGAAATCCACTTTCTACAGCTATTAGGTTTTAACTTTGCCTTATAAATGCAAAACCCCCATGAAAACCGGTGCAGTGGTTGACGAGAAAGCAATTTATTCGTTCCGTGTATTTATATCATGAGCTGATCAACTCACGAACTCAAGCTTCTTAATAACCTGCACTCTAGCGGTCCGCCATCGACCGTCGTCATGGCGACCGTCTCGTTTATCCCGTCGATTGGCATCCTGACTGGCCGGGAAGCTTAACGCTGGCCATTGAAGCATATAACGTTTTACGTAGGCAAGTCTTGTGAACACGTGCGCAAATTTCTGTGACTGAGGAGAGCATGCTTAGCGACCAGTCACGCAGTCATTGTGCAGTTAATGAAGATTGCATCGCTAGTTGGAAACTGAGCCTTGTCGCATATTTTCAGCGTTCTTAAAAAAACAAGAAGGAAACAGTTATACAAGAGGAACGTTGGTTAACGGATATTAAACTTCGAAGTTGAAGATTCAGCGTTCCTGCTGCACTCTTTCCTTTACCTTCTTTCTTAAATGTGCTGAAAATATTCAATGACAGTCATTTCTCGTTTTACTACCAACTATATAATAGGCTGAGATGAGTATTTGGGCCTATGTTTATGAAGCGTTTCGGGCATAGTGAGTGGTTCGTCGTAGGAACAGGCACCGGCCAGGCATGATGTGGAGCCTTATTAGCAAAGTGTGAATAGGTCTCCCAGCGATCTTCAAGTCTATAACTTAAACTAATATTTTTGTCACTGCCGTTTAAAGCGCAGTCAGTGTGCCATGATCGAGTCACGTCATGCACTTTCTTCCTCGGCAGCGATTGCCAAGTTTATGATCGCACATGGGACGAGCGTGAACGCGCATAAGGACGCGTGCCACCGCAAACGATTGCGTTGCTTGTTAACTACGCAAAAAGCATGTTTTAAAATATTTTCTCAACACGGAGGCACAGTCGTCATAAAAATCTTGTCATTCAACAAAAAAATCAACATTAAAAAGTATTTTGTCTTGCTGTCGCCTTCAAATACATTAATTTATTCTGGATTTCGACTTGTCTGTTCACTAACCACAATTTTCCTTTCTTATTCTGGGGTGTTACTTGTCAAAACCACAACATAATTAAGAGGCAAATCGTAGTGGGAGACTCTACAATAACTTTGACCACTTGGAATTGTTTATAACGTGCACTCAATGCACAATATACCGGGCAATGTTGCATTTCGCCCCCATTGAAATGCGACCCACGTAGCCGGGATTCAAATGCACCATCGGGCTTAGCAGCGCAACGACAAAGCCACTACACCACCATGGCAGGTACAGTTGTTTTAAAACAAAAAGCAGCAGCCGACGCAGACAGGCCTTTAGCGCATTAATGTGGGGCAAACGCCCAGAAATTGAAGAGTATCTTCCCGTTATGTTAATTGCTTTCTTCAATCCGAACTTAGACAATTTTATTTATGTGATTATTCCGGCAGACTTGCCCGTGTCTGTAGCTGCTATAGTCATACCCAGACCTCGCCAACAAGAACGAAAGTTAGTGTTGAGCGAAATGAACTTGTCGTATTAGAGGCAACAGCTTCTTCCATGGTCTGCAGAGTGACCACCGCTCTCTCTAATACCTTTACTCCTCCTGGCGGCCACCAAGGAATGTGCATCGTTGTGAGCTAGCACGACTGGTGCTCTGAGCGTAAGCAGGAGATTGGTGGTGCTTGCAATCAATCTATCCTCAGTACATACCGAGCCAGGCGCATTTCCAAACTGCACGACAACCGCTGAGGAAAGGGCAGTTTCACAGAATCCGAACCGTCCAGAAACCACGTGAAGCGAGGGACTTTGCAAGAACTGTTAGGGTCGCCATAACTTTTCCGACGTTTGTATATAGTTGCCACCCCCCGATGGCCTGTCTCATGAGCAGCTGCATGCTTGCATGCCATCATGCCCGCATGCACCCCCTGTCAGAGCCATGGGAAACATGCTCGGCCTGTACCTTGATAAGAACTTGATTGATGGTTGTGTCCAGGGTGGAACTTCCCCGAAGGGCCGGCATGCATCTCCTCGACGGCGCAGGCTAAGCAGACGAGGACCCACTGCGCAGACGAATACCAATGGCGCCAAACCTCGCTGGGGGGACATGTAGGCCGAGCCCTAAGTGGACGGTCTCTCGTTTCAGGTGAGTGGCCTTGAAGGCTGGCGGGACGTCGTAAAGTCCTAAGCAGCAGCAGCAGCAGCAGCAGCAGCAGCTCGAGGGCGGGACATTCTCGCGTCCGGCACACGCAACGATGTCTTTGCCGCACGCGACTCGTCACGGGCGGCGTCTTTCTCTCGCCAAGGCACGCTGGTGCGGCTCTCCAGAAGCTGGAACCAGGTCGCAGCTACTACTATAGACTGAAAGAAACGGGCGACCACATACGTACCTAACATACATAGACGAGGAGAAACATACTGAGGGAGGACGACCGGCTGCAGCTGTGCGAGAAGCTGAGCGGCACCCTCGGCACGTCCTCAAGGAGGGGTCCTCCTCGCGCGCTCGCGGCAAAATAAATAAATAAGAAAGAAATATATATATGGCAAGGAGTTAGCTTCTTTTACGGCTTCCTTCTACGTTTCACATTGGCTCGTGCCATTTCTGCCAGGACGGTGCCATAACAGAAGACTCCCGAACGGCTTCTGCGAGAGCCGTACTACACAGCATTATTAGATTCTTCCGACGTTTATGACACCCACTTTAGGGCTCCCAATGACGAGGTGAAGGCCGAAGGATGTAAAAAGCAAAAGACGAACGCTCGCTTTTCTTTGTCTAGCCGCACGCCCTAGATGCACCGATGCTGGTGCCCGCGTGCCACGCGCTGACCCAGACACCGAGACACAATGCCAGGCGGCACGCGAGAAGTTGTCAAGTAAAAATGAACAACAACGTTCACACCTTTTGTTTTGGTCTGTGTGCCACAGCCCTGCGAGATTCCTGTTATTGCTCATTCTTTGTTCCCTACAGGATCCGGGAGTGTATACGAGTCGTATATCACTCGGTCATTGTTTTCAAGGACCACTTTCGGGCCGAGTAGAGATGTCAGAAGTCTTCGGAAGTGTCGGGCGAGAGCCCCATTGGGTGAAACCAAGAGTCAGTGTATTCTGCATTCTCTGGGAAAATGCGAGAAGGTGCCATAGAGTTCATTTGACTCTGCGAGCAAACCTTTAAAAAGCTTTCAGGATTTGAGCTTTAACACAGTCTTTCTAGATTCAGTGTCAGTGTCAGTTCATTGTGGGCATCTACGACATGGCGCCCGACTGCGACGCCCTGATGCAGGCGTCGACGCACGAATGACCGAGCTCAAAGCCCGTACTTTGGCACGAAGGTATGTTAGCTCTGAATTTTGAAGTTAGAAACTTTCATGGGCACTTGATTGGAGCCAGACACGTACGTGACAGCTGTGTCGCTTTCCGATTGCAAAGGCTTGTCTCTTATATGGATCAAATGCTTTCAGGAAACTGCTTAACGATATATTTGTTGCATCGAAACTTGAGTCAATCTTGCGGACTGCTGAACTATACGCTATAAACTTCACGCGAAAGTATTACGTTTAAGACACTAATTGTTAGAGTAGTTTTTCAGAACGTTGAGGTGTTGTACCGACAAGAAAGAGAAAATTTTTATGAAGGGAAGACTGAGAGGTCGAGTATGTAACGGTCTGTCTCTGTTCTGTTTCTCAGTTTCACGAAATGTGTGATTATTTTCTGTCACGAAGGGAATGGTGCAAGAAAAGTATCTGTGTTCGCAAATTAATGGCCTGTCAAATGTCGTGTATTATACTACTTGTTGTAAATTGTAGATTTGGTATTGTTGCCGTTAACCATTGTGCATCTGTATACTCTTGACAAGGACTTCAGTACATCTGCAGAAAGCAATGAATAGCTTCGAAATCACTTTGCGGAAAAGCGTGTTGTCTGAAGAACGGGGAAGCCTTCGTACATATTCAGAAGCTTTTTTTACGCAATTTACAGCAGCGATTTACAGCAGTTTACAGCAGCAATTTACAGCAGTGAACAAGTGACATTCAGCACTGTGTTGCCCAATTCTGAAAGAATTGCAGTTAGTGGTTACTCTCTGCCCAACTCTCGGGGTTTAAGGGTCTCAAGTTTAAGGGTTATTTTTTTATCAAGCTTTACTGTAGAATTACATACAATGCGTGTACTCAATAGGGACGATATTGCATTATGTGGTGCATAAAGGCGTCGGAACGTTGTTATATTACACTTTCGAACTATCTATCACTCGGAAGGGAAACGGGAGGACACATTTTCAATCAATTTATTAACACCTATAACTCAATAACGTCAGAGCGCTTTGAAAAAGAAAAATGTCTGCCAACAGCTTGTCAAGTACACAGAGCTTAAAACATATCGAAACAGTGAATATGAGAAGCAACACTTAAATTACGAGTGCCGGAGATATTACAAAGAATGCGCAGCGTAATATGTCACCTTGCAGTTCCACTACAATTTCACAAGCAAATATAGAAAAGCCGTCATACCAGACATTGGTTCAACACGCATTATTACAAATTTATTTTTTTTAATATTATGCATACATATAGTGGAGTTTCGTGTCAAGTACAGGTGAAAAGTCACTGCTCATGATTATTTAAAAGAATAAACAGACAGAGAAAAGGCTTGGTTTTCCTAAATCTAAAATAACTTCCGTTAATATGCAGCTTTCCCCGTGTGTTGCAGTGTAACTTGAAGCTGCATTTTGTAGTAGAGATAGAACGCTCAAAATGTCTACGCTACTCCTAATGTCCAGTTTAAATTTTACGCTTTAACCTATATCAATGCAGATTGTGTATGTTAACTATTTCAAAGCTTCAAATATATTTTTTCTGCAGTTTGTGAATTCATCCCAGATTTAAGAAAGATACAGTAGCTCATGTTGGGTCGCAATAGTTCAGATATGAATAAAATGGGGTAAATAAAGCACATGTATCACTTTTATTGAAGGAAAGTATACTGGTCATGGCCAGCTATTATTTGGTCGGACATATATATTCGGCCAATACGTTTCACAATTATACTTTACAATAAGATTTATAAAATACCCTAAACGATTGTCACACGAATTGTAAAAAAAAGAATGCCAAGACATTTATACTGTTCAAGGATGCCAATTTCGCTGTAGTTGAGTGTTATGTTATGGTACGCTGAAATTAACTTGCGTTCTTTAATATCTCAATATCATAGTTCTTGTTTTGTTCGCATTCATCCGCATTTCATTGAAAGTGGACCATTTATTTGGCATGTATCACGATGTTTTCACAAGACCTAATAAGTCAGCCTAAATGTTATTTCAAGTTTTCACAAGGTACCGAGGTATTCAGGAGATAAAGGTGTCTACAGCTTGACAAGACTATCGAATATATGTCACTGGTTTAAAAACATGCATACTAGAATCATCGGCATATTTGATACATTTGCCAGCCGAGCGAAATGGGCAGAGTACTGCCATTTATGTCAAGCCCTTAATATATATATATATATATATATATATATATATATATATATATATTAAATAACCAGGTCCTGAGGTGCTCCGCAAAGGAAACTCTTTGTGTGAAAGCTGTTCTTTATATTCGGAGGTCTTGTCAGAGCTGAAATTATTGATACACAGTATGCGTTGTGCAATAGCCAAATACGGCTTAGTTAGTGTTACAGCCGCACCGTGAACGCAATAATAGTGAAGTTTCTCTCACTGGATTACTGTGGTTCACAAAATGGAACTGCCTTTAAAATGTTGACAAAAATACGCTGAAGTAAATTTTTGTTCATGCTGTTCAATCTTTTGTTGCCGCTGTTTGAGCAGTATTTATTCAGTTAAAATATTTCTGCGGAAGCCAAAAAATGCATCGGATATCACACTTTGAAAAACCATGCAAATCTTTTATAGAAGATTTATTTGCAAGGCCTTTAATATAACTGTAAAATAGACACGTCTGCAAAGGAATCTATGTGAAGCGAAGATTTCGTGAGGCGATTAATGAAATGATATAAATTGGTCCATTTAATTCCTGTTCTTTTTTTGGCTTAAAGGAAACTGGCGCGCGCGCATCTGCGCTACGCATTGTGACAGCTCTTAAGTTGAGTTGTATTTCTTGATTTCTTCTCATTTATTTTAAATGCACCACCCGCTTCAAGGCCATAGTATAGAAATAATAATAATAGTAATAATCAATCTATCAGGTTTCAATCGATCAAGGATGTTTATTTAACGTGCCCAGGAACAACCCTAAGGTGTGATTAGAACGTATACGCATACATTAGAAGCCAAAAACAAAAAAAAACAAGAAAACTACTGGTGAATAAAATTGAAAAAACACACACAACCACAATGAATAAAAAGAACAATTGAGAAAAGGACAGTGTACCTACAACAAAGCTCAACGCAAACACAAAAGAAAAAGGGATACCCATTGGTAACGCTAAAGAGTGGAATCTTCTGCTCAACGAGAAATTTCTTGTACGTTGTACAAACCCGCGCCACGGTTTCACCCCACTCAGGCGGCGCCGCTAAACTCAACGTTTCACGCATGGCACTACTTACCGGCGTCAAGTATTTCATGTGCCACAGTCTTTCACACACGTCGCACAGATATCCAAACGGATTGTTTACGAAGTCCGTCTAGAAGGTCCTAGTTGCAGTGGCGCTTTCGCCAAGTTTCACCGTATAGTCAGTCAATCGGCGAGCCTTGACGTCATCGACGGCGTCTTGTTGTTGCTGCTGCTGAGATGGTCGGGCACGTAGCTCAGCCTCCTGGCGACGCCGCTTTGCTAGACGTTCCTCCCTTTGCTCCGGTGTCTCCGCAGCACGTTTAGCCTTCTTCTGTACGTTCTTCCTACGCTCAACCACTAATTGCCAGGCAACTACTTTGGGATCCGATGAGTTAAGCTTCTCCGCTCTTCTGCGCCGCTGAGCAGCAATATCGCCCTCCTTCTCCATGGCTATACCACACTGACAACCGCCCCGCGCAAACGATCAAATGCCCAGCGCAAACGCCCAGCGCAAACGCCGGGCAAACGCCCGAGCGCCAGCTGTGTGCCGTGTGACGTCACTGCTCCTCGCGCATGCGCAGCACGGCTCTCCAGGAGCCACGCGAAACTGCTCAACCTCGGCCAGTGTAGCTCACGCTATATACAAAAAGTACACCGAGATCATTGATCTCACGGACCTTACACAAGGGTACAGAATCCACTGAATAAGAAAAAGAAATGCTTGCTGTTTTGCGGGTGAAAGTCATGACTTTGGTTTTAGGAGCATTCAATCTTTGCCCTATTTACAGAAAAAAAAAACGGGTCAGACTGGAAGATGTGGCAGTCATCAACAGCATGAATTTCGTTTAAAATCTTGATGTCATCGGCATATAGAAGAAATGAAGAATTCTGAATAGCGGAAAGAACGTCATTAATAAAAAAGTGGACCTAATACTGATCTTTGAGTGACACCGCTAGTTGCCATGTACGTAAAAGAAGACGTTTGGCTATTGACGTTAACATAACATAATCTTTCAAGATAACTGCGCAAGATATTTCCAATTGACGAGCCAACACCAAAGTGCGTAAGCTTGATCAGATGCAGTAAGCGCCTGAATACATCAAATACTTTGCTGTGGTCACAGTAAACGGTGTCAACTTGCCCCCCTTTGATGTACCAGTGCGGAGATCTGTGTCATGAAACTTGCGATATTTGTGATAGTGAAGCGGCCGGTGAGGAATCCATGCTGATTAGGAATCAATGTGCTCTTCACAGTAAAAGACAATATGTTGTGAAGAGCAAGCTTAAAAACCTTAGACGTGGCACAGAGAAGAGAAATCTGGCGATAATTAGAGACATCGGTTTTACAGCCAGACTTAAAGACAGTAAAAAAACGAGCAGTTTTCCACATGCGAGGGAAAGTGGAAGTATTCAGAGAGTTATTAAATATAGATGTCAATACTGGTGCAAATATACTGCCGTAACCTTTTAAAATTGTGGAGGGATGCCATCAGGGCCGCAGTATAGGGAAGGCTTCAGGCGCTTAAGGCATTCGTGGATTGGCTTTTCATCAAACAACACAGCATTAGATGTAAGAACCGTCGTGTGCTGCTGACTGACACCAGCGTTGAAACCTGCAGCTTTATATAAGGATGAGAAATGAGCAGCAAAACAATCCGCGACTGCTTGGACTTCTACTCATCTAGAATCGAACAAACGAAAACAATCTCCACGTTCACTAGAGCGCTTGCGGATATACTTCCAAGATTCCGCCGGCCGGTTGCAGGCGCTCATTTCCTGTGATCCCCCTTATAGATGCCGTTTGCAGAGAGTTCGAAAAAATCAGAATTATCCTCTCCACTCATTAGGCAAATGACTTCTGTATTTACGGTGCGCGCGATCTTTATACTTTAGGGCAGTTATAAGTTCAGATAAGAACAAGTGTGGACATTTAGAGCATTTAGGACTGTACTAGCGAATGTACTTGCGCATACTGCTCAAAACAAGGTTCGTAAATTTATCTACTTGGTCATCAACATTGGTTTTGTCTGTGACCAGTGACCAACCGGTGGTGGACAAGAAATCACATAAACCAACATAATCACCAAGCTTGAAAGCAAAGAGAGACTAATGCCAATAGAGGAGCACTGCCTCAGAGCTGACGCAGAGGCAGTTATCTTTATTAGCGGATGAAACTTGTCAGAACGCACAAAGGAAATGTCAGAACGAGATACATCTGTAACTTGAGCATTCGAGAGGCAAAGGTGTAAGACGTTGCCATAGGAATTGGCAGGTTGCCTTCACTAATAATATAGCCAGCACGAGGATCGGCTGGAATTTGCTCTTTTACGAACACTTGTGGCGTAAGAACTTCCGTGAATTCAGCTGTTGCGTCTTTTCCGTCCTTATCTCACTCTCTCTCTCTGTCTCTGTCCCACTCTTTCCTTATGCACTGACCTTTGCCCTAGAACGCGTCCACCATACACGTAGACGTCGATTTCGATGCGAAGATTCCTGCCATACCTCACTGCATGTCCTGCAAAATATCTAGATTTGCACGTCGAGGGACATCACGTGCCTTACTTAGGCCGGCTCTTATTGCAAACTATACATGCTTTGTAGAAAATATGAGCACAAGTATATGACCAGCGCCCCGTTATGAGCAGTCGGCGTAAGTGAGCTATAGATCTGAAAGGCTACCTGAAAGCATCTTCACGGCACGCCTCGCCGCCGCTGCATTCAGAACGAATTGTATGAGCCGGTTATAGTCTGCACGCGCCGCTATCTCCTTTCATCGACGGAAAATGCGTACGCACGCATTCCAGCTTCCTCGTCGCACTGCAGACATAACTGTCCAGCCCATGGACCCGTTGTTTTCTATATCGGCAGCATCATCTAGTGATAAACATGAGTTTGCGTCATCGGCACGTCTCGCTCAAGTGTTGTGACAATCGAGCGAATGTATGTGCAAGCGCGTTTATACCTCCGTATTAAATGTGTGTGTGCGTGTACGTGCGCGTGTACGTGCGCGTGTACGTGCGCGAGCGTGCATGCGTGTGATGCGAACTTAAGTGAACGATTTACGCCCCTTGATTGAAGATACTTCAAGCAAACTTTGGCAGGAGGAATGGGACTCCAGGGTACACAACAAACTCCAAACCGTTAAGACTATTCTACAAGAATGGAAGTCGTGTGTTACCACCAAGAACGTTTTATTGGAGTGATTTTATGCGAACTTCGTGTAGGACACACACATGACTCACAATTTCTTTTTTTTTATTACGGGGAGAAAAGCGGAGTGTGGACAATGCCACTGTGAATCACATTTCAATCTCATCTCTGGCGTTTGAGAAAGAAATACAGAACTATTTTCACGAAATATACAAAACACTAACGCCACATCATCCACATTTATTACTATCATAGAATGCACTGGTACCCCTCGATGAGGTTTTTCGGTTCTTGGAGGCCACGAGTCTTGTAAATAAACTGTAAAAGAAGGTCTTATTCCTTTTATAAGTTTCACAAAACTCTTAATTTAGCTCTGCCTTCTGGCTGGCGTATCATAGCCGTAATAGCCTTTGCGCCAATAAACCATACATAACTAACAAACTAAGCCATGCGTCAACACTATATATGCCCAGAGAGCGTCGTCACAAGTGCCAATCGAAAATTCATCCGGCCCATATAGCAACACATGAGAATCAGTTTTCGAAAACGTCTGCTGCACACTCTTAATCTCGTCTCCACAGAAGTTCCACCAAGTAAGTGAAACCTATGAGGAACGAGATGACGAGTACACCTAATAAAACTTGCACAACGATATCGTAATATAAAGCAACCGTAACAATAAATTCGACCGTAGGAAGAGCCAACCCTCAGGGGCATTCTTCCCACGTAGTTTCCGCTTAATAAATGGAACATTCTTACGAATATGTTCCACTTAAGTTGTGAAACCTATGTGAAACAAGATTGACTGCGGCGACTGTCCACTTCCTTGGTTCACTGTGTATATATATGCGTGGTAAACTTATCCCTGGGAGTGTTATAGTCAGCGCCATCTCACGTCCACATCGGCGGATGTGGAACATCCTTTCAACTGCAGGCATCACGCAGTTTACGCGCATGTTCTTAGGAGTGTACTGCGCATGTGAAAGACAAAATGGAGAAAAATTACAGTTGTGGCATTCGAAATACCAGATCATGAAGGTGCATGGGTGTTTAAGCAAAGCGTCTATAACACATTAACTCCAAAGATATGGTAGAGCTAGTGAGTGGAACTGAATAGGAATACATAAAACAAAAATGATACACATGCCTGATGCTCAGGAAAAAGCTTCGGCTGTGAGCTTAATGCTCATGTAAATGCAGACCGATCGCAAGGCGAATATTTGATATATAAGCAGTTTTCGCTCCAGACAGCGCCCTGTTTCAATTCCTGCGCTACTAGATGGCGCACTTAAGCACGTCTACAATTATTTCGTTTCTCTCACGGACAGAAGAAAACGTAGCAGAAAGGAGGTAATGACTGGGGAGATGTGGCTCGCCTGAATGCCGCTTTTCTGTTTCCGGCGAAGCATGCAATGACTACGTCTCATATTAAGCCTTAGAATGTGTTATAGTAGAATGCTCATGTGTATAGTGCGTGTTCACAATACCGTCTAAGTTCTGTGAGGAGGCTTTCCTTTCGGTCTGTAGAATAGCGAAATGCGTTTTCTAATATTAACATATCCTTGCGCACGAGGACTGCTAATTAATCGAGAGTTGGTTGATGCAAAAGTTAATTTTTGACCGTTTAATGTGTTTGACAACTTTTATAATCACACCACCTGATATCGCAGTCCAGGCGCACCATCAAAACATCTCTTATATGCTTACATATGTTGCCCCCCTCGTCACCTAAAGCAGGCCTCCTGTTTGATTGTAGGATACGTTTAGTATTCCGAGCAGACTGCTTTTAAACTGTGTCAGGTTGTTTTATTACTGTCTTCGCAAAAATTGTCGTTTGAAACAGCCTTTAGTCTCTTTATTTTACCGACTCTTCCTTCAAAAAAAATCTTGGCTTCCTGTGGTTATTTTCTTTTTCATTAATTTCGCGTGTTATTTGCTCGAGCGCCGCAATAGCGTGCTATACACTATTTGTTGTGTACAGATGGCTGCTATTCGTTTCACGAAGAGAATTCTTTAGGATATTTAGGAACAGTTAGTGCTGGGCTGTGGAGTCATAGTCGAGTACTCCTTGGTGTTTTTTTTTAACATTTCCTTTCGTATCGTGTCGCTGTCTTTGCGAAACAAAAATTCCCCGTTTAACACCCTTGCGGCGGGGTGCACGTAGTGTGTGTGTGTGTATAAGGGGGAGAGGAGGTGGTGAAAGAAGGGTCGCGCCAACGTGGACGACCACGGATCAATTGCAGAAGTGTGATAAATCGTTCCACAGCGGTATCGGACACGTAGTACATTGGACATGCGCCACAAAAATAAGCCGTAGACTCGGCAACACGACACCAGGGAAAATAGACATCTTATTCCTTCCACACGCGAATCGACGCTCTCAAACTCAGGGACCCGCAGTCTCTCGTTTTTACGACCCTTATATATATATATATATATATATATATATATATATATATATACACTGTGCACGAGCCCACGCACCGACGATTGGAACAGGAACACCGTCCCACTGCGCATCCCAATCGAATCGTTCTCATCCCGACAGGTCGCCCCGTAGATCACCTGGCGTCGCTTGCACAGAGAGAGATTGAGTTCCTCGAGCTTGACGGCGCGCTATAGTCTGTCGGTAAAGAACGCATCCCGAGGATATCGTGGGATAACAGCAAGTTGCGACCACAGGATCCATCTGATACAAACGCTTCCCGGTTTATCATATAGCGGAAGACCAACTCTCCTTCGCTCCGCAATGCCGGAAAAAGTCCGTACGTGCGTATGTGCGTGCCTATACAGAAGCTCACTAGCAGAGCTCGGCATAACCTAGCACACAAGCACACGAGCGTGACACACTCGCGAATACGGTAGCAGCAGCAGCAGCAGCATGCAACAACAGCAAAAGCGCGAGGCGGAGGCGAGAGCTAGGGCCGACAATTCACCCGACGCGCTCCCCGGAGCTGCAGAGATGCCGCGCCAAATGCGTGTACGTCATGCGCGATCTAATATACGAATAGCAAGGGGCCCCCATCCTGCGCCGCGACTGTTTCGACACGTAAACACGGGCAGCGTCGTAAATATGTACACCACGCAGCGGGATATACGTATACGCTCGCGCTGGATGCGTGGCTGGCTGCTGGCTTATAGCTTGCTATAGCAGCGAGCGCGGCTGCGCAGGCAGGTTTCATCCGCGTATAGCGATATCTCTCTACGTACGCATGCGTGCGTGCGTGTGTGTATGTGTGTGTCTGCACGGGTAAGCCTTGCGGAGGTTGCACCCTTCCGACGCTGCCGTGGGGCGGCTCTGAAATATTTGGAGGCTGACGGCTCGCTGCTATATACCCCCCTGGAGAACGACGACAGCCCATTGATCACGCCTCGAGGCGGCGTGCCGGCAGAATAGAGAACTCACTTCACCAGTGAGCGTGTGTTGTGTATATACAATCCCGGGGGGCGTTTGGTAAGCGATGGCTTCACGGGGATAAGAGAACAGCACCTAGCGGTTTCCATGCGGCGAAGAACCCTGCGAACTCATTTGTACCGACTTGCTTTTATAAAGAAATCGTGGATGAAAGTCGACACGTGCTATATACTGCTTGGCTCGGGGCCTCTGCTCACTCACGTGATTCGTTTTGAGTTGCGCCGTATAAAGACCACGAAGACAAAAATGCATGCACGCACATTGGAGGAATGACTTGCGAAGGGACATGAAGGCAATTAGAAGCGGAACGTGTAAAGTAAATAAATAAGCACTTTTTAAGGTGACGACCAATATTAAGAACTACAAAATAAGCAGGCTTTGCAACTACGCAAGAATATGGCATGGTGTTCTTGCAGTCCTGCTCACTCCTTTATTTCCTTCTTTTTTTCTTTTTTTTTCTTTGCCATGGCTGTGCAGACCAAGCAAATTGGAGGTTAGTGCTTTTAGCCGTCATGCATGACAACATGAAGACGTACTACCAAAGGATTTACATATAAGAAGATCCGCAGGACTTCATGAGGATGGCACGCTTAAGCCTCCACGTGGTGGAGGCTTAAGCGGGATTTGTCATTTGTTTGGATGAAACACTTTTCCCTCCCAGTCCTGTACACAGTAAGCAGCCGGCTCGGACCCGCGCACAGCTGGTACGACTTGTATACTCATTTTAGATGTGAAGCAGCTTATGGCGGGGGCTTTTTCCGTCCCTCCTGCGTCCCGCGGCGTCCCACACCCCCACAGCGCATGCGCGTCCCCTCCGCTCTCTGTCCTCTCCTACGCTCCCCCCCCCCCTTTCTCTCCTCTAGGAATTCGGAGCGGCGCGCACGACAGGTGGTGCGAGAGCTGCATACTCCGCTGGGGGCGCCACGGTAGTTCCGCGGTATGAAAATGACGGAGCGCGCGCGCCTTATTCTCTCTCCTGTGCAGCGCCGCGATGAGCGCTCGGGCCGCTGCCGCGAAACCATCTCCCGCTCAAGCTAACCATCTCCCCGCTGCTTCGCATCCACACATGGTTCCCTTTAGTGGGAGATGGAGTAATTTTTTTCGGTTAAACTAACTTGATGTAACACACGAGAATAGTACGTTTGCTTACAGTTGTACACCTTCTTCTTGACATGTCATAGCTACATGCAGTGTATAGAGACGATCGCTCGCGACTGCACTTGCTCCGGTTGAACACAGACCATTGTCGGAACAAACCATTTCGGAATGCCGACCTCGCAAGCCATCTCAGCAGAAGGCCACGAAGGCACTGCTACAATGTTCAAAGGCAACAAACCTGCAGAAAATTGCTTTAGCTTTGGTAGGTGTTCACTGTGCTGCAGGTTATGCTGTGCTGTGGTAGCGAGTGGTTATTCTTACTAGCTGGGGTCATGGGTCTGCGCCTTCCGTTGCTACATTTTAAATGCGTAAGCATTTCTATGCCTACCCAACGAGGAAACTAGTGCGCCCGTCCGTCCGTCCGTCCGTCACATAAGACGATCGCTTTCAAGATAGGGCCCGCAGCAGCGAGCGAATTGACTTTCGTGCTGCTTCTCGCTTCAACACGAACTAAGCGGCGAGAACACAGCACACACGAAGCTGTCCGCACTCGGCGCACTCTGTCCCCAGCGCAGATTGCTTTAAAGATAGGGCCCGCGCGGTCGCACCATACCCAGCTGCTGCCAGAGTACGGTTGATCACGGTTGATAATGGTTTGACGCGGATGGATAAGGCGCTAGAGAACGATAAGTACCTAAATGATAGGAATGTGATCAGCGCTCCTGGCGCTGCTACCTGGAGTAGTTTTCTTGCGTCATCAATTCACCTTGCGCCGCCGTCCGCAGCAGTTCGTGTCGCCGCAGCGCTGTCATTTATACTGGTCGGAGTTTCATAACACTGCTAATGTCACCGAGGTGCGTGGAGATGAGCAAGCGGCACAATGCTTACGCATACGTAGACAACTCCCAGAGTAGTTTATGCGTGAATCTTTTTCTTATCTTTCTATTTCCCAATCCCCTCATGTAGGGCAGCAAACATGATTTCCAATTCAAGTTACCTTCCCTGCCTTTCGCCTTTTCTTCGTCTCTCAGCATTACATTTTCGAAACTCAGCAGAGAAGAGGCCCGACCTAAATTTTAGCTTCGTGCATTGTGTTCTGTTTCGTTTGCTTTATTTCGTGATTTGTGTTCACGTTAGTATTTGGCGTTCGCTTAGTGTAGTAAAAATTTCGGAATACAAATAAGTAGTTAGTGAAAGATTGGCTCGGTTAGATCTGTACATAAAGATTCGCATATTTTGCACGTTATAATTTCAAATGACTTTTCTCATTGCATTAATACGTTCGTCTATGCTTGTACACATCACGGGGGGGGGGGGGGGGGGGGGGGTATTCTGTAATGTGGTTCTGGCACAGCAAAACGAAGCGGAAAGAAGAAGGAACAGCAAGAGCGCCAATTTGCCCCCTCCCCTTTAACTGAATTTGTTACAGAGAAACACCCTTATGTAATACAAGCAGGATTGACATGCGCAAAATCATCGAGTACACTATACACGTGTAAAAAAATACAACGTTATCTCCGTGCAAACCGACGAGACATGCCATCAAAACCAAAAAGAAATTTTAAATCCCCATAGCGAATCTAAAAATTGCTACTCATTATTGTGCAATGAGACCAACGGGACACTGACACAAGCATCACCCTTTTTATTTATGTAATACGCTTCCAGCAATTCACGTGCCAGTGATCACCGGCTCTCACATAGCAGACATGTGTCTCCAAACTACGGCACGCAGCCATACGAAGTCCGTCGGTCTCATTGCACAATAACGGGTACCAATCTTTAGATTCGCTATGATGATTTGTAATTTTTTTGGTCTTTTGGTCTTGATGGTCTTGTCGGTTTGCACGGAGATACCGCATTTGTGTGTGCGTGTGCGTGTGTGTGTTTTCTTTTACACGTCTAGTGCACCTGGTGGTTTTGCGCATGGCAATCCTGTTTGTATAACAAAAGGGTGTTTCTGTGTAATAAATTAAGTTGCAAGTTGGCGCTCTTTCTGGCCCTTATCCTTTCCGCTTAGTTTTGCTGCGCCACAACATTTTAAGCATGAACCAATTAGCCCAACATCGCTT
The DNA here is from genome assembly GCF_013339745.2 of Dermacentor silvarum. Lineage (NCBI taxonomy): Eukaryota > Metazoa > Arthropoda > Arachnida > Ixodida > Ixodidae > Dermacentor > Dermacentor silvarum. Next base: position 69,740,901 of record NC_051159.1, read on the forward strand.
TCTGCTGTATTTTCTAAGTTTCCACCTAGTGGACATGTTCCTTTCGTCTGCTGCTGCTTAAGTGCTGATTGGCTGATTGCGCCTGTCTCCTTCTCACGCGTACCCCAGCCCCGCCAATCAGAACTTCAGCAGCAGACGAAATGAACATGTCCACTAGGTGGACACTTACAGAACCCCCCCCTGCTGGCCTGTGAAACCGACATCATGTACGTGGGCCCTCAGGCGCATTCAAATAATTGTAAAAGTATTGAAAGTTGGGCGAGTTGGTAACTATTCACTTGAAACTGCAGCGCGCACACCTTCGCCTTATAGTCCTCATTTCTTGTGTGCGCGCTGCAGTTGCAAGATGCATTCAAATAGTTCGTAGCTGCTTTTCACTAGGGGGACCCCCAACAGGAGTTGGGTCCTCCAGGACCCTCCTATAGTGAAATCCTCAGCTAATGAACTCTCATCAACTGAGAATTTTTTAATGTGAAAAATCGTTGCATCTTGCATGTTTGCATCCGATCCGCATCGTACTGTGACTGTTCTGGCTGAGAACCAAACCAGTGACGTTGTGCTGAGCAACTTAAACAGCTGGATAGCCTCGAAGCCAATGTGGTGGTTGGACTCAATACTTTCGGGAGCAAGATCACCCGTTCAACATATTCGCAGCTATAGCGTGAACACTGAGCGATGACTATACGCTGTATTTAATGTCAAAATGGGTTCACGGTCGTTATTGGCTCAATCGGAAACTCTGTCGCACATATTTTGGCCACAATGACAGAGTCGTTATTATGTATTTGTTGTCATGACGCCGCGCCGAGGATACATCGGATATACGCTCCTTGTAGTTGTAAATACAAACGCGGAAGCTATGACAAGCTCGTGGCCCCTTGCGTTTTAACAATAAATGCATTTGCGCCTGCGCGATGCGACAAGATGTATGGACTACGTAGCACTTTCACCATTTTGACTTCTTAACGTGCACCTATGCTTTAGCGCGGGGAAACGGAGGCCGTATGGCCCCTTTTTAAACTATACTTACAATACAAAACTAATATAAACTATAGCTTATATTTATTCTATTATTTTCCACTATTTTTTTACCATTATTTATTGACTCGTAAAAAGCAGCGCCCCCATTATCGTCAATATTGGCCTTTCGGCATGACATACGATAAGAGTTTAATCAAATAGGATGAAAAGAATCCTTGTAAAGCAAGACCGCGGATGGATTATCAACGTATAGATAAATTATCAATGTGTCAGTCACAAATAGTTTGCAAATGCACATTTAGGTGAGCTTTTATAACAAACAAACGATCACATACAGATCTTTGCACAATCTCGTACCCATTGCTGCACAGGAAAGAAAGGCTAAGGCAAAGGATAAGAAAAGTGATACTCTTATTGCCCCGCTAGTTTTCTTACTAATTTTTCTTTTTTTTCGTGTTTGTGTTCCTGTGTGTGCCACTTTTGTAGCGCCATGCAACTTACAGTCATACCATACCACCTAGGCGCCGTCGAAGCGCTTCTAAATGTCTCTTTTTTTCGTTTGGTTCGCTTTTTATTGTTATTTTTCTTCCTTTTTTTCTCATTCATTCCTTAGAATTGGCAGTTAATTTTTGATCATTGGGATAGCCAACCCTTCGGTGCCCTATTTTTCCACTAGCTCATCATTGAATAAACAATAAAAACGTTATCGGATGTATGTGATGCAGGATGGCACATTTCGAGATGGTCCCGATTACTGTCGGTTGGTCTACAGCCTACGACGACTCCCTATAAATAAGAGGGGTGCTGCAAGCAGCGCCATTCAATTCTAAGACCGACGACAGTGCTGTCAGTATATATTGTTACTGTCGCTGACAAATTGTACGGTTCTTTTTGGTTTCTTTTTTTTCGGACACAAGATCACCTAATAAAGAGTTCGTATTCTTTGAGTTCCGTAGCTGTCACCTGCCCTCGTGACATCATGTATACTCCCATCACTCGAACGTGACACGGTGAAACCGAGAACCATACGGCGCCAGATGGCCGCTTTCTCGAAGACCCGGGCTTCGCACATGTTGAGCAATCCGGTCCTGGTGACAAGTGCGGCAGAAGAAAGTGCACGGCTGAACGCCAGCAATGTGACATAGCGCCGGCGCTGAGGTCTTCAACCTGCAAACCGGAAGACCTTTCATAGCACAGCTGGCTGATGACGACACGGGCGGACGCAGCTGCCTGAGTGTTTAGGGCTATCAGGGTGGCGCTTAAAGCAGGCAGATCAGCACACAAGCGCCTTGTCTTCCTAGAAAATATACGCGTATTCCATAGCACGCGGCTTCCCTCTGCTGACGGGTGGCTTCTGCTACGTGTTCGTATTACCGATTCACTTACATAAGTGAAAGTTAGACAGACGTCTCATGGGCCAGAAGACCAAGTCCACCATACTCGTTCGTGCGCGAGAATAGCTCATAAGACCCTACAACAGCCATCCGTGTACACACTTGTGACGTCACAGATGAAACGGAGCAGCAAGCCTTCTCTTATTTCGAAAATGTTGTCTATAAAGACCATATGACGACATCAGATGGCGCAACAGCTGAGTTTGTCCTCGGAAAATTCTGCGAACACTCGCGGCACGACACTGTTGGCGAACTTAACGATAGCCGGGGCAGACCAGAAGCCAGGTGGTATAACGCTTTCGGCCGCACTTAAATTGCGGATGTCCAACATCCAGAAGCTGCCCTGCGGATTATGACGCACGCTGCATGATGGAGGGCTGTAGACTAACTTGGACCACACGATTCTTTATCCTGCACCTAAATTTAAAGCCACACGACCGTTGTTGCATTCCGAACTGGGAATCGAACCAGTGACCGCGCCGCTCAGCAGCAGGACGTCACAGCCCCTCAGCCACGGTTCTCAGTAACGACTACCCTTCCTATATACACCGACCGTTTCTGAGCATGTGGAAGACCACTTACCTGAGTTTAACAGCGCACACTCGACAGTTCTGCTGTGACACTCAGAATCCAGACGTATCCTCCGAACACGTCCAAGCGGCCGTCGCGGTCGCGCCAGTATAAACTCCGCGTGGTCGCACAACGTCGTCGCGGCCTTCTCCCGCGCGCAGCCGGCGTCGGTCTGCTGCCGCGACCGCGCACGTCAGCGCTAGTAGGGCACGGAACGCTTTCGAAGAAGGAGACTCGTCGTTCACGCGCGACTTGATGCACATTTTATAACTCCCACGGCGCGTTTATACCTATAGACGGAAACGAGCAATCGCCCCATCAAAAAGCCATTCCGGGCGGCAATTTTCCAACGCGCGATGGTTAAGCCAAAGGCGGCCATCAATATGCAATGGCGGGCCCGGCGCGTTTATGATCGCGCCGTAGACCATTGAGAGGCCATGGTGATCGCCGAGCGCCTCTTTTACTTCGCTCGGAAATGGCCCTCTCCAGGAGGACGTTATTACGCCCTTTGTGTCAAGATGCGCCACTTTACTCCGTTATCCGCCACGCCGTCGCGCGCGCCATAAGGCGTCAGCTTCGAGAGGATCATGATACTCGACAAGCAGGCACACGCTCTGTGCCGATCCCGTGTACAGCTGCGGAAACACATGTGTAACAGGGACTAACGAGTGGGCATAAACGTTAATGTCCTTCTATAAAATGAAGCAAGCTTAAGAGTAAGCCCCGCGTAATTATGTTTAATTGGCTCATCGCCTGCAAGTGAACATAAGCACTACGAAACTATCTTGAAAAATAAATTACCGCGAAGTGCAACATTAACTTACAGTGATACGTGTATCTTTTCAATGAGTAAGTAGAAGATTCAGATGGAAAGGCAAATGCATGGTGCATGCAGCCCCAATGGTCGCCTTGACGACACCGTGTGAAGGCAAGGGTAAAGTGTGGCAGACAAAAGAAATCAAAGCAAACGAGGCCTTCAAGTATGAAGACGTCGAAAGTAAGTACCCCGTATACCCATCACATAATTGTCCAACTGATGAGAGGCATCGTTCCAAGACTACATCTGGAAATATGAGCAAAGGCATTGACAAGAGGATTTTGGATCGACGTTCATGACAGTGGGTTTTCATCAGTGCGCCGGTTTCACAAGGCGCGTAGAACATATGTGGCTAGACGAATAGCGCGTGCAAATCACGGGTCGATATATATAGAAGTCCGTGCATGTATATCGAACGAGACGAAATATCCAATGGTAGATATCCAGGCTCTTTGGACCTTCCGTCCCATTGAATATTCAGGCCAGGAACGCTGTATAGCACTCTTTCAAACACTGTTTAGTGAAAAAAAAAAACATATTTATTTCCGAAGTCTTCATTTGTCGCCACTCTAAGACACTTCTCCTGCGGTACCATCGGAGGGCTTGTTCTTCGCCGAAAAAAAGTATATTCCTAAATGAATAAAAGAAATTCAGGGCCCTTCCGCTTCTGTGAAGATGGAAGCCAGCGAAGCTATGACTATGGTGGGTCTGATATAGTGAATATTGCTATAGTGAATTCATATATTATCATTATTGACTAAATTGAGCGTATTCGGCATCTTCGTCAACGAGCAAGGACACCAGCGTCTTCTTTTCGCCCGACGTAATGGCCACGTAGTGCGGTTGCTGCGCCAAGTCCGCCCCATCGTCATATAGACTAGCCTATGGGCCACAGCGTTCATAGCCGCGGCACACTGCACGGCATCGTCAGGATCCTGACTTCAGGATCCTGGAAGATGTGGTTAAACCAGCGTCGGTCCCATAGCGATTCCAAAGGGCAACTACTGATAACAGCGCGATCTCTACGTCGCGAGGCAAAGGGGCACAACGATTGGTGAAACGTGCCGCCGCCGAGTATCACGACACTTGTGAAAGAGGCATCGGCGGTGGCGAGGGATATAACAATTGGCCAACCACCATCCGTTTTGACACCTGTGCAAAGGCACAACTGGTGGGACACCGCCACGCAAATGGAGCCAAATACCCACGCAGGTGGAGCCGAAATTGTTTTACACGCCGGTCGGTCTACGGACGCAATCTCCTGGAACCTAGCCCTTAACATATTCGCTGTAAAATAAGGCATTTCTGTGGCTTTCGTATAAATCCCCATGACACGGCTGCTTCGGAGTGACGTCGGCTGTACGTGTTGGATGGTTTATGAGGGTAATGCGCAGTTTCGACTTTAAGAGCTGTACATAGCTCACATATGCTAATAGAAACGCACGATTGCGTGGACATCGGTATACCTGAAGCACAGTCTCATGATAACCAGATGCATTATTGACAAGGGTGCCTCTGGTCGGCTGGCACTGTGCGTGCGTGCGCATTCTCGTAATGTGAATGGTTGGGCTAGCCGGCTCTGCGTGATTCAAAATGTAGCAGCGTGAGTGTTTGACGAGGACGTAAACCGAAGAGCAGACAAGAATAAGTGATTGTCCTTGTCTACACTTCGGTATATGTCCCAACCCAAAGTCGCGCTGTAACATTCTAAATCGTGTTCCCTCGTCGATAGCCAAGGTGGTTATCATGAGATAGTGCAGCGGGTATCGGCGGTCACGCGTTTCTGTTAATCTATCTGCGATCTGTACCTAATTGACACAGAAGTTCGGGTTTTGGTTGTCGGGTGGTCGGCGACGCGGTCTTCCTCGTGGAAATTTTTGGGATCTGAAAAGCACTTTTCGCAAGAAAGATCTTCGTTTCATGTTAACTTATAGCTCTCAGTAGCGTTCGTGGGCTTAGAAACTTATAGCAAATGAAGTTATCCACACAAGAACAATGATTATCTTAAGAATGTAATCAATGGAAGCCCGTAGCGTATACTATATATCAGTCAGCCATACGCAGTTTAGGGCGGCGAAATCGAAGATTGTTTCTGGCTGCCGGTCACTGGAGAGCCGAAGAACAGCACTTAATTTTTTTATGAGATCTACTATTCGACCAATAAGTACAAAGACATTCATGCAAATGTAGCATTATAGTCAAAATTACGGAACACATCTCTCCTGTTGCTACCCTTCTATCACCTCCTAATTTTTTCATCCTAACCAACACGGCTTCCGCCAAAGACTTCTCTTGTAAATCTCAACTTGCTGTCTTTCTTCATAACTCACACTATTCCCTTGATTCTAAAGTCCCCATTAATGCTATCTTCCTTGGCTTTGAAAAAGCATTTGACAAAGTGCCCCACTCCCGTCTTTCACTTAAGCTTTCACGTATCCGTCTCCATCCGAACGTCCTAAACTGGATTCGAGGGTTCCTAACCATCGACAATTTGTTTGTGCTAACTCTTCGGCTTCCGGGTTTTCTTACGTGCGCTCTGTAGTATGCCTCACTGTACCGTCTTAGGTCCCCTCCTCTTTATATACATTAATCACATTCATCTCTATCTTTCTGCTAAACACGAATTTTTGCCGACGACTGTGTAATTTAGCGCCCTATTATCTCTTCAAGTGATGCTTCTATTCTTCATCAGGACCTTAACCTAATAAAGGAATGGCGCAGGAAACAGGTAATGGGCGGTCGCTTAACTTAAACAAAACAGTGGTAACCTCTTTTCACCGTCAACGTACGTAACTCTAGACCAGGAGGATCAGGAAAAACATTTATTGAAAAAATACGAATTGAACACCACAAGCAAACGAAGACCACCTAGTCGAAACGTTGGAGGCCAAGCTCGCCCTCGGGGACCTGGAAGACCAACGACAACTCGTCGGCAGGGCCAAGAGGGCAGTCGAAGCCAGAGGGTTCCTGGACTAAGGAACCTTCCCGCCTCAGGGTGAAACCGGACTTCGCTCGGGACACTGTTTCAACGATAAACGTTTCTTTCTCTCTCTCTCCTTCTAGCCCTTCCTCTGTCGAGGAAATGGGGGGTAAGCGAAGCTCGTCGTGTGTTTCTTCGGTGTTCCTCCGAACGAATTGCACTGACGAGTACCACGTTGTGCTCGAGCCACAACCGGTCACACGCACTGCAGCTGGCTCCGAAGTTCCGGTTGAGAAACTCGCGTTGAAACCTGGCCGTCGCACCGGGGAAGCTGGCGCTAGCGTTGCCGAGGCGTGTGCCACCGTTGTCGGGTTCCTGGAGGGCTAGACAACGCTGACTTTTGGCCTCAACATCGCGCTCCCTCAACTCGGGGTCCGCGGCTCTTCGCTGACGTTTCGCCTGGGCTTCGGAAGCCCTCACGCTAGAATCGGTGCGTCGACGACGAGCCCTTTCACGAGCGCGTTCATCCTTCAGGGATTTCCATGAAATGTCTTCTAAATTAAATCTGTCCGTTACGTAAGACAATGGATGGGATCATACCCCCTTAAGCAATGGCTTATACCTCCGTAAACGCGGCCTCCCCATTATGACAACAGAAGAGAAGTTTTAGAGAAGAGAAGAGTTATTGCGATAGCAATTATATGAACACTCCAAAGCAGATTTCTGCCGTCGGCGTCGCCGTCGTCGTCGCCGTGAGGTTCCGTATGACGTCAATAGAGATGACATCGTCGCCGCGCGCCGCCGAACGCTGTATGGCCCAGTGAAAGGGCGCGAGGGACGCGCGCTTTCACGGGGAGTGAACCCACGGCGGAGAACAAACGCGCGTTCTGCGCCGTGCTTCCTTAAGGGCTGCAGAAGTAGGCGTCTCTTTCCTCCTTTACAATCACCATATATGTAGAGCAAACGCGCCTTCTTCCGACGCGCGAAAGGCCGTGGCGGGGAGGGGGAGGGAAGGGAGGCGACGTTTAGCTGCGGCACCAAGTGCCTATTTATATCAGAGGCTCCGGCAACAGTCACCAACGCCGCACGCATGTTGTGCGAACGCGGGCAAAACGCCGACGGCGTCGACAAGTTCTGCGTGTGACCGCTGCTGCTGCATGTCCAAGTTTATACAGCTGATAAAGCTACTATCATTACTCCGTATAGCTCCCTACAAATTTGCTATCGCAATTGATGCTTCGCCTTTCAGGTGAAACTGCGACATTTTTTTTTTCAGCGTTACATCGCCGGCGCAGGCTCGCGTATACAAGCTACGCTTGAAAAAAGAACAAGTAGGTGTCTTCCGGGTGAGGCGCCCTATGTCCAGGGCTCCTGCGGCTCTTGCTGTCTCCCGGGCCCGCCGCACCGGCCAGTTGTTGCTGGTCACAAGGGTCCGAGCTAGTCAGCATGGCCTCCCACTGGTCGGGTGTGGGGTTGGGTATTTTCGGGGCTACCTGTATGTTGTGGCACGCCCGTGTGGTGTGATAAAGGGAAGCGTAGTCGTTACAAAGGGGGCATTTGTACGAGTATTGTGCAGGGTGTATTGCGTGTTATCTGCTTAAATGGGGGTATGTGTTGGTTTGTAATTGTCGCCATGCTACAGTCTTCGCGTGAGAGGGTTTTGTGTGGGGGTGGGTATTGTCGTCTGTTCAATCCGTTGTGTTGTAAAGGTACGGGCTCCATAGATGCGGCCGTATCCCTCTCTTGTGGCGCCCGGGTGGCATGAGCTCGGCCTCCAGCGTGCGCACGCTGATTTCCACGGAGGGACTCCTGTCCTAGTGTCCATACTATTTCAACGTCCGGGAATTGGGAGGCTTTTTTGAGGACTCGATAGGCGATGGAAGATATTCTGCCTCTGGCGTAGCTACGGCAAGCTGATTGGGAGTCGGTAATAATTCTGGCGTGCTCGTTGGCTTGACTAGAGGTGATGGCTAAGGCGATGGCTGTCTCCTTCGCTTCGAGGGTGTTGGCAGTGCGGACCGTCATCGAAACCACTTCTTGAAGGTTATGGTCGACAACGTTGACCGTCATGACTGCTTTTCGGGGGTACTGCGCGGCATCTGTGTATAGTGTGGTGGGGAGGTTGCCGTATCTTGTCAGTAGGGTCTTTGCGCGATCTTGGTGACGACTGGCATGGTGGTCCGGGTGCGTGCTTCTGGGGATGGCGACTACCTTGATATGCTTCCTGGATGTTGGGGGACAGATAGATTGTTTGTGCCCTCGGCCCTGTGTGGGGTAGCCTAGGTGCGCTAGGAGCTTTTTGTCTGTTGGTGTGAAGGCTAGGCGTTCTCGTTGGCTTGTGAGGTGGGCGTATATATGACTTCTCTTAGTGTGTTATGGACTCCTAGGGCTTCAAGCTTGAGTGTGGCTGTTCCCGGTTGGTAGACCAAGCGCATGATTGTATGCTTTCCGCAGAAGTATGTCTAGTTTATCTTTCTCTTTGGGAGTGAGGGGCAGGTAGGTGATTCGGCTGATTATCATGACCAGGACGAGCTGGGTCACGTCGTCTGCTTTCAGTCCGTATTGTTTGGTGGTGATGCGGCTGACCATTCGCATTACTTCGAAGGTGGTCTGCTTGAGACTTTGGATGGTGTATGCGCCTCCACCGTCCTGTTGTGTGTGGAGGCCCAGGATGCGGACGCGACTTACTGTGGGCATTTCTTTGCCTTCGAGGGTGAGTGTGATGTGGGGTATTTCATTAAGTTTTCTTTGGGATTTTTGTCGAACGACTAATAGTTCCGACATCTCGGGAGAGCATCGGAGACAGCTTGTTTTTGCATATTGCTGGACGACGTCGGTCGCTTGTTGGAGTGCGTCTTGTTTATCTCCTTCGGAACCATTGGTGGAAGCCCTCACGATAGCGAAATCATCGGCGTATATTGCGTACCTAATTTCTGGTATTGCGTTGAGTTTGTCAGGTAGTTTGATCATAGCAATGTTGAAAAGGGTGGATGATAGAACAGCACCTTGCGGGGTTCCTTTGTTGCGGGTAGGTAACGTCGGGGTTCTGAGTGAGTCAATGCCTATTGTTGCCGTGCGGTTGGTTAGATAGGCGCGTACGTAGTTGTAAGTATTACGACCACAGTTGGTGAGACTTAGGTTTGTAATGATGCTAGGATGAGCCAAATACCCTACGTTCTTAACAATACAGCAGTTTCCCCTGTAGTACCCACCGACGCGGGCACGCTATGGCCGGTGATCACAGCCGGCTGGAAAAGAGAAAAATAAAAATACGCAGCGCGTGCTCGAGGCGCAAGCTCGGCACGCGCAGTGTTGTTCTGGAAGCCTGCCACGCTGGTCGTCGCAGCCGCCGCTCGGTTCGCCACCTTCGCCATTCTGCGTAGGAAAAGTAGGAACGACGGCACGGCTCGTGGGCCGCCGTCACATCCTCCTACACCCCTATATATGTTATTAGGTATTTAGGTCTGCACATTTCTCCAGGTCTAACTAGGTCTGTCCCTATTAAAAACGTCATAAATTTTGCTAATCGTGTTTTTTTTCTGTTTTTTTACGGCTTAACATAGCCTGAGCACCGCCCAATCTACAACTTCTCGCCTGCGACACATTAAGCTGAAATACCCCTGCGCTTTATTGACCTTTTTCGCGGCGATCCCATGGGCGCTGCCATGTTTGATCACGTGGTGACACGTCCATTGCTTGCCTCAACTGCCTCCGTTGCCTCCTTGTTTACAGTGGAAGTGTATGACGCCGGCGCGGCTTAGAAAACCGCTGTTGTCGGCGATATCGTAGACGGTGACGAGGTGGACGACATGAAGCTTTGATCACAGCTTCAGAGAACATGCAAAAGCGCTTTCGGAGCTGATTAAGTTATGTCCAAACGGCGCAAGCAGCGTATATGGTGCTTGTTCTAAAAGCGGGGCTAAATATGTATTCCAAACTATCCCAGCTTTCCGATTATGAATTCAGTCCGGATTCGCGTGTTTTTCTCTTTTTTCTTTATTCGGCAAATATTTTGAAGCAGTGGCTTGTCAGTTTCTGACTCAGTGAAGTTCCTCGGTGCGGCCACTATCTGATTATTTTCTGCTTAATCGCTCGCGGGTGTGCTCAGTTCCAATAGATTTGTTCTTGCTGCGCACAATGCTTGAAATGTAGCTGTTTTGTACATTGTAATACCTTGTTGCAAATATATATTACAGCTAGTAACTCGCTTACTCTTGTGGACCATCACGAAACACTCAGCTTCGACCATTCGTGTGCCATAGGTGTAGTCCGTCATTTATTGTGCGTATACAGTGCGCATATATTCAAGTGTGCGCCCATTCACTTATTCTTGAGACGTCAGCGATAGAGTGGGCGTAAGTTTTCCTGCCATTTGGGACAGATGTGTATAGATAACGTGCGCGAACCTTACTATGACAGGAAGCGGCGCTACTCCCTTTGTCATTGTTTAACGAGTGGTACTCACCTTGCCGACGTTCTGGGGATGAAGCCCTTTCTTTGAAGATTAGCGATACAAGTAAGGCTGGCGGATGAGCAAATTTATGTATCCTCGAGGAAAGCTGTACATCACGAAGTGCCGGTAACACATTCGGACAGTTGCAGCAGCGGTACGCAAACTTCGGCCACACAGATTCATTCTATTCCTTAACATGCCAGTCACTCACACGTCTTCCATCCAGATGATTCAATCAAGCATGATTGGAGCACAGTGTGTTTAGCGAAAACTCAGTTGCATTTCCGACAGCTGATTGCACAGAAGCAAGGTAGAAGCAGTAATGGTTTCGTATTCGTGCGCGGTCGCTGAGGAGAGGTATGACGCGCCGCTGTGAGCGCCATCTCGTTTTTCTAAAACAAACTGCTCCGCGAAAAGGGTCAATATGACCATCACCAGTGACTTAAATAGCGCCCTCAGATCAGTTCAGAACCAAGCCGCATGCTTTATTGTTTCCAATTACTCGTTCACCTCCAGCGTTTCGGCTTTAAAATCCCAGCTTGATGCAGCACCGATAGCCCCTCGCCGTAAATTCCCCGCCATTGCCTTTATCACAGGTTTCATCATTATTTGCCTTTTGTTAACACCTTCACCGCACCAACCCACCTCATCGCTATAAAACCATTCACGTGAACATGGTATACCAACCACGGGCCATCCTCATCATAATCATCATCACATAACTAACCGCCAAAGGCCCTTCATGTAATGTCCCGCGTTGGGACCTTTGAGGTAATATTTTTTTTAAGCAGAGAGGTTAACCATAAGTAGTTATCTCTGGTTGGCTGTACTGCATGGGGGAATGGGATAGGAAGATAACAAGAAAAAAAAGAGTAGGGAAAAAAATAGAGAGAGAGAGAGAGACGAGCACAAACCAAGGTCGATCCAAATGGTCCGTTCAGAACGAATTGTCACCGACATCAGCAAGGGTGGTTATGGGAGCAGCGATTGAAGCGCGACTACGTTTGGAGGGAACAAACATTGCGTAAGAAAAAAAACATCTTTTTTATTTAAAGCGCTGCACAATTAGATTCATTCAACGAAAATAAACTTCCTAGTCAATTTTATATACGCATGTGAGAAAAAAAACTATTTTGCTTGATCATTATCAATAAATACCTTATTTCAGCGCCCACCGATAGCGGCGGGCGTTGACGCCGCTATCACTTGTAATGCAATGCAGCTCATGAGGTGTGCAGAAAGGGGCATCATTCTATGGGGGCACTCGTAAAGTTCACCTGTTACAATACGCCCCCCTCACATGTTGTGTTGCTTTGTTTGTCGACGTTTGTCTGAATTTGGTGACGCGTGTAGTTTCATTGTTTCTTAGCCTGTTCAGTCAAAAGTAGTGAGTTGCGAAGGCCAGATAATTGTTCACTTTAGTTGTTTTCGTGGGACAGCGCTGGCCGACGGGCTTGGCGTCCGACGAAAGGACGAGCACTCTACGCCCAAAGCGTTCATCGGCCTCCAAACAAAGTATGTTCTGCGCAAGGGTACGGTCTCGACACCCGTATGGCTGAACTTTTCCTGCATCGGTTTCCGCGCTGAAAGCTCGAAACGCCCATCACGTCGAATGGCGGAGCATTTGAATATACAGCTCTAATGGCAGGCCTCCGAAAACAAATTTCACGCCTTTGAGGACAAAATGACGTCACTTCTGTTTTTAACAGATATGGCGTCACATTATTTTTTCTTCCGCCGGAAATGTTCCCTCCTCACACAGATGGCGCTAAGCCCCATGAACCGCCGATGAACCGCCATGTTTTGAACGTAAGGCCTTCTATGGAAGCTTCGCTACCAGGTCTATTTACCTATCACAAATTATGTAACCGCGTACACCATATACAGTTGTACCGAGTGGCATTCCTAGTCTATATCATGTCACGTCCGCGATCATGTAACTCCGTAGACCACAGAAACTTGAGCAGCGCAAATATAGTCTTTTGCGCGGAGTTACTTTGGAAACACTGGCCTATAAAACTTTTTGGTTTGATAGTGTAATATTGTCCCGTATATCCAGGTGTGAGTACATCACTTTCCTCTCGACACTAAAGCAACGTCAGGTACAGATGAGATGTTTGAGTGATCGTCAGAGCTGCATGCACCCCACGTGGGGTTGTTGGCCCTTCCCATGAGAAAAGCAGAGGAGTTGGTAATTACGACGCCGAGCCACAAGCGGTTCAACACGTGGTCTGCTCGCGTCGTGGTAAACCGGGCGGCAGACGTAACTGTAGATCCGGAGACACCGAACGCAAACCCACGTGCAACACCACCACACGTATACAGATGAGCCCCATTTTAATGTCGTTGTCATTACCACTCCGTTTTTAATGCGACTCTTGCTCTTTCAACAGTCCTGTTAAGACACTACTACGTAGAATAAGACGAGTGGCAAGCAAGAATGATGGCAGAAAAACACATATTCGAGTGCGAGAAAAATCTTACCTTTGTGCACGGCGTATAGGCGCAGAACTTATTTGGCGAGGAATGGCCTGGATCCATTTCATCCCAGGGACATCTTCTTTTCAAATGTAAATAGACTGCATCCTATTCTCTGTTAGAGTATTTCCAGGACAGTTTGACAAGCAAAGATTGTTCCCAATCACATCTTAAAACGCTGCATAGCAGACGTCAACAACACGTTTGAAAAGCGACACTGAGAAGCGATTTTGAAAAGGACCCAGAGCATGCCAAACAGGGTCAAGGCATTGCCGAGCTGCTGCGGCTGTCGGCCGGCAAAATGTGTCGCTTATGTGTTGCGCACGCGCCTAAAAAATTATCTCGGAGGTGTTGCTTTTAACAATCGATCACGTGGTCGTGTTCAAGCTTAAGTTACGCCCCTGGCTTGGAAACAACACCCATCTCGGCTACATCGCGCCTGTACTTTCATTCGACTTGAGGATTTGCTTGGCTTCACCAGTGTGTGAGCTACTGCCAGCGTGGAGCCTGTTTTTGCTTTTTTTATTGTATTATTAAGGCGAAAGCCTTAGATAGCTCATCGGTAAAAAAAATTGACCGTCCGGCGTTATGGCCCCAAAGGTCAAGCAAGCGCATGCGCCAGTATTTCTTTATCAATAAAATAGCTCGATTCATCTCTGTTCGCGTTGGACGGACACCCTTCTAAATAATCAGTGTAGCCACAAAAGTGTCTGCGTGTGTTTTTTTTTTTTTCTTGTTTTTGTTCTTTGCGGAGCAATGTACACATGTCTTATGACGTTTAGATGAGTAAAAGTACGCCCGCGAGAACTGTAAATAAATCTGTTGTTGAAAGTTAGCGCAGTGTGTTTGCCTACTTTGCCTTTCCGTGTCCCCCTAATTCTGCCAGCGCTATCAGAAAGTAGAAGGCGCCACTTATATGGGCCCGTATAGCTACCCTCGTCGATCTAAGTATTATTTTTTTAATCATTCAGTGAATTTGCGTGTGTCTTAATGGTCTTCATTCCCTTGTCACGACCGTTCTAACGTTCCATTAGCCACGCAGAACCAGTGGCGATGTCTCGGCGACCGAAAAAGAGAAGTAAAGAAAAGAACAAGTAAAGAGGAAACAAGTAACAGGAAATAACAACGCATTCGAATGAGAAGTCAAAGTAGTTTAATTACTGTCCCGTGAGTAGGCAGACTTTCGCCTTCATCCTATAGGGTGAAGGTGAGAGCCTTCATTCATTTTAGTGAATGAATGTCTAAAGTGAATGAATGTCTAAAGTGACTGTCAACATTTGAAATAAAAATAGAGGAATCATTGTCGCCTATTGCTGACGACTGTTACTCATTTTCACTTGGTTATTGAATCATCATCATCATCATTATCATTGTCATGCTATTATTATGTCCACTGCAGGACGAAGGCCTCTCCCTGTGATCTCCAATTACCCCTGTCTTGCGCTAGCTGATTTCAACTTGCACCTGCAAATTTCCTAATTTCATCACCCCACCTATTTTTCTGCCGTCATCGACTGCGCTTCCCTTCTCTTGGTATCAATTCTGTAACTCTAATGGTCCACCGGTTATCCATCCTACGCATTACATGGCCTGCCCAGCTCCATTTTTTCCGCTTAATGTCAACTAGAATACCGGCTAGCGCAAGAGATGGGTAATTGGAAATCACAGGGAGAGGCCTTCATCCTGCAGTGCACATAAATATAGGCTGCTGCTGCTGCTGCTGACGATGATGTGATGATGATGATTGTTATTATTATTATTTCCGGCTATGAAGAGTACATTCGTACAAGAAAATGCAATGATAATTCATTAAATATATATGTATGGTATTGTAATTATTTGTTTGTATTTCGTTTGCTGCGCGCCATCTATAGCCGAAAACACCAGTTAAGCGTATCAAAGATTGTGCTACGGTCTTCTCGTCTATTTTACTGCGCCTAAATCAGGATTTTGAGTATCAAATTCCGCGTATACGAAACGATGCGTCGGGCCTGTAGGGTTAAATAAAACAGGAGCAAATATATCCACGGTCAGGGAGGATGACTTAGGCAAACCTTTCACATTCAAAGCTCTATCTTAACTTTGTTACTGGCCGCCATTTGTTCCTCCGCTGACGACAGTACGCGACAGCGATTTAACAGCACGAAGCCTGCGTGTAGAGCCATACCACTTTCACAGCGACATGCATTCGCAATAAGGAATTACCCGCCGCGGTGGCTCAGTCAGCTAAGGCGTTGCGCTGCTGAGCGCGAGATCGCGGGATCGAAACCCGGCCGCGGCGGCCGCATTTCGATGGAGGCGAAATGCAAAAACGCCCGTGTGCTTGCGTTGCACTGCACGTTAAAGAACCCGGGCAAAATTAATCCGGAGCCCTCCATTACGGCGTACCTCATAATCGTAACTGGTTTTGGCACGTAAAAACCCAGGAAGCAGCAGCGATAAAGAATTAAGAACTTTCATTACGCTGTGCGAATTGGAAGCCATGTGGCGCAAGCGACTTTTGATGACACTTCAGCCAGCACAGCTGCGCCGATTCCTCGCTTACGGCACACCGCTGCAAATATTTTGATGGGACGAAGCCCGCATATATATATAGCTGTACTGTTCCCCGCACTTATACTAGTGTCTGCAATGTAGATGTAATTGTGTTGATAACGTCATCAGAATTCAAAGTCGCGCTGCGCAAGTGAGATTTGATGATACGTCGGCCCGCAGGGCTACACTGTACTGAAACGTACGACGAAATCTATAAACGTTGACGAACGGGCAGGAGATAAGAAAGGATAGTTTGACCACACCGTCTACGTAGAGCTCGCGTACCGTTAACCCTTTCTCGTCCTTTATATGCCTCGCGTAGTACGTTAAACGTGGATGCCTCGCCAAATGAATGTATGTATCCTCGTTATGTATACCATCTTTCTTTTTTTTTCTTTTTTTTTTGAGGCGGGGGGGGGGGGATGTTATCTATAATTTTTTGCGTACGCTGCCTTCCGTACGGGCCCCCAGACACCTTCAAGCTGCATTTTCCGCTTTTCGCCATGGGTGACCCCCAACTATTATGTCGAAATAAAATCTTCTGATTCATTCATTCATTCATTCATTCATTCATTCATTCATTCATTCATTGAGTCGTGTCCTGGGCGAGTAGGTAGCTGTTGCTATATATAGATCGGGCCGCGCGACAATTAGCACACTATCGAGCGAGCTGGAGTGAGCGCCAAAACGTCCCGTTGTTCTGCTTCCATGAGGCGACCTCTTGCGTCATGACGTCATAGCACACGCACGTTTGGAAAACGAAATCAAAGCTGGTTTGTACGAATGCTGTTATATATAGCCAGTCATACAGGGCACCCTGAAGATTGCCTGTGTTTTTTTTTTTTCAGGGTTTAGAGATCCAGGCCCTCAATCACCAGAAAAAAAAAGGAAAAAAAAAGAAACGAGAAGTCGAAAATGTCATGTCATCGCTTGTTCAAAAATCACGGGGCACGGGCAGCATAACTATGAGCTTACCTTTGGCTGGATACTCTGGAGGCGTATTGCGAATCCATATTGAATGGATGCAATGAGCCTAACGCTCAGACTCGCCGATCCTTGGTAGAAGAGGGGGGAGGGGAAGTCGAATGACTGAGTGTGAGAATGTGTATACGAGCGAGGGTGGTCATCCTATAGGGTGTACTCGTTTCGTCTTATATTTGTGTTTATTCAATGCTTTCCCAAACGAGGGTTATCACGCCGAACACGAGATGTATAGCATCCTGTGCAAGCATCCTATTCCCATCTGCATCCATATAGGTCAGCGCTTGGCCGCAGCAAGCTCAGTTGCCCTGTACGCGTGCACAGGACGGGCATCAAATGGCGACGGCTGTAGTCCTCTAGCGTCTTCCTGCAACGTGGGGTAAACAATGCGACAGGGGAACAAAGAAACCATAGAATACGCGTATCAAAAAGAAAACGAAAAGTAAGAAAACGCTAATGGAGAGACTTTCTGTCTTATACGTAGGGAAGGAGGTTAATCAGAGGACATTTCCCAGCGATTATATCCTTTAGTCGTGCAAGGGCGAAAGAGATACGAAAGATGAGAGAAAAGAAACAGAAAGTAAAAAAGGAAGAAGAAGCTTTTTAAGACTATCTATGTTGGTGCAGTGACACACCGTAGGGAGCTTTACGTTTTGCACACCCAAAGTTTTGGGACGCAAACCGCCGGGAGTACGAAAGAACGCGAGCAGGATTGGGGGGCTTTGCGTACGCAAGGACGCTTGGCTGCGGTATTTCTAAAACTCCCTAGTGTCAGTGTCACACGCAGAGACTTCTTGTGTCACTCACTGCGCAGTGTGAGCCATGGACGCAGTCCGTCGCACAGTTTCGTCTTGTTCATGCAACTCAGTCGCGCCTTGAAAGATACTGGAGCGGTATTCTGTAAGAGTCTTGCTAGCGGACTGTCCATTTCGGCGGCCGTTTGTTCGCTGCTGCTTGACGTGCAGGAAGGTGCCAGCCAGTCTCCTTCCTGCACGTCAAGCAGCAGCGAATCAACGGCCGCCGAAATGGACAGTCCACTAGGTAGACTCTTACAGAATACCGCCCCTGGTGGCAATATGAGTCAACTGCCAGTATCCTAGAATCTTAATGAAACCGACAACCACCCAGAACATGCCATGAGATCTTCATGGAAATGAAAAGACCATGATGTATAGTGAAACAGTTGAACATGCTGTTCGCGGTTCAAATAGGAATTGTAACTTTGTGTTGGTGAAGGGGAGGAGGAAATAAACTTTATTGAAGACAAAGGGAGGGGGAGGCGGGAGCCGAGATCAGGCAGGCGGCGCTAGGGTGGCGTCCACGTATTAGGAAGTTGGTGCAGAAATTCGCAAAGAAAAAAAAAACGGTATGTAGCGCCCCTTGCGGGGACACCTTGGTACTAGAGCTGGATGCTGACCACGTAACCGCAGATTACTGTACGCGTAAAAGGTTGTTATTAAGTGCACAATACGTATTTTTTTTGAAATTTGTCTTGATAATATGCATGCGTTTGCGCTTTATTCTACGCGTAGTATACGGTCTAAAAAAATTTTTTAAAAGTCCGCTCTAACAAGCGGCGATGCCTTCGCGGAAACGATTGGAACGGCAGAATCGTGGTGGAGCCGTGGCGTCCTTCATTGCATGGCGGCGCACATGAGTGCTTTTATACGCGTGCGAGTTGCGAGTGAGTACCCCGAGTGCTGTAGTCTCTGTGTGAGATACAAAATGCCCTCGACTAATTGTGTCCCAGCTGGGTGCCAGCACTACATGAATAGCACTACTGGCATATCCTTTCTACCACTTCCCACCAATGCCGGCGTGGAATCACCTGTCACTGCTTCCCCTGTGTTTCCAGTGTACGACTTCATAAACAGTATCGCGACTGCAGATCGAAATATCCTGATGAAAAAAGGTTTCACAGTGTTTTCTGCGTTACCAATGTAGGATTGGACACAGTGACTGGTAAGCTTTACTTACGTTGCAATTAAAAAAAAGACGCTATGAATAAAAATTTGTTGTTCGTCCCGTTAATATATACCTGGTGTCTAGTGCACATTAAAAGAAAAACAACACGTTTCTCCTTGCCCTTTTCTTTATTCTTGGTTTTTCTCTTTTTTTGCGTGAAGTGTTCAAACTTAAACTATCAAGGCAACCAGCGCTAGTCATATACAGCAAAGGAGACTCATTGCCTGCTTCCTGTTAATTATACGAGTACATTAGCTCATATGCGTCCACTAGCTACCACATACCAGCTTTTAGTATTGTTTTTATTTTTTTTAATCAGGAGTATTTGCCACAAAGCATATAGGGATTAAAAGAAAGTGATATTAAAGCTTTCAACTCTGCACCGTTTAGTAACTGCAGCAATGGCTCTGCAAACTTATTGTCCATCACCCAACGGTTGTAGCTTTCAGGTGTAAGTCTGGCTTCAGTCCAGTCTTTCTTAAATTCTTAAGTCTGATCTCCCGCGTTCTAGGGCACATCCTAATCATCTGTCGAGCATGACGAGTTACTTAGGTCTTACACATTTCAAAATAGGCTTCTGCAGCCGACGTGACTGAATGCCTGCTCTGCAGGCGCCTTCTCCTCGGCAGTCAACGACTGGCGGTGGTCGACAGCCTGTGTTTGTGTACACAGGTGAAACGACAATCCACAAGTTTCAATACTTTAGCCCAAAAAAGCACTAAAGCACGATGTATAAAGCAACAAAGCAGCAAGAATAAAAACAGACATACTTTAGACATTGGTCATTGGGGCATTTTTGATGTGCTTAATTCGACCGCGAACCCGCGCATCAGGAATTCATAATTATAACAAATATTTTGTTCCCCGTGGTATCGAATCAGTCGAAAAAATTGACATCTCAAGAAATGCTCGCGCACCCCGAGGTTCATATTAGGTGGGTTTGGCTGCATAGCACAAGTGTTCCGAGGCAAAGCAAACTTTAAGGACGGCGCTAAGTCGTGCATTCTTGACTCGTCGGTCGTATATTTCGTTGCACTGTGCGGCTGCCACAGATCGCCGCGTGAATGAACAACACTGTCGGAACAAAGTAATAACTGACAAACTCTTTAGTCCAAATAACTGACGGTTCCCTGCTTAATTGCACATTCAGCAGTTCTTGTACTATTCCCCTTCCCTACGGAAATAGGGAGAAAAGCACGATACAAGGAAAAAAAGGCAGGGAAGTTAAACGTGAACAAGAAGTTCGGTTTGCTAGCCTGCACTGGGGGATGGGAGATAAGGAGGTAGAAAGATAAAATTAAAATAAAGAGACAAGCCCGGTGCACACGCGCGCGATCACAGCACAGGATAGCAGTCACTTGTGCATATTTGTGGTCCTTAAAAATTGCAACAGTGCTTCCTGACGAAGCACGTTCAGTGCGTTTGTGTTGATAAAACATGTGTTCTCTAACTTGAGCAATGAAATGGTCTCTCGCGATCAGGAAACAAATACAGTATAGTCCAAACGTAGGGCCGTAATGGTATACGTATGACCTCACGTAGAGTCATACGTATAGGGTCGTACACTGAGTTATTCGTTGACGGCATGCATTGCGGTCTATACACTAGCAGCGTTTCCAGTCACTTGGATTGCAACAAGAGTATAAATATTCTGTCACTGTAATTGGGCGAAAATGATTCGCAGTATACCATCCAATATGCTTGTGCAACCTCGGTGACCCACTTTACGTAGTTTTAAACATACTGATAGTATTAATACAGCTGTCTTCCAAAGATATCAGACGGGAAATTCTGCACTCACAGTAACATTATCTGCATACGTTCTCTATGCTATTATCTACAACAAGAGCGCCCTTTCTACGAAAACGCTGCTTCTTTTGAGCTCTCTTGAGAATCAACAAATAGTTCTATCGAGGCCATAGAAAGTAGAAAAGAAAACCATTCAGTTGGAAGCGAAAAGAAGCTATTGCGCAGAGTAAACGTCGAGAGCTGTCATTTGTCTCATCTTCCGACGTGCATACAGAAAGGGCCACTCAGCTCCTCCTGTCCGGCCACCCGGGAACCTCGCGATAATCCCGCAAAGCTTATCGACATATTCCCTCGTGGATCGCACCTAGCACTCGTATCGCGTAGCACCCTATACACTCACGTGGGTCACGTGGCACGCGGGCCCGCGGACACCGGTTATAGAAATACAGCCCTCGAACCAAAAGATACGTATTCGTTTATCTTTTCGTGCCGCCGCCGCAATTCCTCGCTTGCATGCACTGCGGGAAACGGCAGACCACCCTGTCCTCCGTTCTGCAAGTGGAAGAAGAAAAAAAAAGAAAAAAAAACAGAAGGAGGAAGTAGAAGACGACGGTTCAGCTCGCCATCGCGCCTCCAGACAGCCCAGCAGAGGCAACAGAGCGCACCAGCGGCAGCGACGGCCAGCAGCCCGAGATCCCCGCGCGCCACCGCTGCAGCCACCGTCAAGGCTCCGCGCGTAAATCACGACGCGCACGGAGACGGCGATGGCGCCGAAGGCACGAGAAAGACGGCCGAGCGCGTCGCCGCTGCTTCCTCCTCTTCTTCTTTACTCGTCCATCGGACCGCTGGCAACGCAACCACGGCGGCGGCACCAGCACCTCCAGCGCGTTCGAGAGGCCGCGGAATCTCGCCTGCCCTATCCGGCAGGCAGACAGGGAAGCACAGGCAGGTCTACGTCGCGCCGAAGTGGCCCCGCGACGGTCTGTGTCTGTGCCCGGCTTTCGCGGCACCCGTGCAGTACAGTGCACAGGCATCGGTGCATCGGCGTCCGTGGCAGTCGTCGGTATCCTGTGCGAGCGGCCGCTGCAGCAACCGCACGGCAAGCACAGTCGCTGCCGCCCGCCGCAGCGACTCGTAAATCGTAGCTATACCCCACAGCGGAGCGCAGTATCCTTGCTCGCGCGCGCGGCTTGCGAACGCTGCCAGGCAGCCGCCGACGACGACGACGACTGCATTCTCGCCAAGTAGAGTCTGTTGTGTCCCTGCCACCTTTTTTTTTTCTTCTATGCTGTAAGTATAAGCGCGTGCGGAGTGTTTCTCATAAGCCACACACACACACACACACACACACACACACACACACACACACACACACACACACACTTGCTCAGGGACTCGCAGTATAACAGACTCTCTCACCCCCGAAGTAAGCAGCGCGCGCGCGCCGTTCGCTGGCAAAGGAGTTGCGTACTCATTTTTTTTTTCCTGGCCTGTCTTCTGTATTCCGTCCATTCTTCCATTGTTGTTTCATTACCGTGCCGTTCTGACGCCTTCGCAACGTTTTCCGAGTTGGTCTGCGAGTGGTAAACGCTGGTTTAATCCCACCCGCCTTATCCGTAAAAGATGAAAATCAAAAGAAAGAGAGGAACCGCACGGGAAAAAAAAAAAGAAAATAGTGCAGAGTACGCGACGTCACTTTTCGGGCTCTATAGGAACATCGTGTTTCTTGAAGGAGTGCATGACACTTCCGCAACGAGTTACAACGTGGTTCTCAAGGTGCGTACAATGGCCGCTTGCCTGCCAAGCGATGTGGACACCGAGAGGTAGGACTCGTGATGTAGATAAAATGGAATGTCATTGGGAACACATACTGCTGGATGCCACGTCAGGATTATAAATGAGTAATCCCTCGCTATAGTCCCGCGGCGTGCTGCTGCGGGGCTTCGGGAGTCAAGGCAGTGGGCGGCTGGGCCTATAGGGGTCTAGGATTCGATTCCCGATCCCGACCACATGGGCGGCATAACAGTGGGTGCAGAACGCGAAAGCGTCGAGATATCGACGCACGCGGTCAAGAACCCACAGGTCGCCTTACTAAGCGAAAATACCTTCACTTGGGCCCTTTCTCACGCAATCTCATCGCGTTATATTTTGTGAAATGTGCAGATTTGTCCCTGTCTGGTATTATCTGTACACTAGCTGCAATTCATAAGCGACTTAGTGAAAGCGCGAAGCCTGCACCGTGTATGTCTCCGCCACGTGCGTTAACGTAATGTGCATTACTAGCGCGAATATTATCACGTAAAGGACTGAGATGCACTGTTACACACGGCTTCATTACACTTTGTGACCTTATAATAATGAGCGTGTACAAGAACATAAGAAAGCACATATTAAAACACCGCGCTGATGACGCCGTGTTGTGATGTTTTGCCCAACGTATACACAGACGCGTAGAACTATTATTGCAGTTAACAAATCTGACGCCCGGCCAAGTTTTTATTCCAAGATACAAATATGGTGGTCGTGGAATACCTCCGCCGTAACAGAGCAATAGCTATTGCTATTACTTTCTCTCGTTTGTTTATTCTTCCTATTCCGAAGAGAACAGTCGTGCAATACAAGAGCGACACCACACGCACACTGACACCCCCGTGTATCTGCTCCCTTTTCCGCAACATTTCCCTATACCCCCTTCCCCCAGTGTATACATAGGGTAGCAAATCGGACGTGCCTCTGGTTAACCTCCCTGCCTTTCCTCTCTTCTATTTCTGTCTCTATCTCTCTCTTTCTTCGCGAATGGAAAAAAGTTTGTCTTCAGAGGTTCTGCACTGAGGTGGCCCTGACACCTACTGTTACCTGGGCCTGGGGATCTATAACCGACAACCCTGGAACGCGCGCAAGTAATGACGCAAAGCTATTGATACACTCAACAGTGTCGACAGTTTTCTTTTGCACTATCCATAATATCGTCTTAAGGATGGTAATGCGTTTGGCTGTGGATAGTGCTAACAAGTTTTGCAGTTCTAGCGATATTCACGCTAGCAACTCCTCTTAAGCATTCTTTCTTTTTTTCCACGCACAATAGTGGACTGGAACCAGCTAAAAGATAACGTCGTCTCTGCGCCAACATTAACTTCCATCTTATCATGTTTACAGTGACATTATTTTGTTTGTACCATGTTTGCAGTGACAGTGTTTTACTTCTTTAGTGTAACGTTGTGTGTGCCCAACCTGTATGTTTTGTATTTATTCAAATAGCACTTTTTTTATTAGCCTGTGCATTTTCTGTACATACCAATGTATTCAATATGCTTGTACCACCCTGCTAAAATCACCTCATGGTGATTGCAGTATTTATAAAATAAATTATTAAAATAAATATTACCAAACATTTCGCGATAACCGACTACCAGTAACATTCAATTCATACATTTTCACAGCAATCTTTTGGCAAATGAAACAAAATATATCTCCGCTGTCGAAATTCCAAATATGGCTGTCCCTTACTAATGTCCAAAGCTATACCAGATCAACAAAATTAGTTGCTGTTCACATCTAAGAGTGCAATCAATAGACGTTGCAGCAAAGTTATGCAGAGTAGTTATGCAGACTGCTTATAAAACATTCTTAAGGCATTCTGTTCGAGCATGTCAACTTTTCGGCCTCCTGGTTAACCACGTCGCGTGACCATCCTGGGCATGGCAAGCTATTTCATGCACACGCTGCCATAGTGCGGAGGGTATCTGTCTGCGGCGCTCAGTCATGTGTACACTGCGAGTACTCAGAGCTCTGTGATCGTTAGACAAACCACCGTCCGCAGAGGCCGTGGCTCGGGACACGCAGGAAAGCGCCGCAAACTTTGTGTAATAGACAATAGAGAGTTTCAGATTAGAATCTAAAACTCTCTATTAGTACGGCACGTATATCGTAGTTGTGTACTACAGTCGAACCCGGATATATCGAACCCAAATGTAACCAATAATTGTGTATAACGAGCAGCAGTAAAATCCCATGGAAAGCTTCTGTATAAAATTTTATTTTTATATAACGAACTACCTACATATCGAACTTCGTTGCGATCCCCTTCAGGGTAGATATGTCCAGGTTCGAGTGTATGAGTAGGATCTTTTTTTTTTTCTTTCTTTTTGTAAGCGATAATTTGATTAAGACTCAGCTATCGATAGTATCGATAGTGCTATTGATAGCTTTGCATCCCTAGTCCTAAGCGCCCGTCTCCTATGTCTACGGCGAACACTCACCATATTTCTGTGGCTGGGCTCTGGAAAGTGGAACTCAGAGTCTGATGTTCCAGAGAACTATACCCATTCGATAACGGACAATGGATGCGCAAACTCGTTGCTGCAGCACCTGCATCACACAAGGCTGCATGCATTTATTTGATGTATGTTTATATCTCTTTTACTACATATGCCGTGCGGCTAAACCCCCCTCAAAGGGAGAGAGAGAAAAAAAAAGAAAGAAAAAGAAAGCTCTTCTAGCGCATTATGGCTGATCCCAGTGCCATAAGACGTCGCCAGCAGCTCTGTCGTTCCCGTATCCGTTCCCCAGTGTTTCAGTATATGCCTACGCTATAGATAGGACCTGTTCTATTTCCATGAAGAGTGCACGACCAGCAAGCTCCGGGTGTACAACTGGCGACGGCTGCAAGATTCCAGACTCCTCGTCCAGGTTCATGCGGCACCACACATATATGTGCAAGACATCGATGTTGCTTTTCACTAGGGGCGGCGCTTGGTCAACGCTTTCGTTTTGCCGGAACTGGCAGCTCACCCGTTATGTGTTAAATGATTATTTTGTCGTCAATGTCAACGTGGCCTGAGAAAAA
This sequence comes from Dermacentor silvarum, assembly GCF_013339745.2. NCBI lineage: Eukaryota > Metazoa > Arthropoda > Arachnida > Ixodida > Ixodidae > Dermacentor > Dermacentor silvarum. The sequence continues at coordinate 69,766,590 of NC_051159.1, forward strand.
AAATTAAGAAAAGTCCTCGTTGAACCCGGGACCGATGTTCAATACTTTTCTTTTTCTTTTTGGTGTGAAATATTTTTTTTTCTTTTCCAAAATGATTAGAGGTGCAATATTGCGTTATGTCATTTTGTTCATCGGCCTGCGTACCTAAATTCAATAGGAGCAGAGGCCTTTTGTCAGGAGGCTATGTAACATTTAGCCTCTGCTCCCGTTCCTTATAAGTAAGCAGGCCGGACAAATAAACTTCGACTTAAATACCTATCGATTAATTTCTCTCTCTCATCCATATATATATATATATATATATATATATATATATATATATATATATATATATATATATATATATATATTGCGGTCCGCCGTGGCAAGCAGCATTCAGACGCACTTGAAGAAATTGCGAGACAACAAGAGTGGGCAGCTCTCCTTTCTATGCGCCTTGGGTGGTTGCCCGGGCCGAGTATACATTGTATCTGGTTTGGCTCGTCTCACGCGCGACTAAAGAGTGCCCGTTTGGACTCTCGAGGGTTCGTGAGTCACAGACACTGCCGAGCAGAACTGCGCTGGTCAAGAGCGGAGGGCCCGGCTGCCTGTTGACAGAGCCGTGCGGCAATGACGGTGCGTTAAACCTTCGCCTCGGCTTGTTGACGGCAGGGCCGACCAACAGCTCGCAGCGAGAATCGCGGGGTTTGCCGCTCCCGGAGGTCAAAGCCGCGGCGCTCGCCGGGCATGGTTTGCCAAGCACGGACTCCACTAAGAGTGCGCCGAAAGACATCTGCAAGCTTCGGCTTCGCCAAACATTCTTCTCAAACGTCATCTCGACCGGAAACTATGAGAGTGGCGGATGAATACGAGTAATTGCAAAAAATAAAATAAAGAAGAAGAAACAAGAAATCGGATCGTTGCGCAAAAGAAAACGAACAAGCTACATTTGGTACACCAAAATATAGTTTTATGGGAACGATGTGTTGACAAACTTTAGTAAGTTGCATCTATAGATACAACATACACAAGTTTGTCAGCCCATCGCTCCCAAAGGCTCTTCCAACTTTGAAACGCCTTCTGGAGCTCTCCTTCGGGAATAAGGAACGACTCCTTCTGCGAATTTTTTTCTCAAACTCGTCAAATGCGCCCGAACGACATCCTTGCCGGTTAAGCTTCAACTTAAGAAATAAAAAAGTCATTTGGAGCCTTATCTGGGGACTATAGCCGTGGCTTTCAAACAACGGTCATTTCGTTTTTCTCCAGAAAACCATGCTGATATTTAGGTACTATAACACCCTTTAATTTCACGCGCACTCAATTTACGCCCATTTCGCGATTAGAAACTGTCACGGAATATTAAGGGCAGAAATGTGAACAATATGCTAAAGAGTAATATATATATATATATATATATATATATATATATATATATATATATATATTGTTACAGTCAATGTAGCCGCATGAGTGGAGGACGAAGGAGTGTCACTGGAGAAGACTAGAAAGAGAGCTTTTTGCCCGTCTGAGGCCCGCCCTGAAGCCTGTTCAATAAACCCGTTTTTCTCGTGTCGTAACAGTTTTGGTGGAAGGTGCTGGGTGCTTGAAGCAACGACGCACCCGGAGTCATTTATTCTTCGCCGGAGTCGTCGCCTGGCCGGACTACCACCTTTGCCTGTTAACATGCCCAACGAAGGAGACGCTCAGGGACCGATGCATGCCGCTCCGGGATCGATGCCTGCTGGTACGTGGCGCTACTACCGAGAACCTCGGGTTTTCGCAGGGAAAGCAGGTGAAGATGTAGACGAGTGGCTCAGGCATTACCAACGAGTAAGCAAGTCCAACGACTGGAACACTACCAACCACCTGACCCGATACAGCGAGACGGCTGCTTTGCCATCTGCCACCGCGCCAGTCAAGTTTCCTTTTTTTCTGCTGCATTCGATCATTCTCCGTCACGGCCCTCCTCGAGTCATCATCGGCGACCGCGGCCGCCAGTTTACTAGCAGATGTCGTAGAAGAGTTTCTTCGATTATGCGCTTCAAGCTTTCGCCACTCGACACCGTATCACCCTCAAACAAATTTGCTGACCGAGCGTACCAACCTACCCACTGGTGAACATGTTGTCCATGTACGTCGCATCGGACCATAAAAACTGGGACGACATTTTGCCCTTCCTTACATACGCCTTTAACACTGCAAAGCACGAGACTACTGGCTACAGCCCGTTTTTCCTGCTCTATACGCTCGTCCGCCACGGCACACACTGGACAACCTATTTTCTTTCTCCATACATGACGATCTCACGATCGCCGAGACTCTGTGTCTCGCTGAAGAAGCTCGACGCTTGGCCCCGCATACGTACTCTGGCTTCGCAAGACCGGTCAAAACCACGGTACGACAGGCACCATCGGGATGTCACCTATTCTCCAGGGGATCTAGTCTGGCTATGGTGTCCGGTGCGCAAACGTGGCCTGTGTGAGAAACTTCTCGCCAACTATTACTGGCCCGTACTTTATTGTTGACCAGCTCAGTGAAGTAAATTATCGACTGGCGCGTCTCACCGCAACTGGACGGCGCTCCGCCAAGACAGAGGTTGTGCACGTCGCTCGTCTCAAGCCCTTCACTCCAAGAACTTAGTTTCACTTGCCCAGCGGGCTTCGTCTAGGAGGGGAGAAATATTACAGTCAATGATGTAGCCACATGAGTGGAAGACGAAGAAGTGTCAGCGGAGAAGACGAGAAAGAGAATGTTTTTGCCCGTCGGAGGCTCGCCCTGAAGCCTGTTCAATAAACCCCGTTTTTCTCGCGTCGTGTATATATATATATATATATATATATATATATATATATATATATATTGTTACGACGCGAGAAAACAGGCTTCAGGGCGAGCCTCCAACGGGCAAAAACATGCTCTTTATATCTGCCTGCTGGTATACCTGCTGTCAAGGGGTAATGTCAAGGGTCTGTGCGTCAAGGGGGTGTCAAGGATCAAGGATTAGCTGTGCCCCGAAGAACGTGGTACATTAGATTTACATGTCAGTCCTCTCGGATGCTGTATACTGGGAGTCCCCGGCCTCGCAAAGAGGGTGTTTCATACGAACCAGCAATCCACTGCATCCGATCGGACGAGAAGTGTTACCTGATAAGTAATCCGTGAAGAACACGTGTGACGAAAGTGCCACTTAATTGGCTAAACAGGCTGCACTGTTTCGAATATACAGGCATAAATGGTAAAAAGAGAAAGACAATAGCGAAGGAGTAATTTTGCGACCCAATTGAGACGTACGGCACACACCATAAATCGCGATGTTTCGCCGCGAATTCGTCCCTTGTTCGCGAACAATTTTAGCCACGAAATCATACGACCTTGCAGTATTTCTTCAGACCCTTGCGTTGTAAACGTTCCTTCACTCAAGGTTCAACACCTCGACTCGAGAACTCCGCGGTAGTTAAGTGGCTGAGGCGTTCCGCAGCTGTAGCACGAGGTCGTGAATCAGGCTCCCGCTTGCGGCGACCGCATCCCGATATAGCAGCGCCGTGCAAAAGCACTGGTGTGACGCGATTCGCGTGCACGCTGGGCCGAGCGGGGGCCGCAAACGCTCAGCTCTCTACTATCACCATCATCAGCGCTTGTCATCGTGGAGCGTCATCATCGTCATCCCCTATCACCTCGCGTGGCTTAGGACGCCAGCCACGCGAGTCCTGACAGGACGCCGCAGTCGCTGCATGCTCCGCTCGCTTTCTCCAATAAAAACCATGACATACGAACAACGGGACCACGCCACGTCGGCTGCCGTTGCATCGTTGCTGCATTCGTTAAAGAACCCCAGGTGGTCGCAATTAATCCGGACCCCTGCATGTGATGTCTATTAAAGGGAATCTTTATTTGCCTCTTCCGCTGACTTTTCCATCGCTGCTGCCTTGCACGCCGCGTCGGAGGGCGGTTGAGAGCTCACGGCAGGGGGGCGAGAGACGAGATAGGCGACGTCAACGACGATTCGGCACAGCGGGACCACAATGCACTCTGACGCAACCTGAGGGACGCAACAATGCCCTCTGGACGCCGTAATTAGGCGTCACCGCCCCCGCAGAAGCATTGCAGGAGCTGCCGCGCTTTGTCTCCGTGCTCACGCGCGACGACAGTCCAGGGAGGAGGTTGGGAGAATGTTAGAGAGGGAGTAGGGAGAAGAGGCGGGGAACGGGTACAACCGGATCCAGTACCGACGCCGTCAGGAAACGGGTGATTAACATTATACCCCTCTGCATTCGTGGCAGTTCACCTAACGTGACACGGCAGAAAGAAAATGCGTTGTCAGAAAACATTGCTCACTTGGCCATGTCTTCAGTAAAGGAATGCGTGAATGAATGGCACGTCTCTCTGTGTTCTGCGTACTACGTGGGCAAACACAAGTGGCGCAGGCAAGGTAACATTTAACATCGCATCACGACTGCCGCATGCCGTCGACATCACCGCCAAATACCGTCAATGAACGCGCAAACAGCACAGAAAGCTTCGCTTACATCGATTCCCACGGTGTGTGGGATCTGGACATTTTATTGTCCGTGTGTTGTTTTGGGACGTCAAACTCCGTCAATAAATTCATCATTAATAGAAAGTGCATAGTAGCGCCGCCCTTCGGCGCTGTACTTCAATAATACTCCACGCACGACCATTTCTGAACGAAATTTTCGAAACCTTTCGACCACAGTTGATCGAAGTGGTCAACAGCGCTCAAACAAATAATCACGTATCAGGCTGCAGCTAACGTTTCCACAAGGAAACTGTGCCTAACTAGGGTGCTTCTCCGATGAAGACGACTCCTGCAGTGCCTGAATGCACTGCAGCGTTCACGGCCATCGCATCCTCTCTCACGAGAATTGTGTGTTACGTCGCACTATCGAAAGACAGCAGCGAGAAATATTGAAGGTGGCCGAATAACAACAGCTAGGTTATGACAGGTGTGTAACTGCCCCCCCCCCCCCCCCCCCATTCACGGGGTTTCGACGGAAAATTAACTATAGTTCATATTGGGAAGCGGCAGGTTTACCTTGAAGCTATAAGCCATAGCTTAACTGCGATGCGATTTTCAGTTCAATCAGCTGTCTGCCTGATGTTATTGTTGCTTTAAAATAAAATAAAACTTTGTTCTCTATTTATTTACAGTTTTTATGTATTTCTTATTATTTAGTCGTCGGTCGAAGCATGTAACTGAAAATGATCTAATAGCGCTGCAACAGTGACCTTTAGCCTGTGGAAGCAGCAAAAATAAATACCTGCAAAAAGGCTCGATGTGCAAATGCACGACTGTTTGACAAAGCGAGACATGACATTTTATCGATGTATGTTTAAATTTTAACCTCACCCAATTAGTCAAAAAACCGACACGCGTCACACGTTATTCCTCTAACATTCTGGACTTGATCCTAACTAATCATCCTGAAAGCTTATCATCCCTTACCCATCTCCGCGAAATTAGCGATCATAAAGTCTTGCATATGCCACCTTCACCTTTGTGCCGTAACAACGCCAAACTTTTACAAAACTATTCGCTTATACGACAGAGGTAATTACGATTCTATCAGTAATCAACTGCAGGCTTTCTTACCAAATCTGAAACAGGCTTTCACGACCGATCTATTCAAGATTGGTTGTGAAAGATCGGCACGTCTCTGCGGCACACTTATCGCTACTATTCGCACAATCGCTTCACGCAGGTCTAACATACCCAGCGATTGGCAGGTGGGAAAGGTCATTCCAGTCTTTAAATCAGGTAACAAAGAATCACCTCTTAACTACCGTCCCATTGCCTTAACTATAGTGTGCCCTGTGAAATCATGGAACACGTCATTTATTCTCACATAATGAATTTTCTTGACTCGAACCATTTTTTTTTTCATTCCTCTCAGCACGGGTTTTGTTAGGGCTTGTCCTGCGAAACGCAATTAGCCATTTTCATTCATGATCTGCATATTAATCTTGATTCTAACATTCAAACTGACGCAATCTTTCTGGACTTTGCAAAGGCTTTTGACAAAGTACCTCACAAACGCTTACTACTAAAACTTTCCCAGTTGAATTTACACCCTAATGTATTACAGTGGATAAAAGAATTTTTAGCACACCGCTCTCAGTTCGTCTATGTCAATGACCAAGCTTCTAATTACCTCCCAGTAACATCAGGCGTCCCTCAAGGGTCTGTGCTTGGTCCCCTTCTATTTTTGATATATATAAACAACTTACCCACGCATGTTTCTTGTAACATCCGCATGTTCGCCGATGACTGCGTTGTGTACCGAACGGTTATTAACACATCCGATCAGCTAGCTCTCCAAAACGACCTAACCTGCGTACAAGACTGGTGCAGCCAATGGCTCATGCAACTAAACCCTGCAAAATGCAAACACGTGTCATTTCACCGCAAGCGCAACCCCCTTTTCTTCCCTTACTTAATCTTTGGCGTCGCAGTAGAATTAGGCCCTCTGCCTGGCCCGCCGAACCTTCCCTCCGCCCAGCGACAAGCTGGACAGGGCGCAGGCGGTGGCCTTCAGAAACTACAGACGCTAACGTACGCTAACCCGGCACAATACCACAGACTCTATACCCCGGTACATACCCTATAAATATATGCAAGGTCTGCCACACTAGGATAGCCACTTTAACTCACATGCTCTGGAACTGTAACGAAAACCCGCACGGTGCTGACTCCGGAACCCTTCCTCCGCCTTGGGCCGCTGCCTTGCGCAGCCCCAGCCTCGGCGATCAACTCTGCGCCGTCCAGCAGGACCGCAGGACCGCGAGGCGTCGGCGAGGCAACACCTCGACGTCCCCACGTGAGAGACCTGAGGCCCCGTCGGCAAAAGCTCTGCAGGACCTCAATAAAGTTGTTGCCAACCAAGTAGAATTAAGCAGTTCTTACAAATACCTGGGCGTAACCTTGTGCGAAGACCTAACCTGGAATGCGCATGTCACATGCAAACATCCTATCATCATCTAACATAACTCTTGGTTTTTTTTAAACGGCACTTGCGCCACGCACCACCAAATGTAAAACTTCTTGCATACAGATCCCTGCTACTAACAAAACTTGAATACGCATCCCTTATCTGGAGCCCTAACCAACTCTAACTTCACTAGAATCACTACAGAATCGAGCCACGTGCTAGATTCATTCATTCGTGCTATTCATGCCATACCAGAATATTAGCTTTAAAAGCGAAGTTCGGTCTAACAAATCTTGCTTGCCGTCGACGAATCGCTAGTATGTGCTTGTTCCATAAGTTCTTTTTCAGCTCACTTCGTATTCCTACATGTTCGTATTCCTACATCAGCCTCCGGCACGCATTTCACTCCGCATTGATCATCCCCTGCAAGTTGCCCGTCCACGTGCTCATACCACAAGATTTGCTACATCATTCTTTCCTCGCTCAGCCATAGACTGAAATGGCCTTCCACACGACGTCACTGCAACCACCTGCTCATCTACATTTTCTGATTATATAACTGCCATATTTAACCAATAACTTCTTTTTGTATACATGCATGTACCTACCCCTTATGTAATACTCCCAAATTGGGGGTCCTTAAGGTAATAAAGTGAAAGTGAAGTGAAGCGAGGGTTTCCCACTGTATGTTTAGTTGCGAGTCAGCGCTCGTATTGTCGTGTTCTTTAGTCTTGCTCTCTTTTCATGTGTCGTTGCAACATTTTATCCTTGATTATCGCTGACAAAGCTTGGCAAGTGTGGCCTGCACTTGCGCACCTCTTAAGACAAGTCGCCTTTGTCGAAACGTTGGCTCCCGGAACATCCCAAATGCGAAGGCGTGCATATATAAAGCGACTTCTCGATCGTAGGCCTCACCGATGGGCGTTATTAATGATCACTTTCTCGTTCAAATGGAGGCGCTGAGTTTTTATGCCCGTGGAGTCGTTGAAGAGTCGAGGCTCGTTTGTAAATGCAATTGTTAGGCATAATGAAGAGTGGCGCGAAAAGGCGCTGACAAGGAAATGGGCAAGACGCATGTGCGTCCTTGTCCCCCTCCCCCCCGCTTCAATAAGTATTTAAGCAAGCACTATTTACCCGAGCAACAGTATATATTATACCTCCTGCAAAGGTTCCTAGCAACATTTTTCACAGCGAAGCTGTTAAGGGCTCACTCTTCGATGGTCGCGTCCGGCAATAGAAAAAAAAAAAACTCTCATTGGCCGTATGCGGTGTGTGCGAGTGAAAGCGCGCGAGGGCGAGGGACGCGCGCTTTCACGGGGAGCGAACGCACAGCGGAGAGCAAACGCGACGTATGCGCGAGTGAAAGCGCGCGAGAGCGATGGACGCGCGATTTCTAGGGGGGGGGGGGGCGCACGGCGGAGAGCAAACGCGACTTCTTCCGTCGCGCGAAAGGCCGTGGGGGGACGGGAGGGAAGGGAGCAGCACCAGCAACGCGCAAAACTGTTGTCGACGGCAGCGGCGTTCATCCCGCGTTCGCACCGAACTCGCGCGGCGTTGGTGGCGTGTTTATGAAGAACGTGCCAACCTTTGCCGTACACCCTATGACGGTGTACCGTAACGACCATAAGGCCATGGTCCCTGTGGTCACTAAATAAATGAGAACCAGCGGTTCAAGTATATTTCTCATTCTTGAGTAGTTCAAATAACCAATCACACCATCTCATCTTAATAGTCATAAATGGAATTACATAATTCCCACTATAGTACAGCTTCGCTGGTCTTCCATATCCACCCCAGTGGAAGGGCTGACAGTTTTTTTTTCTTTTAACAGTATTATCATTCAATTACTTTATTCAAGTAGCGTTCTAACGTTATTCTAATAATAATATTCCAATAGAAATGGCGTTAATGTGCAAGCATACCTTCTGAACCGAAAACTGTTCGAAGATCTGGTATCTCTACTGATACGTATGTTCAAAACTCTATACGAAAAATTTTAAAGAAAAATAAAAGAAATGTAAAGATTTTCGTCGCTTCAAAGCGGCGTGCGTAAACGTGAAGTTGATCGCCACACTCCAAGGATATAAATATAGCACCAACGTCGCAACGACGCAGTTCGCGACGACACGATGATTGGTCAAGCTTCTACACCTACACCACAGCGCTATACGTCACCAAAATGCGGTGGCGCTGTCGTCGGAATTTAGTTTCGCATGGTAGGCACTCCGCCGCCGAGCCGCCGCCCGGTGTAGCGCCTATACCACAGCAGCCGCTATAGGTTTCGCGGGTGGTTGGGCGGTTCCATCTGTGAGGTCTTTATTCTATGATTTTACAACGAAGGAAACGCAGTATGCCGACGAGCTGAGTTTCGTCGAAATACGCAAGAGGCTAAAGTTTTGATAGGTTTCCTGTTGATGAAAACCGTGGCATGCAATGGGCCGCCGCAGTAAAAAGCGAAAGTTGCATGGATTCTGATACCAGATCATCCATTACGCGCAAAACATTTCGTAACCGTTAAGCTTCTCTTTTATTTTGAGTGGCGCGCAATTATAGCAAACCTATGTATGATCTTAGGATCGTTATTAGCGTATCATTACAATTTCTTGCCGCACTGTGGGAAAGCTAGATTAGGATTAGCTTTGAATGTAGGTCGAGCGAGCAGATGCCCAACAAAGCACGTCACATTCAAATTTATTTTCATCTCAATGAATTGAGCCACCTGCAGTGTAGAGATCATATCACACATTCACATACGCAGGCAGCACGGTCACAGCTGCTTTAATTGCAGTGTGGATGTCATAAACGCGCCTAAACGTGTGAATTAAATTTCGAGCCCGAAATAAAACGTACAGTGTTAGTTCAGAGTTGGAGCGATCGGACGGCCACAGCCAACAACTCAGATTGCGCGGGCCTACCTTGCCGGTACCTCGCCTGTCCCATATCACCGAGGTGATCGCTTCTATCGCCGCTCACGGCGACGCAGAAATCGGCTACAGCTTGTTTTGAACATGAAATAGTTCTTAATAGAAAAAGTATCTCGAATTCGCACGTGTTTCGTAAAGCAGCGCCCAGTACTAAACCACTGACGCGATCGGGAGCAACGATCCGACGGCATTTCGTCTCGCAGACGGAAATCAAGCACCGGCCGTCTCAGCGAGGCGGCTCGGCTGGCTTGCAAGTACTACGTACCGTTTGCTATTCGCACCAAGGACACCGACAAAACCGATTCATTTAGGCCCACATTAATCGTGTTGTCAAAAATAAGCGCAATATATATGATGAGCTGCAGGCCAGGTGGCAAGTGCTGCCGGCGGTCACTGCGGAGGAGCTAGGCCTAGCGTCTCGTTCGGCCGTATCCCGATGGAGGCGAAATGCAAGAACGTGCACTGGGTGCACTTTAAAGAACCTCACGCGGTCAAAATTCATCCGGCGCCCCCACTATACCGGGTGCTTCATAATGAAATCGTGGTTTTAGCACACCCCCACCCCATTTTAAAAAAAAAAATGCGCCATCCGCGCGTGCAAGCGGGTGCGGCGAATGTGGGCGGAGCCTACGCGACGTCGCTATATAGGGCCTAAAATATATCGACGGTGCCTACCGCTGTTTACAAACATGGTGTAGGTCTATAAGGCAACCTCAAGGATGCCTTCAACGATACTTATACTACGCATGCGCAATTAATTAAGGTTTCAGGAGAAGGGAATTTTTACCATTTGTTTTATTTTCCCCTTCTTCTTCTTCCGTGTGCATTTTGTTTTTGTTTTTGTATTTTTGTTTTTTGTAACCGAATGCCTATAGGACATCGGGAGACAGAGAAACGAAAGCATCATGGGTTGACTTGACTCCGTTTATTTCATCACTCACTTGTATACACACTCACGCTCATGCGCACACACTTACACGCACAGTTTGGACACAATATGAAAGAAACAAACAAAATGTACACACGCGGCGCAGAGACAAACTTTTTTTCTGCGCCACTGCCCGGCGACTGAGCACTGGAACAGCTCGGAGTCGTGCGCATAGCGCAGCAGCCACTAGTGGCACAACACTTCGAAGCTCGGGCCCTCAACCAGGGGGACACCGTTGGCGCGACCTCACCTCACGCTTTCGAGACAGAGCGAGAGCCAGCTACGAGCACGCACACTTTGAAGGGAGGAAGGGCACGCAGAGGTAACACTGACCACCGCCAGGTGGAGACACAAGAGTACTGACGAGCAAAAGGACGCCGGCTTATGGGACTCGGCGCTACGCACACCTTCGCTGCCGCTTGCAAAGTGGCCGCGGTTCACCGTAGCCTCGTTTAACCAAAACCGACGCGAGTTTGTCGAGTCGGAAATCGCGTCGACTCGACGCTGAACCGGACCTGCGTATCGGGACAAGCAAGTCGACCGGCCTGTTTAAGACGCCAGTCCGGCTCGGTCCTTTAGGAGCTGGCATGAACTCGATTGTAAATCCCTGCCCGGCATGCTCATTGGCTTGGTTCTCTTGCGTGAAGTAAATGTAAGCGCCGTCTGTAATCTAATCGAAAGAAGATGGCACTCGAGTTGGATCATTTCAATTCAGTACTTTTGTTATAAAAAAAGGGGGAGCGGGGAAAAAATACATTTGTCCAACCGAATCTAACAGTCAGGACAGAAAATTAAAAAAAAAATACAGCACTGAATGTGTTTGAGGCTGAAAAATAACAATACATCATGTGTCCCAGCTTTGCTTTTATCATTCTTTATCCTATTTCAAGAATTTTTTAATGTCTTCCTCCAAGAAGGATATCAGCGACCAGAGAAAAGCTCCAGCTGGATACTAGAAAATTACTTATCGCATAACTTTAAGCAGAGTGCCTGGTTTTTCTGTCTTAATTTTTTCCCTAAGTTTTTTTCCCTTAATTTCTGGTGCACACGGCATAACAATAAAATTTCGTCATGAAAGACAATGGAAGCAAGATCCCGCGCCATGACGAGCGTTAGGAGATCGATATGCGTTACGGATAAGCGTTACGAGTCGGATTTTAAGAACCCCGCATGGATGTGAATAGGAACGTCAGGGTATGGTGAAAGTATTAAAAAAAAAGAAAAAAAAAGGGGGTAGGTGACACGTCAGCAGCAAGAAGCCTTGTACCAACACGCGGCTAAGATTAATTCGTTCAACGAGAGGTTTAAGGCCACGCCTAAAAGCACTTTAATTGCCACCGCAAAGAAAAACGCGACGCGGCCACCGGACGAGCAAATTTACGAGGGGTGAGCGCACAGGGTTAAAAGGATCGACACCAAGTATATACTCCTGGCGACAGCCTGCCAGCTCTGCGGGCCAGTACATCACTGTCGCCGGTGGGCAGGAAAAAACACGCGCATGCCTTTACACTCGAACAACAGTCACAGTTCAGCATGCTTCACAACTCTTTTTCTTGAACCAGTGCCACCTCGAGCCAGTTCCAGACAGTGGGCAACTACGCACATACACAAACACACAAGCATGCAGGAAAAAAAAAAGAAAGAGGGGGAGGGGGGGGAGAAGGAACTCGGAGAGTTAACAGAGAGAGAAGGCGAGAAGACAGTGAAACAATGCCAAGAACGCGGTCACACAACTTCCTTCGCGAAATGTCACAGGAAATAAATACTACAACCTTCCGAAAAAAAATGGCAACTGGGGAAAAAACGAACAACGGACTCTTTTGTACTGTGTCTCGAAGTTAAGACAAAGAAGCTATAGTCACAGGTTATACAGACGAGAGTGGCGTTGACGAAATAAAGAAAAAATAAAAACAAGAGACAAAGTGCCGCGCATTTACATCGATGTGTTGCTTGCTATGTTACACACAGGGGTCGCGGCAGATGCGAGGCTCAGGAGCCAATCAATCAACTGTATAAGCGTACGGTTCACATGACACATGAATGTTGAGAGAAAATGCATGCAACCAAGCAGTGGTACCTGTTTTTGTCTATTTATTAACTTGCCTAAACCCTAAGAGGTTTTGAAACTCAGCGGCAAATAAACTCGAAAGCGAAAGGCCCTTCGAAGAATTAAAAAAAAAAGGGAGTAGTAGACAGTTCCGGACACCAATGTCGCGCGCCTAAGTGAAGTTTTTTTTTTTTTTTTCACTTCCGTTAAGAGTGAATCGTTTTACGGCCACGCGGTCATCAACGTGTGTGAATTCTAACATCCCGGTAAGGTTTTATTTCATGCCTGCTTCGAGAAAAATTCCACGTCCTCACACGACAATTAGAAAACCATCGGTGACTGAATGCTTAGGCCTATAGAAACTCCGAACGCTGGGAAACGTTGTGAAGATAATAAAGTCCGCGAATTCGCAGAATAACGTGGCGGCAACCAAAAGATTTATCCCGCTATGGTCTATAAGGCCACTCGTTCTCTGGTGAACCTGAAGTCTACATTTCTGGGTTGCTACGGCTTGTGGAACAAGGTAGGATCAAAAGCGGTGTTTTTCGTTAGAATGTGCAGTGAAATAACACGTTCTCGCCTTCGTTACTCGGGCTGTAAACACGCTTGAAATTAACGACCGTCACATGCCTCTTAACTGTATATCTCGACTTGGTAGGGAGGTGCAGACAGCAGTCCATCGCTTTACTCGTGTATGGCACGGCAATAAATCAGAAAAAAATAATGGCCCCTTAACATTCAACGGCAACCGTTTGTCACGGAACACTCGAAGTACACGGTTACCGAGGAAGCGCGTGCGTGTATGTATAACAACGGTTCACGAAAATTCGTCCCGCCGTGGCAAGCCCGCGTCTGGTGGCATTCTTTCGTCTTTTGCTTTATTTCGTCTTTTTTTTTTGGCACTTTCGAAGCACATTTATACTGAGAAGAAAGCTCTAGACGCTGGCATACTGGACAAGGTTAGTGACCCCTATCATGACACCCGCATCGCGAATCGGTGCCCCGGTCTTGCAAGCGTTTCTTGGCTACGTTCAAGCAGCGATTCGATCGAATCGCTCGAAATTGTTTCAGGGTGATGCCTGAGGAAACCAAGCTTCTACGAAGGGAAGCTGAATGCTAACGGTGGTTTGGTACCACCGACGGGCTTTGTTTTGAGAACTGCAAGCCCACATTTGCACGTATACAGAGCTCACGGAATGAAACGCGACAGGGAGAATTTAGTACATCCCTGCATATGTGCAAGTATACTCGAGCGTATACCATGCCATGCCGCTAGGTTATGCGGACTCTGATCTAAGTGTACGCGTCCAAATTGCCTCGATGTCACACGAACTGCAAACGGCGGAAACGAAGGCACGCGCATTAGTTTAGCCCTAAATTGACGCGTTTCATTCCGCGAGCACTGTACATATATTCAATTCTTAAACTGCGCACTTCTCAATACATGGCCGAAAGGCCGTATCGTGAGTCATATCGTGATGGCTTGCGATGTGGTGGAACACCGGTGTAATCGAATCTGCGATTCATGTGGTATGCCTACTAGAGCTCAAAAACCCGACTCGGGTTTTACGTCAACGGCTAAAGGACTGTTTGATTGCAATGCAGTGAGAGGTGTTGCCGCTTCTTTCTAAAGATGGCGCCGCGGCAAGGACTTGGAAAGCCCTATCATGCAATGCGCTAAAAGATTATAGGCTCGCAGACGAGTCATAACTGCTGATTTAGTTCCGGTAAGCCGCAGTTGACTAACGGCTCGAGTTAGGTGTAAGGGTATTAGAAATACGGACAGACATGTAGCGTGAAGGAGGTGGAAAGCAATAAAGAAAAGAAAGTCCGACAACCTTTCCCCTGAATGAGAATTATTTGGCCGGTATTCACCATGTGACGAATGCTAGACATAACTGAATTAGCCGTATTCACAGCTAAGTGCGCATCATAGCACCCTGCACTCTTGCTTGACAGTTCAGTGTACGCGTCCACACAGAAATTGCCCGATTCGCTTCCTGTACCCTTCGATCGTCATCCAGTTTGTGTGAACGTAGTTTTGACGTAGCTATCCGTGACATCATACGACGTTACATACGCTGTGGTGTGAGGAAGCTTGAACTTCGCCGACCAACAGCTTTGAGCAGAAGGAGCGCACAAGAACTGCAACAGAGCACAGCCACGCACTTTTCGCTCCGACGCCTTCCTGGCTCTGCAGTTTCGTGTTTTGGAAGCCAGGTGCACGTTGTCACGTCACGAAAGTCAAACACCCATGCGTACAATAGGTCTGCATGGTGTCGCTTTCCACAGTCCTCAAGAACGCGGATGTGCATTTCCCGCTGCTCATTGATCGATAACGAACGTATGGTCTATAGGCAGCCTTCGTACACAATCCCTATGTAGCATTGCATTCTCACGTGTCTCACTGCGGCAGCCATTCGAACTGCATCGGCGAGCTGCAAAACGTGACGTCATGCATGGATGAAATTGATATTGTGACGAAATCTCGTCGGGTCAGGAGGAATCACTGTGAAACTGGACGAAGACGCCGAGCAAGCTCCGAAAATTGAGAACTTGACGTTTTGGCATCCATACAGGAGCCTTGTTCTTGGATACTTCTTAAGGCTATTCGCAGGGCTTAATGAGCATCAGAGTGATACAAACGTGCGCCACGTGGGCACCAGTGCTCTTGTGGAACGCGCTAGCATCACGGGTTACCGATAGGCTGGAAGAGCGCAGGCGTCCTTGCGAGTGAAATAAATTTGAGTGAGCGTCTTCATCTAACGTCAGCGCATATTGACTCAACAATGCACCAACTTTGAACAGGAAAGACGGAAGTCTTAATCGGAGCTGCTCTGACACCATAGGTCACGTTATCAGCCACACATAACCCAGCGCTCACTTTATTGTCCTCCTTAGTGAAGATGGCTCTCTCTCGTCTGGGGATCCAAACATCGTTTCTTTTTCCGTTTTTCTTCCTTGAGGTTTTAACCCTAGCCGGCGTCCTGTCTCATTTGATTGTGGCGTCACAGTGAGGCGTTGACGCCGCCTTGAGTTACGGCGCAGACTTACGGGAACGGTCATCCCTGTGGTTTTCGTAATGCGCGCAAAATTACCTTCCGCGTATGATGACGACGATTTTCGTTGGACTAATCTCCAAACTCTTGTCGTTTGGAACGAGGCAGCAGCTAAGCGCAAACCTACAAGCGACATGGTCATGATCTCGAAGAGAAAACTACGCGTTGCACTTTGTTAGCAGCGAGAAGTGTGGCATAGGAGAGAGAAGGAAAGATAGGAAAGAGAGAAAGAAAGGAAAAGAGTTTAGCCAGTGTAAGTACCGGCTGGCTACCCTGTGCTGGGGAAAGGAGTAAAGGGAATAAAAGGTGATAAAAGAAACAAATAAAAAATTAAAGTAAGAAAAATTCGTACAATAACGCGACCCTACGCGCTGCAACGTTCAAACTCGGTAGCACAATTCCCAAGCCCTTAAGAACTTCAGCAGAGCCCCTAAGGCCTTGAGTGCTGAAACCCGTCTGGACCAGTGTCCTAAAACGTTTTTCTCTGTGAAGGGGCGATCCTGGTATAGGAATCAACTACATCCAGGCCCACGGTAAACGTAGGCCGATTAATCAGTGTTATTGTTATGCATACATTCGCACCGCGGCAGACGTTGCTCGTTTGTACTCGGTAGCAACAGCGACAAACGAAGAAAACGGAAAGCCCCCACACGCGTGATCAGACCAGGCTAGACGTTTCCGCTGCCTGCAAACTTCGCATTACAGAGAGACAAGGTGCCATAGCTTACCCCTACACCACAGGGGTGATTTAGCGCGCAATTTAACCGAACCCCAGAAGGCTGCCATTTTCCTGCATCGAGGAACAAGGATAACCTTACACAACGCTCCGAGAGAGAGAGACATCATTCAAGGCAAAGACTGCGTACGCGGTTCATCCCGCAGTTACGTTGCAAAACTTTTTCGTTACGAAACCTCTTAATTAAGTCAAGCATTCGTAAGTTCTCAAAGCGGGATCAACGCTGGCCCACACAATCGCTTACAGGCACTTTGCTTGCGCACGCGATGCAAACACCGAGGTAGACTGCGGAAGAAAGAAAACAGAAAACAAAGAGATACAGAGAATAAGGAGAGAGAGGAGGAGGAGGAGGGCTGAGATCGTGCCCGACGGACGCGGCAGGGGAACATACGTGACCGGAATCGCATTACGCCACCGCCGTCACCACCACGAACCACGACGCCGAAAGAAGCCGAGGCCCCCACATGCAGAAACGGCCTGCCTTGCTTGCCCCCGCAGGGAGCGGTTGGGCGGGCTGGGCGGGGGGGTACGGCTCGATTGGCAGCCGCTGTCGGCTGCTGCTGCTTGTTCTAGCGGGGGAGGGGGGGGGGGGGGGGCGAGATACGCCACGCTATCATGCACTGCAATGGCGCTCGGTTCTCGCGCAGATACGAGGGGGCCGCTGGTGCGTGTACGAGCGCGTGCGTTCGCGACTAGCAAGAGAGAAAGCAGCCGCGTTTCGACGTCCTCGACGCGTTGCAGCAGCGGCGGTGCCAGAGGCGGCTCCTCCCATCAGACGACGACTTCGGCCTCGCTTCTACACTCCTAGAGCGAGACGGAGGGGGGACGACGACGCTCTGCGCGAAGCCGTGCCCGTACTCTTGTGCAACGAGCAGGTGACTACATCGTGATGTTCTGCGCGATGCGCCATCGACGAGGAAGATATTGGGGTAGTGGAATATATAAAGTATGAAGATAGTTCATTTCTCCATATTCTTTTTGTTCTTCCGACTCTTGCCTGAAGTTACAAGCGCGCTCGACCAACGCGATACGAGTTGTCCAGAGCGAAAATGTGATTTCAAAAGCATAGCAAAGGCATTTTCGAACAAACAAATCGCTGTTTCAGTGTTTTGTTTTGTTAACATCACGCCAATCGTGCGTATCGTTTTTCGTTCTATCGATCGTTGCGTGCTTCTAAGGTAAGGAGAGCGTATGGGCATATTCATTTATCGCAGACGATTGTCCAGTGTCCGTCAGTTTGTGTCAGTCACCGCAATTGTTTCCTCGTGCGTTCCAATCTCCCTCGTCGATTGGGTGCTCTAAAGCCATCCGTTCAAGTTTGCTTGCGCGGCTTATATAAACGCCATTTTCTCCTGGTAAGATTGAGATCTTGTAATTGGCTCCCCTTCCCGTGTGCACCAACAATCGCGCGCTTCGCGATAACTCGTCGCACCTAACTGCGCATGCGCAACGTCTTTCTTTTGAACCACGGTAGGGAATCACTGTATAATTGCCAAATACTTGTGTAGCGGAGAGCTTCACACGTATGCCAGCGCCTAGAGCTTGCCACGGGTATAAGATTACAATGATGGCAGGGCGATTGTTCATCGCCAGCGTCCACGGAAGGAGAGAAAAAGGTAAGCCCGACGGCAACCGATGGTCTAGAGACTACACCACATATACTATATTTATATTTATATATAATATAATATTAATAATAAACTACATTCGAGATACACGCACACGGTCTGTACACATGGAAAGATGATGAGGAGGGGTGCTCAGACTAGAGTCCCTTGACAGCGCCCGAAGCGAGCGACTGGGTCGAACCATGCTGAACTCTCGCTTCGCCGATTCGTCGCGTGCAAAAAACCGCTGAGCGATCAAAAGGCCCTGGCGAAGACACTGTCAACATTTGTTCGTTTACGTTTTCTTTATTTTTTTTAATGTCGTCTATCCTTGTTACAATTCACAAAGGAAAAGCGATGTTCTTGATTCCTCGCAATCCTCGCATGAACATCTTACTCTGTTCTATAGATGCAACTTGCGTCTTGAGCATCGTGTCGCCTTGGCTCAAGAATGACAGCGCCATAGCTTATAGTATTGCACGGGCTACACTCACTGAGGAACCACGTGTAACGAGATGATAATCGAAAACGGACGATGTAGTACATGCTGTCCGACCAAAATCCAGCAAATGCCTCTCAGATGTGAACTGAGGGAGCTCGCGAAAGCAAGCGAGCTGAGCTTAGTACATATTGACTGAGCACTTCACATCATAAGAGCCATCGTTACTCGGGACAAATGGAAACAGAAATCGAATTAACGGCCCTGCAGAAGACTTTGCAGGGTACGACAAAGGCGGAAATGCGAGTATACCTCTAAAGCTAACGCAGCGTACCGTAGGTTATTAACTTCGTTCGACAAATGAAATTGCATCGCTGAATTCGTGAAACCGCACGGCCCCACAATAATTGATCACGGTAAAAATTTTGGCGGGCACGAAATGGGTCACCTGCATTCCACAAAACGAACGCGTGCTTAGCATAACTGAAGTATGCCCCTACTGTAGAGGGGATTGCACGTCAGAAAGGTGCCACGCCTCAGGCCTCGAGATCAGCTCAGCGTGGCTATACCACATAGTTCACGCAAGGAACGACGTCACCAGAAACGCACGCTTCAATTTTTTTTTCTCACAAGACGCCAACAACAGAAACAAATACAAAAAGAAAAACGCACGAACACTCAGTCACATTATGAAAGTCCGATGAACAAGCACACACCTCGCGCGCACTCGATTAGGAGGAGAGCGGACTCACGCAGTTCTCAACAGAGACGGCGGTTGAGGCTCACTCGGGAGCGGCAGCAACGGGCGAGGAGGAGGAAGGGGGAGAGGGCGCGTTTGAGAGCAGGGAGGTAGTGGCTGAGACTTGGGTTGGCGGGATGATGACTCGTCGAAGGCGACGACGACCACGTCGTTGGCGGCGGACGCCTCGGGAAAGAACAAAAAGCGCCCACCGGGTGGGACGACGCGAAGCTCCCCGAGAGATCCACACGTAGCGCGCACACCTCTTATATGTACACACACGCACTGAACACACACAGACAGAACGCAACCCCGCGCTAAGTGCCGGGGGCAAGGAGCGGGGGGTTGAACCGAAGGCCACCACCCCCCACGAAAGCACGACGTCACTCTCGTGTCCCGCACAGTTCCACGGAGGTCCACGCGTGTCGAGGCTCTCAAAAGAAGGACGTCGCACATAGGCCGTGGCACAGCGGTCTAGCCATAGTATGGTCCGGAAGGTCGGCGAAGGAAGGCCCTGGCGGCGGCCGCCGAACAAGGGAGAGATCATCGCTTTCGCTCGCGGGCGCCCGCTGACTCGAGGTTGACCGTCCTCAGCAGGGCAGTCGCGTACTCGTGCTTGCACGAAGGTTATGTGTGTGTGTGTGGTGCACGCAGGAGAAGGTTGGCCGCCGCAGCAGCCTATGTATATATGGGCGGCGCTCACACGGCGGCGGCACCTCGTACAGCGTCCAAGGGGCGCTAGCCAGGGCACAGTTCACGAAGGACCCGTCGATGAGGGCAGGGGCATGCAGCGGACTGTCGACCATCGTGGCGTGTTCGCCGGATATAGTGATGGGAACTGCTGCCGCCAGCAGCATCAAAATCCAATCAGCCGATGATGTTCAACGATCACTTTCTTTCTGTCTGTCTTTTCTCTATGCTTTAGACATGTAATAAGTCTCATCTGTTCCTTATGAGCAGAGATTTGTGCACATCCAGATCGAGTAAGTGGAGCACCAGACTCCGGGAATGATTCGATTAAAACATTCGTATTTCTTTTGCTGCGCATCGCTGTGCGGACATCGACGAACTAACTGGAACTTCAATGCGTTAGCAATAAAGCAGGTCTTATGCGCATTGTAACTAGGCTCGTTACAGATGACGCATTGCTCCAATTTGTCCCGAGTACTGGGCTCGCTGCCGGTAGCCAGCTACGTTCTTCGGCTTCAAGAATGGCCAACAATGGACAACTTTAGCATGCTTTTTCCCTCGTTTCTCTGCGGGACCGCCGGTAGGCGGCGCGCGCCCCCTGGAGTCCACCGTGTGCATCAGGAGGAAGTGGTGACTGTGAATGATGAGGTGGTGGTGGTGGTGGAGGTCTGCTCAGGCCAGCAGCTACTTTGCCGCCACGACCGCGGCGTTGTGGTGGCTGTTGGCGGCGTTCTCGGAGTTCTGACGCTGGCTGTTCTTCTTGCTCTTCATGCGGCGGTTCTGGAACCAGATCTTCACCTGGCGCTCGGTAAGGTTGAGGTTGCGCGCCAGTTCCCAGCGCTTCTGCTTGGACACGTACGCGTTGAAGAGAAACTCCTTCTCCAGTTCCAGCGTCTGGAACTTGGAGTAAGGCTTACGCTTCTTGCGCACCGTCACGTTGCCCGTCCACTCCAGCGGGTTGGCCGTCAGCGACTCGCTCACCGCCGGCACTGCGCACACAGAGCAAAAGAACAGAGCACATGTATGCGTTAGTTCATTCAATCACGTGAGCACCAAAGGCGTATATAGTCGGCTCCTCCTCGTCGCATAACACACCCGCACTCTCAAATATCCCTCAGCATGAAGCGGCTCCTTGACTTCTGGTACAGCAGAAGGCAAGTGTCAACCCACGATACACTTAACTAGTCACTGCGTTTGGCCACTGCACCTGAGCATTCTCAGAGCTGCAACATCGTTAACATGCACTTTCAGCGTCCACTCGAAGGTATACACTCAAGTCAAGGTGTGTTTCTCAAGCAACCCTCATCCTATAAAATTCGCCAAGAAGCGTGAATGAAACGAAATGAATATAGTGCATTCTAAAGCGCTGTTTTACAGGGTCTGCGTATGAAGGTTCACTACTCGATGCCGTCGGGAAAGACGTTCTACTAGAAGTGAATTTGTCGATACGGGGTGTCGGGCCTTGCGCTTGTCACTACTATTATCGCTAGTATCACTAGTATTATCGCTAGCGCGTTCTACCATTGCCACGATGTGTTCAACTAACATGCTTCAGGAAGGTTCTTGCGTTGCGAGCTCTTTCTGGGCGATGAAAATGCAAGGGTCCTTTAAAAAACATCGTGTCAGCTTCACTGACGGTGCATGTAAGCCATCAGATATTACTTTAACGCAATCGCCCGTTTCAATAAGCGTTCTATGCACTCTTGTTGAACATAGCGTCACGATATCTCGCTGTCAACGGTGCTGATTCGGTGTGCAACTCGGGCGTCACGGATAATACGTTAACGGTAGCAAATGTGTACGTGAGAACGCAAACTCTACACTAATATTAGAGATTTATAGCAGACCGGTAATCCAGGCCCGGTATGGTATACGTGGCACTGAGGCCGCGCTACTGAGCATGCGCATAACGGGTTCCGACTCACCTGCGCATGCGCCAAACCCGTACTGCGCGCCGTACCGTGACCGGATTCCTGGTCTGCCGTAACTCTCTATTAACAGAACAGAAGTAAACAACACTAGTATACAACATTTCAAAAGAAACAATTGAAGGCACATGCGAAAGCAATAATTAAGGGTAAGAGGGGGCTGTCACTTCTGGTAATGGAACTACTTGGCCACAGACACTGCAGACAGTCAAGCCAAGAACATAGGGGAAATGAATCATGATTTTTTTCCTTACGGAACAAGACACTCCTATTCTGCCGGGATATTAAATTTGTGTTTCCCTTTTTATATACTCTTAACGTATGGGAAATAAATAAATTGGAAGAACAGAGAACATGTATTCGACCAGAATTAAATCCCACAACAAACAAACAGCCCCCCCCCCCCCCCCCCCACACACACACACACACGCGCGCGCGTCAATTTTCTTCTTCTTTTTTCTTTTGTTTTCTCCTTCCTTTTTGTTCATAACGAAGTGAGCAGGACACGGAATACGTTTCGTCTTATGGGCTAGTTCGTTATAAAGGTCCCGTTTCATAGAACACCAATTCAAAATAATCATGCTGAATGAAGCAAATACAACTTTATTCCGATCATTCCGAGATATTTGCTTTTTAAACTCAATGTTCTATTGTTTTTCTTCCTGCACGCACTGCTTGAGTATAATGGACTTCTGCCGACCTGATATTGTCGAGGGCGACAGAGTGCTCAATTGGAAGTCCCAGCAGTGACGCAAGTAACAGTTGAAGGTAGTCACTCTATTATATGAAGCCGAATCCTCGTCACTGTCCTGGGGGTGACTGACTAGACTTCAATATTTCCAACACAAAGTCAAAACAGAGAGTCCGTGCGGGCCCTTCGGCGTAACGTCATTCTAAAAGGCCTATAATTGTGACCAGAAATTGTGGCCAATGATGCGTTGATTATCTCGTTAAAAAAGGCAAATTCGTTGTAATATTATTCGTTATAGTGGCTCCTACAATATATGTGTGACATAGAAAGCTATCCAGGTCATGTTGTATACACCTCGTTAAGCGAGTGATCTCGTGTGAAGGCGTTCGTTGTAACGGCGTTCGACTGTACTCATTTACGCATGCAGATGTAGCGAAGCGTTATTGAGCCACGGCGATCGCATAGAGACGGAGAAGCAGCTCATTACCTGCTCGTGATAAACACGCAAGATGGGAGAAAAAGTGCTCGACAGATTCACACGCACAACATATATCCACCAGCGCGTCCCTCGAAAAACAGACGCAAAGTTCGAACAATCACAAGGTCACTGCCACACATGATCACACTATATTGTCTCTCTCACTATACACCTGCATGGCTGGCTGTCGCTTCTGCCGTGTATCGGCGAAGCGTGGGAGAGAAGAAAATGTACGGACATGCAGCCCTTGCTCGGCACGCGCATGTTATGCACATATACTCAGATAAGGAATGTGTTTTGCCTCGCGCGAGATATATAGATATATTCCTTTCTTTCCCTTTTTCTCCCCTCTCTCTCTCACACACACACGCACACACACACACACATCTTACCAGTACCTCCTGCTGCAAAATGACCAATGCATATTTTGGTTCCTGCGCGTTTTACTTTTCGTGCAAAGTGTCCGAATTTGCATTCCAACAGCTCCGTGTGCATCTGTGCGCGACGGCTATAAATATCATTCGACTAAGTGTAGATCCTTAGAATGTTTATGTTTCCTTTTCTTCTTCTTCCTTTTCCATAATTTTACCTTCCAATTTGTGTCTCTTCGGATTCTAGCGCTACCGTAACCCATTTCTTTCTTTCCTTTTTTTTTTCACGTAAATAGACAACAATGGCGCGCCACGTATACTTCGGCAAGCGCGAACACAATTCGCTTGCGCCAACGTTTTCTTATTTGAGGTGTGCGAATATTCGAAATTTCGAATACGAACCGAATAGTCCCTGCTATTCGATTCGTACTCGATTCAGGAATTCACTATTCGAAGTAGTCGAATATTCGTTTCTTTCTTATATGTGAAGGATTGGAGTATCGAGGGAAAGAGATCGATGCAAGTGATGACTGTTCCGAATGATTCTGCTACAGGAGAGCTGTGGTTGCTCGCTGCAACAGCGAACTATATTGCTCAATAACTGACAGTCATTCAATAGGAATGGCTCGCATTGGCTGAGCAGACCGATAAACGAATTTGTTTAGAGTTATTACTTTGTCAGTCGTACTTTGTCGTACCATTAAAACAATGTACGGTTCTGTAGTATCACTCTCGCACTTCTCCCCTTCAACGAACGCAACACTGAAGGCGCATATCTGGTGACGTGTTCTTCTCGTGTTTCATTAATGTCGTTGCTATGGTACCCCCGTTAATTGAAAGCTGTTCTTTTTTCATTTCCAAGCTCTTCAGTTGTCCTGACGTCTAATTGCCAATGGTATTACATGCACGTACGAAATATTGTACACAAGTCAGACTTTTTTTTTTTTTAACGAGCTGCACGCGAACTTCATTTTCCATGTCGTTTTAGAAATGGATTTTTAAAATATTCTATATTCTATTCGATATTCGGTGGTCGTTTTTACTGAATAATGCCGTTCGAGTTGATTAAGCAATATTGATGCTCGAACGGGGTACTCCTTATATATCCCCGTATAACAAAGAAACACGAAGCAAGAAAGAAAAATATGTCGATCACGGGGCTACATCATGACTGCACCTCGATGCCGTATCGATACTCAGCGATAACGCCGGTGGTTGTCACATCATACCTCTGCCCCGAAGGGGTCGAAGCGCGTTGCGCTTTATACCACCGGGTCATGAATAAAATACCGCTGGACCACAGAAAACAGCCACAACACTTTGTAACTCAACTCGAACTGCGCCAGTACTCCCGAATAAGCGGATTCAGAACTTCGTAGAAATGTAGACAATGCGGCTAACTAACAGCGATATACTGGCGCGTCGCATTTTGAGCCGAGCGTATGCGCGCGACGCGCGCGGTCTTTTTTGCCGCGCCTGACGGTACGGCTGCCGCCATCTGTAGGCCGAATCAGGAAACGCGGCTTACGCAAAACGAACGCGCCGCCGCTGCCTTGGCCGCCGCTGGCCACTTGCTCGGCGCATGGCGCGCGCGAGCTGCGGGTGAAAGAAGCAGCGACGCACACCGGCGGCTTAAGCGCCGGGTAAACGCGGGTCTGCCACAGTCTGGCACGAAGCAGTATAACGCCCGGGGCCTTGGCTTCGGCTTGGCTGAGAAACGAAACAGGCGGGCTCGCTCTGGCGATTTCCTCCTCCGGGCCGCCGCCGCCAAAGCGGTCCAGCGAGCGTGGGCGCCAAAGAAGAAGAGGCTGCCCGTAGCCGACCTTCTCCTCTTCCTCCGTTCCCCCACCAGAGTCGTAAAAGCGAAACCCAGGAGGACAATGGCGGAAAAGAGGCTCTTCTTTTCTGAGCTGCCTTTTATACTACGCCGCGCGCGTGGAGGGATGGGGGGGATGGAAGCAAAAAGAACGCTTCCACCCTCCTTCGACGCACAACACAAGAAGACTGCCCAGGGGGGAGAAGAGGGGAGGGGGGGGGGGGCACAACAATAATGATGGCGGCCATACAGACGCTGGGGCAAAGCGGGCCGCTGGGACGAAGCACGACGGGAGAAGGGAGCACACAGCACGCGCTAGAAAAAGCCACGCAGCCGGAGAAAAAGTCAGCGCAGTGGAGGAGGCACATGGAGGCTCCGCGGTCGCAGATGTCAACGTGGCGGGACTAGTCTTGTTGACGAGGGCGGCGATATGGGCTTATTGATTAGTCATCGTGGAATAGGTATCTGGCATAGCGCAGCAAAACACGGACACAAGCGCTTGCGTCCGTCTGTCATTTCTTCTTGAATCCGTGTTTTGCTGCGCTATGCCAGATATCACAGCATTGTTGCTTCAATCCTGAGGTGTGTTTTTTTTTTTTTCTCCTCTCTCTCTGCGTGTCTGTGTGTGTGCATGTGTTTGCCACCACACGTTGCTGCTCCTTGCGTTCCTTACCGCAATGGCGTAAGTACGTAAGCGAGAGGCTCTAGCGCGCCTTTAGCTCGTCATCTATGCTCGTAGGCCCCTAACTAGCCTCTCCACGTCGTGGCCAGCTGACGTGATAAAACGTTTGTGAAGCCCGCAAAGACAGGGTGCAAGCAACACGTGACACTCCGGCGATGAGGTTTCAGAGCCTGAATGTCCAACGAGACCAAAGGTACTATAAGACGGAATGTCCAACGGGTCACATGGCCGGCGAGACGAAATGTCCACTATTGCACATTCTGTCTCGTTGGACATTCAGACGCGTAGGACATTCGGGCCGCAAGCGGGCTATGGATTCACCCAACTCATCTGCGTCAGTTGACTATTATAAAGGGCATTTCCATTCCTTTATTATTATTATTATTATTATTATTATTATTATTATTATTATTATTATTATTATTATTATTATTATTATTATTATTATTAGCACCTTCTCGTAGCGCGATTAGGCTGCAACTACACCGTCTTGTTATCGGGAATTCGTCGCGGCTATTCTGTCGATAAAGCAAAGCCTTCTGCCGTTCCCGTACCTCGCTTCCGACCTCGCAGACACAGCGAGCCACCCGCGTTATCGAGCAGCCCCATTGCATGACGGCTACTGCGAACGTAGAGGCGTAATCGATACAAGCGTTCGAAAGGCAAGAAAACGCGAAGCTCTAATCGCCGTTGATCTGCAGTATAGCTCGGCGCAGCAACAGGCAAAAGCAGGCTCCCGCTGTATACCACCGCGGAGACACGTTCGGTATAAGGACAACGAGGCACGACGAGCCTCTCCGACCAGCCACCGATGGCGGCGGAACGGGTGCGAGACTCTAATGGGCGATAACATCTGCCCGTATATGCGTGAGTTCCCAGGATCTCCGCGTGCTATACGTCGAGACACTCATATACGCATACAGTATGCGACGGCGAAGCAGTGTAAGGCAAGTGAAGGCGCCATTCAGTGCATGCGTACAATACGCGAAGTCGAAGCAGAGTGCAGGCTAAGCGACTACGATGTGTCTCGGCCTGCCAAATTTAACGGTTGCTGGTCGGTCCCGAAGCTGCGTAGTTTGAGCTAAATGGGAAAAAGAACGCAGGCAGGACCGGGTTCGCATTTTCGACCTTTCATTCGAGCGCGCTGACGGGATGCCCGTCGTTGCGATCACGCAAAGTGAAACTGTCGCCGAGAATGATTGATCGGCAATACCGTCCTCGCGCCTTCCGTCTGGCGCGCACCGTCAGGCTTGAGTGACAGGGCAGCAAGACTGGTGCCACCCACAGTGCAAATAAGAGCTGTCGCCATAATTACGCCCTTTTTCGGCCTTCAGTCACGTATTCCACTTTGTTCTTGCTGTTGCTGTCTACCGTGTTCCTTGTCCCTGAACTTCTATTTAAATGCGCCCCTTTAGAACCTCAGGCATTCCCTCCACTGCCCACCGGCCAACTTTCCTTACGCGTTTTGTGCCGAGCTCCCATGCAGTCGCATCGCTTCTGGCCTGTGTTGAACGCGTCCGGCCTTCGGGATACGGTTGAGGACTGACCAACTGCCGGTCTTACACGACTTTGCTTTCCTTTTCTTTTTTGCCCTAGCTCCTCTCTACATCTTATACCTCCCTCCTGGCGGTATGCTGTTTTCTCCAAATCCCGGCACACGCCTGCAAAGAGGAGCACAGCAGAGGCAATACGAAGGCACAAAGCTGACGATCCGCACCAAGGAGCGAGATCAGTCGTTCCCCTCGCCCCCCCCCCCCCCCCTCCTTACCAAGCGCGGTCGAATCAGGGGCAATTTGAGCACGGACTCACGTTCGCGCCTCTTCCGGCAAAGCCTCGCAGACCTGATTGCCAAGAAACGTCCTCAAACGCAACCCCGCCGGCACCCCCCCCCCCCCCTCTCCCCCCTTTTCTTTCGCTACCCCTGGCTGCGCGGCAAAAGCAGCAGCTCTGCCGGACACGGCAAATGCGTGCGCGCTGTGGCGGCACAAGCGTATAAGGGGACGAAACAGAGATATAGCGAGAACACAGAAAGAAAGTACATTTTGTTTGGACAAAGTGTCGCGGACGAGAGAGAAGGGAGAAGAAAAAAAAAGGATGCGGCAGACGTTCGGAGCGCCGATTACGGCGTTTTACGTTTCGCCATGTGCGAGCCTTGAAAGCCCAAAAAGTTCCAGTGTCTGGTCTTGAGGTTGCAGCTAGCGCGGCAAAACACAAATCTTTTATTTTTTTTTTATTATTTCCTTTTCCTCTTTTTTTTTTTTTTTTGAGATCCCTATCACAGAGCTATAGCAGAGGCACCATCCTGTACGCAGTGGTCGGCGAGTGGGTCATTAACGAAGGCAGCGCGAGTAGCGACGACGACGATGATTGTGCGACAAACAGAAGGCGCACGGTGTTTCCAGCCACTTTGACACGAACCAGAGATTTGCTGTACTTCATTGTGTACGTGTCCGTGTAAAGCATGAACGTCTATTCTCCTTCAGTCTCATTTCCTCATTTCCCAGTGCAGGGTAGCCAACCGGGGTCAGCCTGGTTAACCTTTATGTCTTTCCCTTGTGATTTCTCCTTCTCTCTGTTTCTCTCTTAAAACGGACGCCAGGCCGCAAACCCGTGGCTCATCGGACTTCCGTTCTATAGCGGAAGAACACGCATTTCAACAGATACTGCACCCACATGAAATTATGGCTGCGTCGTGAGTACGGACACGTTAGCGTAAAACACGATTGCCGATTACTGCTCCTCCATGTCATTGGCGGACAAGTACTTCGAAAAGGTCGCATAGAGGCGGCAGAAATTAACTAGAAGGGACGGTTGAGGCGACACGTTCATAACTCATAGCGCACGACAACACGACAGACAGACACACCTACACATGTATACATGTACTGTTGCACGTTTCTCTCTTTGTCCTGCTGTCGTGTGCGGCAACTTAATTATAGTGGGCAGTATTTGATGAAATCGAATAAAGGCTCACGACTTGTTCCGGGCCTTCAAACGATACCACCGCAGTTTGCCACCGGCGCACTTGAGCAGCGCGCTTTTGTAAGATGCGTGGGCGCGCAGATGGCGATGTAGCGAGTTGGGACACACAGACAAGACACGTGCGCCTACTCCATCAGTGGCCCTGTACCCGCGGCGACCTACGCCATAGACGGCCTTCGCCATCCTTCCACGCATCAAATGTTTGTTCAACAGCTAGTTATACACTAACACACCACGGACTTCTGTGTCCCTTGGCAAATTACGCGAGCTCATTCGCGCCGCTCTTTCACCCTGTCCGCCCTTGCCCCAAATGTGAGCGGTAACGGCCCCGAGGTTTGCGCGCACAAGCGCTGTTTCAGCCGCCAGCGATTGCCGAAGGGGGCGGTATACAGAGACGAACGACGTGACCGACAGGGTATAGCTACATACCACGCGAGGGGGGGGGGGGGGGATTCGCCGGTGGCCCCCACAACGGACGTGCAGCGAGAACAAGCGCGCTGAGTGCTGCCGCAGCTGGTCACCATTAAACTCCTCACCTCCGCGAGCGCCAAGCGTGTGCAAACACGCACGCACGCACCGCACGGAGAAGAAGCCGGCGGCCTCGGAGCCTCTTCTGCAGGGTGACGAGTGGGCAGCGCGGGCGAGCAGGCATAGCGCGCGCGCGAGATTGCCGCCAGCGGCCGGGGTTCATTGGTATGCCAAGGACGCGCTCGCCTATCGGAGGTCTCCGACCGATCCACGGCGGCGGCGGCGGCGGCGGCAGCCGTCCACCAGGAAGAACCGGCGGCCATAAACGGAGCCGAGCTTCGGACGCAACCGGCGAAGAATTTCGACGACGACGCCACCGCCAGGCGAATGCTTACGCCGCTTTCGCGTCGCCGACACAATCGCGCGACGTAGGGGCCCTTTTCTCTTGCTTGGCCAGGCGAGAGAGCCTCGACCTAGGCGCCTTGGAACTGCCCCGGGGAGACCAGGCCCGAAGCCCTCTCTGTGTGTACTGTACACCTGACGGTGCCCGCTTTCGTGATGCCTGCCCTACCCGGCAGGCAGCCTCTTCGGGCTCCGCGGTTGCATCGGTGTCGGCGACAAGCGCCGCTTTATCGTCGCCCGCGCGCGGAGATTTCGACCGACAGTCGCGGAAAGCTCCAGTGTGCGCGTCGTGTGTTGTAATTAGCCGGCAGTGCATGGTGTAGAGAGAGAGACGCCAGTGGTACAGAGAGAGGGGGGCCCCTCTGCCTCCGGCCGCGTTCAATTTCCATAGTACACCACTTGCCAGAAAGAACCGCACTGACAACCTCTCCTCCTCGCTTCGGTGGCGCGGTGGCTTTACGGGCGTCAATGCGTCTTTGCAGCCCCCCCCCCCCCCCCCCCCCCCCAGGCGTTGCGTGTTTCCTGAGGACGCAAAACAAATTGTCGCCACGAAGCGAACACTGTGTCCATTGTCGCCGATGTCTACGCTCGGGGCATTGCGGCCCATTACGCGTCGTTCAAAGAGGTCAGTGAAGCACACCCCACCGGGAAAGACAGCTTCCTCGCAGCAGCGGCCGGCAAACGGCCGAGGGAGTTCGCAAACCACTATGCGGTTCCGAAACCGGCCCGACGTGCGATGCAGCCCTTGCCTGGTCAACGACACTCGTATACATCTGGTATATAGATCGCCGCTCCGTCACTCGCCGTATATCCTAGAGCTAAGTCGCGCACAAGCGTAAAGAAAGAAAGGAAGGAAGAAAATAAAACTGGATAGGGGGGCCAGGAATCTAAATCCCGTAGATGAGCGAGAAAAAACTTTCGCACGACTCGAAATTAGGGCCCGTCGTGCGGCAAGGGTGTGTGTGTGTACAGGGCGGCACAGAGGCGACGGTGGCTCGGTATATATATATATATATATATATATATATATATATATATATATATATATATATATATATGTGTGTGTGTGTGTGTGTGTGTGTGTGTGTGTGTGTGTGTGTGTGTGTGTGTGTGTGTGTGTGTGTGTGTGTGCGCGCAAGCGTGCGTGTAGCGAGGCAAATCGACGGCGAGAGATAAGCGCGCGAAATCCGCACGCCCGCAGCTGCCAGAGGCATATAACACAACACAAGCATATAATGGCTGCGTCGGCGCCGCCAGGCCATGGTGCGCAGCTTTACGTGATGTAGCAAAACACCCACCTCACACACATACACATAAAAAAAGAACACACAAACGAGTGCACGGACTGAATGCACGCAACAGGGGACATACAAACGCGCTTCTATACACGTGTCGTACGACCCACAAGCGACGGCGGACGTCGCCCTATAGAAGTGTAATTAAAGCAGGAGCACAAGAGCTGGTGCCGCCAATCATTGCCAATCTTTCTTACTCTACATACTCGCTTGAGCCGCCCCGGCTCAATCTCAAGCAATATCTCCTATTGCTCCGAAAGGAGCCACGCAACAAGCGCGTCTGAGTCCCCGCGTGAATAACGCACACGCTAGAACCTCCGAAGAAACCACCATTACCACACGGGCGCGTCGGCAGCCGCAGCGTTAGCCGTGCGTACACATACGTCACAGGGCGCGCGCTCGGCGCGCATCCGGACCAGCTGGCGAGACGCACGCCTGCGCGGGAAGCTGTGCCGCGACGCGTCAAGAGAGACACTCACCCCCCCTCCTATCGGCGCGCGGCGTGGCAGGCGAAGCCAAATCGAACAGCGGCTGCAAGACGGTGTGAGCCGTGTCTCACGTTGCCTGGCAAGGCACCTAACGCGCATAGGCATAGAGATGTATATTCGGCACACCTATGCCCGTAAGGCTCTTCTAAAATGTCATCTTCGATTTACCCGGAGGATGTGTACGAGACGCCACTAGTGGCGCGTGGTTGCTTCGATGCTTCGAACACAAATCAAAGTTTATTATGTTCACTGTAAGCTGAGCCCTCTCTGGGACCTTCTCTGGGGCCCTGTAAACATTGCGGTTTAATCGACCCACACTTCCCGGAGCGCTGGTCAGGCATAGCAGTAGTAATATGCAAACAAACTTATTATTATTATTATTATTATTATTATTATTATTATTATTATTATTATTATTATTATTATTATTATTATTATTATTATTATTATTATTATTTCTCTTGCCGGTCCGCACTGTTGCCTGATCATCAGAAAGCTGAGGCGAGTGAGATGAGGGGAAAAAACAAGGGCTAATTTAAGATTACCTCCAATTCAGCATCTCTGCGGATGACATATGACTCTGCTGACCTTGTCATGCGTAATGCTGTCACCTTAACGGGTGTTTATGACTCCTGGACGGAAGCTCGTGTCTAAGCAGACCAGCGGCCAAATGTGTCATTTTTTGGCGAAGTATACACGAGAAAGTTCAAATCGAGCTGAACGCTTTTAGCTAACACGCATTATTACTTAAACTTGGCGATTATATGAGTAACAACATTTGAACTAACAAATCGGCATGCCATTATAGCGTAGGCTGTCATCTGTAAGCGCACCAGAAAAATTCAGAAGCTATGGCCCGGGCAATGATCAATGAAACAAAAAAAAAAAAATATTGGGCTTAATGTTAAGAGACAGCAAACGTTCAGTATATGCATCTACAACAGTTAGCTGCTGTAGATTACAGCAGTTACAGGAGTTACAATTACAGCAGTTAGCTGTAATTTTGCTAATCTTAAGAGGACAAGGTGGAAGTTAGGCAGGACATTTAATGCATGCAGACAGGCCACGTGAGGTCTTAGTTGAGTAATACTAGTAATAGGTTGTTTACTACTGCTAATTTAAAAAATCACCAGGTTTTCGCGAATTTAGAATCACAGCTCAATTTCCACCGAAGCTGCTTCTCTTGAGCGGTTGTATTAAAATTTTTAATGTCCGTAATTAAACGACACGTTTTCAAACTTTGACAGCGTATAAACGGCACCCCTTTTCTGCATTTAAACATTTCGGTCGCCCAGTCCACTGTGGGAACAGGCGTATAAAAAGCCTGTACAACGCCTTCAAATGGTGAAATAATTTACTGCAAGGCCTCTCGTTAACTTACAAAATTTTGCTGTTGCTACGCATACCCCTAACATACCCATACATTTGGAGCAGGATATAGCTCCTTCTTGGGCGAGTCAGTGTTTGCTATATACGACTGGATTTTTCTATAGAGCGAAAATTCAGGTATAAGTGTAGTGCCTGTCTTTCTGTCGGCTCAAACCTTGCGCTGGTGTTTTCATTTCCTTTTGCGAATTCTCGGGCTACAAATAATCATATCGTATAAGTTTCGTGCCATGATTAGTTTAATGAGAACAAAGTTCAAACTTTATACGCGCTTCATATACGACGGCAGAAAATAGGGAGAAAGTAAGTAGACGTTCAGTAATCACCGGAAAACTCTGTAATTAACAATTACTAAAAATCAGTACACACATTACCCCCCAACACGCCTCCCATTTCCACCAATTGCGGACTCGATGCCACATTTAGCCAAAACAGCGGAAAACATATAGCCTAACGGCTGTATGAGACTTCCGAGCACGTTTACTACACTAACTTTTATACAGTTACCGGTAATCTGACTTCAGCAATTTACTACAGCAATTTTCTTTTGCTACCATTACCAGGTAATTTACTATACAAAGGCCCCCATAACACACACGCATTCAACTTTGCATACGCATCAGCAATGTGTGATGGTGGGGGCGATGAGGGTCCTTAGTTACGTTCCAAGCCAGCACAGCGAGGCACGGAGACACACCGCACGCAAGCTGCGCACTTTAAATTTGAACTAGGCGGGCGGCGACCTTGAAGCCGCCCTCCGACCCGCTAACATTCGTAGTCCTGTCACATCCTGCCGCGGTATTCACTCGCACGAACCGGTGACGTGTGGAAGCAGTCGACTGTCGACCGACCGACTGCAGCCAGCCGGGACACGGGTGCAACGGACACACATTCGCCGGCAAAACAACCAAAGTCGTGCCATCATCGAACCAAACGGACGCTGCATGCAATACACGCCGGCAAACAGCGCGCGGCACAGTAATTTTTGTTTTGTTTCAATTTAATGTCGCTCTTTCGTGCACTGTCAGCAGCTGCGCGTACAGCAGGTCGGTTCAGCCTACACACACCGCGGGTCAATAGCAGAAGCGCAGCAATCAGTACGCGTGCGCCCGCAACTGTTCGCCCAAGCGTCTTTCAACTCTGCGCGCTCGCATTATAGCCAAAACAGGATGTTACCGGAAACTCCCCAAGCTTTTTGAGCGTCGTGGCGAACTGCGCGATGTTCGCCATGCGAATGGCGATCCTCTGTTCGCCCCCAAGCGGTGATTCAGCGACAGTTAATGATCGCTGCTGGAAAGTTGCGACACCGAGCTTCGCGGATCGTTTCGTGCGAGATGTATGGCACAACTAGCTGCGTTCAGCTTTCACAGCGTTTATACGTCGATTGTAGCTGCTTTATCGCTAATGAACGACTGTTGCAGTGATTAATAGGTGAGATTGCTTTCACACCAAGCAGTGTCGACAGTGGCAGACGCGCCTTTGAATTTAAACAGGAGCTTTGGTTTTACGTCTCAACTGTCGTATTCCATTAAGTCCAGGCAGCCTTCCTCATCCCCTCCACCGACCGCACCACCCCTGCCTCCTAATCTAAAAAATAAATAGTAATAAAAAAATAATATGCGCTTAAAATTGTACGTACGTGGCCCTTTATTTTTTTTATTTTTTTTTTATTAAGAGCTGTCGGGGTTCGAGCCGGTGTCGAGGCTAAGTCATTTGTGCGGCGTCACAAACAGGATTGACAGATCAAAAGAAAGATATGTTGTGGCATGCAAAAGAACATGACGAGAAACATCACCAGAGGCGGCACGGAGGACTCTGCGATAGAGTGAGTGGGTAACCTACAGAGTGAGGTCACATGGCGACCAGTAGTTAACACAACGCACCTTAATTTCGACTAGGTTTCGAGTAACACTGAACATTTCAATATTGAGTTCATCTAAAGAAAGTGGTACTCTTAATTGTTTAAATATTTTATTTTCGTCTTTTTTTTTTTTTTCTTCCCGTCGAAGCACTGTGTCACACGTTTGTCATCATGGGAACTAATAAAACAGCATACGGCGCGGGGAGACGAGTTCATCGCCGTTGACGTCATACGGAACCTCACGGCGACGGCAGAAATACGCTTTGAGTGTCCATATAATTGCTATCGCAATAATAAATCAAGGCAATCAGACCCGCGGACGTAGGAATAAGACAACATATCTAAACGCCTTATAGACAGTATGTGCTTTTAAACCACTCGGAGAACCTTCCCATGTTCCTACATCTTAAAGAGAGAGAGAGAGAGAGTAAGAGAACCAGCTGCTTGGCTTCTCCGCCCCTCGCCGGAATATAGAATCGCCCTGTTCCCAAAACGCGTAAACGCGCGAGTTCGGCTTGTCGTGAGTAGAGATCACACTAGTTCGTCAAACTGAGAGGGACGACGTCATTTCCTATAAGCTAACCAGCGACCTCCTCCCTCCTCACTCCCCCGCTCCCTCCTATTCCGTCACCTCGGGCTCCTCTCCGCGCAGAAAAATCATGGTCCATCCCCGACACTGCGAGATCCCGCCTTGTGTTTCAAGTTCTCGGCGTTCGCTCAGCGGTCGCTCATTTTTCCGAAGCATCACCACGTCAAACCCGCATACACAGGAACACATTTCACTGGCGTGCAACACAAGTATTTTTTTTTTTTTTTGCTTCCAACCTCTAGCGAACACACGTTCCCCACCCCCTTTTTTTTTTTTTCTTTTTTTTTTTTTTTTTCATCTGTGGTCCTCGAGTAAGTAAGTACACGCGCTCGCGGCGACCGATCCAAAAAGATTGCGTTTTCCTTTCGCGTAGCGGACGGAGTGTGTAAAGACTCGAAGAAAGAACGAACAGAAAGAGAGGCGCACTGTATATATATACACACACATACACACACGCACACACCGCACGGTGGTATATGGTTGGAATAGAGAAGCGTAAAATTTACGACCACCTGCCAAATGAAACGAAGTGGAAGACAGACCAACAAAAAAAAATAAAGAGTAAAGAGAAAGAAACACGAGCGAAGAAGCTGATTTCATCTTGGCCACCTTGAGAAGGAAGTTGGAAACACCTCTTTCAGCCCCTTCTCCTTTCCAACCTGCCATTCCTTCCCCCCCCCCCCCTTTTTTTTTTTTTTTTTCGACGTCTCCGGTGCACCGCTTCGCTTGCGACGTAAGAGGGCTCTGCAAAACGGACGTTCCTGACTTTTTCTCTTTCTTTCTTTCTGTTCGTTCTCATTTTCCGAACCGAATCCTGCGGCGATATTGGCCCCGGGAATGCCACCGGGCCCGACGGCTCTAAACAGAGATGGAAGCCAAGCAGCCACGAGGAAGAAAACGGAACAGAAATAACGCCGAGAGAGAGAGAGAGAGGGAAGACGCGAGTTGAGAAAGGGGAGGAGGAGGAATTTGAAACATGTCTAGAGAGACGCTGGAGAGCCTGCCATAGCTGCCGGAGGTGAGACTGCTGGTATATACCGGCGCCACAACCGCAGCGCTGCCGAGCAGAAACCAAAGGGATTGCGACGCGCCGCCCAGGGAGGATCCTTGCTTTCACTCGACTTCGGCTCCCCCCTCCCATCTTCTTCACCAGCACGACACAGTTGAATGACTGCCAGTAACTTTCCGGGTTTTCCTACAAGAATGAAGCGAAAGGAAGAGAAGCATCGCGTCTATCTTTTCTTCTTTAGCTTATTTGAAGAGATTCTCCTACTTTTGAAAGGTAGGCAGGAACCCTGGCTCGGAATCTCGTGCTCCAAAAGGAACCCAGCTACTCGCGGTTCCATCGAGGCACCCAGAGAAACGAGTGTATCGACTCTGCTTCGGCCTTATCGGACATCGTGAGTCACGTTGACGCGTGGCGGGGCTTCACTCGAGATGCTGCAACGCCCGCAAAGGAAAACCAATCGCCTGATAGATGAATTTTGACGTCATAAAGATACGCACGAGAGATATGAGGGACGCCGTACGCTGCAGGACTTGGGATTAACCTCGATCA
Source organism: Dermacentor silvarum (assembly GCF_013339745.2). Classification (NCBI taxonomy): domain Eukaryota; kingdom Metazoa; phylum Arthropoda; class Arachnida; order Ixodida; family Ixodidae; genus Dermacentor; species Dermacentor silvarum. Next base: position 69,803,680 of record NC_051159.1, read on the forward strand.
TCTGGTTACACATGGTCCGCACATGTTACTCTCCGCGCCTCATTCGTAATGTTCACCTCTACCGCTTTCCTTACCAAGGACGCAACCGAGAACAGCGCGAAGACATTACGTCTGTCGCCATAAAAGAAACGCGCGCTAATAAAAAAACAAGCAAGCCCCTTTGCTGAACACTGAGCGGCGCCCTTTTTACGATGAGTCACTCATACGATTTCGACAATCCGTATTCTGATTAGATCTAAACTCGAGCTAGGGTGCATTGTCTGGGATCGGAATACTCAATCTAAAGCATTTATAGCATTTAACGGATTCGAAGGAAAGCTGCAAGGTTTCGATTTAACGGATGTGCTACATTGGATTGGCCCTCCCAACTGACGAAAACTTCACGCGATCAAGCAAGTCGATCACCCTCTTTAGGCAGAAAATCTCAGCGGAACATCAAAGTCAATTTTACCCCTCACTGACAAACTTGGTCTCGATCCCAATCAGAATCCGCCACCCCTGGCAACGAGACACGCAGCTACCGAATTAAGCCACGTTCCTAGCCACCGTAAGCGATACTTTCAAGTATACGGTCGTTTTCTTTCTTTCTTTCTTTCTTTCTTTCTTTCTTTCTTTCTTTCTTTCTTTCTTTCTTTCTTCCTTTCTTTCTTTCTTTCTTTCTTTCTTTCTTTCTTGATTCGAAGGATGAATACAGAATGATAGTGTTTGCCCAATGTACCAAACGTTCCCCCTGCGTTGACTTTATGTACAAATGAAATTGTCAATGTTTTCTTTATTTATGCACCCTTGCCGGAACCGCCTGTATAGGGTCAGTAGTATGGAGTAAACTTAAAATGTAATCTTAAAAATAAACAAAGGAATGCAGCCTTTCCCATAAGAAGCAGATTTTCTTTATTATTATTATTATTATTATTATTATTATTATCATTATTATTATTATTATTATTATTATTATTAATTATTATTATTATTATTATTATTATTATTATTATTATTATTATTATTATTATTATTATTATTATTATTATTATTATTATTATTATTATTATTTTCTTTTACGCTGTCGAGCGTAGTTCATCCAACAGCAGCAAGTGACGAGGTGCATGGATGCGCCAGGACGATGCGGTTCCGACAAATGCGACGACGGTGACAAGCGACGTCCGCGGGCGAGGCTGGAGAGGGGGATGAGAGAGTGGGCGTTTCTTGCACGCTGTGCCGCGGGGCAGACCGTAATATACATGTTATAAGCCTCGTGTGAGAGAGCGCGAGCGAACGCGTCGCTGCGGCAGCAGTTTCCACGATCTTGTTTTATGCTCGTTAATGGAGCTGTAAAAAGAGACGTTAACTGCTCGCGCGACCGATAGGCGCATCCACCGTGAGAAAGAGAAGAGGGACAAACGTCTCCGAGTTCTCTCCCCCCTGCGCGCGCGCGCGCCAACGTAATGCCTTCGGAAATCTCGCCATCCGCATTGAACACCATAAAGATATCGCGCCGTTTTCTCGCGCGGCGATCCACGAAGCGCTTCGGCAGCACGAGCTCCCCTCCCCTTCTCCGGGTCTCCTCTTCAACTACGGCCGTCCTCTTCTATGACGGCGGACGGCACGGACGAAGGGTCGTTTCAAATAAAGTTTTATTCGTTCATTCATTCCATGACGGCACGCTCCTTTCCTTTCTCTGCCACTTGCTATCGTAGTCTTGTTACTCTCATATTCGACGTCACAGATCGCCTTCTCATTGATCATTGTACTGTACAGATTTCAGGTTCGACCGAATGTCGCCTGTTATACTGATTGGACCACTTAAATGAATCACTAAATAGGGCTGCCAACTTACGGAGATTAATAAATTCCGCTTGTAGGTAGGTAGGTAGGTACAACTTTATTCGACAAAAGGTGTTGCTTGTAGAAACACGCTAAATAACAAAAGTCGCCGACGTTCACCGGACAGTGAAGTTCACCGGACAGTGATTGTGTAATACGGGTGTCATCGCTCATCGCGAAGTACATAGGACGATGAAACTCGCCTTATCTTCGAAGAATTACATAACGAAAGGAAGCGCGAATAATACATCAGCCACCTTTCAACTGCGTTGGAAAGTACACAATGTGATCCGCTTCCCTCTAAAATGGCATCGAGCGTCTCGGACATTGCAGATATGCGAGTTTTCCAGGGGGGGGTTGTTTTTATTTCCATGTTTGCGATAACGAAAGGTTTCTCGCACTTGTATGCCTTTCTCCTCTATTTATCGGCCGTGTCTGTGACAGAACGCCCTTTATCGTGGAATCAACGCCTGCAATGGTGACGGAACGTTCGCATAAACCAGTACCCCCGCGCGCTTTAAGAAGTCACAATCCATCGGCAGAAGCTGACATTGTCTATCCGCTCCTGCCGCACACCGTCGCTGTGACGTGGCTTCCTCGGCGTACTTTCTGTACTTGCGAAGCCTTTCTCTGTGTCAGCTCGTCCATTCAAGTGCACAGCGCTGATAGCGATCGACACGCAGAAGCACTAAAGGTGCGCGAACCGACCCCGCTCTTTGACGTTGCGAAGGAAGGACCGAGCTTTGTTTATACGCCTGCGACGACGAGTCTCCGGATTGTGTGCCAAACATGCACGACGTGTTTTTCGTGATGATCTTTTTTTCTTTCGTTTTTTTTCGTTTTTTTTTTTTTTTTTTTTTTGACAAACCGCTCGCTTCGATATGCGACGCCGGTCTCGGCGGGCTATATGTTAGGCTGAGCTGATTAGACAATACAGTCGAACCCAGATATATCGAATCTGAAGGGAATAACAAAAAAAGTTCGACATATAGGTATTTCGATATATAAAATAAAATTGTTTGCAAAAGTCTTCAAGGGAGTTTACTGCTGTTCGTTATACACAATAATTCGTTATATGTGGCTTCGATATATCCGGGTTCGACTAGGTCTTCAGGCCACGGTATAACCACTTATTCGTCGGCCCAGAATACTATAAACCAAGCTCTGTGCAATAAGATTCACAAGTTTATTTACGAGTTACTATGTGTATGGAGAGGGAAATAAAAGTAAGAGGAAGGAAGAGGTTTAACCAGAGGATATCTCCATTTGGCTATACCCTGTACTGGGGAAGGAGAAGAGGAGTATACGAAAGATGAGAAAAAGAAAAGAAAAAAGAATGCGGGAGGAAGGACAAGCTGAAGAGGGAAACTTAAAGCTGGAAGGCAGGGAGGTTAACCAGAGTAACTCTCCGTTCGGCTACTCTGCAATGTGGGGAAGGCGAAGGAGTAAAAAGAAAGATAAGGAGAATAGGAGATGTGAAAACTATAGTCTGTCCGCACAAACATGACGACGGCGCTTGACAACGATTGCAGTGTTTCGCAGAGTCCCGATGCTTTTAAAGAAATGCACCAGAGCTCTTAGAGCAGCACCTCGGGCTGCACGTCGGCAGGAACCAGGGTCCAGGGATTCTATCATTCCGTAAGTAAGCGGTTCTCAAGCTTATTGAGCGCGGCGGAAAACACTGTTCTTTGTGTGCAACGGGGGGAAATTAACAACGTAATACCGCAGTGCCACGCTTTCATTTAATGACCATTGAAATCAAATATCAGTGAAATCCTCGAGCTCCCTTCCGAGAGCTCCCACACACAGGAGCCAATGAGGCACGCACATTTCTACGGCCTTTGGCTTCAATGATCATCGAAACCTGCGTGGAGTATAGCCGAACAAAACGACGCGCTGCTGAATGTCCTGGGCTTTCTTTCTTTCTTTCTTTCTTTCTTTCTTTCTTTCTTTCTTTCTTTCTTTTCTTTTCTTTCTTTTCTTTCTTTCTTTCTTTCTTTCTTTCTTTCTTTGCGGAAACCTTCGTTGAGTGGTGCCTGCTCCCAGCGACAGTGCGCGCAGATCTCTGCGTTTGCGCGACTGCATGGACGGCAAGGCGGTGTCGGCGCTGGCAAAGAAGGCAGCATGGGCGTTCGCTCCCCACCCTGGCAGCCCGCGGCTGCTGCTGTTGCCGCAGAGCCCGCCGACAGAGCACGCGGCGGGAAGCGCCGTCTTGAGCGCGCAAATAAACAGGCTCCGTAGAGCCCGCGCCTCAGCGCTTGCCTCCCGAGGACCGCGTGTGAGCCAGTGTGCGTGTGCGTGCGAGGGCCGCCCAGATCCTGCCGCTGCTGCTGCTGCTGCTTCCCCGTGCTGCTTATTTTGCTGGCGTTTGCTCCCGCGAGCGTTTTAACAAGCCGCTCGTTATGCAATCGCTGTACGCGCTGCTTCGTGTCCATTAGATTCTCTGCACCGGTCTAATCTCGAAAGACGAGTTTATATGACGTCTCTCCGGAGGTGGTCCACGACAAACGACGGGTTGAAAATTTGTGCTCTGAATGTTTTTGTTTTTTTCTAGTGAAATGTGTTTCTTCGATGCCATCGAGCACTCTCGACGTGTCCCTCTCTCGTGAGGTTTACTCAACGGCGTCGCCACGAGACGCTTCAGTTTAAATGTCAAGTTCTTTAACGTGCCGGTGTGAGGAGACTATAGCTCGGTCGAGCAATCTGTCCAGCTTCGACGCCACACTTCGCCATCTGCACGCCCCGTGTTTGGTAACGATACTAACTCAGCAAACAGTCGCAGGTATGCAGTCATCTAAACCGGATACGAAGTGATATCACCCGCCGATAGACCGTACTTAAACCCGGACGTCAAGGATTCGCACCGATGTCTTGACTACCGATGGCATGAGTTTAGCGTGACAGAGCATACAGAAGTAACTGGGACCGCTTCCTTAAACTAGCTAAGCCAAACAACATGAACAAAGGCATTGGCATCCGTGCAACTTAAGTGGCTTGCTCAGTTAGCGAAAGCTGAGCTTAGGGCGTGTAGAATTTTTCTCCAGACATATCGGCAACTCAAGAAACCCGTCTTAATTTCAAGCCGCGCTGATATACACATAGGCACGTAGAACAGCATACACATATGCGTATAATTCAAACACCACACGTATACTACATGTATATGTCACCCGCCGCAGTGGCTCAGTCAGCTAAGACTTTGCGCTGCTGAGCGCGAGATCGCTGGATCGAATCCCAGCCGCGGCGGCCGCATTTCGATGGAGGCGAAATGCGAAAACGCCCGTGTGCCTGCGTTGTAGTGCACGTTACAGAACCACAGGTGGTCAAAATTAATTCGGAGCCCTCCACTACAGCGTGCCTCATAATCAGAACTGGTTTTGGCACGTAAAACCCCAGAAAGAATATACTACATGTATGTGTATTGTTCTCATTTTACGCGTGTACGTGGTTCCCGCACAGGTTTCATGAGCAGTGAAGCTCAGAAATTAATTTAGGCTGCGAACAATTAGCTCTCGTCCAAACGCTTAATTGCAAGAAACCTCACCAAAACCTTTCTCTCCGGTTTGGTATAATTTCAGGCAGTCCGCGTATCCGGCAAACTGAAACAGGACACATGAACTGCCCCGGGCAAAGCACACTGACTGGCTAAAGCAACCGCTCGTGTTTCGTTGATCTTGCGCTCTTGTAAGCTATGCGCTGTTCTGTTCCCGCGGACTCGTACCAACTATATAGCCCGATCGAACTGCCTCTGAAGCAGCGCATGCTTGGATGTGCTTGGATGGTGCTCTGCCATTGCTATGCACGAGCATATATAGGAGCTGGTGCACTATACAGTCCGCTCGTCGCCCCACTTATCGTATAAGAGAGCGTGGGATCCACGTTTTTTTCAGGCCGCGACTCTTTGAAATCTGGACGAAGCGAAGCGACGCCAGAAGCTCACACTGCAAGGCTTCTTCTCAGCCACGCACGCGAGTGGAGAAATAGGACCGACGCGCGCGCGACCGTCTACGCGTTCGGCGGCACGCATGCAACGGAGGACGAGCCGAGGCGGTCTTTCTCGGGCACGGCCTAAATTTAGCCCCCAGCCGCGGCCTCGCGCTGGAACCGCGGGGTTGGTCCCGGGCGGACCGCCCACGCCAGGCTCTGCTCGGATGCAACGCCGCCGCCGCCGCCATATCGCGTGCAAGACGCGCTTTCCCGCAGCTGGCCTATCGTGCAGCGACCTTCGCATGTACTCGAACACCGTGCGTATACATGTACTAGAGAGCAGCGGTACTGGGCACCGGGTTAGGTGCTCCCGAGGACACAAAGAACCCCGGTTTTCTGTCCCGGGTTCGATGACATCGTCAATCGACAGACACACTTGGCGACTAGCTGTTGGAGCACGCCGCCTACAACTACAAATGACGTCACAGGCCGCTTGCTCCCGAAAATAAGAACAGTAGTATTTCTTTTCACAATAGCCTTTCTTTTTTTTTTTTTTAATGCGCAGTAAAGCATACGACTGTTTCCGGCGTTCAAAAAGGAAAGAAAACTTGGTAATTAAGTATTCAGTAACCCAGAGTGACGATTCTGATAACGGCAGCTCGTGCCGTACTACTACCCAGAGGCACGCTGTGCTGTGGCTCATTGTGGTTGGTTGCGGACAAAGTGCCTTTCAAAATCCGTGTGCGCTTGTGTAACGTGTATCGTACCTTGTGTGAAGAAAAGTTAATGCTGCAATTTCGACGCGGCGCTAGAACAATTAAGCTTTTATGGTGGTTCACGCGCTAGGTGTCACCAGCGGTGTGTGTGTGGGAAATAGGGGGGGGGGGGGGGGGGGCAACCAGACGATTAAAAGTGCCGCGACGTTTAAACGCGAAACCATGATTTACATCCGTCGAAGAGCCCTCATCAGTACTGAACACGCATACTTGCGTAACTAGGTCACAGAGATGAAACGCAAGTCAAAAGCCATAGCGATTTCATACAGAGGAACAAGTACCGAGACAAGACACCAGCTATACTATAGCATGTAGACTATGGTAAGTAGACTATAGAAAGCCAGACAACGCCTCTGCAGTCAGTGATACACAATACGCGAAGCAGTCGGCCGACTGATACCAACAGAGAAGCAACAACACACTCGAAGCCCGTACCTCGCAAGAAAGAAAGAAAGAAAGAAAGAGAAGAAAGAAAGAAAGAAAGAAAGAAAGAAAGAAAGAAAGAAAGAAAGAAAGAAAGAAAGAAAGAAAGAGACACGAGACGTGAAAAGAAGATACTGCTAAACAATGTAATAGCCAAACAGAAAACGGTACAAGACAAGACTGCGAGGGAAAGAGAGACGGACGGACGGCGATAGCGCGTTGCGGGCCGCGACGGAAGAGTGGCATTTATCGATCGTTAAACGTCTGCACCACGTGGTCTGCGCCCGCAGTCGCCAACGCTGCAGGGCGGGATCTATAACGCAGCGGCGGCGGTGGCGGACGCCGGCACGCATCCGTAGCGTGTGCAACGGGGCCGGTCGCCCCGCGTTACCAAGTCACGCGCCTCCGCCGAGCGCCATGGATGGTATATATACATACATACACGCGGATATGCGTACAAACGGCGCCTCGCGCAGGCAGCCCATAAAACGGGAAGATCGCATTACTACGCGCAGGGCCCATCTGATGCACTCCAGACAACCGTCATTCAAGCAGCGAGCAGCCGGCATATCCGCATTGAATATATAGACGGATCGGGTTGGCTTGGGTTGACAGACAACGAATCCTCGAGCGGAACTTTAGCGTAAGCACGAGTACAGCACGTGTCAGCAGACTTGTCTATAGAACACACTCCTGAGCAGCCACCAAAGCTTAAGCTGACCACCAGGTCGATAGAAATCAATGGAAACTGTAAATGTGCATAGTCACGCAACCGCACATGCAGCTGATTTTGTGCCACATGTGCCATCTTCAGATATCGCCAGCGCACTCCTGAGATGTTCGTGCGTTCTAGAGAAGTGCATGTGTTGACTTCTGTATATACATATTACTTCGGCTGCATACGACACCGAGCCGGCTCTAGCGCTATATATACATATATACACAGACAGAAAAACGAATGCGTCCTTCAGATTCCAGCATGCCTTTTTTGGTTTACGTACATGCAGCCTTCCAAAGTTTTGGACATCAATACTGCGCAGAAGAGGAGAGCGTCGGTCATATATGAAGGCGTTCCGGATCGATCTCTTCATCAGGCTGCATTACTGAATGATCGGCTAGCGAGCTATTCTTATTCATCCACACACATGGCGTTCAGCATTTCCAATTAAACGATGACATGGCCGTTGGAGACAGAGGGAGCTAGTCAATCAAGACCTGAACGAGCAAAATTATTTTTATCCGGCATTTTATCTTCAATGTGGAGCGCTCCTTGACGCAAACTGGGAGACGCATAATAGCGTCGTTTGAAAATTAAATAGGTCAAAGTGAGGTGTTTTCGCTCACATTCGCGTCGCTGTGACGATCGCGCGTCTCAGATTCACACGCCGAAAGCTGTTGTCACTGCACGTGTCAATCCAGCGATGCTGTTTACAACTCCGAAGGAATCGCGCTTTTAAAAAAGGCTAATAAATCATTCGCCACCTCCGTTCGCATTTCAGTACGTATACCAATAGAGCGTATAAGCTGCACTGACTTTCCAAAGGCCTCACTTCACGTTCAGGAACGTAACCAACTCTTCTGTCCGGTGCATGCGTTCGCACACCTGCACCATCTGAGCAGAATACGGCACCAGGCGGCGCACTGAGAAATAGGGTGTCTCAATGCGCATCGATCGAGGCGCCCTAACAGCAAAAAACGCGACACGACACGACAGCCTGATTCCTCTTCTACCACCTTACGGTTTCCGCGGAACTGATTTGCCATATAACGGATATTATGCTTGTTGAACGGCAAAAATGCACGTTTTACACCTCCCCCACCCCCCACCCTTTAGTTATCGTAGTGATTCTTGCACTTTCAAAATTTCAATATTCCATGTTAACTGCGCTTGACGCGTGTATTTCTCCGATGAGCTTCTTATCGGCGAATTTCTAGCAACTTGGCATGTATAGGGTGCATCAGCTAACTTTAGCCAAGCTGTACAACAAAAAAAAAGGAAAGAAAGAAAGAAAGATTGCAAAAAAAGAAAAACGGTGCAAGACACGATTTTAGGACATATGGTGTTCGGTTGTCACAGGTCTGATGACCGAACACCGTAGGTCTTATAACTGCATCTTGCAGTATGATTCTCTCTCTCTCTCTCTCTCTCTCTTAGCAGCTTGGCTAGAAGGTTAGCTGGGACACCCTGCATATTCGGCAGGTTCCAGCTGATTTCCGATTTCTTTCGATAAGAATTTCTGAACGAAGGTATGGCTATACAACGCCCCCACGGGAACCGAAGAGAATGCCCCCTCCCGTCTCGCAACGTCAGCGAGCGTCAAATCCGCTCACAGCAGGAGCGAAGTGTGCGCGCGCCCGCTAAAACGTTCCACGCAAACAGACAGAAGACAGGCAGGCAAGAACCCACCAGGCGAGCACGAGACGAAACAACCTAGGGAAACAAGTAAAAGTGTCGTTCGAGGGAGAGGCGCTATACAAAGAGAGATACCGACTCGCTTGCACGTCTCCTTCTCTTCGGGCGGGCGCCATTTTGTACGTTTCTTTTTATTCATTTATTTCTTCTCTCTGTCGTCGTTCCTTGAAATGAAACGTCAAGCGTCGAGCGCTATCCTGACGCCCGAACCGTGCGACGCGGCTGTTGGCTGCTGCCGCGAGCCGCCTCAGAGAAGCAAACCGCGCGGCAAGCTTGGGCGGCTGTTGCAGTTGCGTGCGGCGAGAATTTAAGCCTGTCCCCATAAGGGACCACGACACTCTCCGTATACGTGGTGACAGCTATCACGCAGCGCTGACGCGAACAGGGGGGAAGGAGGCGACGGAAGGACAGAAATATACGAAGGGGGCCCCGCAAGAAAACCAATCTCCGCGAGCGGAAGGCAGAGAAGAAAAGAGTATAACAGGTTGGCTGCATGTCAGCTCCTTCTCCCTCACATACGTTCTCTGTGACCACGTAACGTTGGCTCTTATGCGTATACGCATACACCCAGATACGACTAGCGGTTAGCACCTCCAGTTGTTGAACGAGCTCGCGTGCACGCCGCGAAAAAAAAAAAAAAAAGGAAAAAAAAACGAGATCGTTCGCCTTCTGCTTGTAGCTTAGAAACCTCGTATAATCCCCTTCCGTGAAGGCACTCCAGCAGAGCGCGCGAAAAGCCTAGAGTAACTCGTGCACTTAATGCGCGAGAAGTAAGGTTTAGATAGAAGCTGCGTCCAATGCGCCCCCCCCCCCCCCCCTCTCATTTCCCATCTGCCTTAGCGCACAGAGGTACGCCATACGGTTAAATCCCGTATCAAACAGATGATAATCTCGGAGAGAAAGAAGAAACTAGAAGGAAAGAAACGCCATCCAGGCCGCTTCCCAAAGAAAGCCTTTTTTCATCAAGCGTGCAGCGCGCAAGCCTTTGCCAGTCAAGCCTCGCGCAACAACGCGACAGGCTTGTTTTCAACTTTCGAGCGCTTCAGGCCGCGCCGCTCCGCTGACGGCGCGCGTACAGTCGTCGTACAATTGCGAACACCTGAAGCACGCGTCTGCATGCCAGCACGCGTACCTGGTTTGAGACGAGCACCGGCGCTGGCGTGCCCGGGGGCCGTATTGTATACAGCTTCGCGAAAGCGCACACGCCAACTGGTCTGCTTTGCGTCTTTGTTCGTCTATACTGTTGCTGCACGCGACGTATCAATGGGAATCGCTCGCGAGCACTGCAAGCATTACAGCATACGTCGCGCCAACTGTGTGTGTGTACGGGACAGTACCTCTGTCCACTTCCTCCTACAGAGCTTTGCCTGCGAAGCTATACGGCACTTCGGCATGCAACGCTGCTGCCCGCAGGAGGGCGTGGCGGAAACCGGAGACGCACGCGATAAGACAACGGTTCTCTGCGGCATCATATGCATGAACCGAACTGCAGACTAGGCCAGACCACAGAGCACACATACGTATGTACAAAAAAAAGAGAGAAAAGAAAAAGAAACGGCAAAAAAAAAAACATGGCGAGAAGGCACTTGGACCACACAAACTATGTGAATCGGCTCGCTCGAACTGTGCAGCTAAAGCAATCCGACGATCCAGCTATATCGATAAGCGTATATACTATATGCTTGGCTTACGCGGACTCCTTCGTCGATCGTTCGACAGTTCCCTTAGCTATAGGGAACGGTGCGCCCAGACAGCTATAGAGCCACGGCGATGCGTGCAACAATGCCCTGCACGAGACGAAATAGGTTAATGTGAATACAATACGAAATACGAAGGAAGTGCCACAACATTTTTGGTGAGGCGATAGCGTGTATATAGGTGTGGTCTGCATCGAGGATGTGCGCAGGCGCATTGTACAGAGCGCAGCCGGCGCAGCATACACGAACCTGCGTCGGATCAAAGCGGAGAGTATATATACGTATACAGAGCTCGCATATAGTGAAGCCTTTGAAGATACTCGGTTATATCGAAGGAATTTCCCTAGTTATAGTGAAGCCCTTGCGAAGTCTTTGGCAAATTGCAGGCAGTCGGCGAACCAGCCCCATATAAGACTTCGAAAGGTTTGGGAAAAGTAGCTTCGCAGTCTCTGATGTATGAGTTGCTCGGGTTTGTGTACATCTGCGAAAGCTTTTCTTTATATATATATATATATCGGTGAGAGCCACTACAAAATAAGGAAGACGGAGTTTCTATAGCTTCTAGTTCTAGAGCTGTGCACGCTCTCGTACGCCACTTAGCTGCCCTAAACTGCATGATCGAAGACCGATGCTGAAAGCCAAATATACGGCATTTCCTTTCACACGTGCTACCGTTTCATTTGACGCTGTAAAAGCAGCACGTGTCGAAAGCAATTTCATTCACTCTCTATACTTTCGCCTTCACTATCACTCACGTATTTAGTATTATTTATGACCAGCGTAAACAATGATCTGCATATCTTTGCTCTCTAGTGCACACCTATATATGGATTACCACACACACATATAGCCCCTCCGTCCGGTTAAATTAAGCGCGGTAGAGTTCCCACGTTAAGTACCGGGTGTGTGTCTCGTTAAAACCGTTTCCTAAGATCTGCGCTGGCTCCATAAATTATCGATAACTAATTATAGGAAGCCGTTTCGGGGGACAGCACGCGCGTTTGGGCGTGCCCCGTCTTTCGAAAGAAACCGAGCCGCGAAGCGGTATAGACAGGCTCGCGAAAGAGCGCGCAGTACAGTGCAGTCAGACGCGAGCGAGGATAAGGAAAAACGTGGCCCCCATGGAGGCATGGCGGGCCTGCCTGAATGATTTACTCTCGCAACGGCCACCGGCGCTCGCACACACGCACGCACGGCCAATCGAGGACAAATCGATAAGTTGCCCGAGTCGGCGCGCCGGTCACCGCTTAGGGCGCCGCCTTCGCGCGGCTGGTGCGACCGGCCGCGGAACCACTGCACTGCCCTCCTCCTCCTCCCTGTATACTCTAATACAACAGTGCGACCAGGAACTGCGTATATAGTGGCCAACGGCGTCCGTCTGGCAGCGACGCTATCGCGCATTCTGTGAGCTATATAGCTATAGAGCGCGCACCTTATAGAGATATATACGTCTCGCTTCTTATGCATCTATACCTACCGCGTAGTCAACCTTTATCTTCGCGGGCAGTGCGCTGCAGGAATATAGCGTTTCTTCGGCCGCGGAGTTTCTAAACCAACGTTACCAAACAAAACAAAAAGTTAGTTAAAGCGAGTTGGTATAAATGCGCTATATAGCGAAACGCCGCAACGCGGGCGTAAACAGGAAGACAAAGAAAGAAGCGACGCGACAAGCGATTAGCTCACAACTCAAGAACTTAAAAAAACAACGCACTTATGTCCCAGAAGGAAACTCGAGAACCATCAACCCGCGCAAGAATAAGACGCTTTCTCATCTTCCTTTTTTTCGTGTGATCCTGTCAATGCGAGTCAGTTGAGAGCAAGGCCTCCGGGAGAGGCATGTATCCTGAGGTGACCTTAAATCAGCTGATGATGACCGCAACACGCGTACAGGTTTGCAACAGATTATGCGATGACAGTGAAGCATTTGTACACTATAAATGAACAATCGTTCCGGCAATTATAATACACTCCAAGCAGTTTCTTCTATAGTGGTAGCTCCATCTTTTGGCTGTTACCTTTGCCTTGTGTCCTGGTTTCTTGTGTGCGCGCTGCAGTTTCACGATGAATAGCTACCAAGTTGCCCAACTTTCAGTACTTTTACAAATCATGGTATACCTCCATTTCCCTTTCTTCTTCCTCTCCTTGTACCACCGGCCTGACATCTGACGACGCCGACATGCAGTACCGCGTGTACTATTAAGTACTTGTAGGTCAGGCCGCACTATCAATGTTCACTTAACGACAAGGCCGAGCCGGCAGCGCAAGAAATGCCACATATTTTTAATTAAAATTATTTTAAAGCCGAGGTTGGCGCCTTTAAGTTGCACCGGGTATACTCTACTGTAGCACAAGGAACTTGGGAGCCAAGAAGGGCAGCATGAGCACACGAGACACCGCGCTCTCGCGCGACTGCTCGTGTACCATTCTCGCGTTCTCGTCTTATACTTTGCGCGAAGCAATAGCGTTCCAAGATGGCATACCAGCAAACCCGCGTGGCAAACTCTTGGGCGGTCTAAAAAGGATTCTTCGACGACGACGGCACGGCGGCCCGAATCGTGCCGCAAGCTGCGCGCAAGGGCGCGACAAGGCGCGGAGGGGGACCGCGCGTCGCTCACGCTTGCACGCGCGGCCAAGCCGGCGAGGCGTCCACGATACGCGCCGCTAGGATTTGTAGTCGCTCGCTCACGACGCCCATGCAGCAGCTGCCGCTGATGCTTCCGTCGCGCGACACTCTCCGCCTCTTCTTCTTTCTTTCTTTTTTGTTCACACTTCACATCTCTCTCTCTTCTTCCGTGGTGAACCCTCTCTCTATCTCACCCTTAGTTTAATTTCCTCTCCTCACCCTCCACGCCTTCAACGAGAGGTGCATACATACAGGGACACCGCTACTGCTGCTGGTGTTGCGGCACTCTTCCGATGCACGAAGCTATCTATTCGTATACGGCGGCGACCACATCGAACGTGTTTTCGATGTCGTTTCGGCGACGGCGTGTCTCTCTTTCACGCCGTATACGATAACCACGCTGTTATCATCACGGCCGAAATGCACGCCAGGAACTTGTAACGACATTTAAGCACTCGTCTTCTATTACTACAGCGCAGTCATCAAAGAGAGAGAGAGAGAGAGAGAAATGAATGCATCATACGCTAACGATTGTTGTTGCCGATGCCCTTACACCCGCAGTCAGGTAGAAAAATAGTCATTCCAATTATACTTCTTTATGCTCTAGTTGACGTCAGCGTCACAAGGTGGCGCCACCAATGCTGGTGCGGACATCTGCGTTTTCAGTGTTCTGGCATTCCATAAACTGTGATACACTTACGAACACGCTAAAACTCTCTAACGGCAATCGTTGCTTCCTGCAAACATGCGATCAGTACTTCGTAAACATCTGGCTCCGTTTTCCAGAGCCTCGATCTTTTATTAGTCATTCTTCACGATGACGCAAAGTGTGACCACCACACGCGACTTTGTTACAGCAAGCGGAACTGACTTGAAAGCGATCGCACGAACGCCGTATATACACGTGGACGTGCAGTTACACGTGTCCCATCGTGCGAAAGACGCTGTTGTGTGTCGAAGCACGACACAAAGAGACAGACTGGAACAAAGGACCCGGAGACGAGACAGTGGCGCCTCTTGGGCCTGGAGGGTGAGGGACAGTGGGGGAGGATGGGCGAGTGATGCGACAGGTAGTGAATTACAAAGAGGCCCACGAGAACGGGTGAGGGGGGGGGGGGGGGGGGGCGCTCGCGACACCCTGTCACACTTGTCTAAAACGCGGAACCACACAAAGCCTCATTCCCTTTAGTGTTTCGCTCCGCCCGAGACAAGACTGCGCGCGCTCACCCGGACTGTCGTGACGCGTATAACAAAGACGACTTCGCCTCGACCGCATACAGTGTAGGGAGCTGGTCTGACGCAAACAATACATGGCCTCGAAGCAAGCGCTCTTAGATGCGTCTCAGAGATAGCTGTTCGAGCAGCGAACCAGTGTAATGTGGCCGTATTAAAGCTACCCTGCTCGAGGCAGTGGACTTTCAGGGTAGTGAGGAAAACGTGAATGGATCTAGCATTATATAGGGACTGCAATGTGAGAGACCCCTGTAAATTCTGCGGCGTATGTAGGGGAAAAGATCACTGGCGACGGAGCATTGCATGTTAGAGTGATTTAGCCTAATGTATAAATGTATACAGTAATTCGATGGACTGTTCCTCGGAATTACGTATCTCCCAAAAGATTAAAATGGCGAGCTCTCGGTAGCAACCACCCCATGCACCATATATCATACGGGCACGCAAACGAAAGGCATTGCTGCGTTCGATGAGAGCATTAAACATGTCTGACACGTAAAGCTCCGTTTAAAGTGTTGCGCTCACCTCGAAGGAGGTCAATGGATATGTTTGTAAATATCAGAAGCAGCGTGAACTGGATCACTTATGAAGTTCGAGTACACCGACAAAAGTACTCGCGAGATACAGATGCACTTCTGAAACAAACACGCATAAAAGTTAGGGAGTTAGAGATGTGCCGCAATGTTTTACTGCGATACATTCTGGTTGCCACGGCTATATTATGCAAATCGAGCCAAATAAAACACGATCAATGACTCTTCTTATTCTCAATAGAGAGAGAAAGTGAAAAAACAAACAGGAAACAGTCATCGCTTTATAGACCTATAAATAGGTTCCAAGGGCCGGCTCTCACAACACGTACCGCGCATTGCAGGAGCTACTACATACGAAAAGAGAGTAAACGAAATAAAGCAGCACCTGAATGTATAATGCGCAATGAGCTTATGACCGCATCGCACTAAAGAGCGCAACATTTGAAGCCCGTGTTTTAGGCGGCATATCGCTATGCGCGTTCGCTCTTCACGGGCTTTAGAGGCGGCGAGCAAACTGCCCGCGAAGTAGTAAAAAAGCGGCGGCAGCCGCGACCGACCGCCGTAGAGAAAAGGGGTATACCCATAAAGCACGGCAAAAGCTACGCGTGCAGCCGACGCCGCCTAGCGCGTTTTGATTTTTGCACCGTTTCACGACGACGACGACGAGCTAACCCTGGCCCCGGGCTGGAAAAAGGCGCGCCAGCAATCTGCACTTCGCGCGTCTCGCACACCGGCACAGGGCTACTAGCTGCAGCGGCCACCAACCGCCAGAGGGCGTACGCGACGCCTTCATCCAAGCCGCTAAGTGAAATGAAAATGCAATCAAAACGGTTGAGTAAAACGCGAGGTGCGGCACGACTGCGTTTGTAAGCAACAGAAGCGGGCGTGTGGGGAGGCGTACGCGTATTCCGCTCCCCAATTAGGGAGCGTTTAGCAGTGGTACGTGGCCTAGAATATTCATGGAGGCGCTGCCGCGGCACGCACACAGAGTCGGCGTATAACGGCAGCAGCGCCATCCAACGTTCGTTCGTTTGTTTCCCGCGAAGAGCAGCGCAGGAAGACCTTTCCCTATCCCTCCGTACTCGGCACACAACGTACCCCCCCCCCCCCCTTCCCCTGCTAATCCCGTGCTTCCTAGCAAGGAAAAAAAAAGAAAAGCAATCCTGAACCTCCCACACTCCTCCCTGCTTGGCGTGCAGTTCTCTCCCGCCCACCGGTGGCGAAAGTTTCGGAGGGAGGAGGAGAAAGGATTGACTCACGAAAGACGGGAAAAGGAGCAACGAAAGAGGGAGTAAAAAGGGCGTTGCGAAGCTGGCAAAGGGAGTGGAGGAAACGGACTGGCGAGTGACTCGCCCCTGCAGGCCGCAGAGACTCCACCGTTCGCTCGCTCGCAGTTAGTTCGCTCATCGACTCGACGGCGCGATGCTGGCAGCGGTGGGCCCGGCCTAATATCGTAATGCGGCGAACTCATCTCCGAAGTGCACGTATCTATCTATACCTGCTATGCGCGTACGTACACTTATATATCTATCCGCGCGCCTAATGTGGCGCGGGTGCGCGCGGGCGGCTATCTATCGGAAAAGCCAGTGGGCGCAGTCAGAGAGCAGGATAGTGGTATATATTGAGATATATATATACGTTCGGAGGATCCGCGCACATCACGCAGCAAACCCCGCGCCCAATTTGGTCCGCGGCATGGCCAAAACGAACAGTTCGGCAACGCACGTATGGCCAAGCGTGGGTACGGATCGAAAAAGAGAAACACACATTAAGGGCGAGTTGGACGAAGTTGGCGCACCACAGAAAGTTGCCAAGCACATACATATAACATACGTATACAATAACATGCTGTATACGCGGGCAAGCTGTACTAGCGAACAAAGTTTGCGGTTTACGCACTCGGTCGGCCGAGCGTGCACCACGCAGTTACGTGTTTCGGATACGTGTATTATAAAAGCAGATTCTACGCCTATACCATAACGCAGCTGATGATGACGTATTTTCACTCCGCGGTTGCTTCGTGCTGATTAACTTCTTAATGCCGAGCAAATACCTGTATACCAACACAAAGCTGGCAACTTTCTGACCGGTTTCCGCTTGTTTCTGCCGAATCAGTGCTCCGTTGCTGTACGTATACACCCGTGAGCAAAAGTATACGGACCACGGGGTCGCCGAAAAAAACCGAATTTCTTCGTAATTAACAGGCATAAACTGGAATTAATGCGTACACTGAAAAGTTCGCAATGCCAAGTTTGGACTGCAATCCTCAATCTCAATTTGCGTTCACAGGCAGAGGAAAGAATCGGCTTTATCGCGCAACCCCTGGTCCGTATAGTTTTGCTCACGGGTGCCAGATAAGAAGTGCCAGATATCAATACCTATTTATAAAACGCCTTCTATGCTACAGCATGTCTTTCGAAAATGAGAGGCTATTCTCCGGAATGCACTGAATGGCACAGGCACTGAATGGCACTTAACTTCAGTGCCTGAATAGCACTGAGGCCAAAATGGCCTCATGCATGGGCCATTCTAAACCAGCTAGGAGGAAGACCTTTATTTAAACCAGCTATATATAGACCATTCTAAACGACGGAAGGCTTGGTTAACCACATTGCCTTTCAGGTATTATTGCCTCTCTTTCTCTATGCCGCTATCTGAACAAAAAATAAGAATGACCACGTCCCCCAAAAAATTTAAGGAAAAGGAACGAACCCACGACAGCGCATGCGTGAACACGTGGCGCGTACGTGCGTGCGTGCGCGCATACTTGGATTTGCGTGCGTGCTTGTTAACCTGCAGTGCCGCTCGTGTATACACTATGGTCGTACACGCATATCAGTATTGCAATCGATTACCTCCAATCGATAAGAGGCCATTAGCGCAACGCACTAATACTTCAAGCGCGTGTCCTCGGGCTTGCTTCTGACTTAGGAGGACTGAAATGGGTGCTCCGTGCTCAACAATTATGGTCATATATCGAAGCTTTACGACGATATCTCCACAGATGGCCCAGCACGATGAGCTGCGTATATACATAACCGCCGGAGAAAAAAAATATGTACGCCTCACGCTAAGGCCAGCATGCGCGCGTATACCTTATCCAGGACCCCAAGATAACCGCCCGTCACGGTATCCCCTCCATCGCCGTAAAACACGAGACTACCGAGCGGCCGACCCGCACCGCCAAACAACGATGCCTTTTGTATCGATTGGCCGCTATAAAGTTATGTGCGAAAAGCTTCGATGCGAAAGTGCTAGCTCAAAAAAAAAAAAAAAAAAAAAACATGGCTACCCCTTCACAAGGGCCACCCAAGAAGACCAGAAATTATCGTGATTTCTTCTTTCTTTTCTTGTCAGCCGTTGCTGACAAGTACCACGCCCTGGATCACAACTCCTTCAAGGATTTCTTTTATGTTGTTTGTGTTTCTCATTATCTTACAAATGTCCCAGTTCCTGACGCGTCGCACACGGCTTCTTGTATCGTGTGCTTTGAATGAGAGCCTTGTGCGCGCATCTGGAGAGACCACAGCGGTCTGCGAGAGACTGTGCATTAGCTGAACGGAACGGCGAAAACGAGCGCTGTAAGTTGTCCTTTCAAAATTCTGGGTTAATGCTATCAGACTGCGCAAGGCAGTAAAACGGTTACTTTCTTTTTTTTTTTTTTTTTTTTTGCTATATCATTTATTCAGACAAGCTGCGGAGCAGAAGCATCACTCCGTATACTATAGAAGGCACACCGTTGTTTGTACGATATAGTGACACAATTTTATATACATCGGTGACTGACAACAGGCTTCCCTCCGTGTTATAGGCTTATATATATATATATATATATATATATATATATATATATATATATATATATATATATATATATATATGATAGATGCAGCATTCTCACTATACTGCTTACAAGGGAAAAAAGAAAAAGCAGACAGCATCAGACGGGCTTTCCATGGGCAGACCAAACGACCTTTTTACGTCACGTCCCGTCTCTGTGTACCAAACTGAGGACAGTCGAACAATACACGATCGATGGCACCAGCACGATTGTACGACCGGCCATGGTCTACAGGCAAGATACTGCTACATCTCGCTGTTAACCGGCGCGCAAGGCTCTGAAAGCGTTATTTCGCTTTTCTACAGGTCTACTGGTCTGTGCGATTGCCTTCAACAACGTGACGCCTTCCCTGCACGCGCTCGGATGAATGAATGAATTCGTGATGAACGAATGTTTAATCGCACAGGATGGCCCGAGGCCTTAGTGCACGGGGCGAAGGGATTGCGTTCAGAAAACCTTCTCTTTCTCTCTATCATCATTCTCTGCCCTCCTCCCCTTTCCCGTGCAGGTTAGCTAACCATGGACACTTTGCCCGTTAACCTCCCTATACCTTCGTCTCTTCATATTCTCTTCCTGCGCAATGTTTGTTGCAAATGTTCGTTTAGGACGGGAGACGCGTAACACACATTGCCCGTGGCATTCGGCGTGCCACGCAACCAACCCATACGGCTTCCGCTGTGATCTTCTCGCGCTGGTACAGACGCGCCCCACGATACTGCGGCCGGCACCGTGGCATCCGAGATCCGCGTACGCGCACTTTTTTCAGAGCACGTTGCTCAATCTCAGAGGCCATGCCGGCACTATAGAGTTTCCTACAGGAATTACCAGAGAGAAATCCGGCGCTAGTATCTGCGGCAGCTGCAAACAGAACGCTTTCAGACAGTATATAGGAACGACGAGTAGTAAGCGGATTTGCCTAAATTTCGTCCATACGGCTTCGAGCGACCTCGTGACTTCAGCAAATTGACCATGTTCAACCAAATGTTGCGTTGCAAATGCAACAATACGCAATTACGCATGTTCGCACACTCTTATTGCCCTCCCGCGTTTATAGAAATACAAACGCTCGAAAGTTTAGGCAAATAAAGGCATTCGAAGCATAGTAAACAACGCCACAATAAATCGCCGAAGCCACGAGGACGAAGATCAGACAAATCCACCTAATAACCATCATTCTCACGGTGGTTGAACGATCGCAACGCCAGAATTCCTCTCAGTGATTTTAGTAGGCAACTCTATTGGCCGGTACCAGCATTCAGTTCGGCTCACACAGGTCTTCCAGTAATACAAGAAGGTCCGATCAGTGCGTGTATGCGTACAGCAGGAGAGCGTCAGCGCAGCAAATAGGGGCGGTCCTTCTCAGCGTCGTCGCAATCGCTCCTCTTTCCAGCGGGAGGTGGGGTCTCTGCAACCCTCTCCTCCCCTCTCTCCCTCTCTGCTAGAGCAGTCGCGTTTACACGGATCACGCATACACGTATATATGCATGCATGTATATACGCATCTCTACAACGCCCACGCCTTTAGCGCTTGCAAGACCCGCCGGGGCTAACAACGTGCGCGGCGCGCCAGTTCAAGGCCTGGGGCCTCCCCACCCTTCACACCTCCAAGCTTTCCAGGGTATCCTCGCTAGGCCTTCTTTTCCGCATATGTCGGAAACAGACGGCGCGCACGTGTGCTAGCTGTTCCCTCCGGCGATATGCAGACAGCGCGCGATCCAACACGTAAATATATGTGAAGCTTATAATCCCCCTCAGCCACGGTGTCTGTACGCGTGATGGAGACGCAGCTTCTGATGAGTTGTGAGGACAAGAACAAAGCTTGTACTTATAGAGCGCTGAAATCAAATGTAACCCTCTGATAACGAAAAACAATGGCGTAAGTCAGCTTAGCACGGAGGTTAATGAAAAATGTATAATAGGTGCACTATACAAGGTTTGACGGATCTGAAGAGGTGTTCAACGCGTTGCTCTCCAAACGAGAGAGCTTCACAGATATATAGATGGATGCTCGAAGTAATCAAATGTGGTCGAACAAGGGACGTCGTTGGACCAAAGGTTTGGACAAGGAGGATATCTATTTATAGTTTATGTCATGACAACAACAACTTTTAGCAATTTGCTTAAAAAAAATGCCTCGGCGTTCCAGTCGAGATCGCCCCGAAATGTTGGAGGCATGCTTTTAGGAAACTGTAAACTGGAACGCCCATGTATTTCGCAGCACATTTTAAGGTCGCATAGCGCGAAAGTGGTGCGATAGCTAAAGGATTTCTGTTAAGCAGAAATACTTAATTTCTGGTAAAGAGTACAGGCTCAAAGAAATTTCAGGACGACGTGCCCTCCTGCAAGCGCTTTTTCTCTCCTTTCTTACCTCAGTCGTCTACTGCGAAGGCAACGAAAGCAGCAAAAGGCATGCGAGTGGGAAACGAGAAGTTGGTGGCGAGCGCCGGCTTTCTTAAAGAAGCACAGTATACTATATAGAAAGATACGCGGAATGGAGCGGGTCGCCGGCGGCCAAAGCCCACGGGCAGGGTGCGGCAGACGGGCCGTGACATTCATTAGTCATTTGGAGAGAGGGCGCCGAGATAACGGGCCATGCGGGCAAGTCGGGAGTGCGAACCGGCCTTGGAATTAGAATCGAGACCCCCGCCAGTGCGCGTGTTGTGCCATGAAGGCGTGAGTGTGTCTCGGGACACGCTAGTCGATGGACAGTTTATACGCATTCTGCCACACTTTATCCTCCGGGGTGTAATAAAAGGAAGGAGAGAGAGAGAGAGATAGACAGAAAGTAAGTGTGTGTGGGCGTTTCGTTGTTTGTTGTTGTTGATGACGATTACGTTGACAGATGTGAATGAGAAGCTTTATATATATATATATATATATATATATATATATATATATATATATATATATATATATATATATATATATATATAGCGTATACCCAAAGTTAACGAACTCCACACGCATTGTGCAAGAAATAATCCCAGAAATGCAGAAGGAGACACAAGGCATGCAGAGTAGAGGTGCAGAACCTAAGCATAGACTTGGTTCTGCGCATGCTCAATACCACTGGCGTTCTTTCTTGGGTACGCAAGGGCCACTCGAGTTCACAATATCCAAAACACTCCAATGCTCCAGGCAAATTCTAACTGGTACTCGCAAACGAAAGGGAGAAAAAAAATGATATGTAGGATAACGGCTACCACGATAGAGGCGCGGGCGGACCCTCGGCAAACACCTTATACGCTGAGAGCGACCCGCCCATATTGAAGGAAGGGTCTGGCAACGACGAGGAGGGAACGATGGCAAAACGCTACCGAGCGCTTTGGGCGCTCGAGGCGTTTATTAGGCAAGCCGCAAAGCCCCGCCATATCGGCTATTTGCACACTCCTCGATCGCTCGGCCTTCGCCATCCATGCCCGGCGGCGCGCACTCACTCAACGCCAGCAAGTGCCTCTCAAGCGGCGCGGTCCAAGTGGAAGCAACGTCGCGCATTCGGGAAGGGCGCGAACGCGTTGGCCGCGGGGTTCTTTTTGTTGCGACACGGTCGGCTGTAATGAGGTGCTGCGCGTCCAATAAAGAAAAAGGTGCCTCTCCCCCAGCTGGCTTGACTACACAGCCGACTGCCAATCGACTTTGCGTATATACACTCCGACGAACAGCCTCCAGGCCCTCGCAAAAAAATTGGGCGTTACATTCAATTGGATCTCAACTGAAAGCACAACGAACACTATAGAAACTAATCGGAAGTGATTTAGATTATCGACAAGAACATTTTTTTTTTTTTTTGCGGGAGGATGTGCATTCACAAGTGGACGAGTTTTCCCTGCAGAACGCAACAAAGTTGGCGACGCAGCACACTTCATTTGTTCGTCTGTTGGCGCTTCATTACCGAAAGGAATACTTTTCTTGGCAACTTGCGACAAAGTCTTTCAAAGAAGACGTAGTGGATAACGTTCCCCGAAATACCGATGGTACAGCGCAATGTTTCCAGCCTTTTATACTACAGCATGTCTGCGTGACACTGATCTGGAGGACACGTGGTAACACGTTTCCAAACGGAAAGAGGCGCTCAAGCGGAACAATTGCCGGCCCTGACTAACAGGCTAGTCCCGCCTGCATATACTATAGCAAACGCCTTAACGAACAAACCGACCTATACAGACAACCAATATATACAGCCGTGGCCAAGTGCCACGGAATAACTATCAGGCGAGTGACGACGTCGTCGTCTTTCTCGGACATCTGATACAACCAGTTCAAAGTTGCACGGTAACGCATGGAGGTGCGTTGAGTCCTCTGTAGATTAGCGTATCTCTAGATGATCCGGAATTTACCGACTGCCGAGAAAACCGAGCAAAGCTGCGAAACGTGCTAACAGCGCTATGGGAGACGCGACGAAAAAACTTCGAGTGCTCAGAACGTCTAAATATAGCGCCGTTAACGTGTCTCGCAATGCCTGCAGTAACCAATTCGCCCGGCCTTCGGCGATAGTAACGAGCAAAGCTGCTGATACTGGAGGCACGCTCACTGTGACAGCTTTATCTTTTCGATCTCGTTAACCACTCAATTCGTCCGCGACTCCAATGGGTATATATAGACTGTTCTGAGTCTGTAAGCACCCGCGTCCGGGTAAATGAGCAAGAAAAGATGCTGTGGCACCGCTATTGACGTGTGGAAAAATAAACTTAATAAATGACCGACAGCGCAAGCGGATACCTTGCATGCACACCTATAGGGATCTTAGCTGAATGTCTCAATTGCGAGGAAAACTCTGACGGATTGCATGTTCCGGGAGTTCCTGGCGGCAACTGTAAACAACGGGCACGGAAGCTTTGACGTTACATGCGATTTGCTATCAGAAAAAAAAGTCGAGCCCTGTTCTATATTCACGCATGGCCTCGAAACAAGAATTCCAGTTCTTGGGTATGCCCTCCTATAGGTGTGTGGCAATGCACTCTATTGGAACAGATCGGCCTAATCGAAGTCCACCATCCGCCTGCAGACTGACATTTACAGCTTTGAATCAAGTGGCTCCAGGCACTTGATACTCTCTCGCTCTCTATCTATCTATATCTATCTCGCACATACACACACACGCACGTGAGCGAAAAGATGAGGGTGAGGGCGGTTCTCTCTATTTGAAGAAGCGAGAGCTTCGGGCAGTTTTCCATTTGCGTTAATTCGCAACTGTGTGGAACCGAGACCTTTTATATGTGTATATATATGCTTCTGGTGCCCCCGTGCGTGTTTCGCAACTCGACTCGAACAGCAGCCGGGGGGTGAGGCACGGAGCGAGCGGAGGTGCGCAGTATGCGATTATGCGATAGGATCGGCGCGCTGCCGCGCATGCGCGCACGGAAGCATCTTGCGGGGAATGAAGTGGCCGGGCGCATAAAGATAACGGAAACGATCGGCGCGGTTTCC
Source organism: Dermacentor silvarum (assembly GCF_013339745.2). Taxonomy (NCBI): domain Eukaryota; kingdom Metazoa; phylum Arthropoda; class Arachnida; order Ixodida; family Ixodidae; genus Dermacentor; species Dermacentor silvarum. Next base: position 69,828,394 of record NC_051159.1, read on the forward strand.
GCGTTGCGCGACGAACCTTCTTCCGAGCCGGTCGATCGCAGAGCTGCGTGCCTGGAGCTGCAGCGCGTGCTATACCTGCGTTACGCTGCACTTGAGACAGTTGCGTCAGTATCGAGTGCAGGACGTCGAAGCAGCTGATCGGCGCGAGTGTCTTATATACACGTCCCGCTGGGTGCTGGAGATCCTCAACAACTTACACCCGTTCTTTCATTTCCAGTGCACCCGCTATTGCGCGGCTGCAGGAAAAAAAAAAAAAAAAAGGACAACTATAGGGGAAGTGTACAGCGACTTTAAGCCCGCTAGTTTGAGTGCCTGCCTAAGCAGACGCGTTCAGATTGGGGAGTGTACCTTCCTTTAGTTCGCGTATACCTTCCTTTTAGGTGCATGTTAAAGAACCTCAGGGGTCAAAATTAGTCACATGACCCTCACTGCAGTGTTTCTCATATAGCACCGTCTGTTGCTGCTGGACGTTAAAGGGACGCTAATGGGAAAGAAAATCTTATTTGAGCTGCGTTAGTAAATTACCCTTCCACAATACCAAAAAAATCCACGCCCCTTCGACTCCGTGAAGATGGTCGAACAGCGAAGCTATATATGGTAGTTACACCGAGTGTGACACGCTAAGAGCAGGCATCATCACGCTAAATATTGTGACCACACGGGTAGTAAGGGTCAACCTTTTTTTTTTCTTTTTTTATAATAGTGCGCATTATAAAATAGCCAAAGGCTGAGCTTCACAAGTTTCGAGAAATTGCACTGAACCACAACGGTATCAATGTGAAAAAATGTGTTGAAACTCCTGCCGTCACACTAACGTACCGGAAATCGAGTTTCAGTGATGAAATTATATTTAAAAAAAGGGGGAAATGAAACCTTGACGTTCATTATCTCGTCTAATTAACCCATAACAAGAAATTAACGAAAATGTAGTTTTGAAAGAATGCTCAGTCTAAGCTGAATTAGTTCTTCTCCCCCTTTAGTGTCCCATTTAAGTACACCAAGTTTCCAACCGTTTTCTTGATCTTTTCCTTTATTTTCCCCTCCCTCTCTCAGTCTTCATTCAGCAAGAAGACCCGAAAGTATTCCGGTTCACGTCGTTCCCCATAGCTTGAAGTCGTGTGTGAGGCTGCATTCACCAACAGCCGAATCAAATAAATGTACGTATGGCATGTAACAACCTATCACCCACCTCCAGCACTTATACTGACTGTATACAGATGCACTGCACGATAATATGCGCTGTGATTGGACGTTCAAGCGTCGAAGATATATCGCTCTCTCGTGACTATATGTACTTACGTACATAGTGCACGTAGTGTGGGATGTACTTACGTACACCCCACAACCCGGCGCTGAGCTGCTGAACACCTCATTTTCATTTCATTTTTATTCAGACAACCAGTACGTAGTTGCCTAGGGAACAGGCGTAAAGAATGAGAAAGCCTGACATAGCGCCGTTCCCGTAATCCCCCTTTCCCTTTTTACGTCACAGCCACTAAGGAACAGCGACGCGTCTAAGAAACAAGTAACAATGACAACACTTGCTCAAACGATGGAGTTCAAAGCTGGATGTGGAAGTGTCTCTGTTTGGCAGACGAGTGTGCATACATGGAGGAATTACATCTTGTAGGTTCACGTTTCTTTTTTGAAACGCGGCATATTGGAATTATAGACAGTCGTAGTATTGCGTACCCTATAAAACATTAAGCCTACAATGCGCATGCACATAAAGCTATATACGATGAACATTAGCGAGTTACGTGTAGGTCCGAAAACTTTTTCGCGTTGCGGGCTTTGCGCGCAAGGCTATACAGTAGACTATTCCGTAACAACATGGCGGCGCAAAGGCCGTCCGCTTCAGTCAGAGTTGGGCTTCGTTACTTGCTCTTCCTCGTGACAGCCCAACATAACTGGTAAATGAGCTTTCGCCTTTTTATATATATATCTCTTCAGACAAAGTATTGGTGACGTTTTGTCGTCATTGCTGAGGTCAGTCATCTATTTTGGCAATTCCAAGTCTAACAAATGACACCGCCACTACCACAAAAGTGCTTTAATTTCTAAACACCAGATGGCGCCAGAGCGTTCGCAATGCTTCATCAAGGACATGCGCATAGCTTGGCCGCAGCCGCTTCGCATCTCTCTATGCGTAAACAGCCAAAACGCTATCCTTGCATATTAGGCGTAAGACCTCTGCTTCCCTCACTCTGTTATTCAATTAGAATTACCACACTGTCGCAAAGCCTCTTAAGGATATCAAATTGCTCATTTTATCGCGTGAAATCAAAGAAATGTAGCAAAATGTATACCTCAAGCCGCAAAGCCTCTTAAGGATAACAAATTACTCAATTTATCGCGTCAAATCAAAGAACTGTAGCAAACTGTACACTTCAAACATGACTACGTTCGTGTACAGAGTTGGAATACATGGCCGCAAACGTTCGCACACACCAATGTCACGTAGACGTTTCTCATCACAGCGCTCGGGGCAGATTAAGACACGTTTCTTTTACTTTTTATTTCTCAGTCCCATCTGCGTGCCAATGAATGCAGGAGCCACAACACACGAATACAGTGAAAAGCGCTGGGCCGGTCATCTGCATGCGAGCCAACGCGCCTGCTGTCGCCGCTTTCGGTGCAATCTTTCGACTGGCACATGCACATATGCCCGCGGTTGGCTGAAGAAACCGACAGCAGCGTTGTGAAAACGACGTGCGGCGCATTAGCGGTAAGTGCTGACAGCGTTTTGCAAAACCGAGGAGGAATGAGCCGCACGCATGCAGGCAGGCAGCCCCCGCGCGTCGCATCGCATAGATGAAAGGCACGGTTCTTGCAGGCCGTGCGAAAGTGCCCTGCGCGAGGGCATGCATGCATACAGCCGCGACACGTTTAGGCTTTCTAGGGACAGCCGATTCGACACAAGTTTCCACAGTGTCTGACGTACGTATGCAGCACGTGTCCCCAGCTGTCGTTGTCCTTGGTACGCGATGACAGCGTAGATGAATGTCCAGTGCCTTTATACGTGCGAAACGACGTCTGCACGTCTACCAATTACACGCATAGGAACAGGTCCACGGTCGCTGGAGCAAGCGCGCCCGGTCGTGTTACAGCACGGATACCTTTTTAAGGGCGTATACACTGTAAAATAATTTACACCCTTAAAAGTGAATGAGAGTGTAAATCAATCTAGAACTCGCACCCTTACACCCTTTTCGGGTGTAATAGGCAGATTTACGGCCTTATTCATATTTAAGGGTGTAAATTAATTTACGGTGTACCACGCAAACAAGACGCTCGAGGAACAATAACTGCGCTGCGGTTGCTCTGCACGTCCATAATGGACCATGGCCCTCGCCAGAAAAGTTAGCTCTGCCTGCGTGGGTGTTTATCACTAAAGCTTGCAGTCAGCTGAAGAAAAAGTGTTGTCCAAGTGAACTCCAGAAAGAACCCCCCCCCCCGCCCCTTTTCTTTTTAATTAGCAGCGACGAGACGGTGTTTACAGACACCGCAGGCCTCCGCGTCTTCAAGCAGGTGCCACAATGTCCAGCTGGCGCGCGTCACCCGCCAGAGCCATCGCAAGACCAGACGTACACCACGCAGGAGAGCGTTCGAGACGACACTCACCGGTGCTGACGGGCACGTACGGCGGCGGACCGTGGGCCTCGGCCGCGGCGGCCGCCCTGAGGCCGTAGCCGTCCGAGTAGGCCGCGGCGAAGGCATCGCTGCGGTTCGGCGGCGGCGGCGCCGGGTGCGGCGGCGGTGGCGGCGGAGGCGGCGGTGGAGGGGGCGGCACCACGCGGTGCTGCTGCTGCTGCTGCTGCTGCTGCTCTTCGGCCGCTTGGAGGTACGCGGCTGCGGCCGCGCTGGGCTCGACGACGCGGGCCGCCTGCGGCGCCGGGTACGCAGCCGCCGCCGGGTACGGGCACCAGGCCTGCGAGTAGGCCTGGCACGCGTCGGCGGCGGCCGTCGGGCCCAGCTCGTAGCCCTTGGCGGCCGCGGGCCACAGGTTGAACGGCTTGCGGTCGGCGGCCGCGGGGTAGAAGTAGCTGGCCGAGTCGCGTATCCCTCCTTGCTGGTAGTGGTGCGGCGCCTCGAAGGCCGCCTCGGCGCCGGGCCAGGGCGAGGCCCACGGTGACTGGCGGATCACGCCCCCGGCGGCGGCCATCGGGTCGGCGGCGCAGTCGGCCTGGCCGTACGCGAGCCGCTTGGCCGGGATGTGCAGCGGCTGGGGCGCCTCGAGGCTCGAGCGGCTCTCCTCGTAGAGGCCGGCGCCGCCGTTCATCGCTCGCCGCGCTTACGGCACCGAACTGCTGGGGCCCCGCACGTCGCACCTGCAACAGACAAGGTCAGTCATCAGCGTTTATATATACCTGCGAGAGTGATGCACTACACACAGTGTCCCCGCCGTAATATGGTCGACGACACCGAACGATTATAGTCCGAACACGAGATCGCTGCTCCATTTATAGCACGATAACCAAGGTGCCGTAGAAATATATATCGTGTAAGTCGCGATTACAAGCAGCACACTTCAGAGAGTGGTGGTGGTGAAAAGCCTTTATTACAGTGATGAGAGGTGTGAGCCCCATAGCGGGGCGCTACGTACTAGATGGAGTCCCTATAGTCCGGAACCCCATTGGTCGAAGCCGCCAGCCGGGCTCTCTGGAACAAGGCCTTCTGGACCTGAAGGTCCGAGCTACCAAGCAGGGCCGCCTTCCATTCCTCTCGGATAGGGTTGGGGTTCGGGGTTAGGGCTGGATTACACTGACAGGCCCAGGCCATGTGCTAGGTATCGGCTACCTCCCCCCCCCCCCCCCCCCCCCGTGCTGGCACCTGCCATTGACCATAGGGTCAAAATGTTTCGTGATAGCGGGGCAGAGCATCGTGTTAGTAATAAGTCTCAGGAGGACGCAGTTCGTTCGCATTCCCCATACTTGAAAAAAGATTTCTTAACCTTTTTTTTAGCAAAGTCACCTTTCGCAAGTTAGGTTGGCGGGAGAAGAAGGCAAAGCTATGATTGACGCGTCTTCGGCACTAGGAGACATGAAGCAGCAGCCCCTCTTAAAGGCTATAGCCTACTGGAATACAGACCAAGTATCCTATGCATTGTATTCGAAAGAACTGGAACATACGTGAACGTACTTATCTCGCCTTAAGTGCGTATACGGAATGTATATAGTAGTTGAGGCAACTTCTAGAAGCTGACAATATTCCTCACAATACAGCGCAGGTCGACTGCAATTTACCTCTTTGTTGATGGTTTTAGCTTTAACAAGCCCCTTCATTACTCCTGGTAAACTGCATCACTGCTGAGATCTCACTCTCGCTTTATGTTGAACAGAGTCGAAATAGTGTGTAGTTAGGAAATAAGCCTGAAACTATCTTTCTTTCACTGCAGTAGGCCATTTTGAAAAGGAGGTAATCAAGTGGTAAACCACAGACAGCTAGAGCTTTCTTCTGTCAACGCTTGCCACCAGCTACCTTCGCAACTTGCTCGCGCATTCGTTTCGGCAACGATTTAAGCCGCAGTCAGCGTTCAATCGTGCGCGGCCTCATTCGTCATAAGTTATCACTACCATAAAGAAAGAAGAGGAGGCTAATAATAAATTCATGAACAGGCGTGGCTTACATATTGCGATCATAAACAGGGGGCAGTCACGACATAAACACTCCTCGGGGAGGACACACATCTTCATGTCGATGATGATGATGATGTATGGTGTTTAATGGCGCAAGGGCCAGGTATGGCCAAAGAGCGCCAGGCCAGTGTGTTCATGAGTTGACAATGGAGCAATGAATTGCGAAAGGTAGATGTGTCGTGGCTGTAAAAGGGCCTAAAAAACAATCGCTGTAAAATGCGTAAAATATATATGTAATAAAATTATGGCAATGGCTAATGAGGTGCACTATGAACACGAAAGAACAAATTGCAAGATGATGAAGATAAACGAAAATTTATCACTGATAAACTTTTCAAACAGCACTACTGCCTTGACAGACCCTTCGAAACGCAAGGGCCTGGAGGCGCGTGCTATGCAAAATTACTATCGCGGCGACATCCTCTGGAGAGAGGATGCGCTACGAAACTATTGGGCAAATAACATGCAATACTACATCACTCAGAAAATCCAGGACAGCTTTAGTGCTAAAGAGAGGTTTGTCGTCCAGAAACATAGCGGGATGGAGTGGAAGACAGTACCGGTACGCTAGGGGAAAGTGCCTTTTTCTCTCTGTTTCGGCTTCCCTGCACTCCACGAGGACGTGGAGCACGGTAAGCCTCTCTCCACATCTACCACAGGTTGGCGGGTCATTTCCAGTTAGGAGGAAATTGTGGGTGCCGTATGTATGTCCTATTCTCAGACGAGAGAATAGGACATTTGTTCTTCGTATTTTCGTAACGGGATGCCAGGGACCTATTTGTGGCTTAACTAAGTGGAGCTTATTGTTCGTTTCGGCATCCCACAAGCGCTGCCAGTGGCTTCGAAGTTTCTTTCTCAAGTAGGGCTTGAGATCGCTGGCAGGGATAGAAGCGGTAGGGTTAAGGGCTCGCGATGTAGTTGATGTAGCCATTTGATCAGCCAGAACATTCCCCTCGATGCCTCTATGGCCAGGCACCCAGCATATAATAATATGCTGGTTAGACATGTATGCCTTGCACAGAGCAGAATACAGTTCAATAAGTACAGGGTTTGTGTGTCTATGTAGAGTCATGATGGCTTTTACGACGCTTAGGGAGTCTGTAAATATTATTGATCTTTTGAGTTTCGATTTGCCTATACTCTTCACAGCCGATAAAAGTGCATAGGCCTCAGCCGTAAAAATGCTTGTTTCCGGGTGCAGTACATCGGACTCGGAGAACGATGGGCCGACTACTGCATAAGATACCCCTGCATGTGACTTGGAAGCGTCGGTGTAAAACTGAGTGCAGGACGAGTACTTGAACTGGATTTCTAGAAAATGCATCCGTATATGTGCCTCTGGAGCATCTTTTGTGATCTCTACAAACGAAGTATCACACTCTATGAGTTGCCAATGCCACGGTGGCACTGGCTTTGCTGGGGCCATCAGAGTATTTTCAAGTAGTGGGATGTTCATTTCTTCACTAATTTTTCTTACACGTAGTGAAAAGGGTTCTCTTGCTGTCGGCCGGTTATTAAAGAGTGTGGAACTGGTCATATCATTTACGGTTGAGAAGGATGGGTGTTCCGAGTTAGAATTTACTTTCAGGAAATAGGTGAGGCTTAAGGATGAACGTTGCATATCAAGCGACCACATGTCCGCCTCTACATACAGGCTTGCCACAGGACTTGTCCTGAAGGCACCAGTGGCTAGGCGGATGCCTAGATGGTGTACAGGATCCAGCATCCTCAGGGTGCTTGGCGTTGCGGAATGGTACACTATGGCGCCGTAATCTAATCTTGTGAGTATGAGGCTCTTATGCAAATTCAAAAGACACTTTGTGTCACTACCCCAAGCAGTGCGTGACAACACTTTTAGAATATTCATTGTTTTCATGCACTTGTTTCTTACATACCGTATATGTGCCATAAATGTAAGCTTTGTATCTAGAATCACACCTAAAAATTTATGTTCTGTTTTTACGGGCACCCGTTCTCCCTGCAACTCAATGTCAGGATCGGGGTGCAGACCCCTCTTTCTGGAGAACAGTACGCAGGTGGTCTTTTGTGGGTTAAGGCTAAACCCATTCTCGTCTGCCCACTTCGACACCTTGTTCAGACCAAGTTGAATCTGCCGCTCACAGACTGCTAGATTGCAGGAGGTGAAACCTATCTGTACATCATCGACGTATGTACAATAAAACATGTTTCTTGGGATATACAGACGCAAGGAACTCATTTTTATGATAAAGAGAGTGCAACTGAGCACCCCGCCCTGTGGCACTCCAGTTTCCTGCACAAATGGTCTTGATAAAGCATTTCCCACACGAACACGGAAAGTGCGATTAGATAAATAACTTTCGACGACATTTAACATGCAACCACGTATACCAAAGTGTGAGAGGTCTCTAAGTATTCCAAAACGCCACGTGGTATCGTAGGCTTTGTCTATATCAAGGAATACAGACAGAAAGAACTGTTTACGGACAAAAGCTTCACGAATTTGCGTCTCAATACGTATCAAATGGTCGACGGTGGATCGACCTTCTCGAAACCCGCATTGGTACGCGTCAAGCAGTTTGTTTGATTCGAGGAAATGGATTAGTCGGCGGTTTATCATTTTTTCGAACAATTTGCAGAGGCAGCTTGTTAGTGCTATAGGGCGGTAACTCGAAGCAGACGATGGGTCCTTGCCCTGTTTCAGTATAGGAACTACAATGGCCTCTTTCCAGGCAGAGGGGATCTCGCCGGAGGTCCATATAGCATTGTATAGGGAGAGGAGAGTTTTCTTTGTTTCATGGGGAAGGTGTTTCAGCATTTGATAAGCTATGCGGTCAGAGCCTGGGGCAGACTTATTGCAACAACTAAGTGATGCATACAGCTCAGCAATGCAGAAAGGCTGGTTGTATGCCTCGTCTCCGGTACATTTTCTTTCTAGTTTCTGTTTTTCTATTGCAGCCTTGTGCCTTTTAAATGTTTGGGAATAATGAGATGAGCTGGACACACTTTCAAAATGTGCTCCCAGGCAGTTAGCTTGGTCTTCCAGACTGTCGCCTTGTGTGTTTACCAACGGGAGTGAATAAGTTTGTAGCCCTTTTATCTTATTTACTTTCTTCCAGACTCTGCCCTCGTCTGTATATGAGTTGATGCCTGATAAAAACTTCTCCCAACTCTCTCTCCTGGCTTGTCGGCGCGTTCTTCTGCCCTCCGATTTTATTTTCTTAAAATTAACGAGATTCTCCGCAGTTGGGGAGTCGCGTAGCAACCCCCACGCTTTATTCTGTTTCCTACGAGCCTTCCGACATTCGTCGTTCCACCATGGGACACGGCGTTTGCAGGTCGCACCACTCATTTCTGGTATACATTCAGAAGCGGCACCGATTAGGAAAGATGTAAAATACTCAACAGCAGCATCAATTCCCAGCGAAGATATGTCAGGCCACGAGATACCACTTGTAAGAGTTTGGAATTTCTCCCAATCTGCCATATCCAACTTCCAGCGGGGTGCCTGTGGTGGAGGTTCGTTTTGTAGTGGTGATCTCAGCAGTATCGGGAAGTGGTCACTCCCGTAAGGATTTTTTATAACTTCCCATTTAAGTTCAGCAAATATAGACGGGGAAGCTACACTGAGATCAATGGAAGAAAACGTTTTGTTTGCGAGATTGTAGTAGGTGGGTTCCTTCTTATTCAGGAGACACGCACCAGAGGAGAAAAGAAATTGTTCGATTAGGCGTCCTCGCGCATCGATACGCGTGTCGCCCCACAAGCTGCTGTGTGCATTGAAATCACCAAGAAGGAGGTAAGGTTCTGGTAATTCATCTATAAGTGACTGAAATTCATGCTTGTGTAAAGGATAATGTGGGGGTATGTAGAGCGAGCAAATGGTAACGAGTTTACCCAGAAGTACAGCACGAACGGCTACCGCCTCAAGTGCCGTATTAAGTGGAAGTTGCTGACAGGCTACACTTCTGTCGAGTATGATGGCCACACCACCAGATGATGCGGCAGAATCCTCGCGATCTTTTCGGAAAACAATATTCTGACGTAGGAAGTTGGTGTTTCTGGAGTTTAGATGTGTTTCTTGAACACACAGCACCTTTGGATTAAATTTACTGAGAAGTTCTTGGATATCGTCTAGGTTGTGGATTAGTCCCCTAACATTCCACTGCATTATTTTATTCATGTTGGAGGAAAATAAAAGGTGCTGTGTGTTTCAAGGGGTGTGTACAGCCTATTTTACAGAGCCTTTTACAGGCGCTGTAACTGGTGTCTTGTCTTTTTTGGAGCGGTCGAGAGAACCTCGCCGCTCCATCGACGCTACTAGCGCCGTTTGGCTTGGACTGGTGTCCATAGCCTCTTGCGAGGCACTGGACACCCGCTCCAGAGAGCGATGTGTGCGTCGCGTAGACTTCATCTCGAGCGACGAAGTCTTCGTCCTCACCGGACCGGAGGTCGACAGGACCCCTGGGGCCTCTGCGGTGCCCTGGCTGCTGCCGGAGCTTGTAGAGGCCACTGGTGTGGACAATTTGAGAGATGGCAGGGCAGCGTTGGCTGCTCCCACCTTAGGGGCGGGTGGCGTTGGCCTCGGCACGCTAGGCGTGGTCCGGGCTGCCGCCAGATGCCGTTGTGGTGCCGCCCCCCGTTGCACCACTTCGGCGAAAGATGTTTTGAGCAAGAATAAAGAGGAGATACGTTGTCGTGCTTCACGGAATGTTATGTTCTCCTTCACTTTTACAGTAATTATTTCTTTTTCTTTCTTCCAGGCTGGACAAGCTCTGGAGTATGCAGGGTGACTGCCATCGCAGTTAGCACAATGTACCTCGTCATTATTGCAATCGTCAGAAGAGTGACCGGTTGTGCCGCACTTTGCGCACATAAGCTGCCCTCGGCAGCTCTGGGATGCGTGACCAAATCTTTGACATTTGAAGCAACGTCGCGGGTTCGGAATGTATGGTCGAACATGAAGTTTTACGTAGCCGGTTTCAAGAGTCTCGGGTAAAGTAGTTGAACTGAAAGTGAGTATTAAATGCTTTGTTGGGATTTCGTTGTCATTCCGTCTGATTTTGATGCGCTGCACATGGATTACCCCTTGGTCCTTCCATCCATCCAGGAGTTCTTCTTCATTCAATGTCATTAGGTCTTCGTCTGATACTACACCTTTTACTGTGTTCATTGTTCGATGTGCGCTTACAGAAACAGGGATGTTACCAAAGGCTACGAGGTGTGCGAGTTTGTTGTATTGTTCCTTGTCTTTTAGTTCGAGGAGCAAATCTCCGGTTGCCATCTTTGTTGCCTTATACCCAGCTCCAATGGTCTCTTTTAGGCACTTGGCCACAAGAAATGGGGAAATTGCTCTAGCTTTCGTAGATGGTTGCTCACAGTGAAGGACGTGAAATTTCGGGAAAGTTTCTTTGTTTTTGGGCCAGAATAGCGAGGTTGCATCGGTGCGTACCCTTTTCGAGGCACGATCGGTTGTAAACGGGTTTGAGGATCCCATGGAAAGAAGTGGTTTATTCGGCAACGGCGTCTGCCACCCACCACGGAGCCCAACAAGGGGACGTGGCAGAACATGTAAACAAGTCTGCACAGCGCCAGCAGTATGCCGTTACTATAACCTAATATGGTATACCCAAGGTAGGACAGCCACACCAGGTTAACCCTTGCCGCCAGGAAAAGTTGAAGTGAATGGAAAAGATGAGAAGACAGGAAAGATTAAAAGTGATAGGGAAAGACGAAGATTGGAGAGAGAGCCAGGAAAAGGCAACTACCGATTTCCCCCGGATGGGTCAGTCCGGGGGTGCCGTCTACGTGAAGCGGAGGCCAAAGAAGTGTGTTGCCTCCGCCGGGGGGCCATAAAGGTCCAACTCCCGGCATCGGCTCAACCCCCAGGATCCCCTTTTCCCCGGACACGGCTAAGCCACGCACGGTTAAGCGCAGGAGGGTCCGACCCTCATGTGCTCGGGTCCGTGGTGTCGCAACACACCAAACGCCTGCTTACGCGGACGCCCCTGCGGGTCTTCATGTCGACAACCCCTGTTATATAACGAAGAGGCGGCGTGACAAAAGCGAGACAAGAGTATTTCACCGCGGCTCAACAAGGTCGTCGTTTAATTGCCCTTTAATCGCTCGACTGATAAAGTGCTCGCCAGGCAGAAGGCATGCAGCCGACTAAACCCGCGCACGCAGAATGGGAAGCGCCAAAAAGCTCAGCCTATACGTCACACGCATGCGACGTTATCAAGCCATATAATCGGGCACGACACGTTTTATGTCTTGTAACAGAGCGCGTAAAAACGAATGCCGAATGGCGCAGCGCACTTGGCGTGTTTTCTGTAGGCCACAGAGAGAGAGAGAGAGAACGAGCGAGGCGACGACAAGCACGACAAGAAACGGAACGACCGTCGTTTGACCATCGCCTCCAGCCGTGTATGTGATGCTTGTGACCGTATAATGGGTGCTTTAAAGTTTGTCTCATGGCAGTTTTCGATCTGGATATGTATACGCATGCGCCGCGTGCGTATGTGGAGTCAAAATGACATCTTCAACAGGTAGTCCAAGGGCCACGCGCTCCTCTGGCAGGACCAGCGTGTAACCTCGGGCCAAATGATGATTTCCACGCGCGCAAAAACCATTCTGGAAAGCGCGCAATCGACGTTCAATTCGCGGGTCCAGCAACCATTCCGAGCGTTCAATACCTATGGTGATCCCAAATAGGGTCTCAAGTATAGCAAAAATACGAGAAGGTATATATATATATAGTTTAACGTTACAAAGCTGGCTGCAGCAAAATGAATTGTGAGGGATGCCGTGAACATAACGGGTGTTTCCGAGTTAATTATGATAAGATGCGGTTAATTAACGTATAGACCTAGCTATGCCGGGCATTCTTGCAGTAAAAAGTGCGGCCGCCGCGCCAGGAATACGGAGCCGCATTCACAAAGCGTCTCGTTTGTAAGTGCTGTTTGTCATTGGCCGACGACAAAGGCCGTCGACCAATGACACTATGTCTGCATCACAATTGGCTCGAACCTGCTCGAACAGTTCTATCGTGAGGAGTGTTTTGCGAATACGGGCCCTCATTCAGCGACATCACGTCCAGCCGAAAAACACCCCATAACCGCTGACTGAGTCACCACCGTCGCATGGTATACGGATACAAGCGTTCAATACCTTATTTCCACAATTGACGCGTAAATGAATATACTAAGACTGCAGTGAATGAGTGGAGGGCTGCAAGTTGTTGCTGATACGGTTGAATAATAAATATACTTTCATTTCTTGCGAGATGTGCTGTCAGGCCCAAAATCGGCATAACCGAAAGCGATATTATCCCAGTATACAGCCATTGTTCTCGTTTACTGACCCCAAATAATCAAGCACAATCCTGGTAACGATCACAAATGCTGTCACGATATCGTGGTACCGCGTGGTATTCAGCAGATAGAACGTGTATATCACGTGCGACACCGGTATAGGGAGGCATTATTATGTTTTTAACGTAGACAACCACTGTTGTAGCGCGATGACCAAGAAAATCAGTTCATTCTCGTTCTAGGTGCGGTATACAACCAATCAGTCGTATGAGTGGATAATCCGTCTCCACTTGTTTTATTTTTCTAGCTCGATCTCTCTTAGCTCGACTGTTTTTCGTTAGTAACATTTAAAAAGCGTTCTTTTTCAAAACAAATACCGGTCGTCAAAGCTTGTGACGACCGAGCACCGTAGTTCTTATAACTGTCTTTTGCACTGTGTTTCCTGAATCTCCTTTTTTCCTTCTTTCTTTTTTCCGTTGAACAGCTTGGCTAACGTTAGCTGGGACACCTCTATACATTAGTCCAAAGATGTATTGGGCAACGAGTCGTCTAGTAAACGATCTATGGATGTCACGCGAGAATATCTATAGACTGTCCGCATAGGTTTTTGTGAGGACATCTTTGCAGCATTTCCGCCACGCACGCATAAGCGACGGCCGAATGTCCGAAGCCGGTAATAGTCATTTCATGACAGGGAGTACTTACGAAGAGAAAGATGAATTATTTATCGACTGACGCTCCTGTTGGCGACACTTGAGGGCGGATGCAGATATTTCGCAAGAACGCCGATAAGAACTGTTAAATAATTAGCGCGTCAAAATGAGGGGGTAAGCTACATAAGCACCGAGTCTAGAATTCGAAACCGTCGGCGACGAGAGACATCAACGGCAGCGCTATATCAGAAAAACAGTTGCGCGCTTGGAAAAGGAATGCGCGCCCATACGATGCTTGAGTAAAGATGAAAAATAACAACAATAATAAACGAGCAAGGAGACAAAAAGAGAACATAACAGGAGGAGAAGCCTTGTCGCACTGTTTCCCGACTATACATTCGTGTGTATATGTACACAGTACGAATGGCCGTACATGTCTGTAAAGCTTCACACATGAAGGACCTCCAACACACACACAGAGGCACACACACGCGCGCGCGCACGTGTTCTCGTACGCTCTGTCAAGCTCGTAATGAGGAGAAAGAAATGATCAACTCGAACAAACTCCTCGCCTCAGCAAAGTGGAACACCCGTATGAAAAACGCACTAAACATAAAAAAAACAACAACAAATAACAAAGGAACGGCGTGTTTAGCAATGGCAAGAGTTGGCACTGTTATAGACATGTGCATGGCACACATGACACCCGCGAATTGCTTCCTATATTGTGCGCACATGTGGGAACGACTGGCTTATGCGAGACAGGTGTGCGGCCAACATTGCATGTGGTATATAGAAGACTGCCGCGCCTGAGGTGAGCGTTTGCAGACACCTCTAATGTACTAACGTCTTAAGATAAATGTTATCCAGGTGCATAGCGTGCATTTCAACATATATACGCGTGCTCAGTGCGTTTGCCATAAACTGATTCATATAGACTATAATCTACGGCACCCTACGGCTAAGGAGGTTTCGTGTTATAGCCGTGTCGGCGGAGGAGCTGCACACATGCCACGCTGTCCTCTTCAAACACACTTTTGTAAAATACTTCGGACACCGAAGGACGGATTAAATGCCTGCTAGACTATACTATTTCCGACCACAAAACTTCGATATCACCGGCCTCCCCAACAGCACACCTTTCGACCTTATCAACATATATGCTGAACGACAACCCATCATTTTGTTTGAAAAAGTTTCGCGCCGAGAGCACCCGTGCGCAGTGACATGAGTGACGTTCAAGAGTGGTCGTGAAGGAGAACAACTACAATGTCTGATACAGCAGAGGTCAAGCATGAAGTCGAGTACGAGGCGAGGGGACGTATAGAAACATTTCTTTCTTTTCTTTTTTTTTAGAATGACTCCCTCTGACGCAGCCACTACAGCCACCCTGCGCTTCGGAAATGAAAAAAAAAAAACAACAGAAAAAACAAAAACAAACCTGCTGAAAGGTACGGCAAGCGCTTAGGGATAATTGTTAGCCGTTCCCGTCACGTGTTTAAGCTCCCATTATCTATCTGTTTACGCGAGAAGGACTGAACCCATGGCTTCAGTAATGTTGCTGCACCGTACGAACTTCGTTCTCCACACAGCTGTTAATCCCGGTCACTTCGTTTCATCCACATTCCCCGGTTATAGAGGAAGCCTGGTGCAAGGCCGATCCATATCTGCTTTTCCGTAGATTTATCATCTCTTTGTATCTCGTTGCTCGACACCCAATATGAAAGGCGATAAAGCGCGACAAGAAATCGTGGATTACCGTGAGATTACAAGGCCGTTGTGGTACACACGGGACGCATGGAAACAGAAATAACCGCCGCATAATAGGAGCGGGCATTCCTCAAACACGTATGCACGTCGCTTAACAAAACGCCTCTTTACAGGGAAACACTGGTTCCAACAGCACGTCGTTAGTGAGGCAATAAAGAAGATAAACGAGCACACACACACACACAAAAGAAAAAAGAACGAGGGTACGAAGACCTTTCCACAACAACAAGGGCATGATACAGAAGGTCCGCGCGCAACTCTCGCATTTCGTCGTCAACTTGCGGCCGAACTAGCCGTAAACGAGCACGTGTCCTGCAAGCGGTTCTCAAGAGCCGTCGTATACCTCGCGTTTCGCCGTGCACGCAGTGTACCGATAGCCATCGCCAAGACGCGGAGTGCCTGACGGTCAGTTCCAAACGGGCCGACCCTTTCCTGGGCGCGCAATAAGCTACAGGCAGCTCGCAGGACAGCGCTAAACCGTGCGACAAAAACCACCACGAGACGCGCAGGCACGCGGCCAGGAAAGGCAGCCAGCGAAACGGGGAGAGAAAAGCAGGCACTGCTGCAAAACAGAGCGGGACGCCGTACACGAATATATAAATAGCAGGACGCGTGTAAAGGTTTAAGAGAGGCAAGAAAAAGGTGGCAGAACGGGAAGTCCATGCTACACGGCGATCTGCACGGGCATTCGCATAGCAGCTGATCCGAGAGACATAATAAAGTCCGCTGATTTCGACTTGTATGCTCGGTGCCAACCAGCACAGATCTCGACGACTGTATACGTATATACAGAACAGCTAGCTGGGCGCATACCTTTCCTTTCATCACTTTTTTTTTTCAGTCGCAAGGAGTGAGTGCATGCTTAATTAACTAACTGATGTTACACTGATATCACTTGTGAATGTTATGCGGCGAAGGTCTGCAGCGTCGTGGCACGGCTTATAAGGCCCTGACGATATGTATACTGATAGCACAAGTAGGTTTAAGAAAACTATGATTTACAACGTCACTCTACATCGGTCGGCGAGCCACTGCCTATTGGGGACGAACTCGATGCGCACGCCTTGTGAAAAGCGCCATATTAAAAAACAAGAAAAACAATTAGAATTGCCCGAAAGCAACAACGCAGGGGTGTCCTTGAATAAAAATACAGTCATCCATTCCGCCTACCTTGTACTCCGTTAATGACATCATGAATGAACATTAATACACGCTGCCTTGAGATCTGGATACGCCATGACTGCTTTCAAGTATTCGAGCAAAAGCCAAATACCTACTTGTTCATTCTAAAGCGCGTGCCTAAAGTCACGCCGCAAGGACCATCAAAATTAACCACTACGCATATAGATGTTAACACCGATCAAAGGCAGCTGCGAAAAAGGCGCGTTTATTGCCTATCAAATGACTGTCCCTTTGTGTATATGGCCCACAAGGAATGCCTTAATGGTCGTCATAAACATCTCTCTCACACGCTACGACTCGTTTGATGCGGTGATAACTACCCAGCCAGCTATTCGGGTGGCTGCTGTTTCAATGAGTGGCGTATTATACAGGCATGACGGCCGTTGCTGTAACGTTACTCAATACGCGCTGTCCTCAAAGAATGCACGTCCCGGTGAAAGACTCGCGTAAGCTGCACGCCAAGCGAATTCTAACGTTCGACGACCGCAAGTAAGGGAAGCGAAGCTAATGATAACATCGACTGAGCTTGGTGGCGTTTAATAGTTCCTGCGCAATGTCTTTTTGAGGAAGCCGAATGCCTACGCGACATTAACATTGTCGGAGACGTTGCAGACAGCCTATACAAGAGATGTAAACGAAGCTCGACATTGGATTAACGCGAGCGGCCGAGCAGGAGTGGGCAAATTTAATTGGTTTTACGGTCTCATGCAGCAATGGACTTGAATAGGCGTCAAGCCAACGTATACACGCAAGTATAGAGGTCTATGCGTGGTCTATAAAAGGGGACATACAAGCGATACACGTAAAAGACCAAAATCATTCAGAAGGCTTGTGAGCCCCATAATAACTGTTTCTCCACTGACTGACGAACGGCTTCGCTATGATTCATTAGTGGATTAACAGGCGTTGCTGCATTACTGTTCGAACGGCACTGCAAATTCGGTCCCAAGTGTTTCCTTTTTTTTTTTTTTTTTTCGTACGCGCTCGCCGTAATCACTGCGAAAGAATTGTGGAGGTATATACGTACATCATGCGTTTTAGTTGTGCGGTGACCTTGGATGCTCGCAAAATGCACGCACTACGGCACACGAACCGAATGTATTCCAACACACCACCGGGATTATTCCAGCGAGACGATGTATATGCGGTGGGCTATATACTATAACAAACGAGAGCACGATTATAAGTAACCAACTCCCATCGTGTATGTATAGAGAAATGAATGATCACCGGAAACTGCGCTCCCCCGAGCCTCAAAGCCGCGCCTATACAGTGCACGAGCAGCCTACAGGGGGATCTGAACTTAGCGAGGAAATTAATTTAACATCAGCACAATGCGCAGAAACCAGATGTGTTATCTTCTGCTCTGTTTGGCGCGACGATGCCAATAAACTCCGCGCGGATTTTCGACGTTCGATTCACTTTTTTTACGCGTGTTAGGATAACGGGCGCTCTTTTTCTCGTAAACAGGGCCATTAAACCAGGCACGCTGCTCGAAAATGACGCGGAGGTCATTGAAGCTGGCATCGGGGTCGAGGCAGTTTGTCGCGCATCTCCGGTGTAGTTCTACACACCCGCACTGGCACACGAACGAACTTTTTTTTTTTTTAATACACAGGATACAAGTGCAGCGCGACTTGAAAAACCGCCACATTCTGTCAGTCGGCTTGTGCTTATATCATTCACTCACTGACTCGTATGCACGCTACATATATGAAAACATTAATCTCAGATCAGTCGTATAAGCTGTCATGCGGAGAATTTGAGAAAGGTATACAGCCGAAAGTCGAGTTTCTACGCATACTGAATAATGTGCAAAGTTTGTTTAATACAAAATATGGTATAGGGGAATGTAGCAAGGTACCCACCCACGTACACGTCCAACACGATTCGGTAGTCGAAGCTAAAGTTCGTCATAACGGCATATTATGCCCACTTGCAGTAACGAGCAGTGCGCAGATGACGTTGTTTCAAAAATGTTCCCTCTCCTGAGAACATGAAGAATTTTGTTTAAAAAATCACATCACTTAGGTGTCAGTTTTGTTGGGAGTCAGCAAAATCTACGTTCCGAGTTATTACAAATGACCACCTTTCTTTGCATTCTTAGTGTTATATAGTGCCACTGAAGGCCAAATACAGCTGCTCTAATGCTATAACCCACTGATGTCGCTCCAAGGTAGCAGCAAACATCGAAATGTCCACCAACGGGAGCCGTACAGCAAACGGCATATAGAATTGGAAAAGATCCGCGAAATCTATACGAACAGCCTATGACTCGTCAGCTGACAGTGACGTGGAGCAATTCACAACGCGTCACTAAACGTCGCTCGACCATGAACATCTTTACTATTGTGGGTATACAGTTTCGTCCAATACTCTCTACTCTCGCAGGAATTACTGCTCTCAACTCAGACGTCAGGAACGGTGAAATGAACGAATGAAACAAATGAAGAAAGAAAAAAAAGGATGTACAAGACCAACTCTGAAATGACGTGCCAATTAGAGGTGTCTAGAGCATACGCGGTCGCCGCAAAAGCTGATATCACGGAGGAAAAAAAAAAAACGCAAGAAGGAACTGACAAGATAGATCGGCGGTGCAGCAAGCATCAGCGCGCATCACGCCGTTGACACCGTGCCTTTCTATACAACCGCGCGGGCCGAACCGGTGTCCTCCCTCACGGCGAGAGCAGCAGCAAATAAAGCAGGAAGCGTCCGTTTTATGGGCGCGTATAAATTACAGCAGCCAAGCCGTATAATGACGCCGACAGCGTGTATTTATCCGGCCATCTTTAAAACCGCGCCGACGGTTCCCGAAGGGCCGGGCGCGCAGAGCACCGACCGCTCCACGAGGAGAGAGCGCGCACGCCGTCGCCGTACGTCGTAAAGGCCCCTAAAACGTGCGGCTACCGCTCTCGTAAATATCGGCCGCGGCCGCCGGACAGGAACGGCCACGGAGGAGCCCGCCGTTCGACCTCGGCTCGGACTCCGCGCAGGCCACGTTCGGACGCGCGATCTCTCGGTACCGAGCGTAACACGCCGTTCTCGCGACAACCAACAGACAGTGAATAATGGTACTCACGAGTGACGACGCTGCAGAGCTGGGACGGGTAGTGTCGTTGCGGGCTCTCTTGTGAAGTTTCTCGCGGCTGTGTCCAAACAAGTAGCGCAGAAGAAGACGAAGGAGGTTTTCAGTCGATCTGGTTCTCAGGTTTTGTTTCGCTACGGCTCCAAGAGGAAGAGGAACTCGTCAGCGCCCGACGGGATGTTCCAACTCAAACGTTGTGGTCGCTTCCCGTCCAGAAGAACTCCGAGTGCCGAAGAGGTGTGTGTGTGTGTGTAGACAACTTGGCAGAAATATTATACACGGTCTTTTCCCACCACCACGGGAGACGAAGAAGGTTCGTCGTCGTCGTTGTTAGTAAAACAACAAGGTTCGCTCGCTCACTCGCTGTTTCTCTCGAGAAAACAACACACACACGCGGCACGCCGTGTCCTCGCGCTGTGCGCGCATCAGCCCATGGCTGGCAGGGGCGCACTCGACGATGCTGAAGCTGCCCGAGTACACAGCGACGACGACGACGCGGTCCGACGGCGTCGCGACGGGTACTCGCTGCTGCTGCTGCTACGGGCGGTGCGACGTCGTTGCAGCTTCATGGCTCCGCTCACGCGCACACACGAGTAAGCCAGCGCGGTGGCTCCCGCGCACGCACGTGCACGTCGGTGCGGCTGACGGACTGCTGCTGCTGAGGCCGGCACGGCGCGCGACTACGCTCGCCTCGGCAGGACGACGTGGCGGCGAACCGCGGCATCCCGGCGCGCTCCCCAATGATCACTGTTTGAGCGCGACTCCCTCTTTTCTGCTGCCGAGCTCCGCTTTCGTTTTCTAGGCGGCAGTCAAGCCAGCCCCTCACCGCCTGCCTGCCTGCGCCTGCCCCGGCGACGCTGCCGCCACCACCGCCACCGCTGCCGCCGCCTCGGGCGTGCCTTCTCTCTCTCTCTCACTCAGGCCTCGGCTATTACCCTCTTCCTCCCCGTGGATGCCTCCCCCCCCCCCCCCCACCTTTACACTCGGCGCGCACGCAGCGCTGTTCGATCGGACGCGTCTTTCTTTTTCTCTCTCGCTTGCCCAACACCGAAGTGGTCTTCCTCCTCTTCCTCGTCTTTGCCCTTCTCTCCCATCTCGCCCGCGCGGGAGAACAGAATCGCAGTCTCGCAGAGTGTGGCGAGCACAAAGCCCGTACCGCCATCTGGAGACGGAGCGCCAAGCTTGCTCGCGAGCGGTTGTCCGTCCCGTCCGGAAAGTTGGGTTGGGTTTGTTTAGCGAAAAACCGTCCCGCGATGTTGCGTGGCAGCAGGAACTTGACCGCACGCCGAATCGATGCGACACGTTTTGTAGGTGGTTGCCTTCTCGGCTTCTCAGTCGTCGAAGAAGAGGAACTAGAAAAACCGCTCATTTTCCATTTCTGTCTCTGTCGTAGAAAAACGCGCGCGAGCGAGAGAGAGACTCATCATAAAGAAAAAAGAACCGGGAGGCCGTCGTCGAAAGCGCTGCTTGCCGCATGTCAGAAGTTACCACGCACGTAAATGGCCCGCGCCATTCGCTATTTACTACGGGCGCGCCGCAAACGACCCCCGAAGTTGTATTTGTACACGCTCCGCGCTCGAGCGCGCTCCTTCCCTCTCCCTCTTCCATTCTGACTCTCTCGCTCTTCCAGCCCTGTAAAATATGGCCTGTAAAGTGTTGCGTTTATAGAGCAATGGCTACGAACGATAAAAACACGCTTCATTCAAAGCTCTCTCGCGAGGTTGGATTCGAGAGTGCGGCGTTCAGTAAACGGCTCTTGAATGCGGGCCAACAGCGCTCGTCATTAACCGCAACCACCAGACACGCCGGTGAAGAAGAGCGACACGCATCTCGCACGGCTTTCGTGCCACAGAGAGGTACACGGCATCCGATACTCTTTACCTACTGATGAGCTACGAACAAATCGTTGTCTGTAAACATCAGCACGGCGATAACTTACACTAGGGGGGGGGGAGTCTAAATTTCTAGGGGCAGAGGAGAAGTGGTTGTCATTTAAATATTTTTATTTGTGTCGTTGGGTGCGTAGCGTAGGAATAGCAAAGTTTACGACTCCAACACTCGTGACAAAGATTGCGAAAAATTACCTCACTTCGCACAATGACTAAAGACGCATTTATGAAGAGACAAAGCTAAAAAGTCGGGACTACATAAAAACCTGGGTGGTCATCGTATTCACCCGTACTTTCTTTCGTGTGGAAGTCGTGGTTTCTTCACCACAAGCCGGCTATGGACGATGTGTCCCTTCGCGTACATACACTTCTTCCGGTGCCACTAAACAAAATTACCCGTTATATATATAAAGAAATCGTTACGAGTTAAGGGGATGCCTTCACAAACACAAGGGGAGGTATACACCCCCCCCCCCCCCCCTTACGGTGTGTGTAGGGAAATCACTGCAACTTCAGAATATGCTGCATTTCTCCTCAAGCCAAGAGAAAGCCAGCCGTTTAATCTCGAATATCGATAGCGTTCTTCTATGCTTGATCTACACTGCCTTCTCCGTCGTGCTCGAACTGCTAGGTAACGTTGCATCGCAACTTCGAGTGTAGTCGTTTGTATTCGTATTATCAATCCCGTGATCTCAATTTGCATTACTCGTTTGGCTTCTTTATCTCTCCTCTTTCTTTTCTTTCTTTTGTCTTTTACATATGCCTAGCGAGCCAGCGTGCATACAGGCGGCAAATACAGGCGACTCATACACTGGAAGCTGAAAAAACGAGCTGGGTTGTGCAATGCCCCCCAACAAGCATGCAGGTCCAATCGCTGTCCGCGTGGTATTTCCTTATGCGCGCATATTTCCAAAGTACAGAAGAACAAAAAAAGACTTAAACGAGAAAAGAAGCCCCTCGAGCAAAACGCCCTGCCTTATATCTGCCACATAGCTCAGCGCCAAACATTGAAATGCTCCTCGCGCGTACCCGGCCACAAGGATGCCGAAGCCAACGGCGACCAAGGTCTCGAGTTGGCAACGTTCCTTATGGCGGAAGTGGCAAAGTGATGACAGCTGAGGGAAAACATGCGCGCCTCTAAAGGAGCCATTAACGAGGCGCCGCTATCACACTGCAGAAGCCACGGAGGTGTTGCGTTATACATATATAAAGCAAGCCAGTCGCGTATATATATGCAGTGCTGCTGCACCTAAACGTAAACACCTCAGTATGTTCGGGTTCCGCGGCATCTTACAGGCTGCGGATTCTGGCGCGTTCGTTATACCCGCGCGACGGGTTTCTTCCCACGTCGGGACGTGAGTCCAATGAAAAATACGTTTCCTTGACGAGCGCGTTGGCTTTCAGGCTGCTATAAGCCGAAGGAAAGCTGCAGTTCGGGCGTGCGCAACCTTCTATGCAGCGTGAACGCGAGGCATCAGGCGTGAACTCGTTAGCCTGGCATTGTAATCAAAAGTGGCTGACGTCAGCGCGCGGCGAGGGCGCTTACACGAGTAACCGGTGTGACGGTTCAGTAACTTCACAATGGCGGACCAGAGTTGTGGAATGGCGATTTCGTAGAACCTCGTCCACGGCAAGTGCCTAAGGCCCGCCTTGAACAAGAATTCACAATGTGAACTTACAGATCGTACGGACACGCTTGTATACTGTCATCGAAATATGAACCTATTGAAGCGTCTGAGTTCACTCTCTCAACCATCTCTCCCCTTATTAAATAATGTGAGAGATAGACCTAAGGCTTGGTTTATAGGGCTTTGGAGAAGCAGGGAACGTGTTCAAAGATGTGTTCATTTGGGGTTGGCGGAGCAGAGCTGAATCAATAAAAACTGAGATCAAACAAACTTGAATTTCCGTCGACGATGTGCGCAACAATCACAGATGAGTGTTCTATAACAGCGCCTTATGACATTAAAATACAGTGCAACACGGCAGGCAGATAAGTAAGGGAGGATGAGGAACGAAAAAAAAATATATAAAAAGAAAGAAAGAAAGGAAGAAAGAAGAAAGGAAGAAAGAAAGAAAGAAAGAAAAACTTCACACTCGTGTCTCCCAGAACAGCACCGCGTCTAATCTGCCCGTGTTTCTTTTTTTTTTTTTTTTCAGTTAATAACGTGGTGGTTTTAATGTAAAACCATCCTTACTATAAAAAGCCGATGTACTACACTGCCAAAGAAGCAAACTTCACTGTATACAAAGACTACGCGGCGTTCAGAATTTGCCGTCACGTTTGCAAATTTAATTTTTTTAAGAAAGGGTAATGAAGCAATAAAAAGAACCAGGAAGCACAGGAACGCAGTTCTTACTGAATGTAGGTCCAGCTGAGGATCTAATGAGAAATAACTCCCTGCTTCAGACAAGTGTCGCTCTTTGTTGACGTGATTTCCATTGAAAAAGAAAAAAAAAAGTCATAATAATATAAGTAAAGACCCAAAAGAATACAGCTGGTGCCTTTCTAGCATGATATTAACGCCCACCTATTGTGTACCGAACTAAAAAGCCTTACGGGTACAAATAACTCCTTCATCGTGCAAACTCCTCTCACTATGTTCTGCGAGTCAAAGATCTACCGATAACAATACGTCCGTTTCAGGGCAGCACTCCTCACGGAGCCGGAGGGACGCTCATCTTCGTCGAGACGCGACTAACCGCGGTGCTCGAGAAGGCGGCGCTGTCGCCATCTGGTGGATGGAGGAGAAACTACGGACATGGTGGTGGGTGACTCCTCTCCTTCGCTCTCTTTACCGCCTGTCACGCTTTTCCGGTGTTTTTTTCTGCTCGTCTCTGTTTGCGCCGTTTGACGCACTGTATACGTTATCTTAATCTGCCGTCGCAATGAATGATAACAAGGCAGAGAGTGCAAACGCGTTTCTCCTGTTCGCCCGTGTCATATTATATGACATCCTCCGTCTGCAAGCTGTATCGCATTGCAGAGGAAATGTACGGTATCGCTGAGCGGTCGATGTTGCGACTTGTCTCCTGATGTTCCCACTAAAAAAAAAGGGCATTATCAAACTGTCATGGCAACGATGTCTCGGCAACGATAAAATAAATACTAGATAATGAAGAATCGATGGCGTCGCGTAGGTTCACGGAACCTGCTGACCTTTCAACCCGATGTACCGTCATTGTCGTCAGTGCATTCCTCGGGCCATCTAATGCAGTTAAGAGTGGCGCTTAAATGAGCGCTGATAAACAAATGGAAATCAGTGAGTCAGGCTTCGGCAGCATGAAGACTGACACTCTTACCATGACAGGAAGCTTGGTAAGCTAGAAAAGAGGCCAAAAAAAAAACAGAAAAAAGAAAAAAAAAGACCGGGTTATTATATATGCTCTTCTATCACCAGCTCACCGTGACGTCACAGATTTTGACAACGTCAACTAGGGTATAGCCAGCAATTCACCGGTAAATAACGACTATAATTCACTCAAAAGGAAGCTATATGGCTCAACCTAGCAAGTTTAGACAATTTTGTCTGCTTCAGAATGAACCGAAATACAAGAAACTATCTCGAAATAAGTAATGTCGCAGTGACGTACCAGTGCTAAGTCTTCGTCGCGAGAGAAAAGGAAATTAGCAAGTTTCGCCCTAATTTTCTTTACGAATAATCAACCTTTTCCCGCCGAATGAATTAAAATAGGGTTGAAGAAAAAAACATGCTTTATTAGCTTAAACTGCTTTCGCAATGGTCTTTAGTGCCCTCTTTTAAGGAATTCCATAAAGCGGCTGTGTGCATATAAACCTTTGGGACGTTGTACTTTGCCAGTCATCCACTCATGTGTATAACTTCTAGGTGTTGATATCAGTTACCTCAATATTGTCTTCCAACCGTCTCGTGCGCTTGTGCGCGGGCGCGCATGCGCAGGCAACCTCATTTACTCTCGCCGCCACAGCAAGACGCGATTGCTTTTATGTCGACACAGTCACGCATGAAAAAAAAAATGTAAGCAGATACGAGTTTTACAAGTTTACATATAAGCCTGCAGAACAAATAGAGAAAGAAGTTACTGTTGGGCCGTCAAAGCGGCTGCATGACTGCCGGCCTGTTTATCGGCTGTGTATATCGATGCAGCACGCGAGACCACCTTAATCTACATATTTTCGCGGAATATATATATATATATATATATATAAGAAAATCAGAAGCCCAACTTCGCGGTTATATATATATATATATATATATATATATATATATATATATATATATATATTACTTTAGCTCAGAGCCTTATTTACTCTTTCGAAGCCTTCAATAGCCGGTCACAGTCAAATCCTGAAATACTCAGGACAGGTTTTATGATTATTCCAATAAAAAAGGCCACGCCACACTTTACTACAGGATTAAAATACGCGTGCCCATTAACGAATGCGTTTAGCACAAAACACGGATTACTAAAAGGTTGCAATAACAAACAAAAGCAGTGGGAATGAAAAGCACGCTCTCATTCAAGAGTGCGCATTTCTGATTTTTTTTTACAAGCGAAAGTTACGTTAAAATGGTAAGGTAAGCTTAACGTAGCGACGGCTAACCAATTTTATTATCAATTGTATTCAAAATAGCGCACCTATACAATTTCTAAAATAGGCTTTCTCGCTCACCGAAACACAGGCAGTGCGTCAACGTGCAAAAAAAATTATGTGCATAATAGTGCACATTAAATTATCACAATCTGTACATAGACAGGCAGTGATATTACTGTAAAATTTAAAAAATAAGAACACGCGCAACAGTAAAATGCAGATTAGGTTACTTCATACTTAACTGCTTTGCTGGGCGTCATTCACCGTCGCTTGTTTGCTCGCTTTCATAATTTTAGGGCCAATATGATGCGCTACTCTCCTTGATTAACTGAGATGAACATTACAGTGCCTATCCCGAAAGTGGCCCAGCAGTAGCAACTTACAGTGTCACAGTGCAACCCTATCACAACGCCCTACGCCATAACATACGCGAATATATGCACCATGAAATGTCATTATCATGGATATCAGCGTAAAAACAGAGACATCAATGAGAAGCTGGGTCACCTGCAGTCGATTGGGCTGGCGCCTCTTCGCACGAACCAGTGTTTGATATTAAATATTTTGTTAATGCATGTGACATGGGGTATCATTCACAAACACGTCCATGTGCGCAAAAAATATTCGTACGAGCGCGCCGCGCCAGCCGCCTTCGACGAGTTCATGACACATTAAGGTGATAGACATTGACAATCCGCTTCAGAATATAGCTTTTCAAATGTGACGAACTTTCACTTCCGTTTATTACGGCAAAATCTGGACACTCACAGAACAACTAAAGTGGCACAAACTCTTTACTACGGTGTCTCTCGTAGCCCAGGCAGTAGTCCTGGCCCGTTAAAAACAACCAATCAATCGATCGATCATTTCACATTTCACTAAGCCTAGCAGATGTTAGAGCACGGTGTGATATAGCACAGACACGTCGTGTGATTGAGCTACAAATACTGAGAACTGACAGGCACATGCCTCGACAGACACTTCGCAAGGACAACACTCTCGCGCTGTGCGTCTATTTGCTCGTCCACGTTAGCTTTTCTCCTACTTCAGCTCATCGACATTAGCCAGCTAGTCTGTGTAAATATCCTTCAGCCCAAAAGCTCGCCATTCCACACGGAACTGACCCTCCAGCAACGCTACGCAAATTGTTCACCCGCGTCTGCTCCGCCACGCAGCACTAGAGTGAAAGGAGCAGCCTAACGCTCGCAAACCTCCGCCGCTCCGCGAGCTCTTTGAGTTATACGCACTGCTTCCTTTAAAGTAAGGCCAGACAAGATATATAGCGTTACAGTGCGTCACTCACACAGAACACCATTGCTTAGAAGTAGTACTTGCAGTTGTTGTGTGATACAAATGCCCTTATTAACGTGGAAAATGTAGAATTGAATACCTCCCATGCAAGCTTATTACGGAAAACGATAGCTCCGTACGCTATGCAAAACGCTGTGGCGTAACTAGAGGATACGATTCGTCTATACGAACGAGTCTATTATACGACACGTTACTTTTTTGCCCTTAGGCAATAGTTTTGTCAAAAACCGCGGCTTTCGCCAACAAAAGCGTGCGTCGCCCGTTATTCGTGCAAATGCCTCCTCGTCGTTTACTTTCAGGGTTGCCTAAAACGTATACAAGATAAAACATGATGAACGTCTGGAAAAAAGGCATGCCATGCGAAAGTAAGCAAACGCGCTGAGTAATTAAAACATATCTAGCGAAACCAAACTCACCAGTATAGCTCTCCCTCCTCGGCTCAGGGGAGTGATAAAACGGCGGTCGAGCCTTGGTGGAAGCGCAGGATCACTTTGCAGACGCGGCGGTGACAGTTTCCGCCGTTGACTCCACGCAGATTCGGATACCAGTGCACCTTGTCCCGGCGACGTTCGACAACACTCGGACTCGACCGCTGGTTCGACACTGCAAATGGTTCTGAGGTCAAAGGTCGTCGCGAGGCGATGCCTGCAGCGGGTGGTTGCGTTGGGCGGTGCTTCCGAGGAAGAGGAAACGTCTTCGGCGCACCTGAGAAGAGACAAAGGAGCACGACAGGTATTGGTCGGCGACCCCGTGACACCCAAGAGAGCAGGGGTGGGTGGGGATATATGTCGGCAACTTGGTGCTTGTGTGTGTACGTTGTCCATATCCCTCTTAGGTGCAACAGGGGCCAGCACCAACATCGGGAACTGACGCAGTAAACGAATACGAGAAAAAAAAAAGTGAGCGAAAGAAAGACGTCTTCCAACGAACCATGGCACCCCAAGTCATCTTGTTAGTCGAGAAACAAAAAAAAAAAAAAAAAAAAAGAAAAAGAAAGCGCCATATGGCAGGCGAGGAAGTCGCGATGCCTGCTGGCATTCGCGCATATAGATGTTTGCCGCGGTAACTAGACTCCTCCCCGACCCTTTCAAGCTCTCAGCGAAGAAAAGAACAGGAAAAAAAAAAAAAGATACACATAGTCTAACAAGCAGCGTGCGTTTCTTGTATATATAGCGAACGCTGGCTGCGTCCTCACACAGAAAAAAAAATGAAACTCGGCCCGGTCCCAATCATGCGCCAGCGTCGGGAAGCTGTAAAAAAAAAGCAGCCCTAAAGTTCAACGGCACCAGAAATCTCCTCTAATGGCCACCGCCGTCACTTCCAGGCTTCGCTCGAAGCGGCGCGGGACGGGCGGGTCCTTCGTGCTCGCCGCAGGGTGGATCTGCCCAAAGTCTTGCCGGGACACGGCGTCGCTTTGTTTATCTTTTATTTTGTTTTTCGGCGCGCCCGAGCAGAAACAAAGGAGGCAAGAAAAGGGAGCATGCGTCTAGCCGCTGTGAAGGCCGGCCCGTTTCGCCAAGGGCGTTCTTTTCACGCCACCGCTGATGCCGCGTTTCAGCGCAGGGTTCCTTCTGAGGCACGGCCGCTCGTGCCCGAGGCCACCGAGTGAGACTGCGAGGTTCGGCGCCGAATGCAGCTCGCGCGGCCCCTTTCATCTCCTTCGACGTCCTGCTGTATAGTCATATACTGCCGAATTAGACAGAAAGAAGGAACGTTTGAAAGGTGCGCGCACTATGGCGCTGCGGCTCAAATTCTAGGGCGGTTCTATATAGGTGTAACGATGACCGGGGCGACGATGCTTTCGGGACGACCAGACCACCCGTATAGTGAGGCGAGAAGTAACAGGCAGAAAACAGCGAGGAGATCAACGCGAAATTAGTGAGACGTTATCGCAAGGCGGTATATGTTCGGAACGGCATGTATAAAATGGCAACCAGACGAAATGGATTTCCGACGTATTTTCAGCGTATGTAGTGTCACCACAGAGTCGGCGCGCCTATTTAGCGCCTCACAATGACTACGCTTTTGTCATGGCTGAAGTATACTTGCCGTGGCAACCACATGGAACAAATCCGGAATAACAGTGCGCGTCGTCGCACAGTCTCAAATAGAAGCGCTGAGTGGGGCTATGCAGTTCCGAAAGTATACGTCGGAAATGCGCTGAGGTATGGCCACCATTAGACTGAAAATTGAGTTCTCGATGTTCGGGGGAAAAAAAAGCAACTAATGAAAATGCATTCTCCGGCACGCAATAGTAAGCGATATGCAGTATTAAACATAGGCTTCTCTCTCTCTCTCTCTCTCTCTCTCTCTCTTTTTTTTTTTTTTGCGCCCCTTGCAGTTGGAAGCACATTCTGCGAGCTTCAAGGTGTCACCTAACTTTTCTCGCTAACTGTGGCGTCAGCTGGCCGCACTTCAACTCGCAGTGCGCTCGGCAGTTGTAATAAGACACGACACGCAAGCAGCATCCCACACATCCAATAACTTTGACGTACTCGATTTGATTTGAGTCCACGTGCCTAATTCGTCCTCGAATGCGTGTTGACTTATTCGCTCTCCGACACAACCGCCTTTCCGGGGGCAGCGCGCGCGCGAAGAAGAATCGTTGACATTCCAAAGATCTGACGCATCCGCGCTCGAACTGTGTTGACGAGAGAAATCGTGTTCGTTTCCAAGGCCCGAAACTGCGCGCCTCCACCATTTGCCCCCGAGGCTCTCCGGAACATATTTTTACGACGCAGTTAAACCCATCGATAAAGTTACGCGCCACCACGCTGCGATGAACGAACGTCTCCGGGAAAGCGCCGATGAAAAGCGGGCGGCGGCGGCGGCGGATGACAGAAGCGAGCGGCCGCCGCTAATGCAACAGCAGCGCCCCGAGGCGACGCAGCCAGCGCCATCTCCCAAAGCGCTGCTGGCGGCTAGCACGGCGGAGAAGAGGAAAGTCGAGGAAAGCGGGAATAATAAGCTGGATTATTCAGAGTTGGGGAGCGCCGTGCCACTGGACTGGTTTGTCGCGCCGGACTCGTATTGGTCGGCGCGGCCATCGCTTCCTGTTTGACGCGAGGGGTCACGGCGAGCGGTTCCGGAATGCCCCAATGATCGAACCAACGGTAGCCGGCGAAAGAGCGCTTCGCCGAGGCCATTGGAGGACGGAAGAGTGGAGAGGACAGACAAGCGAGGGAGAACGCGGAAAGAGTGGTTAATCCAAGTGGCCTCGACGGCGCGGTACCCGTCCTCCGGCCGAGCGCGATTCGGCGGCGGCGTCGAGTGGAGCGGGCTGATTTGATATGCAGCGAATTCAAAATCTCTCGCGGCTCCGATTAATCGCGAAGAGGGTTCCGCTCGCGGTTGGAAGAGCGTGACACGCCGACTGCACGGAGAGGAATGCGGGTTTGCGTTGCGGCGTAGTGCTGACTTCGATGTACGAAAACATCTCCTTGCATTGCGCATCAAATGGTCCTCGAAATAACTCCGATATTCAGGGGGCCGCCGCACGACATACTCGCATACGCTTCTTAGGGGTTCGATGTCGTAATACAGACCAAGCTCGTTGCTGCAGGTACTGTTGTATGAAATGCATTGCGTTGCATTGGTACTGTTGTATGAAATGCATTGCGTTGCATTCAACGAAGTATAACACACAGAGGAATACATCGCTGTACGATATTATCACTAAAGAGTATGAAATTTTCGCTACGCGGAGACAGACTCGCTTTGTCTTCATGCATAAAATATGTGCAAGCGAACGCCGTCGCCCGAATGGAGTGCCGGCGGCAGATTTGGTTTGTGAATGGAGTTTTATTTCAGTTGGCGAGACGTCGAGATTAGCTTCATGCACGCCGAGGAAACATCTGCTTATAGAAAGGCAAACAAAGATAAAATCGCAATTTCTAAACATACAGGGTTTATCAGGTATATAACATCCGCGACGTAGCTATACGCTGGCAGATGTACAGAAAGGAATTATCGCGAACAAAGCCAGGGTATTTTAACCATGCATGGCCGGTATACTGTATAGCGATTCCTCCTGCTCGATTCTATGTCCCTCTTATCATCCACCCTTCCCAGCTGCAGCTGATCCCGGTAATAACGCGGGCGAAGCATCAGTCTGACTGGTGATGAGCGAACAGGAATGACAGTGGCATAGAATCGCTATATTATGCTGCTCTAATAAATTTAAAAAATATACCTTTTCGCGCCTAATCAGTGGTAAAAGCGGTGCTCCGCGTACATTATCAGCGGCGCAGGCTGGTCACGAACGGTATAGATGATAAAAAAAGTAATAGAATCGAGGGAAATGACTCTCCATATCAGGATTATATCTTACGCAGCATCACTTCCGATATGGCCCTTTTCAGCACTGCCTTTCACAATTAATCGCAATTCCCAGTGAGAAGTGCGGCTCCGCGCGTTGATATATCGATGTGTGCGACATCAAACTAACATTCGCACGACCGATTGTAACATATGTCACAGTATATGAACGCAATCACACTGTAAAATGATTTACACACCTAAAAGTAAAAAAAAAGTGTAAATTGGTCTATAACTCACACCCTTACACCATTTTGGTTGCAAGGGTATGAGAGACCGATTTACAGCCTTTCTCGCTTTTAAGGGTGTAAGTGATTTTACTGTGTACGCTTACGTACATGCATAGGCGCTCCACAAAACTCCACATCAAGCCTGTGTGGTCCAATCAAAGACTTACTCGCAAAGAAGCTAGTTATACTTTATCACATCAGAACTCCACTGACACCGAGACTTGGTTGTTTAAGACTGGACGATCCGCTTCCCCACATTGTGCTTTATGTGGTGAGATCAGTGATGCCCAACACTTTAACTGGTTATGCCCACAGTTTGACACAGAAAGACAGGCGTTGCTTCACAACATATACATAAGTGAGGCCTTACACATGCGAGCTGTGAAAATCTATATTGTACGCTGAAGGGCCCGCAGTAATCAGGAAAATAGTTCTGCGGCTATTGAGTACGCATGCGCCGTACTCCAGAACGTGAATGCGCCACTAACTCCAAAGATCTACCTATACATTTATATATATACATTAGAGCACTGGTCGTGATTTCTCGGCCTGGGCTCGGTCCGGTCTCAGCACTTGCAAATGTTCAACCGTCTCAGCCTGGCCAGGTGGCTCAAAGCGAGACCGGGCCCGGCCCGACCCGACCGCAAATCAGGCCCGACCGAGGCCCGAACATACCGTCCAGAGCAAGCTGTTTCAAATAGCAATAATTGATGTTTTGTTGGCGCATGCTTAAGTACATGAACCTTCAGTAATTTATTTTGCAAGAGAGACAAATTCCGGGTGGAGAAAGATGACCATACATAGAGGGTACGAGGAGCGTTTATTCAGCTTCGGCATATACTGTACTTATTTTTCTGCAAATACGTGTAGCGCGCGGTAGGAATGGTCAAGAGCGTTATCTGGCAGATTTTGTAGCAGGCAAAATTATTTGCAGCACCTGTCCTCACTTCAGGTTGCCATAGCAAGAGAAGCAGATGATGAAAGCCAGATTTATCGCTTTTGTTGCAGATACAGTCAAACTTGTGTATAAGGAACCGCCATTTCCGTGAGACACAATCCCTGATCGGTGTTCACTGAAGTTCATAAAGATCTAACCTTTTAATTCTGCCCAAACACAGCGTCACGCGCACATATGCACATGACACACGTAGAGAGACCTCTTATAGCGATCATAAAATTTCGCAGCTGTTGTACGTGCGCTCGCTTAGCAATTCCAAAGCAAGGAAATTGTGCAGAGCGCTATTTTAACAAGTAGTACACGTGATTGTATATAGCGCCATATGTTTAGCCCCTTGAAAGAGAAAAGTGACATCCACCCGAATGTGGCACTACAAGCTTCGCAGATGAGCAACAATTCGTCCTGGTCCGGAATAAATGGGTTTCCTTTGTATCTTCGTGTCACGTTCGGGTGAAGGACAACTTTCCCTTTCATGAACCTTTCTTCGCCTTGCGGGATTCTGCAGAACTGATTGACATATGTGCATAGCCCCTTATGTGCTTATAAAAGCACAGAAAGAAAAGATAGTGAGATGCTTTACCTGGAACATTTTTGCAGTGAGATGGAAAAACTTTACTGGAAAGAGAGTTTGATCCACTTAACTTAATTCTCGCCCGTTCCGCATAAATCAAGCCGCAAGAAGCAAAACGAATTCGGTGTTCCAGATAAAACTTATCCAAATAAGCGGCTTGTCTCACATAAAAACAATACTCGTTCTATTTTTGATAAAATATCTGGAACAAATACGCATACGCAACCTATCTCGAACCATACAGATTAAGAGTGTACACCAAGGAACAAGACCGGCCCGACCCGAGCCGTCCTTCTTACAAAGGAGGAAGCCGGGGCTAAAGACTGGAAGGCCTGACGAAGGCTTTGGCTTCCCTGTGCAGTTTGACATCATATAACGCATAACTGAAAATGTAACAATGTAAACACAGAATCTCAGATGAACATACAGTTATTACAAAGAAGAAAATAACAAGCAGACATCAGTAAAGTGGCGCTATACAAAACACAAGTCATAATCAATTAAATATTGTTTGGTTTGTTTTTTTAAGTATACGCTCAAAGACACACCAAAATTAACATTTGTTGACACCTTATTAAGAATTGAAATTATCTGATAATTTAATTTTTATTTGCCATAGTTAGTACGTGTTTTAGGGACCTGGTGGATTTGTGTACGAAAATAGTATGCGTCGTTAGACACAGGATATAGTTTTGTACGTGTAATTTACTATTTTTGATACATTGCAGCAAACGAAAAGGGTAGACCTGATTCGCTTTAAGCAGATCATACCTGCAAAATAACGGCAACGTGGACAAATCTTTCCGACGGCCATAGTAGCCATGGATGTACCGCAGGGCTCTCTTCTGAAGTATTAGTATAGTTTCTGATAGTTTGAAGGAGTAGTGGTTGCCCATACTAGAACACATACAGTAGCGTAACCTAGAGTATATAAGTGCATAATAGATCTGCAGTCTTAGCCACACAGGTACCAGATTAGCTACTTTGTAGAGACAGCTCCAATACTTTTATTACTTATTTCAGATGTTAATTTGGATATATGTGTGTTTCAGGAAAGGTTTTGGTGGAACCACACGCCAAGAAGTTTAATACAGTCAACCTCATTTATTGGTACGTTACCGAACTGAATGCTGATTTTATATAAATCAGCAGTATTAATGGGTCTAAAAATAATGTAACATGTTTTAGATAAATTTAAGGAAAACTTATTGCGTTGTAGCCAGGATTGTAAGTTATCTAACTGCCTATTTACCATACCCTCTGCTAGCTTTAGAGATTTGGCAGTGAAAAATATGTTTGTATCATCAGCATACATAATCATGTCATGAGCACCGGGTAGATTGGTAATGTTATTAATGTACATTAAAAACAATATCGGTCCCAATATGGATCCCTGAGGAACTCCAGAAGTGATTGGCAGTCGGTTAGAAGAGACATCATTCATCCGCACATATTGCGTCCTATTACATAAGTAATTCTGCAGCAGGTTTAGTGTAACACCACGTATGCCATAATTATTTAACTTGTGTAAGAGAGTGTCATGCTGTACGCAGTCGAACGCCTTCCGAAAATCTAAAAATAATCCAAGAGTGTATTGCTTGTCTTCAATGTTTTGAATAATTTGATCCTTAATAACAAGTAGCGCTTGCTCTGTAGATTTTTTCTTCAGGAAGCCAAGCTGGCAAGCAGATGTGAGGTTGTTTTTAGTGAAGAAACATTCAAGCCTGCACTTAATGACACCCTCGAACACTTTAGAAAACATTGGCAACAAGGAAATCAGTCGGTATATAGTTTGACATTTCCCTTCGTTTACCACCTTTGTATATTGGACATAATCTGGCTATATTTAAGTCATCGGGAAACACGCCAGTTGTAAACATCAGGTTAGCAAGATAAGACAAAACTTCATATGTATAAGCCGCAGCATGTTTGATGGGAACAGATCTTATGTCATCATGACCCGCAGACACATCATTTTTAAGTTGCTGATTAAAATGGCTATTTCTTGAGCGGAAGTCGGCGATAAAAACACAGACTTTGATAGAGAAGTGATAAGGTTATCAAATACAGTGTCAGCTTCATGTACATCACTGAGCGGTTAACCAACACTGACAAAGTATTTATTAAAAGCACAGGCAAGTTTAAAACCTGAAAGGTTTCCATCTTGCGTATCGACCTAGGTCACGGTGTTATTATCTTTTCGTTTGGTTAGATTTGTAACTTCCCGCCATACTTTACTACTGTCATTTTGGATTCGTGTAAAGCGCTCGATAAAGTAATTAGCTTTTGCAGCTTTTAATTCTTTATTCAGTTTATTTATATACTTTTTATATTCCTTTATCATAATAGGGTCCCGGCTATCGACAAATGAGTGGTACATCTTGTGCTTTGTGCGGATTTTTTCATGTAAATTTTTGCTTATCCCTGAATTTCTTTTTGTTTAATTTTCGTTGGATTAGGGGGAAAGCTTTATTTCTGTTCTTTGCTTGACTGACAAAGTTAAAACTATCGAATCGCGCTGTGATGACGCCGAGAATCGACTCCGGCGCACAAATCTGCTTTTTTTCGGTATACCAGATTTTCATGATGAAAACTGGTCGTCTGCGGAAAAAAAAGTGATAGAATTTTGCTCACAGAACCTTGGCATAAGTATTGAACCATCGCAAATCGAATGCTCGCATCGCCTTGGAAAGTACAACGCTGGCAAGTGCAGGCCAATTATCACTAAATTCACACTTTTCAAGGACAAGCAGCGTATCTTAGAAAATGGGTTCAAGCTGAAAGGTAGCAAACTTGCAGTACGCGAGGATTTTTCCCTCCAGACTCGAGTTGCTAGGAAAAATTTGCGTGACTTCGCGAAATCAAAAGGCTTGCCATACAAACTGAACGTTGATAAGCTGCGAATTGATAATAACACATACTATTACGATGCCATGTCATGCGCAGTTGTTCCATCTACGCGATAGCTAGGAGGGAAGCAGACGGCAAATATTACCGGTCATTCGCAACCACAGCGCCTGAAGGATGAGCCGCTACGTTTATCTCTTGCCTATACTAACATACGTAGCATTCTATCAAAACACGTTGAACTAAAATCGCATCTTGAAAACTGCTAGTGTGATATACTAGCTC
The DNA here is from genome assembly GCF_013339745.2 of Dermacentor silvarum. Classification (NCBI taxonomy): domain Eukaryota; kingdom Metazoa; phylum Arthropoda; class Arachnida; order Ixodida; family Ixodidae; genus Dermacentor; species Dermacentor silvarum. Next base: position 69,864,999 of record NC_051159.1, read on the forward strand.
TGACAGAAACTTGGCTTCATTCGGGTATTTTGGATCAAGAGATTTTACCAGACACTAACGATTACGTTGTCTATCGCAAAGATCGCTAAGGTAAAAAAGGTGGTGGTGTTTTAATTGCCGTTAAAAGTCGCATTACATCATTTGTTGTAGATATTCCCAGCCCACTGGAGATCCTATGGGTCTGCATGACGTCATCATTTACTAATTCATTAATTGGCGTCTGTTACAGACCACCGGACAGTTCTCCTTCTTTCATTTCCGATTTGCGCGCCATTCTCGATGCTATTTCAGAGAAGTATCCTAAATCCAATATATTCTTAGCGGGTGATTTTAACTACCCTGATATTAACTGGCCCTCTTCAATTTCCACCTCTCGCACCTCGAATGAATTCATTAAACTCACCCTTGATTTTTCTTTAGTACAGTTAGTCGACAAACCTACCCGAGGAACTAACACCCTCGATCTCATTCTCGTGTCAAATCCCCAGGTTACTAGGGCCGTTACTGTAATTGATGGTTTCAGTGACCACAAAATCTTGAACCTAACTATTATCATCCCATCATATTCACGAGCCGTTACTCCTAAGCGCATCTTCAATTACAAGAAAGCCGACTGCACTGCCATTAACACTGGTCTCGAAACGTTCTGCGATGCATACATACCATATTTTTCCTCCCGTACACTCGACGAAAACTGGACAACTTTCAAGCACAAGCTATTGGCACTAGTTCGTGCTCATATACCGCTAATCTCATTCCGATTTATCGTATCAAAGCCATGGTATCACAGATCTCTGCGAACTCTACAAAATAAAAAGAAACGCTTGTTCAAGACAGCTAAGCGACTAAACACTCCTGCCTCTTGGTCGATACAAAAATCCTGTGAAGCCGCATATTGTCGCGCCGTTCGTAAAGCTAAGAACAAGTTCTTTTCTCATGATTTACAGTCCCTGATGACTAACAATCCCAAAAAATTGTGGCGTGCTATTTCCCCGACCTCCTCTCCGACTAACGTAGCACTACAAGATGGAAACGGAAATTTGATTGAAGAAGAAAAATGTGCCGATGCCTTAAACAAATATTTCTCATCCGTATTCACGGAAGAAGACTTCTCAAATATTCCTACCATTACTGACGTCACTTACAGGTATATGAACCGCATTCAATTAACAGTCGAAGGAATCACATCCGTAATAAAAAAACTTAAAGTATCCACAAGCTCTGGTATTGACGGAATCAACACTAAGATTCTCAAACTAACAATAATTCCTTGCAGTTTAATCCTGTACCATATCTTTAATCAATCATTATCCACTGGTACACTTCCAGATGATTGGAAAATTGGCAAGGTGATACCCATCTTCAAATCTGGAAATAAATGTGATGTAAATAACTACCGCCCCATATCCCTCACGAGCATTCCTTGCTCGTGAGGGATAAATAGAAAATACTAGAACACATAATTGCATCTAATATTGCCCAGCATTTAGAAAATAACCATTACTTTTTTCCCCAACAGCACGGTTTTAGGAAAGGTTTGTCTTGTGAAACCCGGCTACTAGAATTCACTCATGATCTATTTTCTAATATGGATGGTAACACACAGACAGACTGCATATATGTCGATTTTTCTAAAGCATTTGATCGTGTAGCACATTGTCGTCTAATTACTAAACTGTCTTCCCTTAATCTTGATTCTCTAACTATATCATGGCTGCGGAATTTTTTATCATCACGCAAGCAGATTACATGGGTTAATAACACCTCATCTCCATTTTCTGACGTTACTTCTGGTGTTCCTCAGGGCAGCGTCCTGGGTCCTTTATTATTTCTTATCTACATTAATGACATTCCATCTCATATATCATCAAACATCCGTTTGTTTGCCGATGATTGCATATTATACCGTGAAATTAAAGCTCGGGCAGATCATCTGGTACTACAACAGGATCTTGACACAATTTCATTCTGGTGCTCGAAGTGGCAGATGACGGTTAACGCTGAGAAATGCAAACTAATGACGTTCAGCCGAAAACAGTCAAACTCGACTTACACATACTCTCTTAACAATAAACCCTTATTGGCAACGGACCACTACAAGTACCTTGGCATTAACTTCACTTCTAAACTATCCTGGGCAATACACATTGAAAAAATTACCGCTATACAGCATCGCGCACACTCGGATACCTGAAACGTAATCTTCACGCGGTGCCATCTATAACAAGAAAACTAGCATATCAGACATTTGTTCGTCCACAACTCGAATATGCATCCTCTATCTGGTCACCTCATGAATCATATCTAATCGACTTGCTAGAATCTGTGAAAAACCGCGCTGCACGTTTCATCACCCGTGACTATAACCGCTACTCCAGTGTGACTAACATGAAGGCTTCGTTATCATTACCATCCCTGGAATTACGCAGAAAGATAGCCATTCTATGTTTGTTCCATAAAGTCTACAGCGCGCACGTAAATACCTTGCCACTATCAAAACCTCATCGCATATCTCGCAGGCTTCCTAATCAGCGTAGTTTTGTTCGTCTTTTTGGCCGCACTCAAGCCTTTAACGCATCTGCGCTAGCACGTGCCATTATTCAATGGAATGACCTCCCTGATGATGTAGTGTGTATTCATGATCACGCGGCATTTAGAAATAAAATACTAACCATGTATGACTGTGTTTGTTAACCATTTGATATCTTGCAATCATGTTTATACATTATATAATGACAGCATGTTGGCCCGTTCAAATATGTACAATACATACTAAGTGTCTTATTATTAGTGTTACACCTATGTTATCCCTCACATTTTTTCATTGTATAACACTTGGTTTTTGAATTCCTTTTTGTTTTGTGTTCGTGTAAAAATTTATTGTATAGTCCCCCTCACATAATACTCCTATGTGGAGCCTGTGAGGCATTTGTAAATAAATAAATAAATAAATAAATAAATAAATAAATAAATAAATAAATAAATAAATAAATAAATAAATAAATAAATAAATAAACGTCTAAAAAATTGCTGATAAACTCTGAATACGCCTCATATATGTCGCCTATGTCATATATGTTATGCCAATTTATATTCTGAACGAGGTATTCAAAGTTCATCAAAGTTTCATCAGTAATTTCCCGCGTAACATGTTTAACAACTGTACGTTTAGGTTTGTGCACCCTTTGCATAAAGCAAAAAATTGGAATGTGATCGCTGATGTCTGAAATCGGTAAGCCAGATTCGATATCAGATGGTACGGCATTTGTCACACAAACATCTAAGAGGGTAGCAGTGTCAATTGTAATTCTTGTCGGTAGAGTTATGTAATTTGAACACGCTAAAGATGAGACAACACTGTTAAATTCTCTAGTATTCTGTTCATCAGACAGTAGATTTAAATTAATGTCGCCCATAAGTACAAACAGAAGAAATATGGAGTACAAATTTTCAAGCAATTTTTCAAGAAAAGAAAAAAAATATCGTTTGTTTCCAGTCCGTGGCCACGACGACTATGTTAGGCAGCGATACAGTTAAACAATCAACATTACGACTTACTATTGAACGGAATGCTGGTAACAACTTTAACCATAAACAGCAAGGCCTCCGCCCCTTCCAGTGGGCCGCAGTAGACCGTTATATGCGTAGTTATGGAAATGAAAATGATCATCATGGGTGAGCAACCAAGTCTCAGTAAATAGCAAAGCATCAACTTCTGTTGTTAATGAAGTAAAAAAATGATCAAGGCGGTCGCGTTTGTTTTTAATGATTCTAATGTTAAAGTGAACAAGAGAAATTTCTTGCTGTCGTCGACTACTGAACCTAGTGTTAAAAATCTCGGAGTTACAGAGGGAACAAGTTGGCGATTGGAACATGGCCATGATCACTGAAGTGAACAATTAGGCCACTACTGGGATATCTTGCACAAGTCGCCCTCATCGATAATCATGATGGCCATTAGTGGATTCATTCTTTCGGGTGAAAACCTTGCCTCCGCTCGTCCAAACGAATTTCCAAGATATTTGTTTCTGGAGGGCAATGGTGGCTCCCAACAACCGCTTATTAGATCGGGTTAGATGCTCGTTAACATACACCCGATCAGATCCATGAACTCCCAGCATTTAGTTCGTAATCCGATGTTTCCTAGCTTTTGAAAGAACTGCCTGTCGCTTAGCGCGGCGCACGAAACGAACAATAGTGTTGCTTTCACCTGCCATGCGCGTCGCTATCTTGGTTACAAGTATCAATGTCAGCGGAACAAAGTGGCGCTTGAATGATTTCGCCAAGTCTTTTTATTACATAATCAGTGTTGTCGACCGACTTGACGCCCTTTGTCTCTAGGTTATTCAATCGGCTATATTGCTCAAGCTCGTCCACCCTTTGGGCTAGCTGCTTGTTTTCTTTCTTGAGAGCTTTGTTACTTCGCAGTAGAACGCCCAGTTCGTGCATCAAGGCTTTCAATTCAGTATTTATTGCCTTAGTTTCGTCGCAAGTGTCCCTGCAGAACTTGACACTTTCCTTCCCGGAGCGCATTTCAAGTCTCATTTCACGTTTGAAGTCATCCAGATCCTTCACGAAGTCCTTTGACATTTTCACAAACACAAATGCAATAAAATACAAATATGATACAAGTGTAATGAAAGCTTGGCAGCGGCGCACAGCAAGTTACAAAAGAAAACTTCAAATAGAGCTCACCTGCATAGAGCTCACCTGCAAGAAGCAGAAAAATTAGGCTGGTGCGTATGGATTGTGCGCTGCTGCCAAACTACGTCCAAATGCAGATCCAGCCGTTTTATAGCAGCTGAAGCCGCTGTCCTCTTGCTGATGGGCTCGTGTGATGCAGCGCCCCGTCCGGAAAGCAGCAGCTATCAGGCTCCGGACTTGCGTCGTAGCGTGCCAGCCGAACCGTCGTAGCGAACCAGCCGAAGTGAGTCGGTCGGTCCTACATTGCTTGATCACCGCTGCAAGAAGCAGAAGAATTAGGCTGGTGCGTATGGATTTTGCGCTGCTGCCAACTATATATGATATATATATATATATATATATATATATATATATATATATATATATATATATATATATATATATATATTATGATATGTCATATCATAAGAAGCCAACAAACAATGACACCAAGGACAACATAGGGGAAATTACTTGTACTTACTAATCGAATTAAAGAAATGAGAAATTGATGGAAATGAAAATAGATGAAAAAAGTTGTCGCAGTTTCACCTGAAAGGTGAAGCATCAATTGCGATAGCAAATTTGAAGAGAGCTATACGGAGTAATGATAGCAGCTTTATCAGCTGTATAAACTTGGACATGCAGCAGCACCGGCAACACGCAGAACTGTTGTCGACGCCGTCGGCGTTTTGCCCGCGTTCGCTCAAAATGCGTGCGGCGTTGGTGACTGTTGCCGGAGCCTCTGATATAAATATAGGTACTTGGTGCCGCAGCTAAACGTCGCCTCCCTTCCCTCCCCCTCCCCCCCACAGCCTTTCGTGCGTCGGAAGAAGGCACGTTTGCTATACATATATGGTGATTGTAGAGGAAGAAAGAGACGCCTACTTCTGCAGCCCTTAAGGGAGCACAGAGCAGAACGCGCGTTTGTTCTCCGCCGTGCGTTCACTCCCCGTGAAAGCGCGCGTCCCTCGCGCCCTTTCACTCGCACATACAGCGTTCGGCGCGCGGCGACGATTTCATCTCCATTGACGTCATACGGAACCTCACGGCGACGGCGACGGCGAAGCCGACGGCAGAAATCTGCTTTTGAGTGTCCATATAATTGCTATCGCAATAAAAACAACTGTCCGCAGGTGGGGAACGAACCCACGTCTTCGCATTACGAGCAAGGTAAATACCTTGTTACGAGTGCGATGCTCTCACCATTGAGCTACCGCGGAGCCGTTTTGCAATCCACTTTCTGGGGTATTTGTGTTTTACAACTAGAACTAACCCTGGGAGTGTTAGCCAGCGCCACCACTCACAAACCTAGCGGCGGATGTGATATGATTAATCAAAATCGGGCCCCTCGGTTCCCTTTCTTCTCGTTCATTATATATATATATATATATATATATATATATATATATATATATATATATATATATATATATATATGCGCTTTACCCAGGGTCTTCGACTAGGCCCAAGCCCGTGCAGTGCTCTATAATATATGCATCGCCGCGCATCATTCGCACACAAACGTATAGATATACAGCGAGCAAAAGAAGAAGGAGAAGAAGAAGCAGCTCGCTGTATGCTGAATCGCTCTGAGGTGCGTATACAGTGTATTCAAATATACTCACAAGGACAACAACGTTTGTACTCGCGGGTATATATATACATACCAACCAGCGCTCTCAAGAGAGGCTCTCGCTTGTTGCAGGTATATATGTAGCGCATATATGCCTCGAAGCGCGCAGCCGTCGCCGTCAGCTGCGGTGGCCGAGGTGGTGACGCCTCGCGCGATCCTGGCCTTCCTGACGGGTCCCCGAGGCGCCTTCAGCCTGGTGCCCACGGCGGTCGCCTGGCTCCTCAAGGACATCGGCTTCGTGTTCGTCGCCGGCGCGCTGCTGCTGCTGGACCAGGAGCTGACGCTGGACCTGTGCGACCTCGTCTTCCGCTGCCTGTCCTGCTTCGTCTCCGCAGCCCTGCTCGCCAGCCTGCTGGACGGAAGGCAAGTGTGCGGATCGCTGCCGCTGGGTTATACGTGTACACTCTTGCACAAATGCTGAATCATTACATTTGAAGAAGAATAGACTTCATTTCATTTCATTTTATTTCCTTAAAGACCCCGTAGTAGGTGTATTATAATACATAAGGAGTAGGGGTACAACATTTACAAGCAAGTGTTACATTGATTTCAATTCGTTATATAAAAAGTTGTTACATCTTGAACGAATTGTGACGAGCAGGTGACGGCAGCGACTTGATGGGGAATAAGGGCATTCCAGTCTTTAGATGCTCGGTAGAAAAACGAGACTGGAAATGTATTTGTGCGTGAGTCTGGTTGTGCTACCTGCATCGGATGGCCAATGCGTTGTGACCGGTACGCATTAAAATTTTTTTGTGTAAGTAATGTCCGCCTCTTCGAGTAGACCAGCTCCTGAACTAGAATTGTTGCAATCTGCCAAAGGCAACCTTCAAAATTTTTTGAAAGTGTTTGCTGAAACACCCGGTATATATACTGTATACACCTATAGATAATTCCCATTATGGCCTCGAACCATATACGCCATATTTTGAGAGCCAGATTTCCCCCTGGTAATTTTTTGTAAATGGGAAGCTGTATATGGTGTACACTTAGAGCTTAAGGCCCAACCACAAGGAAGAAATCTTCGACGGATTTTCGGTGTCGGCGCCAACCCGCGTCACACGGCGGCGGCCGGTGGCATTGATTACAATGCGCCGCCGGTTCACGCTTGCTTGGCGCCCAAAACCGAGCATGCCAGACTGCAGCGCCGATGGCGAAAGTGGCGGTAGAAGTAGGAGGCAAACAAACTATGGCCTCCGTGACGGCGTTACGTGCAATGTGGGCGAGCTCGGAGGCGATTTACAAAGCGAGCTTCCGGCGTTGCCGTCCGCGAGTGCCTCATTCGCGTCCTAAAGCAGCCGATCGCTCGCACGTACTTACGTGCTCCGGCCATTGCAAATGGTGCGGCTTTGTAGGGTATCATGGATGATGATTCCAAACAGGGACATGCAAGGAATGCCGAAGTGCACACTTAAGGCCAGTCCAAGTTACCGGCACGGCAACTTACCGCACGCCGTTTTCCGTTCGCCGTTCGACGGCGGTTTCGCTCGCGAACGGTGTTCCTTGCCGTAGACAGGATGGGACCGGGACCCATTTGTGCGGCAGCCGTACAGCGAAGTGGCCAATCAGCGCCCGAGGAGTGGTCAGTCAGGCACCGACGGCAGCCTCATCGCAGCTGATCGCTTGGCAGCGCCGATATCGTCGCTAGGCATTCTCCGGCTCACTTGAAAGCTAAAGCATTCGGAATGAATCACTGACGCTCACAAGCTGCAATATTTTCTCACCGCTGTTCTCGCCCTTCGCAATAATTATACACGAAGAAGAAAATCCGCCGATATTAGCGGTGCCGTCAGCTGCGATACGAGCACAGCTGAGCCGATTTCTGCCCTGCAGTAGCCGTGCACTGCACCTGAGTATCGACAAGTATTGGAGCTCTCCTTTGTGTTTAACGTTCGACAATGGATGTCGTTTTTCATACAATGTACAATTTACGCGTTACTTTATCTAGTGCAAAGTATTTTGCTAGGAACAGAAGCTGCAGCCGATGTTTGCGTCGCCGGTGGCCGAAACACGCAGATTCGCGATCGTCGATTGGCCCTGCGGTCGTGTGGCGGGCGGTGCGCCGGCCGAACTGCCGTCTACTTTGGACAACTGTCGCGTGGCAGACGTTCTACGGCCCTGGAGGCTGGTTCGCCGTTATATGGCATGTTTGTATGGACCTGCCTTTATAGCGAGCACGGCAGCTGCTGGTGATGCATGCTATGTCACTGATGCTCCGTGTTTCAGTACAGACAACCAGCAAAATACTTTACATGTTTGCACTAGAGCTACGGACAACTTTATCGAAGTTTTAAAACTACAAGAAGTCCTTATGAAGCAAAAACAATGGTTCTGTTAGCGCAACATTTTGCAAAGCTGACCGGCTAAATTTGCGGCGATTAAGAAGGGAGGGTCTGGACACATTGCGCCACGCTTGAAATACGTCGAAGCCGAGAGTCTCTTGTATAGTTGACAGCCGTCAATAAACCTCGTTGAGCGTCGACGCCGCGTGCCGGCGGCCGACGCCGAAAATCCGTCGAAAATCGGTTTCTTGTGGTTGGGCCTTTAGAGCATACACGCAGGGCCGTTTTGCGAGGGTTGTTCTTTCCATTGGCGCAGACCTCGCGTGTTCGAGGCCTGCTACTGGGCGCACATGGGTTGCGTTCCGGTCGACCTGGCGCTGGCAGTGGCCTTCGTCCTCTTCAAGGAGGACATGGTCGCGTACGAGCCTTACCAGCAGCTGGCTGCTTCCAAGCGCACCACTCTCGCGCAGCGAGGACTCGAGCTCAACGCCACGCTCGTCGACGGCACCGACGCTGCCGACGGTGCCACCTCTGGTGCAGGACGAGTCGCCTTGCAGGCCGCCGGTCAGGCCGGCGTGAGTCCGCTACTGTCCGCGGTGTGGCACTTGGTGCGCTTACGGAGGAGCGGCGGCGCAGACCAGGTGAGACTGTGCATGGCAGAATGACCGAGGCAGTCTTTCGGGCTCATTTATTAGTATGTCATATTGGGATCCAAATGGCGCTAAAAATGCACGCACGATTACTGATTACTTATCTATTTATTAAGGCGAAAGCCTTGAATGGGTAAAAAAATTTATCGTCCAGGCATCAAAATTCAATGGCACCAAAATTGATGGTGCCACCATTGATGGACGAACCCACGACCATTGGTGGGAGTCGAACCCACGACCTTTGGTGTTAATTCAGGTAAAGTTAGTTAAGGCACAGTTAATTGATATAGTTAGTTAAGGCACACGAACCTGCGACATTTGGTGTGGGTGGGTTTGTCGGTGGGAATGGTGGCTTTCGCCTTGATCCTCTTTTGTGTATGCTAAAGTCAATATCAATTTATTTATTTATTTATTTATTTATTTATTTATTATTTATTTATTTATTATTTATTTATTGCGCTCACGAGCGCATACAACTTTTTGTTACACAGACTATTGTATGAGCAACGAATATTAGAATACTTAAAGTGAGTTTCTCCTTACGAGGAGCCTTGTTGCGGAGAAGCCACCTGTGACGAACCCATGTACAGATTGCACTTGAGCAGAGGGATTCGATTCGACGGCAGCCGGCCGTCTGGTCGCTATCATTGTTCGTCCAGTGCCAGAGGCCTCGCCCTTAAATCACGGCACGCTAGCCGCAGCCACTGCTGCTACGCTCGTATTGTGTTGCAATATCGATGCTATTGTGCGGAGCGCTCCCGATCCACCGTATTACAATACATCATATTGCCACGCGTGCCTTATTTTACATTTTCCGGTTATTGCTTTTACGAAATTGTCATGTTATCATGTTATCATGTTATCACTCTCGCCGATTACACGCTTGGTGCATCGGAAAGTTCGCAAACCCTTTAGTCGCCTGTAGTCAATTTGATAACGAGACATTTGACAAATTTTGGTAACCTAGGAGAATACAAATGACTTCTCAGGAATGTACAGTCGGTTGAACTAGTTTACGGGACACGGCATTCGTGAGAACTGAATTTATTTGTTCTTATTTATTTACGTCCTACCCACATCACCTCATGACATTATGGGGGGGGGGGGGGGGGGTGATAAATGACGAACGAAACGATTCATAACATAAACATACAGGGTGGTAACAATCACCATCAGCAGCGGTAAGAAACAGCCGGTGAAGCATGCGCACATATAGCCTGGAATTCAAAGTTCCTGTGCGTGTTTCTCTCCGGCCCACACAGCTGTACTAGCAAAGCAGAACTTCACATTTGTCGTGGAACTCGTGTGGCGTAAACATATTTAATATATTGCCATATTTAACATATTTAACATATAACACAGTGATACATGTAGGTAGTGCACACGTACCCGGACAGTGGGATTCTATTCGGGGACAGAAGGTCGTGCTGTATGCTATCATAGTCATTTAAACGTTGCCTTGCTTTCTGGCCACAAGTTCTCCCAGTGAAAAGTTGTATTGTTCCATTTACTCTTTCTGCTAGTGTATATATACCTGCACCATCACTACCTGGTGACAATGTTCACCTCCTGAAGAAAGCTAAGTGAAACGTTGCTTCCATGTTAGTCATTATCGACTCCTATTCAAGCTCTTAGACTGGGAAGGCTTAGGAGTGAGGATCAACGGCGAATATCTCAGCAACCTTCGGTTTGCAGATGACATTGTCCTATTCAGCGACAATGGGGAAAAAAATTACAACACATGATTGAGGACCTTAACCGAGAAAGTGTAAGAATTGGGTTGAAGATTAATATGCAGAAGACAAAGATAATGTTCAATAGCCTGGCAAGGGAACAAGAATTCAGGATCACCAGTCAGCCTCTAGAGTCTACAAAGGAGTTTGTCTAAGTCAGTTACTCGCAGGGGACCCTGATCAGGAGAAAGAAATTAACAGAAGAATAAAATTGGGTTGGAGTGCATATGGCGGGCATTGCCAAATCCTGACTGGGAGCTTACCACTGTCGTTGAAATGAAAAGTGTACAATCATTGCATTCTACAGGTGCTAACTTATGGGGCAGAAACTTGGAGGTTAACAAAGAAGCTAGAGAGAAAGTTAAGGATTGCACAGAGTGATGAAAAAAAATGTTAGGCCTAACGATAAGAGACAGGAAAAGAGCGGTGAGGATCAGAGAGCAAACGGGGATAGCCGATATTCTATTTGACATTAAGAGGGGGAAATGGAGCTGCTCAGGCCATTTAATGCGTAGGATGGATAACCAGTGGACCATTAGAGTTACAGAATGGATGCCAAGAGAAGGGAAGCGCAGTCGAGGATGGCAGAAAGCTATAGGTGGGGTGATGAAGTTAGGAAATTTGCAGGCGCAAGTAGGAATCAGCTAGCACGCAGGACAGGGTAATTGGAGATCGGAGGGCGAGGCCTTCGTCCTGCAGTGCACATAAATATAGGCTGATGATGATGATGATGATGATGATGATGATGATGATGATGACGACGACGACGACGACGACGACGACTACGACGACGACGCCTGCCTTACGGTCATGAAAAGCCGTAGTTCAAATCTCAATGGTTAGATGCGCAAAGACGACATCTCCACGTACTTATAGCTATCGCGACCATCTCCTTTAGTTCGTTATGACAAAGATCGCCGTTAAGCTTACTTAAACACACAGCTAAAGATGTAACATCGTGTGGCCTGTAGTTATGTTGATGAAACATTCTGGATTGCGGCGTCATCTCGTTGCATTTGAAGAAGACTTCAGATGTTATTCGTTGTCGCAGTGAATACCAGCCCTGAAGCTCTGCCAAGATTGCTTCGATACTATAAACTACCCATTAATGACCAATTTAGCCGAAGTGAAATTTCATTGCCCCAGTTGGCTTTTAACGGTCCTGGCTCCTTTTTCTTTCTTTCCTTCTTTCTTTCTTTTTTTTAATATTTGCCTTCTTGTGCCCCGTTGTTTGTTGAACTTTCTCAAACGGTCTCGCATAAATCAGCTGTGTGCGAGATCATTCCGCAAAGCGCGGAGCTGTGTTGCAGAAAATAGCACCTCTTCCTCTTCATGATCTCTCTCTCTCTTTCTCTTTCTCCTGAGAATGCTCCCTTCACAACTAATGACGTTTACTCTTTCGACAAGAGATTGTTCCACGCGCATGTGCGAATGTTTCCTCCAACCGATACCGGACGAAACAGTGCTAGACTTACTGCGCATGACACTGCGCTCATGATGTCACAGAGCAAAAAATAATAATGCAACAAGGAGAGAAATGATTTGTTGACGCCACGCCTCTGGCAGCTGATCTATAAACAAAGAGTTGAAAAAAAATCCAATGAAGACATAAGAAGCTAGTTGCAGAACAGGAAAGAGAAGGAAGATATTGATTTACATTATGCTTTGTATACTTTGACTTGTATTTTAATGTCCGGTTGGGTATCAATCTCTTATTATAATGTTTCTCTTCGTTTGTTAGCTTATTCCTAATTACTTGCTCCATCCCATCATCGTGTTTTACCTTTTTTGCCTTGGTTTCCACTGCTCATTGCCGTACTTCATTATAGGTGAACAATAATGACAAAAAAATCTTGTTTTTTTCTTGTGCGCTCTGTACTTATAACGTAGTTGGTTCAATGGTTGGATAGCATTCGCTCCATTGCATGTAATTTCAATACTGCCCCCCCCCCCTTATGTTAAGGGTCCTTAAGGGTAAATAAAAGATGATGATGATGATGATGATGATGATGATGATGATGATGAAGAAACAGTGCCTTGCCGTTTGTGTACCACAAGGGAGCGCCATCGTCCCCAAACATAAGCTTTGAGGGCACGATGTTGGCCACTCTTCCTGGAACACACGTTTGTAGTTTTTTTATTGCTTTTTTTCCGCGACCGTTATTGTAACGGCCCCCCGTTTCAAAGGGAAAGGCACCACTTCATCATCATCATCATCATCATCATCAAAAGCGACGCGCGGATACTATAGCCGAAACTGACGAAAACTTTCTTCTCGAAAGCAGATTGCTCGCGCACGTCTTCGAATGTTCTCTCGAGCCAATAACCGGACGAAACGGTGCAAGACTTGCCGCGTATAATATTGCGACATTTCAGTTATAGCTTCCCACGTACTTTTGGAAATTATTGAACCAGTGCGACAACTAAACGATTAAATGGACGTCAAACGGAGTGTGCAGTTAGTTTCAAGTGTACACGTATACGTCACCATTGCAGGTGATACAGCAGGCCGGCCTCAAGGTCGTCGACCTGCAGAACCCGCTGACCGTGTTCCTGGTGGTCGACCACGCCGTGTGCGTGTTCGCCCGCAGCCACCTCGTGTGGCGCATGAACCGCTGCCTCCACGCGCTGGTTCGCAACCAGGTGATGCTCGGCGCTACTGCCGGCAGGGCGGCCGACGCCGCCGCTAGTCTCGGAGCCGTCGCCGACGACGGCGCCCCGTACGCGGAGCTCGGGGATCCGGACGCATTCTCGCCGGGCGATGCGCCCGAAGAGGTCTCGAGCGGAGGCGAGGAAGTGAAGGCACATCTGTCGCTGCGAAGCGCCAGAGCCCGGCAGCAGCGCGACCTGCTGGACGCGCCGCACACCGCGTCCAGCAGTTCCAGCATCCGGATTGCGTCTCGACACAAGCGTTGAGAGACCGCGAGCGCGAGGAACGTTAACTGCGCGCGCCTGATTTGTAAACGTCTCGGTGTGTGTATACTGCGACGAATAGAAAGTGCGTATGTTTGATGCCGAATCAGCTGATCATGGTGCCCGTCTATGTAAACAGGGTGTCCCAGACTCCCAGCTAACACGGTACAATTTCTGGAAAAAAAAAAAAAAAGGGGGGGGGGGGGGGGCTATACCGTATACGAGAATGGGACCAACGGTGTTATCAGTCGCCTGATCGCGGACGATTCTTTTCTGTTATCGATTAAATAATTAGTCAAAATAATCACCCAAATTATGAAGTGCTTATAATTGCGTAATCGCGAATGCCAAATTGTGTACCATCAAGTGTACATCATTTCTTGCGCAAGGTGACTGCTATAGGTATAGCGGTTTCACTTCCCGGCCGCGGCGGCCGCGTTCCGATGGGGGCGGTATGCAAGAACGCCCGGGTACCGTGCATTGGGTGCACGTTAAAGAACCCTAGGTGGTTCAAATTAATCCGGAGTCCCCCGCTACGGCCTCCATCATCCGCTGTGCAGTTTCGGGGCGTTAAACTTTCTTATTTTCAACGCTCTTACAGGTCCCACACAATCCTTCACTTTGTGGCTTCGGAATATAGTGTCACTAAAGAGAATGGCTAAATCAGTTTAATAGTGTCACTAAAGAGAATCAGTTTAGACTAAGAAAAGCTATTCTATCAAAAACTGTATATTCGTTAATTTCGCAGTAAGAGGTTGATTAAAAGAAAATATAGGTCAATGTTCCATTTTTTGCATAATTATATTTCTCGCCGATACCCCAGCGTCAGTGCGTCAGAGCAACGTATAGCGAATTTCGAAGTGTCGTTTCCTGTGTACGGGCCGCTGTGGCTTGCTAAGTTCAGTCTATGGTCCTTTTAGAATACAATGTAGTCCGCCCTTCCCGAATGGAAAAAATCAGTTAACTAGGCCTGAGCAGACACGTACACCGTCAACGTCCATGACGTAACGGGGAGCTAGAGCGGGAACTTCAAATCGGCATTGCAGCCTGTCTGTCGTTTTTGTCTTTTCTGGCTTTAGTGACCTCTCTTCGTCGTCGTCGTTTTTTGTATTGTAGAAGGGTGATTTAGTAATACAGCTCGAATTCTATTTTCTCTTTAAGAGTTCCTTTAAGAGTTCACTAAATATTAATGTTGAGCTGAATTAGTAATTACATGTACTTCTTGCAGAGAGGGCAGCTTTGCCGTGAGCGGTGCATGGCTTGACTGAGCCAGAGAATATACGCAAAAACGAAATACTTGCTCGAAGTTCTCGTGCCAGAGCCTCGCGACGTCATCAGAATATGACAGCGTCTTTATCGATAAGCATGTGACTTCGTTGCGTAGTATACAGGAGCCGAGCACTCGACCGAGTGAGTTACCGTAACATTTTTTCCCGGAACGAAAACGGCTGAAAATATACCTTGAAATCCGAGACGTCATAACAATGACCAGAGTAGCAATGTGGGCTCGTTGGTATGACATCTTGATGTGAGTTTTTAGCCCGAATAAAAAGAGCGATGAATGATGGTGATAAGATTAGGAGGTGCATATATGCATGTTCATCACGTTGACATGTCCATCATGTCCCCAGTGTAGAGTAGTAGGCCAAAGCAAACTAACGCTCAAGCCGACCTCTCTGCCTTTCTGCCAATAAACCTTTCTCTCTCTCTCTCTTTAGCGCGAATAAGACTGGACACACACGGCGCTAACTTCACTATTCGGGCTAAAAAACTCGCATCAAGATGTCAATGATATACCGACGCTGTGGTGTGGGCATGGAATTTGGAAAAGTAAAAAAGAAGACATTTACCTTTTTTGTCTGTGCTAATAACCAACATACATAAACGCTAATTCAGCCTCTAAGAAATAAGCAGCTCGTTAAACAGGCATTAAAGAAAGCTAACGAGTTTAAGTATCTGGGTATTCTTACGACATCTGACTTGAAATGGCATATATAAATTACGCATATTAAAAAAGAAGCAGAGGGGTCACAAATTTTTACGCCGAATTTTTTTTTTCATTTTACCAGGCAAGTTAAAAGAGCACTGTATTTTACTCGTTTTTGAAGCTTACTTAAATATAGCTATGCGCGTATCTGTTTGGATCCTTATACAGATGATCTCATTGATAAGCTTGAAAAAGTGCAGAATAGGACAGTCAGCTTTGTTCTTAGTCATTATAGTACGAAGCTAAGCATGATAAAAAGTAAAAATAAATTATCGTGGCCAATATTAATGAACCGTTGACAAAGTCAGGTGTAAATGTTTTCACATTGTTGATCATTCTAAAACCGGAACCGATAAAAAATGCATTAAGTCGCCATCGTATATCTCGAAAAGGCGCGACCACGCACTGAGTGAGCTTTATTTTAGAGGTGATGCATTTCAATAATTTTGCTTTCTTTTTTTTTTGTGCGATCCATAAGAGAATTGAATGTTCTTTCGCCAGATGTTGTTCATAAAGTAAATAATGATTTTTACCGCGCTTTATGTCTACATGTATTGCTTTCTTTTATCCATCCCGCCGGCACCCCTTTTCTTGCTGTAATTAATACCCGCACATGCCCAAAGCACGTATAAAATAAATAAATAAATAAATAAATAAATAAATAAATAAATAAATAAATAAATAAATAAATAAATAAATAATGCAGAACAGTGACGCCATAGCTGGCGAAATATAATGCTATGTAAGCCTTGCACTGTTTCGCGTAGTGTTGCTTTCGTGTGCACACCGTTCCATTACAGTTTTTCGTATGCTAAAATATCATAAACCGAAATTTCCCCAAAGACCAAGCATCAGTAATGCGCTCTGAAAGTCCCAGATAATTCAATAGCAAAACTGCGCTAACTTGGCCGTTTTATTGCGATAGCAATTATATGGACACTCCAAGCGGATTTCTGCCGTCGGCGTCGCCGTCGCCGTGATGTTCCGTATAGAGTCCAACTGCGATGAAATCGTCGCCGCGCGCCGTATGCTGTATGTGCGCGAGGGACGCGCGCACATGTATGTGCGTTCGCCAAAGCACGGCGGAGAGCAAACGCGACTTCTTCCGTCGCGCGAAAGGCCATGGGGGACAGGAGGGGAGGCTACGTTTAGCTGCGGCACCAAATGCGTATTAATATAAAAACATTGCGAGGCGAGAAGGTGGTAAAGACTACCGACGTTGATCGACGAGTGTCCCGTTCTGATCTCGTCGAAAACCTCCGAGCCGCCCCCAGAGGCACCGGCAAGTCACAACACCGCACGCGTTCGGTGCGAACGCGGGCAAAACGCCGATGGCGTCGACAACAGTTCTGCGCGTTGCTGGTGCTGCTGCATGTCCAAGTTTATACAGCCGATAAAACTACTATCCTTACTCCGTATAGCTCTCTACTAATTTGCTATTGCAATTGATGCTTCGCCTTTCGGGTGGAACTGCGACATTTTTATACCTCCGTCACCGCCAGCCAAGCAATCAGGCAGTGATGACCATGTCCCGTTTTATAATGAAGAATAACGTAGAAACATTCGCACTGGGCTGTGTGCGGTATGCACCCAACCGCCACAGTCGCTCGCAATTTCTCTGTTGTCTATAAGCCGTACACAAACAAAACACCGATAAGTCATTGCTGCTCATCGGCGGCCGGTATCGTCGTTTTATCTAAGGCGCTTTCATATAATCTGCAACGAAAAGTGGCGTTAAAATGTGGAAATAGCCATCGCGAAAGGACTGCGTGACGCTATTTCCTAGTGATGTGAGGTACGCCGTAGTGGGGTTCTCTAACTTTTACATGAGTCAAGTACACGAGGGAATTTTTTTTTTTTTTTTTTTTTTTTTTTGCATTTCGCTCCAATCGAAATGCGGCCGTCGTGGCCGGAATCGACCCTATGACCTCAAGCAGCAGCGCAACGCCATTGCCGTGCACTAAGCTATCGCGGCGGATTTGTGTGCATACACTTAATAGGGAGTTTTATCGTGTCCGGTATTCGGGTAAACGCAGGCGGACTAAGCCTTTTACCGGAGCGGCGGAGGCGTAAACGTGAGCGGCCTAGGCTAGGGTGCCTCGATGCGCCCCCGGAGGCGAGCGAACGCATAGAGGCACCCTACAGCGGCCTGCATGGTGCAGTCACCTGGTGGCGCAGAGCTCAATCAAACACAGAGCTAATATTGCAGTAAGCAAACGTATTTCACTCTGCTCCTGGTGTAAATTTTCGGCAGAAACACGATTACGCCGCTGCCGAAAATTTACACCAGTAGCGAAGTAGAATACACTCGGTTACTGCAATATTAGCCATGTGTTTGTCTGACTGAGCTCTGCGCCACCAGGTGACTGCGCCTCAATCAACAAATAGAGGCGTTGCCTCGATGCCCTTGCTCTCCTCCGCTCCGCGGGGGTGAGGGGGGGGGGGCGCATCGAGGCACTGCCACTCACGTTTACGCCTCCACCCCTCCGGTAAAACTAAAACGCCAGTCCGCCTGCGTTTACCGAATTACCGGACACAATAAAACGCTCTATAGTCCGATACAGCTTAAATCTGCAGTGAAGTCCTGCCCACACCCTCATAACCGCCAGCCTCTGTTCCTCCGCGAGGCTGACAATAGTTCGTACTTCAAACTTTCTCTGTTACATATAAATAAGGCGGTAACCACAAAAATTAAATTATAAGCGCGTAATTTTATACGTTTTAACTCGTCCATTATAGCGGAACGTACAAATAGAGTCGTATCAAGTAGGACGCCACATTGAAAAGGTTGCATGACGACGATTTTTTTTTTTTTTTTTTTTTGCGTCTGTGATTGGCTGGCGGAGTAACACAACCCCGCACGGTCCATGTGCCTTTGTTTTGTTGCCAACTGCTGTTAAGTTGTATAGAGCAACGAGGAGTATGTGTCTCATTCCCCGTTTTCATCCGACAAAACCCTCGGAAAGCCAGAGTGGTTGAGGAGACAGTCGATAAGAATACAATACAGTCTCGCGCCACTGGACATGATGGAGTCGATCACGGCACAGTTAATTCAGAAAATTGGGCTAGTTCAAAACATGACATTATCGGACATTTTTAGCGCTTTTAGGACTATAAGAAAAGGGGACCAGCAGGCCAGAAAAAACGCGCGGTCTTCAAGTGGCATTTGCTTAGAAAAATTGCACATCATGCATGCATGTGGCGACAGAAAAATCTTAGAGCGCATGCCAACTATAGCACTCATAACGTGTGCGTAACACGTATTTCCTGGCGGAATAATCGAACTCATTATTTTACAGTGCATATATAGACTGGGTACTCTCAGCTGCCAGCTTTTTTTTTTCTTTTTTAAAGACAGTAATACTACAGTATGAGTAATATTTAATACAGGCGAACGTTTCTCCTTATCGCGTTGTGCCCCATGCAATAAGTATACATTAGCCTGGTTCCTTCTTTCTTATTAACGCTGCATGGAAATGTCCGATGTATCGAGTAAATCACAGCTTTTTTTTTTTTTTTTTTTCGTTGGCGGTAACTGTAGAAATGCATTCCTACTTACTGTTTCTTTCCGAGATTGGATGATTAAGTGGCAAAAGGTCTATTCGCACTACGTTCTTCAATATGTCAGCATGCAGGCTCCAAGATATCATTGAATACGATCTTGTTTGCAATTGCGCGCGCCGTTTCTGCCAATTGGCTTCACCGGCGCGTGTATATAGCAAGAGAAACAAAAAAATAACGTAGCCACGAATTCGGCCCATCGTGCCGTCTGCCACTGAAAAAAAGAGGGAGGGAGAGAGAGAGTTCAGAAGCCAAGCTGCCTGCACTGCACTGCGCGTGATGCCTCCAGCACAATATACAGGGACCGCATTCTCAGGTGATCGCTTACAAGAACGATCAACTTTTTTCAGCGTGCGTTGATTGGCTAAGCCTCAATACAGCGTTGGGCATTACGTCACACAGCAGTGAAAGCGACCGACCACGACTACGGGCCCTGCATGTCGACTCCCGAAACGGGTCAAGTGGCGTCCCACAGCCATCGCCGACTGTTCCGCGACCTGACCGTGCGTAGCGGCGACTTCGACTTGCGTCCCACGGCGACCGCCTGGTGGCTCAAGGACATCACCCTGCTCGGCCTCGTGGCTAGCTGCGCGCTCACCTGGGAGGGCCAGCGAGACGAGGAGCTTGTCGTTAGTGCCGCGGACGTGGGCTTTCGGAGCGCCGCGAGTCTCGTATCGACCGTGGTGCTCGCCAGTCTTGTGTGCCCGCGACCGGCACTGTTCAGGAGATGCTTCTGGGCGCACGCGGGCTGCCTCCCCGCTGACACTTTGCTGTCCGCAGCGTTCGTCTTGCTCAAGGCGGAGGAAATGTTCAGCTCGGACTACGCAGGGCCGGCGCGTTTGACTCCCAGAAGCAGTCGTAGCGAGGTCGTGCCTTACGTTGACGGACGTGGGGGCACCGGAAGCGGGACAGAGGACTCCAGCGGACGAGACGTAGCGCCCATTCTTCACGAAAGGCGAAGCACAGCGGCAACGGACAAGAATTCGTCGTCGCGTACATGGCAAAACTACGATCGTGCAGTGACTCCGGACGCTGACCCACAGTTGACGTCTTGGCGACTGAAAGAAAGAGATGGCCCCGACGAAACCACGGTGCTGGCAAGGCGGCTGCAAGAGATCGAAGCAATGGCCCTCGAAGTCGCCGCGCGATGTAACTCGACTTCGAACATTGCCGCAGTGTCGCGGGACTCGCCGAAAGGCGAAGAGCTAGCCGACGAAAACAGGTTGCGGAAAGCGGCAGCCGCGAGGCATCAGCTCGCCGTGTTCACGTTGGCCGACCACGTCATTTGCATCTTCGCCAGGTCGTACCTGCTGATGCGCATGCGCGCCTGCCTGGCCGCGCTGGCGAGCGCCGAAGCTGACGCGGACAGCACGCCACTTGAGGATGCACCACGGACACTGTGCCACCGGAATGACGTCATGAAGACCGAGAACGAAGGGAGGAGACAAGTGGGTTTTCGTGCTTAGAGACATCGCAAGAATGGGCAGTAATTGTTGAAAGAACCACGCGCTGTTTATTAAAATCATTTAATGTTCCTTGAAGCATATAAAGAGTTGAATATCGTTTTCCTGACGTTCCTTCAACTCAATTTTTTTCGGCAACATAAATACCCTCGCGCATTCTGTCGACACTCCTGGGGACATCACACTGAAAAAGAAATTCGCTTGAAAAAGGAAAAGTGCAACGGACTTCGCTTTTGTGAGTGAATGAGAATGTAATAGCGTTTGCTCTGATAAATATATTTGCACAAGCAGTTGTTTAACGTGTTGGCAATGTAAGCCAATATGTATATGCCATATTACGATGTGTAGAAACTGCTCATACATTGCCATTCCCTCAGCCAACTGTTTCATGTTTATTATTAATCATAAGATCAATCTGGCAGCACACACACAGAAATATGCCTCTCCACGCAATCGCATAGCGTTCAAAAGCTTGTAATGCCAGATTGTATTAGGCACATTGCGCCGAAGCTTTCCACAGCTGACAGCAGTGCCAGAAGACAGCCTAGCGAGCGGTGGAATCAAAATAGGAGGTACGAGATAAACATTCGCCGTGCAAACTCCGATTGCTTATCACGAGGCAACAGTGTCCGAGATGTGAAAATATCGAATTGCGTATCCTTTGCGTATGACTCGAGATGTTTGCAATCTAGAACCAAATCATGAACATTCGTCTGTGGCAAAGCTAGGTGCGTAATACTCAGACGAGCGATGAAACGTGTGTCGCTGCCGTTTGGAATGTCGTTTCGATTTCATTGCATCCCTATAGTTACCGGTGTTGGCAACGCTGAGGTGATGATGTGGATTTCTATTGCATTCCCTTCGAAACGGAGCGGCGACAAATAGTCATCCAGCCTGTTCGCAGTCATCCGGTATTACATAAATGCATAGCAGTCTATATCACTTTGTCTATCTCTCCTTGCTCTTTTCTCTCTTCATTAAAACCTCCATATCTACATTGTAGAGTTATCTAGTATACCTGTAACGGCTCTGTTTTTCCCCGGTTCTATAAATCCCTTATACATTTTTTTGCCCTTTCTTTTAACAGCGAAGCTGTTTAAGCCGGCCGTAATGTGTGCCGTCTGCCACTGCGTTGCCTAGCAACCATCTCGCGGAGCGTCGCGCTATGCTCGGGAGAGAGAAGTAGAAAATGAAAGCGAGAGAAACAAATTGTAGCAGCACTAACGAGGCAACGCGCAGTCTCGCAGAGGTGCAGCCTACTAAAACCCATATATATATGAAAAGTAGCGACACTCTCCTCCTCCGCCTTCCCTCCTCCTCGTTTCTCCTCTCTCTCGCGCTCCTTTTTCGACCGTTGCGCCGCCTACACCGCTTGAAACACGTGCACTTGTTTATCTTTCACCGCTGATCAGATTCGACGATCGCCGACTGTGTTCGTCGCTATCGTCGTGTTCCTCGCCAGTCGGTAGACGCTTCTCGGGCGAAAATGGCGATGGAGCGTGATCGTAAACTAACGCAGCCAGCACCCGGGGGCTCGACGGTCCACGTAATGCCATTAGGCCAATACCGACGCGGCGTCGGCCTCGGACAGGGTGTGCGAGGAGGCGGCGGCATTCTTCAAAGCGTGACGCTACTTTTTATATATAGGGGTTTTACTGCCTACGCCATCCGCGCTTCTCCGTTTCCCCGCATTAGCGCCGAACGCTCGCAGTGTCCGTGACTGCAGCAGGCGCCTTGACGGCGGCTCGGCCGAGCTCCCACCAGCTGCGCGCTACTGCGCATGCGCCGTGACGTCATCATGGCGTGTCGTCTGCTGCGCGCCGCCCGTACACTATGCCTAGCTTTCGCCCCAGTTCCTGGGCTGGGCCAGCGTATAACTTGTACGTTTATATCGAACTATCCTGACCTAAAATGCTGTCTTACTGCTTAATTGGAGCTAGCACAAAACAGCCATAAGCACAATTTTTTCCCCCAGGGAAGTATGCAGGTCACTGTACAAAACCGTTCTTCTCGTACTTGCAGTGCTTCCCGAACGTTAATTGCGAAGTTTTAAATCACTTGACAAAAGTTAAATGTATTTGAGAGAGTTCCTGACCATGTGCATGCTAAGCGACCACTCACAGAAGCTACTACACTTGTTTTCCATCGTTTTCATTGTGCCTGCTATGGGTACCATGGATCTGCATTGCGCGAAAGAGCCGAAAGCCGTTCGGTGCGGTCTGGGCAGTTCCGGGTGTTTTGCAGTGATGTAAGTTGTATAAGTCGTACAAGTACAATGTTATAGTATAAGACAGGAGCCTTTGACACGATTAATTTAATGCAGCAGAACAAGCTTGGCTTGAAGTTCATGTGCAAACCGTTCTGCTTGCCCTCGGTGACATTGCAGTGCGCAAAAAGCATGGCCTTTAAGATCCTGACAGTAGTGCAAGGCTTGTAAAATGTTAATCTTGGGGGCCACAAAAAAACCTGTTGCAATGCTGTTGCACATGCAGAACTTTATCATGATGCGACAAAGTTCATAAATGCTGAATAAAAATATTTATATAATTTTTAATATGTTTAAGTAGCTTAATCAAGCCTCCCCACAACGCAATATTATTTAGTTTTGTTTAAAAAAAGGAGAATATTTTTGCTCAATATAGTACTATATGCATTTCTTATTATTGTAAGCATTTTCATGACTACGATGCAATGCGGCCTTACCCTATTAGTTACTTTATTACTATATTTAGTAAGCCCAGTCAAGCTCGCTTCAGCAGCTTCATCGCGATCACTATCTAAAGTAATGTGCTTTGTTTACTTTTATCGGAAAGTGCTGTTTTTGTTGACATTTGATACGGCGTGTAACTGGTGACAGCTTGGTGCCCAGCTCGTCCATAATGAAGGAGCTCGATCGCGTCAGTTGCTGATACTTTCCGCTCCCCGTCGATTCGATTGGGGCCAGCACTCATTGCTAGACTCGTTTCAGAGGTCTAGTACACGCTGCGGATCGGCCCACACGACAGCGAAACGCGCGATATGACCGAGGTGGAACGCCCCGCCTTCATTCCTCCTCGTAAAAGAAACGGCAACAAGGCGTCCCCGAGATCAGTGAGTGCAAAGTATAACAACGGAATATCTTCCGATCACCGCGCGGTGCCGGCGGCTAGGCCATGCAGCGCCGCTACGAGCCCCATCAAGACACCCGACAGCGACCGCAGCTGCGGGCCGACACCAGCTGCGCGGCCGCACCGCAAGCTGTCAGTCGAGTTTCAGCTTGATCCGGATGAGCGCGACCCGGACCAATGGACTACGGACAGGTCGCAGGCGACGGACAACGCTAGCACGGACGGAGAGCTGTCCAGCGTCACCGAGCGGTCTTCGCTGAGGGCCGACGGCGACCGGTACGTGACGATGACGGGAACTATCAAACGGGGCAAGAAGAAGGGCGCCACGATCGACATGAAAGTGAACATTTCGCGGGAAGAACTGGACGAGATCGAGAGTAGCATCAAAGACCAGCAGACAAGTGACGAGGAGGACGACTGTTTCTTCGGCATGAACAAGGGTCCGCACGTCCTGTTCCTTTCGTTCGTGCTCGTACCCGTGGTGTTCATCATCTCCGCCGGCAATTCCTTCTACCTGGGCACTATGACGTGGTACAACATCCTCGTGGTGCTCAGCGAAAAGCGCTCGATATTCCACAAGGTGCTGCTCAGTCCTTTCTGGATCATCTTCTACCCGTTCCTCATCGTGCCGGCCGTCGTCGGACTCGGTCTGTACGCGGCGGCCGTCCAGATCTCGTGGGAGTACGACAAGTGGAAGCGAGAGGTGCCCGACTGGGAGAAGGGTTTCTACGGCTGGCTCTGCTGCCTCCTACACATGGAGGAGTGCAGCCCTTACGACGTCGTCGTCCTCACCGACGTGCAGCCGGCCGACGAAGCGCAGCCGCACAAGTCCACGGCCGACACGCCTGTATAGGCTGTTCTTCGTTATCCCGCCGTACGCGTGCTCGATCACTCGTGAAAAAGTAGGCGCTGCGCGGCCACCTCTGGAGGGCGTGTTCTCAGGTTCCGGCCCTCCTTTTTATCGTTAGTGGAATGGCTATTGCCACCAATAGTTTTAATTACTTACGTGCTTCTGTGTTGAAAAGCCATGACCATAATCAATGCTCTTTGGCAGTGCGTGGCTCCTTAATGGCAACCCGCCAGAAACACCCGAAGGTAACATGGATTAGTATTTGAAGAGAAAGAAGTTTTAGTGTCAGCGTATGCAGCGGATAAATTTCACTTTGCTCTATACTGCCTTACAAGGCTCTGTGTGAGCACAGCAAAGTACTTTTTCTTTAGTATGTGTCATGTGATTTGAGGATAGGAGAGTGCGTATGAACAGACCTATGCACATAATGTATCTTACGGTACAGTATTGGGTACCTTGCCATCTCCAGGGCAACTGCTTCAACATGTTGCACTGCTTGCGTGTAAGCAGCGACCACTTGTTGAATGGCTGCAGTTTTACACGAGGCATTCCTTGCTGTTCTTAAAGTCATATCAGTCTCTGTTTGCCCTCTCTAGTCATGCAAATGCAAACCCACTTATTTATTCCACTTACTTTTTATTGCGTGCCATTCATACTTACTAACCTTGCCTGTCAAGTGACAAGGTTCCCTGCCAATACAGTTTTTGTTTTAGTGCACAGATATTCCAGCATTGATGCATTGCGTGCCACTTTTATACATAATTGCTGCTGCCTTTTTGTACAGGCGCCGTTTCTTGTGCAGGGCTGTGCGATTCTGCAAAATCTTTTATATTTCATTGCAACTGTGATATTGAATTTGCATGCCCTCACAATGTGCTGTGGCCAGAAGTTTACAAACCATGTAGCAGCAAAAGCCATTTCTTATAAGCACATGTTCTGGACTCCAGCGTTCACTGGTGTACACAAGGACCGCAAAGCATTTTTCAATTTCACATTGTACATTCAGGGGGTGCAAGAGGAGTTCTGGCCCCCTGCTACCTAAAACTAAAACATGGGCAGTGGTGGGACAGCTGTGCCAATCACAGTCGTCTGTGCCGTCCTAGTTTAGCAATTTTTATCTCGAATGCCTTCTTGATGCGCCTAAAGCGAACTCCGTCATATTTATTGTCTCCTTCAGTTAAAATTGAGACTGTATGGATGTACTTCGACATTGCACTGAGTGCTTGTTGCTGCACCAAAAATCGGCTTTTTTCCTGTGTCAATATCTGCAGCAATAGGTCAAATGGCTGTTCCACTACTGTACAGCCTCCCGCATTTTCAGCTATATCGTGCGAGAACACTATAATATGGTTGTACGTTGTCCTGAAGGGAACATTGCATTAGACGACTCTTGCAGAGGAGAGTGCTTAGTGCACTTGAGAGTACTTCTGCCGGTCTTGCTGATTATTGCCGCTTAAAGGCGCTAAATGACACGTGATGAAATGCGGGAGGCTGTACATATGGTAACTTATGACACCGCCTCCCTCAGCTATTTCCACTGTCGGGCAACAAGGAATGGCTTTCTGCAGCTCCTACGGCTTGTAAACTTGTTGGTGAAAGAAAACGAGCACTTATCTGCGGAACGAGCACAAAGAACAATACTATAATGTGACTCAAGTGTTAATCAACTGTGCCAAATTACTGTTTTCATTGCAGTGTTTCTTGAATGTGATGTCTCTAGTCGTGTATTGCAATGTTGTTTTATAGGGCTTGCTCCAAGTAGCCTCGTCGGCTTGCACGTGACATCACGAACATGTGGAGCATTATTTCACCATTTCCAGCGCATTGCTGGAAAACGAGCATAATTTGGCTAAGGTGCAGCTCTTCACCTTGCTCCGATTCTCCAACATGGCTGCTGTGACATCAGCGCAATCCATCTATAGTCACTGGAACGTCATGCTCATTGGGTGTTTGTGCCCTCGTTTGACAAATGTAAGGACAAGAAGCATTTTTTTTAGGTATAGCTAATGAGCGACATTGTCTCCTCAATTTGGCAGCACTTTCTGCGCAGATTGCAACTTCATGTCCTGTGAGCGTGCTGCAGTTAAAGCTGTCAGGACGAGTGCACGTTTTTTCAACGTTTCCTCCCCCTCCATATTGCTGCATTCCATTAGCATGTTGCAGTGGCAATGAAATAGCTGCTGTGTATGTGGCCTGCTGGTCAGGAAATGTAAGCACAAAAGAGCTATCCAAATGAAAAGAGTTTTCATTACCAGTGAGTTCCGACAAGGGTGTAAGCTCCAAACCAGCAACCCCCTTGTTGCTAACTATGGTGGAAAGCACCAATAGGTAGCGTTCAAATTTAACCTTCCAGCGACAGCTTCTTCGGGCTAATGGAAACTGATATTGAAGGCCATACTTTTGTGTACTGCAAGTGCCAGAACGAGAAACAAGACATGATTGCCACATTTTGTAACTTACCCATTGAAAAGCTAGGAAAAAACAAAGAAAAAAAATTGCGCCATTCCACTGCTGTGAAGGTGGATTACCAGCGAAGCAGTTTAGCACACGACATAGAGGTGACACAGAAATTAGATCAAAGGTATGAGCAAATTTTATTTCTCTTGAGCGGTGACGGTGGTAATCCTGAAGAAAGAGACACACCCATACACATTTATTTTGATCGGCGGTCTTGATCGGTGGCATAGATTCGCGTGGAAGACTACCGCCATCTCGGGTAGTCAGAGGAAAGTAGACGCGCGACAGGACCCCCACGCTGGGAGAGCGGAAAGAAACTAGGCACTCAAGTGCTTGGAACGGGCGGAGTGAGCGTATTCATGGCCGACGCGGGTGGCACAGCGCCAAATCTTTGAGAAACCCGTATTATCTACCCGAGAGGCTACTGATTTTGAAAATTGTGCCTATTGATAACTAATCTACTGAAAATGCATATCCAAGTGATGAGACTTATAAGCTTTTACCAGTGAAGCTGTTACAGGCTGGCCTAAACAGCGAAGCTATTTAAGCCAGCCAAGGCGAGCGTTGTAACCACTAGGCTATACAGCCATGCTTGCAGAATATGCATTTATGCGAACCATATGATTGCGTTAGAGCGTCGTCGTCTTCGTCCACAGCTGGCGCGTTCGCATGTGCTCGTGCCTAATGCTCTGCGAGGTGAAGAAGAGGTTTTGCGCGCTGTGCTCGGGAGAGAGAGATGCATTCACGGAGCGGATCTGCTGGAACGCGTTGTTGGCATTGCAGTACGGTGTCGGTGTTGCAAACTGCGCTATGCAATGCGCAGTGATGGCCGTGCGCGAAAAGAAATTATCACCATCATGAGTAATAAGATAAAAGTTCGCGTGCACTTCCGGAAAATGCTGGGCTACGATCGCCCAGCTTCGCTGTTTGAAGCGTTACGTGACCGAGTGCAAGGTTAAGCTTTTTTTTTTGCATAGAATGAAGCGATTTAGCATCAAATTCAGGAGCTGAGTTTTGAACACACAATATGTTGACACACACGAAAAATGAATAGAACCCTGGCCATCGACAGCTTCCCTGCAAAAAAAAAAAAAAAAAGGTTGCCCTGTAACTTCACTCAACAAAGTGGCAAATGCAGAACTGAAAACTTGTGCTGGATTAGTTTTACCACAAGCAAAGTATTGGAAAGTTTTGTCTGCTAAAGAGGTTGAGTGCCACAGACAGCAGAAGGATTCTGCAGGCATATAGCTTAAAGGGCAACTACAATGCAACTTTGGACCGTGCAGAAAGCCTATTTATTCATTTTCAATACCTTAAATACCCCAATTAAGTGGTTTTACACAAGTTTCAGATAGTATAATCACAGGGTATCATTTTTAAGTTTTATTTAAAAAAAATCTGTTGCAGAAAAGGTAATTCTAGTCCTTGAGCTAGATATGTATTCATAGAGGTGGACATTACTTGCACGAGAAATCCAAACAAAAATTCACTAAGTATCTTTTGAATTTAGTACTTTACAGCATATACGGAAATTTATGAATTGTATCCGATGAGATTGCAAGCCGTATCCACTTGTCGACCTCTTCGACAAATCCATCTCAAGGACAAGGATTAGGCTATCTGCTACAGGCGATTCTAAAAAAAGTCCATAAAACTTAAATGTGAAATCTTGCATTTTAAATACTAGTGGACACGTCATGAAAGGCTTGCAGAAACACGCTTTTGATAGCAAACTTTAAAAAAAAAAATGCTGTCATTACTGCTCACCGGAAGCGATGCACAACCCAGACCCTTGAAAACTGGCGTGGCGCCCTTGCACGATGTCCCAAGATTAAACGGCACTTGTGGCACACTGAAAAATCTTTGAGCCGGCGTGCTGGGATTTACTTCATATCCGCTAACCATCAGGTGCATGTGTCATCTACTTAGGTACTATTCAAAGGCTGCTAATATAGTTACAAGCCCAGTGGGTTTGCCGAGGTTGCTTTAATGGTATATGCCACCCATTTAAAACCAATTTGGCCAAGTGAAATTTCATTGAAGGCTAGGCACACAATTAACTCATTGGTACATAGCCTTAATGTCATTGCCGTGACATCACGGCCCACACAGTGTTACAGTGTCGTGCATTATGCGCAGCACTGGGCTTTTTGTGCAATGTCAAATGGAGCAGCACAGTACAGGTGACATGCACTGGACTGTTCGCCAATGACAGTTGCATCGCACTCCTTAAGGCAGTACGGAAAAGTGCTGCGAAATTGAGGAGACCCACCTGTTCATCTATTCAGTATGTGTGCAATTCTGCGAGCTAATTTTCCAAGCTGCAAAATGTATGCAAACTTGTACTTAGCATTCCAATGAGTCTACAACTGTACGCATTTCCTGAATGATGTACTGAATGTTCTTGTGAAGGTTTTACACAGATCAGTGGCAGCTGTGTGTGCAATTTTGGTACGTGGCATTGCTCCAAAGGGTGCAATCGTGATGAATTTTACTATATGATATACCACAAGTTTTGATCTCAATACATTGCCATTTATACGTTCAGACGCAATTATGGAGCAAGTACTGTATGTCGTGGTGCATGTACATTAGTGATTAGAAGTGTGTAATGAAAAATAAAAATGTTCCTGTTTTTGTACAGTCAATGTGTGTGCCTTTTCGCAAGTGCATACAAGAAGCACATTGTCAGGTCAAGCTTTTTGGTGGCACGCTTTCCTTTAATCACAAGGCATAATTACACTGAATTAGCACGTAACAAAAGCACAACTCGAACACAAGACCGAGAACAATTTCAAATCAATGTACAGCCTTAAATTGATATTAGATGTTTTTATTGTTGATCACATTAACAGCACTCAATACTTTCAAAAAGTGAAAGTGATGTATACATAGAGCTCTTCAAAGTGCGAGTAAAAAAATGAAAAAGAAAGCCTCTTAAGGCACTAACAATTATCAGCACTTTCATTAAAAAACTAACCAATTAAGTTTTTCAGGCACTCTAGAGTGCACAATGACACATGTAAATGATTTTTCAATCCGACTATCAGAGCTCACTTTGGCCACAACAGATAAAAAGCTGGCTGCAAAGTAAAACATAAATGACAGATCCATTAGTAACAATGACATGCAAAGTAAAGAAAAACAAGCATACAAAGTTAGCCACAATTGTGCAATCTAATCTATTCTCTCTGCTGCTGAAGAACTGGAATGATCTTGCATTCACTGTGGCTGCCGTGGGTAAGGATACGCAGGGTATTGGTGCTGGGCCGGTGGATACTGTGGATACGGCTGGTACTGCTGGGGCATGGCTGAAAAAGAAAGCATTAGACTTGTCAGTAAAAACAAAGTCCACGCTTCAGGGAGGTGGCAGAAGCTTTCCTCCTTTGCCATGGTCAGAATGAAGTTTTATTGAATAGCTAAGTGCAATACATAAATGATAATAAAGTTAGTGCGAAAAAAAAAATGCAGGAGGAGATGTAAGAGCGCAAGGCTTTAAGGGGACCTCCTGTCAGGTATGGTACACAAAACAAATAACATTATTAACCCCTTAACCATTTCCGACGAGCTTGGCTCGCCTTTGTCGAACTGTCCCAAAACTGTTTCGGACGGGTGTAGCTCGTCCCATAATACCTCCCTTTGAGCGTTTTGAACGAGACACACTGATTTGCGGGCTAGTTGGTGTGTTGCTTCGCAGATGGCAGCACTGGGCAGGTAATTTCTGTTTTTCCGTTTCACATTTCTTTGCGGGGAAACTCGTGTTTTAAAAAATGGCGTTGGGTGAAGGCGACGCACATGTTTTTGCTCCATCGTGGTGGAAAAGAAGCATTTCGCCTTCGTCCAGCTCTTTGGATGAGAATTCATTAATTTATTTATTTATTTCACATACCCTCAAGCGCCAAGGCATTATAGAGGGGGGTGGGGTACATGCGAAAAACAATAACAATGATTACTATAAATTTATATAATGCAAGCGACATGTGCAGATGTGCAGTGGACAGAATCATTAAGAAATCAAATAACAAGAATACTACGATATTCAAATTATATAAACCTAGCGACATATGAACTGGACAAAAGAAGCGCTTGCGAAAATACAGCGCATGTGGCCACATGCATGGTCACAGTTAAAAAAAAGCAAACAAGGTTAGGCGGAAAAGTGCGCTGTCTTCGATTGACACGATAGCATCAGGAAGGTGGTTCCAGTCATTCGTTGTATGTGGAATAAATGAATAAAAAAACCTGTTTGTGTGACAAAAAGTGCCT
The DNA here is from genome assembly GCF_013339745.2 of Dermacentor silvarum. NCBI lineage: Eukaryota > Metazoa > Arthropoda > Arachnida > Ixodida > Ixodidae > Dermacentor > Dermacentor silvarum. The sequence goes on from NC_051159.1 coordinate 69,896,587, forward strand.
CTTACTTTATGACGGTGATCAACTCGAGATGACAGGTAAGTAGGTGCTAGAATGAGCTCACTGCTAAGAATATGATGATGAAATACTTTATGAAATAGGCATAAGCGAAAAGCTTTTCTGCGCAGTGATAAACATGGTAGACACAAGTTGCTTTTCATTAAAGTTATGCTAGAAGTACGATCGTAGTTTGAGTGAATGAAACGAGTGGAATTATTCTGAACCATTTCAAGAGAATTAACAAGAGTAGCATTGCAAGGGTCCCAAATAGCAGCAGCGTATTCCAGCTTAGATCGAACTAGTGTTTTATACAATAGTAGTTTCATTGATGAAGGGGATTTGCTAAAGTTTCGCCGCAAGTAGCCTAACATACGATTTGCGTTATTGATTATGGAGTTGATGTGACATTTGCAGGATAAGCCAGATGATATAGTTACACCTAAATAACGGTAAGATGAAACATGTTCTAGCTGGACGTGGCTAAGCATACATGCAGGCACACACACATCGCGTCTTGTAACAGTCATGATTCAGAAACCGAAGTTTACTTCATTTCTGAAAGCGAAACAATAGTGATGACTTTACAATTAGCAGTTATCAGATGAAGAAGGCTGCTCAGAAGAGACTAGTGCGAGTGCGCATCATTGGCGTCGTATCTATGTGAAGGACATCCCCATGAAGGCTCCTTGGTTTCCATTTTTGGGCGTCCCTGGTAAGGCGTTCAATATTACATTGCCTGATGACTTGATAAAACTTTCCGAACAGCGCTCTTGCTCTGGTTTTTATTGTTCATTACCAGCTGGTAGCGGGCCTCCTTTATCATGAGCAATAATTTTATTATAACTTTAAGATGCTAAGTTGACTTAGTATGTGCTTAAATTTTTTTTTTCAACATCGAAAACTTGCTTTTTAGAACGAAAATATTCAATATCAAATTTTTTAAAAATAAGCAGTTTCGGCACAGAAATTGTCAAAATAATAAAACGGTTAAGGGGTTAGTTAAGCTGAAGGGTTGGAAACAAATAGTGAATCATAAGAAATAACTTTGATGATACAAAAAATAACACAACATGATACCGATATAGCAAGAATGATAATACAACAAAATACAGTGTAGACCGCTTATAACGTAAGCCGCCGGAGTCGCGAATATCTGCACTATAAGCAGTAATACGAATAATGTTCTAGCTGGACATGGTTAAGCACACATGCAGGCACACACACTATAACCAAAACAATGATTTCCAAGCCCTGCACATATGCAAAATATGTAGACCAAGCATGTAGACGCGCTTTGTACTATCGCGCGCACATCGTGATTACATTTTCTCCAATGAGCTGGCAAAAACATAATCGCGATGTAGCCGGTGCTCTTCAAGCTCGACAGCTTTGCACCGCGTCAAAATGAAACAACTGTTTGCAGCAACCGCTGCGGAAAAAACCGTGACCGCTATCGACGCGATTATGAACGGCGACATTGTGGCGCTGAAGGCAAGCCCCCGACGCACGCACCGAGTCCGGACGAATTAACTACCATTCTCTGCAACAACTGCAGTCAAAACAGCGGTCGCTATCTATGCGATAACTGATGGCGACTACGCAGTTCTATAGGCACGCGGCCGATGTGCGTACCGAGTAAAAACGAAACTACTGTTCGCCGCAACCGCTGCGGAGAAAACCGCGACTGCTATTGACGCGATTGTGGATGACGACTATGCAGTTACGAAAGCCCGCGGCCAACGCGGTGTTATGCGCAGCAGTTAACGCAAGAATACAGGCTTTAAAGACACAAATAGGCTCGAAGCGTTCCGGCGTTGCTGTCATTCACGTACTATTTCAACTGATGGCTGTGGCGATGCGGACTCCGCCGCTTCGTTTCGGTTGGATGCTAGCGCCATTTTTGCTCTTTTGCGTCGTACATTTGTGGTGCGCCTCGCTCACCGAGCTCCGAATGTAGGCCGAATTAACTGATGTGCGGCCAAATAAGTCCGAATTAACGAGAGTTTGATTGCATTGAATAATGCATACGGCGGCCGAGAGCACGCACCTTGTTGTTGGGGCGGCAGCGTGCTCGCTGCCGCCCTTGTCGGCGAGATTTTCCTGCGGAAGCCGCATTATAACCGGTATTTCATCTCACGCGGCTGCACTGTAAGCAGTATGGGCATACATGGAGTTCTATGGGAGGGTAAACGGGAGTCGGAAAAGGCCGCGTTGTAGCCAGTTCTGCACTATAAACGGTTACGTTATAAGTGGTCTATACTGTACCCTACTTATTCGAGTCCAGGCCAGCTTAGTTTCTAGGCAGACAACCAAGATTTGGAAGACCAGAAAAAGAACTGTCCTCAAATATAAGAGAAACAAAAAAAGGCATTCGACGGCAAAAAGAACATGCAATATCGACGAGATGTTGCGCTTTTTGAGATGTTGCGCTTTGAGTGATCGGCTGCAATTGCATCCCATGCCACCACGATCCAGTTCACTACCCAAGTGTAGTAGACATGTCACAGGCACGTCGAAGTAGACAGGCGTCTGAACTTCTTGGGAGCAACTCCTTGTACATTTACAACCCCCTTCGCCTGTATGATCTCCATCGTTACTGACATTCCCGCTTCTCCTTGTGTCGTGATAAAATCAGCAACATCATTTTTCACCTAGTGGCATGCACCTTTCTGCAGTCGGTAGTGTCTGGCTGTTGCTGCTAAACTTCATCCTTGAAATTAAACTGACCCCCGACATTCGTACATTACTTTTTAAACAAATTTATTGGTCTACATTCCAGTAAATACAGCAATATAAATTATTGTACACAAGATTAACGCAAAACTAAGCATGCAAATATACAAAATATGAGTCACTTCTAGTAGGATGTAACAGCACAACTAAGAATCTTATAGATACAGTTTTGCAAGGAGAAAAGAAATTTACATCTAAATAATTGTACATTAAAAAAAGGAATAGTATGTACTTCCTTTTTAAAAATTTTAGAGTGACGATTGTTTAACATAAGTCGGGAGATGATTCCAAAATGATATGCTAGAAAAGTAGGCTGTCTGCATGCCATAATGAATTCATACTAAAAGCAAATTATGATATAAAGCAACTCTAGTTGACTTACTGTTAAGAAGTGCTACTTGACTGTCTAAGTAAGTATTGACTATAAGTGCTATAAATGCACATGCATTCTAAGAGGTGCATTGGCCATGCAGTTTTACTTTTTGCTGATGCCTTTTACCCGTATGTCCCTCTTATAGGGCAGGTTATCACTCTCAAGGCCGTTTCACATGGTGCAATATTGTAGTGCATTTTTCGCAGCTACGATTTCTGCAAATGCGAAATTCGCAATCCCATTTCAAATGGATCCACGGCAGCTGCGTTTTTTGCATACTCGTAGCACAGACTTTGTAAACTCTTATATTGTTCGGTGTATGTTTTACCAACTTTTTTTGCTCAATTAACGACTCTGCAATGTTTCTAAACTATATATTTAAACTCCTGAAAGTTTTATTAATGTAGTTAATGAAAAAAAAATAAACAAAGCAAGCCGCCTCCTATTGGTTGGTCGTCTGTTTCCACCGCATCTGTGTTTTCACAGAGAAGTTCAGCACGCTGAACATCGAAAAATCGCACGCAGGAAGGGTCTGGCGGCCTATTTCCCGCAGCTGTGAATTCGCAAGTGCAAATTCGCAGACAAAATCACACCATGTGAAACGGGCTTCACACGTGAGGTGCTTTTTTCATCTGAAACTTTCTTAACACTGTTGCAAATTGGATGGTGAGAAAGCATGTTTAACAAGATTGCATGTGTGATGTGAACAGTGTCGTATATTTTGAAATCTATATAATCACTAGTGGTAGCTCTGTAATGTACGGTGTACGGTAATGTCTGTGTAAATGTACCGGACAGACTTGAGCCAAAAGATGAGATTCACCGACAGTGCCTGCCACTATTGTAACTTAAGCTTTGTATTGCTTGCTGGGCACAAGTTTGACCAATAAAGTGCATATTAGATTCATTATTCAATATTTCTGGTAGTGTCTTCAGCTTCTTCGACGTCACTTTACAGTAAAACCTTGTTAATACCTACTTGCTCAAAACATATTAACAGTTAAGACGTACTTGCAACAAATTCCTGACCTAGTCGCCAAAAAGCCTAATGCAATGACTGACCGCTCAAGCCATAGTGGCTCGTCGTACACCTACCAGTTAGTATATGCCACGGTCACTTTTTTCGTGTAAAGGTCAACTGCGCTGCATTGACTCACGGTCTAGCTGATGCAAAAGATCTACTGCCTCTTCAAAAAGTGCAAGGACTGCTTTAACAATGATTTTGACTTCGGTGCCGATGCGGTTGAAATTCAGACGACACTACTGAATTATCACCGCTTACCCTAACACGATAAGCACCTTCAGCAGCGCATGTAGCATAGTGCCATTCTAAGCGTACTGCATGCTTTTATAATTGACGATAACCCAAAATGTGCCCGCCGCTGTTTGCCGCCTCTCTGAGTGAGACTGTTTCAAAGTGTGCGGGACTTGCAAAAACAAAACAATGATCAGGCCAGAGGAGCTCTTACCCATTTTTATCCATCTACAGCTTTCGTTCTCATAGAGCTACTTCCTCTCTTTTAAAAACGAGTGTTTCTATGCCCTAGTTTTCCCCTTTTTCTTTTTCTAGTGGAACACAGAACAAGGCTCACCGCCACCTCCAGGGTATGCCGGCTGTGCATAAGGGTTGTAGACGGTGGGCATGGGCACAGCTGGGTAGGGCGTGTAGCCCGGGTACTGTGGGTATGCCGGGTAGGCCACCTGGGGCTGGGGCATTCCCTGAGGACCATGCAGTGGGTAGGGCGGTGCCCCGGCACCCCCGCCACCCGTTGTCGCAGTGCTCGTCGCTGGTGGAGGGGGCCGCGGTGGCGGCGTCTTGCTGACTGCAGGTCCACCTATTCGGAATGGCACCGGCAAGGAAGTTGGAGACAACACAGAGCTTGTGAAAATGTTGCCAAGAGGAAAGATATATGCAGTCTGTGGCGACGCTCGACTCTCACGTGTGCCCTGATGTTATTTTCCCCGCATATGAACAGACTGGTAGGGGGCATGCAGGGAAATAACATCAGGGGACGCGCGAGAGTCGAGCGTCCCCACAAGTCCGACTGCGACGAAACTTTGAACAAAGTAATAAGCCTAGTTTCAGATAGCGTAGACACTTAGCAACCCCCGTTCAGAATTTGGCATTTGAAGTACCATGTGGATGCACCATTAAAAACTCACAGAAATGACCTCTTTATAAGAAGTGGTTGTAGTTAGCATGGCAAGATCTTTCAGCAAATGTCACCGATGTTCACAGTTGCACGCAGAAGTAGAGGTGGAGTTGAAGTGCACAGCAAAAGCTGTCCATGCTCGGGCAAGGGATAAGATGCATGGAAAGGTGGCATCCCTATAGTGGCCCACTGGCTCTCGTGCATTTCGGAGCCACAGGCAGACATTGTAAAAACATAGGAGGCTACAGACTGTGGCGCATCTTTCCATGATAAGTCACTTGCAGGAATGTACACACAAAACAGCCTTTTCAGCTGCACCACTGAACTGAACCAAATGTCGCTCATCCAATTAGAACCCGCATGAATTGGTTGCTTTAAAGAGAGTTCCATAAGGCTTTTGCAAAAGCCATGGTGACTAGTTCAAGTTATATGAAACTTCAGATTAATGAGGTTTGAGTTATCAAGCTTTCAATGCATTTCATTAGTGCTCTCACATTGCACCATGACATTTACATGAACTGAAATCAATAAAACAAGCTTTTCACAAAGAGCGATTGGGCTACACATTTCTTTTCGTCTAGCCTTAACGCCCATTGCAAAACAATATCTACAAATGCATGCAGCCATCCAGCACCTACGCAAACGTGTGGAAGCACAATCATAAATATCAGCATGCTTTCAATTGCAATATACAATGGACATGCTACTACACGGGCTGATCATTTTTAAGTTTTACAGAATTTTTAAAAACTGCCCGTGGAAGATAGCATAGTTCTTGCTGCTTGACATTACTAGCACGATAAATCGAAGCACATTTAACTAATTAACTGAAATTCACTAATTAACTTAATTACTTTAACGAACATATTGCAATTTACAAATTGCAGCCGGTGAGTTTGCAAGACGTATCAACTTGAAATCACTTTCCAGGAGGACACCAGTTTAGATTTGTCATTTCCCGAAATGTGGGATAGAATACATGGGTGTTCTAGTTACCTTCGTGCTTTAATGCATAAAAGAGCGTTCTGTTAAACATGCTAATGGAACAACGCTCCATTTTTACGGTGAGTTGGCGGGCGCATATCTCCAAACTGTTGTCATTCTGGAGATTCATTCCAAGTGGATACAGCTTGCAAACTCACCAGCTACAATTTGTAAATTGCAATGTGTGCCAAAGTGATTAATTAAGACTTTTTTTAGTGGTCTTTTTAATTTAGCTGAACATGTGTTTCCATTTCTCTTGCAAGTAATGTCCACCTCTGAATTATCCAGCTCCCAGACTTGAATCATGATTTTTGCAACAGGTAGTTTTTCAAAATTGTGTAAATCTTAAAAATGATTACCCCATATATAAATGTGCAGCGCTCAGCGATTGAAATGTGATACTCAGACCGCATAGTGGCTGGTGCTTTTTGCGCCACTGGATAGCGCTGAGTGATGCATACTCAATTAATCAGCTTAATTATTACAATACAATTAATTAAGCTTAATTAAGCTCAGCGGTGGCACGGTGGCAAATTAAGCTCAGCGGTGGCACGCAAGAAGTGCCAGCAGCTACGCACTCCGAGTATCGTGTTTCAATCGCTGAGCACTGTGCATACATACTACAAGAAGGCCTACCTTTCTCCTTCCCAAAGTAACCACACAGGATCACTAAGGCAGACTGGAGATACATACTACTTATACTTGGAGCAAACAAAAACTACCCACCCAATAACAAATCTCTTGAGTGGTCCAAAATTTGACGTTGCTATATTAGGCTGCATATTTTGAAAGGCAAAAAAGAATGTGCCTCGTGGCCTACCATAATGCGACGGTGGTGTAGGGGTTTGCTGCGGAGGCTTGTTGACAATCGACTGCTGCAGATGCTTCATCAGTTCTTCCTTCTCGGTCTTCCGAGCAAAGCAGAAGTCACTAATCTTGTTTTGGAAGGCGAGCAGGATTTGGGTGAGGTCATTGTAAAACTGTAAATAAAAAAGATTACCTGTAGGAGCCGAGTAAAGAACCTGCCTGCACCTTTTGGTGAAACAAAATGCAGCTCACAGTTTGCAACCATAATGCTCAGTAGCATCATTGCAAACAAAGGGACGTTGAACAACACATGCACCGTGAGTGCTACATACTTCACGAGTAAAAAAAACCTTGAATACAAAATGCAGAGGCCGAGTGCTATGAATTCATTCAACAAGATGTTGCTTTGATTACTGCTGTCTGGCTTCAGCGGTCTTGAGTCTGCAGCTCATTTCCAAGGTAAATCTACCTGGTAGCGAAGCTTCCATAGAAGCCCACACATTCAAAACATGGTTTGTAATTGGCGGTTTATGGGGCTTAGCGCCATCTATGTGACGAGGGAACACTTCTGGTGGAACAAAAAAATATTGCGACAACATATCCGTTAAAAAACAGAACTGACGTCATTTTATTTGTCAAAGGCGCGATATTTGTTTTTGTGGCCTACTATTGGAGTTGTATTTCCGAATGCCCCGCAATTCCACTCAATGGGTGTTTCATGTATTTAGCACTCAACACGATACAGCAAAATGTCAGTCGTACGGGTGTCAAAATTGCACCCAGCACAGATGGTCGTTTCTTTGAAGGCCAAAGAACGCTTTGGGCGCTGAATGCTGGTCGCATCGCCAGATGCCAAGGCCGTCAGCCAGCACAGCCGCACAAAGGCAGCTAAAGTAAAGAAATATCTAGTGGTCGTAACTCACTACTTTTGACTGAACACGTAGAACAACGATGAAACGCAGCGCGCAAACATCTCGCCACCAGAATACAGGCAAACATAGACAAGCAAAACAATATAACATGTGAAGGGGGGGGGGGGGGGGGCATATTATAGCAGATGAACTTTAGAAGCGCGCCTTTCTGCACACTTTAAGAGTGCATTGCCTTGCAATTGATAGCGACATGAATGCCCCCTTCTAAAGCGGGTGCCGACAATGGGTATTTATTGTTAATAATAAAGTAAAAGAGAGTTGTCTCTTCTTTCCTTCTTTCTGGGGTTTTACGTGCCAAAACCAGTTCTGATTATGAGGCACGCCGTAGTGGAGGGCTCCGGATTAATTTTGACCACATGAGGTTCTTTAAGGTGCACTACAATGCAAACACACAGGCGTTTTTGCATTTCGAATCCATCGAAATGTGGCTGCCACGGCCGGGATTCGATCCCGCGACCTCGTGCTCAGCTGCGCAACGCCTTAGCTAACTGAGCCACCGCGGCGGGTTGTCTTTTCTTTCCTTGCCATGCACACGTAACACTGATTAAGAATTTTGTTTTCGTTGAATGAAATAACACTGTCTTGTGTTAATTAAAAACCGTTTTTCTTTCTCAGTGTTTGTTCCCTCTTCACATAGTCGCGCTTCAATCGTTGCTCCCATAACCCACCTTGCTGATGTCGGTGACAATTGGTTCTGGATAGCTTTTCGCATAAAACTTCGTGACCCATTTAGATTGACCTTGTCATTTCTTCACGACATTTAGCACCCCAAAACAACACAACCTTTAAAGCAAAATCAAAGGACACAAAATCAACAGAAGAAGCAGGAGCTATAATTCAAAAGTAAACCTTTTCAGCAGAAAATTGTCTGGCGGGGCAAAACTTGCAGGGGGTGAGAACTTTTCCAGCCAAAAAGACCACAACCGCTTATGCTGGTGTCTCATTGACTGCATGAATAGTCACTGACATGGTGGCATGCAAACTAGTAATAACGACTAGTGATAAGACCGACCAGACACCCAAGGCAACAAAGATTATGACACCATAGTGCATGGCTCAAGATTAATCTTAAACACCTGAAGTTCTTTAACACGTTCGTGACCATGCCTATTCCCATCGAAAGTATGTTATCGATGGTAGAAATTCGAATTTTGGTGCTCTCTGGCTAGCGCCACCGAATGGGTTAAAGAGAAACTATTTTATCAGTTTCACTTTTGTGTTTCTCTTTACCACTGCGCAGGGATATTTAAAGCGCCTTCATATTTGGGAAGATGAGCGCTTGTAGTTTCGAAGATGGCGTCGACATCGTGCACCGCTGCTCCACGGAAACAGTGAATTTCTAGGGATTCTGATGCATCTGGGTTCCAATTTCTGGATTATGATAGCAGCACAGCCTTGGAAGACTGCTTCGATTCGTCAGACTTTAGTACGAACAGCGAAAGTGCGTCCAACTACCCCGGAAAGTCAACAGGCATCCGCCGGTGATTTTTGCTTTCTTCTTGAACAGTCTCATAGCGGCCGCGCATTGATCTACTTTAAGTATATCAGGCGTGTTCCAAAGGTCACAGTTCTTATCGGCAGGAACCGAACGACAGAAATGAACGGCCGGCGGCTGCGCAGAGAGTAGTGTTTTGTGCACGGAGACGGTCGTGAGTGGAATTTGGCACCACACGACGGAGTGCCACGCGGCGGTTGGTTGACTAGGACTGATGTTTTCCTATGTACAGTGTAGACCGCTTATAACATAAGCTGCCGGAGTCGTGAATATCTGCACTATAAGTGGTACCGCACTATAACCAAAACAATGATTTTCAAGACCCGCACGTATGCAAAACATGCAGACCAAGCAGCCGCGCGCATCCGAGAAGCGAAGCGTGCGACTGGGAGTTTTGCATCCGTCTAAATTTACCCCATGATCTTTGCATGAAGCAGACAAAGAAATAATTTTAAAATAGTCTCAGTTCCGCCTGAAAGGCAAAGCATCAATTGCGATAGCAAATTAGTATAGAGCTATTAGGAGTAGGGATAGTAGTTTTATCGGCTGCATAAACTTGACACATTCTCTTACTAACTGAATTAACAAGCGTGGTGTCAACGCGCACAAGCAAACATGAATAGACTCGATGACCACAGACAGCCACTGTCAAAACGCAGACATGGGGTAATGCAGCCGCCGCAGCGAGCGAACGTTTGTGCAGTCTATCGCTTCAACGGAAACTGAGCGGCGTAAGCACAGCGCATACAAAGGGCAGAGCCGTGTCGAGATCGCTCTCTAGATACGGTGCACGCGACAACACCGACAGCCAGCACGGGCGCGAACGCATTTGTTGGCAGAGTAGTAGCCCCTCCCTCTCTCTCGTGCTGCCTTCCCGCTTTGCTCCTTTCGCGTGGGAGATTGCGTCGCCAGTTCCCCTTGCCTTGGTTGCAAGATACGCATTTACCGTTGAAAAGATAATTTCTTCCTCTACAATTTGATACTATACACTTTAATATAAGCATTTTCTGTGGCAGGAAAAAAAAAAAAGAAAACTACCGATTTTCCCGTCGCCTCGAAAGTGTTAAGCAGCCCGGCAGCAGTTCCTGAACATATGTAGTAAATAATAACGAAACCCGTTTTGTAACTACAGGATGTTATCATATCTGAGAGAAATATTCTTGCATTAAGTAACATTAAAATAAGAATATTTGTCCAGACAATATAAATTTTTAAAATCCTTATTATTATTCAATGAGAAAGGGGCAGCTGTTACTAGCAAACGGCGACAACTAATTTTCATCGCAAAAAAAAAAAAGAAAAGTGTTATTCTTGTACTCAGAGCAAGAGTCAACAGTTTTGTTTAAAAAGCCGACACAGTCTTTCTTAAACTTCTTGAAATCCTCGTCCCTTATTGTGTACATTCTTAAGCACTTTTAAGCATGATGGCCATTGGGCAGAGTTCTTCAGACATTATGGCCATTGGCAGAAGCAAAAGCAGAGAAACTTCATCGCTGGTAATGCCACCATTTTGTGGTGGAGAATGACACCATTGCACCAATACATGGCCTTTAAAGGGCCCCTCACCAGGTCTGTCCATTTTGAGCTGACAAGCGCAGTGCATCCAACGTGCGCTCACGATCGTGTCTGATAAGTATACTACATCGCTACGTGCTGTAGAAAGAGCTGAAATTTCTCCTCGCGGGCCCCTTGCTCCAAGATGGAGGGATGACGTACATCAGCAAGTGCGCCTAAGCTCAACTATATGCTGCGACGTCGCTCATATTGACATGTGCCACTTCGAGAATTATTCAAGGCAACACCTGTTATTTGTGTAATCTGTTGCTACAATGGACGAACTAAAGTTTAAAGAAACAATAAAACACACAAACCGAATGTCTGTGTCTGTTTTACTTCGCACCGCAGCAAGAGAGATGTACCTCCGTTTCACCTGCTTGTTCCCACTTAGTGAAGTCGCGCGCGCTGATAACGAAACTGTCATTTTCTACCGTGTTCCAGCGCGCGATCATGCTCTGTGATCCGTTTGCATCTGTCTCAGTGTTCATGTAGTACTGACTTATACCGCTAGTCGGGTGTTCTCGCGCACAGCGTGCAAAAGTGCGCTGCGCGAAACAAGACAAACGAGGCAGTCACCGGAAGTGTGCCGCGCAGCAAACAAGTGAGAAAGAAAAAAAAAAAAGAAAGAGAGGTGGGGCCCATGCCGTGTACGTCATGGGATTCTCTGGCCCCGGCATGGGAGAATGCAGGGAAGGAATTACGCTTGCGGAGGCTAGACGGGGCAAGTGGAGAGAGTGTCTCTCTTGGCAGTGGCGCCTCCTGAAAGCATGAGTTCGCGGTACTGAAAAATTTCTATCTCGGGTATTAATGAACCAATTTCAGCACTTTCAGCACATAACTTCCAGCATATAACCAAAATTTGCTATGTGGCCTGGTGAGGGGCCCTTTAAGATAAGTAATGCAATAGAGAGGTGCATCACACAACCCTGGAGGTCATGCTGACGCAAAAGCTCAGTACTATGGTGGGCAATGCGGCGCAGACGTCATTACATGTGAGCATGTAAGCTCTCTGTCATCAGAGATGAAAACCACAATTGCAATTCTATTTTAATAGCCAAAATTTTAACTCGAGGAAGGTAACTTGTTTTTGACATCCCACAGCACTTCATCAGTGGCAACATATATGGCATTGCCAACACAAACACAGGTCACCTTAGATACAGAAGGCAGCCTTAGATCTGTGCAGCTGGCCTGTAGCTTTCCTCATTGTCAAATGAACCATTTCTTTGTCATGCTGCTCACAAGCACAGAGAGTGCTGGTCTCTTGCCAATAGCAGCTCCAAGCTGTTAGCTCTGTGTTTGCAGACTGTAGTGGCTAACAGCAAGTTGAATCACATTGGCCTCTCGTTCACATTGCCGATTTACCTCGGACAGTAATCATTCCACCAGCACAGCCAGATTACAAAGCGGTGAAGGTCCATCTTATGACAGATGGAAGTCCTCCAGTGAAGACAAAAGCTTCTGTTTGATGAGGAGACACCCGTACGAGTAAGTTAAATCATCTTGAAGCTCATCAACTCTGCCATCACTTGTAGGTAGAAATTATGCATTGTGCTCACAAAGGAATTCCAACATCCTGACTTAGGGTGAAGTTCAGGGTGAACAATGCAGTGCCTGTCGAGCCACAAGTTGACAGTTTCACTGGTTCACTTTGTTCTCCAAAAATGTTAAATGGTGCTGTGCTGGCATTCACTCGTGCTGATTCTGTCACAATGTTTTCAAGTGGGCACTAAATTGGAGCCAAGGCTTGCCTATCTTGCACCTCAAGGCAGTTGAAGGTGCGGCGGTTCTTTGAAGCTTACGAACTTTGCGCATTTGCATCATCATCATCAACAACAATGTGTCTATTAAAAAAATGTGATGAGCATTATTAGCCCACTTCAGCAACTTTCTATCTATCAGCCTCTCTATGCCCTTCTTCCCAGTGACCCAAGTTGCCTACTAGCTTGGGCCACTAAGTATACACTGGCTGCTGTCTTGCCGAGCAGACAATATGGGCCGCTGGGTATGTGCCCGAGAGAGAAAGACAAGGAGGTTAGCCAGTGTAGACTGGCTGGCTACACTGTGCTGGGATAAGAGGTAAAGGGAATAGACAACTTTCTGCTGTCTGACTTAGTAGACAACTTTGGCCACTGGGTATGTGCCTGAACAGACAACTTATACTCCATAATTACATAACCTAATCATTAAAATCTCTAACAATAATGAATTTCCCATCACCAAATTACATATACACCACCACTTGAATGCCCAATCGCATTAACGTAATCGTCCCCAAAGGATGCATTCCGCCTGATTTTTTACAATACTACAATTTAACTGTGCCAAAGACCACTACATTTAAGACTCCCTAAGGGAATACAAATTACCGTATTTACTCACGTAACGAACATACTCGCTTAATGAACGCATCCCTGCCCCCAGATTGGTCGCGAAAAATCTTTTTTTTTTACTTTTCCTCGCATAATGAATGCACCCCAAATTTTGCTACTGTGCAGCCCCATGATCGAACGGCCGTGCTGTAGTTTTCCAGACAGACTAGAACCCTTTACTCTTGCACATGCGTTTAAAAGCACATTTAATCTCAATGCCCGCTATTGTGTTGGAAATACTTAATAATGATGCCACATGAGAAATGCCGAGATCACGTAAACAAAATTCTGCAGCTAACTTCTGTAGGCTACACATCCACGGTAGCGGCAAACATGCCGTGGCGGCACAGCGGCAGGGGCGGTGGGTTTGACGACTGAGACGCTGATGGCAAAGCCATGACGCGAGAACACTGGCGGTATGAACTTTTGGGCCGGACGGAAAGAGCGACCATGGTAACGCTCAGCCTGTTCTTACCCCAACCTTGCTGCCAGTACCGGCGCAATGGCACCTCGCAGACTCTAAAGAGAGAGAAAAAAAAAAAAATAAGTGGCTCTCTGCAAGTTACTTTACACAGTTTACGGACTTTACTCTGACGTAATAGCAGAGAGCATGCGCACAATGCGTAGCCAGGCGCGGGGGCGCAGCGCACAAGAGAGTCCAAGTGAAGAAGGGGTGGCCAGCACTTGGTCGGCACAGCCAGCCTAGTTGTGCATAGTGTCGAATTCACGTGTCTGTTGTGCGCTTTTGTGCCTGTCCTTGGTTTTGCTGTTTGCAAGGGCCCCAGGTCGAGTTAAACGGCTGCTGCGGGACAGAGAGTTTATCTGCTCAGTAAACGGAAACGCTGATCAGATAGTTGATAAACTTTGATGTGCCAATGAGCAGGACGGTCTCGGAAAGAGACACACGTAGTGTGGTTGTCAAAACAACGGGTGCAGAAAAGCAGTGCTTCAACGTGATGCTTGCGATAACGGCAGACGACCGGAGCGTCTGCGAGGACGAGCTGTTGTGGATTCACGATGTGGATGAAGCGGCCAGTGACCAGCATGACAGGTCTGGTGGTTCCAAAGCAGAGTGAAGTGCAATGACAACGCTGTTACGGTTTGCAAATAGTCTACGTGCATTTTTACTGCAATGATAAGTTATCTAATGCATTTTTCAAATCCCATTACCGTCTTAATTTTCAATTTCAGCTGCTTCGAAAATGTTCCCATAAAATTTACCCCGCAGAGTAAATGTACCCCCGAACTTTGCTTTTGATTTTTCGGGAAGAAAGTGCATTCATTAAGCGAGTATATACAGTAATTAAAGGGGAGAGTTGAGAGTAACTCAGAATTTGACTTCAGACTGACTAAGAAAAATCAACCAGCGCAAACATACTTTGGTGCCTTCTTCCAAGTTTGCCGTCAATTCCATGTACATGTCATGGGCGGCAGCAAGATCCTTCAGGACAGCTTCGCGATTGTTTCCACCACTTCCTTGCTTCTCCTGACAGAACTCGGCGTTTGCAGCCTAGAAGAGAAGTTACACCATTTGGCACACTGGAGATGGGCAAAAGAGTGCAATTCACTTGTAACAATACAGTAAAATAATATTAAGCAGTTGTAGCCTCTCTACACACGTACTGCCATTTACGAAATACTGGTTTATCGGAGACGTAAGCGTAAGAAGCCACGTTGTGGCAAAGGAGGTAACTGGAGGAGTTATTAATGAAGTGGCCAACCGTATTCTAACAAACTACTGGTGTCAGCACCTACATAATTGCTAACATGCCATTGTTATTGTCCTTGAGAACACCCATACAACCCAAAAATGTTTGTAATTTGTTAGGATTTGACAAAGCGTCACAGGATGCCACTAACAGCGCTGCTTCTGCCATCACGTCTCCATTTACACTGTTTCCAGTAAAGGATGATACATTATACGAATAAGACAGAATTCTCTATTAACTGAACAAGTTGTAAAACCAGGAAAAAAAATTTACACAACTGGAATTCTGAGTTCTCCTCATCCTCCTGAACTTGAGGAGGAGAAAATATTCAAAATAACAATTATTAAATAAAAAAAAAACTTAAGCCCCGATCACAGTCTCGTTACTGAGCTCCGACCTTTTGATGTAACCTGGGACGGTATTCTCAGGCGATCACTTTCGGAAATGCAATCACTTTTGAAACAATTCATGTGACTCAGCAAGGGTGTGTCGGTGTACTTGGCTCAGAGCGTTCCTTTCACAGCGTGCCAAGCTTGCTATCTTTGCACAGTGTCAGGAACACTGCATACTTCAACGCTGCATGTCACCCCTAATTTCCAGGAAGTGAATGTATCCCTGAAAGTGATTGCTGGAGAATGCTGCAGCTGTCTGTGTGTTCTTCCAAGACTGTGGCTCACCTGGATGCATTGTACAACTTGCTGCTCTTTCGCAATACTCTCTGAAACCTGTTTTGTGAGTGGACCATATGCTTCCCCCAGCATCTCCACAGAGAGAGCCTGCTCGTTGATTGAGCCGTCCTCAGTCAGGGCAGCCAGGAACTTTGGCTCTGCAGAAGTGACACCAGACGACAAGGTCATGCACAGCTGGGGATCACTCACGTACAGCAGTGGACAAAAACAAATTGTGCAGAAACCATTTATGATGACTGACAATGTAAGCGAATAGCCAGAAAGCTGCTCGCTTTAATAAATTAATGTGGCACTCAACGGCATACACAGTAGAACCTCGTTAATATGTTTTGGAAAAAGACACAAGAAAGAACGTACTAACCGAGAAAACGTACGATCCGAAGTAACTAAAAAATTGGACAGACTCAACTGTAGTTGACATCCACGTAATACGAAGCGGTGCGCGCGAGCCACAAGACTCCGATGTGCATTGAGCTGGTGGGGCTACGTTGGCCTGAGACATGTACGTTTTGTTATTTTCCTATTGCGCAGTGTTTTAAGACAGCGACGGGAAACTGAAACGAAATCGAGCTAGTGGATGCCGCCAAAACGAAACGCTCACATCGTGCTTCCTGCAGCAGGGAATGGCGGCGTTTGGATTATCGCCTACTAAAACGTGTAGTGCGCTACCAACCAACAGCACTGCATCCCACACGCTGTAAAACAGATAGATGCTTATCGCACTAGGTTTGGCGGCAATACCTGTGAATGAGGCATGCGACGACCCGGGAGGAGATTTGCTGGTACCTGAATAAGAAACCCAGCGTTTTTGTGTGAGACGGGCGGGCGAGTATTGCGGGGAAGCTGATGCGGCGGGTGGCTACTCTTCTCAATTGTGCGCGCTCCACGCCTTTTCTTGCTTAGCAGTTGTAAAACCGTATGATCGCAGTCTGCAGCAGAAAACGGCGGCGCATTTGGGTTATCACTTATTAAAAGCAGGCTGTGTGCTTCCAGCAGCACCATGCGCTATGTAACAGATAGGCAAAGATGCTTATCAGAACAGGGTTGGCGGCGATAGCTGTAAATGCAGCGTGCAATGACCCCGGAGAAGATTTGCTAGCACCAGAATAAGAAACCGAGTGTGCGCCGGCGTTTTCATGTGAGACGGACAGGCACGTATTGCGGTGAAGCTGCCACGACGAGAGGCTATATACTGTTCTTGATCGCACGTGCCTTGCGCATTTTTTTCTTTACATGGAATCTAGCGGCCAGAAAACGTATCATATGATCGCAGTTTGACAATTTACTGAATGCTGGTGTCGAAAAATTGTGTTTTCCGGGAACATATGAACCGGTAAAAAAGATAAGCATAACTTTATTGGGTCATTTATTGTGGTGTTCTCAATTGCGAACGGTGGCACCGGGAAATCATATATAACAGGATCGTATCAATGAGGTTCTACTGTATTCATGTAAAGTGGGAACCACATGCATGCGAGTTTCAAGCGACAGCGACAGGCACACCCTGCTGCACTGTCGCAGCGTGGAGCAACCACATGAACACGACATTACGAAAAATAGTAGTGACAGATTTACATTGTTGTCCGAATAAATGCTAATATAAATGCTATGGTGCGCTCGTAAAGAAATCTCAAACATACCGCGAGGTCAACGTTTTAACCAAGGTGCATTAGATCTAACTTTAATATGCTATCATCCCCAGTGGAAATCTGTCCCATGCCACCAGTTTGAAATGCCATGGCGCAATCTGGTGAGCAAAACTTAATCGCGGCTCTTGGTGGCGTCTGAAAACCTAACTGCGTCAAAACAAACAACCGATCTCAATAATTACGACAAGAGAGTGCCGATACTTTGTCCTGACCTTGAGATGAAACGAAGCGATGGCTGATTTTGCTATTTATTATTTGTTGTCATGGCAAAAAGCAAGTTGCAAAAACAAGTTCAGATCGAAGCATGCGGAACAGAGTGGAGTGGTTGCTGCCATATTGTTGCGGAATCACGCTGTCCCCAGGCGGAAGTCACCGCGTGGACTTCCAGGTGACAATAAAAATTTTCTGGCTGGCCAAAATCCGGCAACACGACAAGCGAAAGCAACGGATCACTCTCTGCAACACCAAAACCTGCCCCTCATCACCGTCGCTTGTCACCGTCGCTTAAAAATTGCGTGCATGTAATTGCGCCTTTAGGGCTACAATTTTATTTCTCAATTTTACAGTTAAACCTGCTTATAACGAACCTCCATATAACGAATTCCTGGATATAACGAAGTTTTTCTATTCCCCGCCGTTACTCCATAGAAGTAGATGTATTTGAGACCTCTATGTAACGAAGTGGCAGCAGGAGACCCCCCTCGATATAACGAATTTTCCCCTCCGACAACCTTAGATTTCGCCCCAAATTTTGTCATTTTTGTGCGAGCAACAACCGGAAGCACCTTTTCCGCCGCGACGGAATGCGAAGCGATCGCACGTGTGTGTGCATGCATGTGCGAGGCGGGCCTGCATCCCTCGACCCGGCGATCTTGCCGCCGCGGGCGTGACCTTTCCCCCTCCCTTCATTCACACCTGATCCTGCCGCTTGCTGCAGCTGGCCTAGCCCGCCAAGCCGGCCCTCTCCTTTTCCAGTTGATGTTGCCGAAGCGCTAGCTGGTACACGCTGTGACACATCACTCGATGAGCGTGGACACGCGTTGTCACGTGTGGAAGCGCCGCTGGAGAAGCGAGCGAAGTGACCTTCGTGCTGTTGTCTATCGCTTCAACGCAAACTGAGCGCCGAAAACACACAGCACGCACAAAGCTACGAGCCGCCGACACACCTACACTACTAGGCTCTGCCCCAACGCAGATCGCTTTCAAGATACGGCGCGTAGGACCGCGTGCCGCCGCGCAGTACGCAGTTGATGCCAGAGTACAGTACGACGCCGCCCCGCTATCCCTCCCCCCTCGCTCCCTCGCCGGTGCCTCGAGCGCAACGGAAGAAGGCGCGCTTCCTCCCTGCTTTTCTTGCGCGCGCGAGATTTAGACGCGGTCATCGGCTCCCCTCGCACGTTTTCACTCGCACATACAGCATACAGCGCGCAGCGACTGCGTTATCGCCCTTGGACTTTATACGGAATATCAATGAGCCAAAACCAATTTACGGCCACAATGCGTCATGACACCATCTTTACATAGCAATTACGGATCTCAAGGGCCATACTTTTGCTGGCGGAAACCGAAAATACGTCATAGTTCTCGCCCCCGGCACTTTCGGCGGCCAATGCCATCGTCAAGCCACCAAGCCAAGCGACATGAAAAGTCAAAATGGCCGCTCGGGCCGACACGGGGTGGCAGTTCGCAACGTACGATGCGGGAATGGTCCCGCAGTTGCGACGCAACAGCGGGCTTACCAATGCATTGGGTTCTATGGGAGCTGTGCTGGGACCGGCCGAAAACGACGTAACAGCCGGGAAAACGCAGCCCCCCGGAACGTAACAGCAGGGTTCTACTGTAACACTATACGACGCTACGACGCCATCGTGACGCTCGCTCTTTGTTTTCAATGCCTCGCGCTAGTGCGAAACGACACGCGTCCACGCATCCGGTACCTGGTGTGACATTCCAAGGATGAGTGCTTTGACATAAACAGAAAACGGGTGCGCGTTACAATTGAGGGCGCGTTAGAACGGAGTAAATACAGTAAGAGTTTCTTTTTCGAATTTTCGTGCCGAACCTGCATGTACCGAAATCCTCTTTATAACAAAGTTTTTCGGGAATTTGTCAATTTCGTTATATCCAGGTTTAACTGTATTTCTCAAGAGAGGAACTGTTTCAGCTCTCTTAGTAAATCACCCTCGTACAATACAAAGAATGCCACTCTCAACGCAGCAACAAGCTTGGTAAGCAAGAAAAGATGGGTAGCAACATTGCCTTGAAGTTCCCGCACCAGCTCGCCATGACGTTATGGATATTGACAGTGTCTGCTTGGGCATAAATTAACAGCGAAGCTGTTCTTAGTCGACCCTTCGCCGTACGGCAGTGTTACGCAGATCACGTGACCAGGAGAGGATGAGCCGTGCCGGGGGGAGGGCAGGTAACGTGACCAGCAGAGGAGGAGAGGCGCACTGGGGGAGGAGGCGACCAATGAGAGGGCATGATGGGGGAGGAGGTGAGGTGATGGGTATAAGAGAAGGTGTTTCTGTGCGGCGCGCCCTTTCGGAAGCTGGAAGCCTCCCGGCGCGAGCGGCAGCGGGAGCTGGCACGAGAGTGGATGTGACGACGTTGAGCTAACCCCGAGCTTCGAGAAAAGGAGGCCGATCAGAGTCCTTCCTTCGCGTCTACCAAATTAATAATCCAAAACGAAGACAACCACAGCAAAACACCAAGAAACAGTCTACCAAAACGAAGACAACCACAGCAAAACACCAAGAGTCTACCAAAACAAAGACAACCACAGCCTCGCTGTTTCGACAGATTACACTTCTTGGAACTGGCTTTAGTTTTTTTTTTGTCAATACAGTATAGATGGACCAAATGGTATTGTAATAGAGCCAGACAATGAAGTTGGCAAGTTTTAAGAACCTTTACTGCACCACAATAGCCTAAATATGAGGAAGTACGCCGACATCTGTGACGTCAGACTGACATACAGGCACTGGGGTTTTGACCGAAAATTCACAAATGGAACTTCGAATTAAAAGATTTCAAATTATCGGGTTTTTAGTGTATAATATTCACCAGAAAATAAATTTTTATTCCACAAGCAGCCAGACACGCTGGCCGACGCTTTGATGCACGTATACTTGCATGCGACCTGATCCAATTTTTATTTTGACCACTGTCATGGGTGTCATTACCACGGACGAAAGTATGGTCTCCAAATGCATTAATCTCCATCCCCTGCAACTTCAACAGAGGCAAACTGCACTCTCCGATGGCCGTACGATTGCGGGATTCCTCGCAACAGTCACTGTCCAGCAGTACCCTCGCTTATCACCGCCCTCTTCAATAGAGGCACCGAGGGTGGAGTTAGTGCTGCTTGAAGCTGCTTGATGACTGACCGATAAAAATTTCTAATTGCAGTCAAACAACTTGCTTGAAACCGTTTACCATAATTTATTATGTAAAAGAACACACCTGGATGCGCGGAACTCGCATGACAAACCACACACAAATGCAGTACTCCACTCCTTCACAAAACTTAACGGCTTGGACTGGCTTGTGCCATGGTTTGGCAGTAGTAGTCTACGGCTCGATTGCCTAAGTGCCTAGACAGACCGTTACTTTTGGTTTCGAAGAGGCGCTGGCGATGTATCAAAATACTTGGGCTCGATCAATTTAGTGGTCGAACTAACACATGGTCGTGTAGGCAGAGTGGGATGGAGTCAAATTTCTTGAGCGGCGTACTGTAAGGTACGTGAAATTTCCACAAACTGTCTGAATTATCGGTCTGCGAATGTACTGTATCACCATGCATTTTTGAAAGTGCTGTCTCGAATATTATGTATCACTTAGTGAATGCGGCTAATTTGAGCTGGGATTGCGAAGAGAAGCTTAATCGCAATGGTGTGCCCCATGGACTATGTGCCTATCAGATGATGCCATAGCATTTAGCATTGGTCATACGGTTGTGAACGTTTTAAAAGCCTAATTCTTTACTGCATCATTGTTTTGCTTATCCGCTGAAGCACGGCATGTGATGACAGTATGCTAAATTGCCGCTCATGTGGCACTTTACCTGTATTCCACGGAGGTACTTTGTGTGTGCAGGTACTTTGTGCCTAATGTATCAAGCAAGGCCATAAGGCTCAATTTCCGCGGTACACATTATTATGATGGCTAGCGACGCGCTGAACTTGTGCTTTCGGATCAGGTGCGATGTGCATTAAAGAAAAATTGAATTCATGGGAGTTTTGCCCAATTCAAATACATGTGATTCTGTGGGGCCAACCAATCAGTTTGAATTATTCATCAACTTAAACTAGGGTATTTCAAATTACCAGGATTGCACTCTATTTAGGAAAAAGATCTGTTGACTATGCTAGTAAGTAAAGTATATTAAAAAAATGCCTGAGCCAATTGCAATAACACAAAGATGCCAAGGACACTGCAATTTGAAACAGCACAAAAAGAAAAGAAATTCTGACGTATAAAAAAATCTCACTCATGTCAAGAGTGGAGCTCTTGAGATCCGACTCGATGGCTTCGCGTTCTGCCTTGATGGTCTCCACTTCCTCCATGAGCTGCCTCAAACGCTGAACGCAGGGGGAGTTCGACGCTGTTGGGTTTCCTGAAGGAATGCCGTTCTGGAGCTCAGCCTGCATGCGGGAAAAAAAGACTGTAAATCACACTTGCCAACATGTTGATGAATGATTTATTTTACAGTGAAGATTTCTTTCCCAACTCTCGCAGACTATGCCGATTGTGGCTGCAGCTACTGTCTTGCTGGACAGCTCACACACAGGACAGCACTCGTATAATGAATCGGCTAACCTGTACTACAGCTACAGATGTGCCCGTGAATTGCGCAGCGAAACAACAAACTTAACCTAATTGTGTGCACTGCAATAAATACAGTGGAATCTCGTTGATGCGATCTTCATGGGAACCTGAAAATAAAACTTATCACCCAAAAATCGTATTATCCGAAAATAATCGCATATAAGAAAAAAATGGATTATGCAGAATCGTATCAACAAGATTCCACTGTATACGCCTTCAGGAGCATAATTCCTTTATTAAAGCAAAGCTTGCTGTGCCTTCACTAAGATATGGCGCATCTTCTTGGTCAGTATCACGCCGAGTAAAATGGGCTGATCCCAGAGGCAGTGCAATCCGCAGTTACGTTGGTCGCATTGCGGCAGTTTCGACATCTTTCTGTCTTGTCAGGCAGGCACATAATCACTGTGCTGCAAAACGCAGAGCAGAAGATGAAATGTTTTGCAGCATTAAATGCTTCACGAAAGCTTCGCTCACAGATTCCAACATGTGTGCTGGATCTAAGCAGACTTTGGTGCAAACGAGGGTTGGCATGGGTTGATTATGCTACAAGCTACAAAGGAAATCCATACTGGTTCCTCAAAAACAAAGCTTCGCATTCAAAAGATAAATTTGTCTTCATTCGTCCTGGTCCAGGGATGAATATTTCATAAATTGCAAGATTCTGAGGAATGCGACTTGGAAGGCAAATGAACAGCTTTAAGAAGAGATGATGATGATAAGTCGTGTTTTTTGGCACAGGGGCCAATGATGGCCCGGAGCTTCAAGAAGAGAACCTGAAGCCACTATCGAATATCATATTGTAAACAGTGTTGCCATTTTGGAGATTTTGTCGCTAGATTTAGCAACTTTCTAGTCTGTTTAGCGACAAATGTTTCCGATTTACCGACCGCTAATTTTAGTGACACGACTGAACAATTGGCGACAGTTGAGCACTTCAGAGTTAGGAAAGCTCCTTCAAAAATGGTCTTCTGGAATGCACTCCATTGTTCAAAAGCTAGATGTAAGTGGCCGAAACTCGCTGTACGAAGCATAGGCTCCATGACCAAGATGAAGAAACAGTTGCCTTCATATTGGTAGTCTTGACATTGTGCTTTTGATTCAAAGCACAGTGGTAATCAAAGACTTCAAAACTCACAAAATTGAGTTGTTTTTTATTCTCTGATTTTGTGGGGTATCACATAAGCTCTTGGGACAAAGGAACGACAACAGAGTAGTGCAAACAAACACAAGGGCATTTATTGCACCTTTCATACACTAATACACGTTAGCCGAATTACTATCAATAGAACATTCACATGGGCGCGCGACAAATCAAGGAAGTCCGACTCACCGCGACCGGATAGCGAGCGAATATGTTCGCCCCATGCTATGACACCATCGCCTAGTCGTTCACGTGTACGGTCACACTAATGGTGGTGCGTTCGAACGATCCGTGTTCGTCCATACCGGTGTCCTGCTCTTAGCCTCGCGAGACGGTCCCGCGAAGCGGGCCGGCGCACGCGCGAAGCGTTCGTGCGTGTTGGTCCCCGATCCCAAGCCAAGGAGGAAGCGCCTTTGACCTTTTTCTCCCAAGTCACCCTGCCATTCGGTGGCGTTAGCATCGCAACACTCGCGCCATCTCTCACAATGCGCCGCAACCACCACGACCGCCGCCAGCACTTAGCCACGCAGTGAAGCCGGATTACAGGAGACGCGCGAGAGTCGCACATCCCCACAATTTGAATACCAAGTCTAAATGCTGCAGGTTCCGCAGTATCACTAAATGCATTCGAATGATGGACGTTCGCATGCACAGCAAAAATTTAATTTACCCTAGCCTATTGCAAAAACTTTTATGGTCAGATTTAAAACCGGAGCAGGTGAATAGGACAGATCTGCTGAATAGAAAGGTGTAGATATCAGAGAGGCTGATCTCATTCACCCGAATCTGAATGCATCGCATCCATTTTTAATGGCTTTCAGAACTATCAGTACTTCATGGTGGCTTTCAGGTGGATCAAGAGCAAATGCGTAGTACTTGATCTGCATAAAGGTCACATGATTGACATCACTGTGTTAACATGCCGCCAAGCCCATGCCACAAAATTTAGTTCTAGTAACTAGCAAATTTAAGGAATAATGTAGAACGTGGGCACCACTGGTCGTCGCAACGATGGATGATAGCTGTGAGTTTTTGATACGCGTCATAGACCAAGTGCCTTTTTGTGCTAGGAAAATCAGGTACTTATGTTCTTTTAAATCGTGCCGTATTTGTAACCTTAGAATCTGAAGATAAATGCAGATTTTAAGCTGTTGTCATCCGTTATGTAAATATATTAGCATGGTAAAAGCCCTCTAGGTGCTGCTGGTCAATCTCGGTCACCTGCATGGATGCTAGACAAACATGAAACGTATAGGTAAATTATTTACATCACATTAGCTTATATTACAGTGTTCAAAAATTACTATGGTATTTAAAATTCACTCGACAATTTTAGCAACAATTTTAGCGACTTAGTAGTAAACTTTAGCAAACACGTAGTGACTTTTTTTATCTCATTTTAACAGCACGATTTAAAAAAATCTCCCAACACTGGTTGTAAGTATCATCCATGATTGGCCATCGCCACAGAGACTCTCTCATTATGCCCATTACCGTCGTTAGTGTTACGTGCCTCAATGCTGGCCAATGAATAAATGGTGCAACATATTCTAACTTTCCTAAACAATGGCCCTGCTTTTTCAGAAAAGCATGCCCCGAGACACTTGCCAACAAGCCACTTACATCTGATGCACTCAGGAGCTCGATGTGCCGCTGGTGCTTCTGGAATTTCTCCTGGACTGTCTTGTCCGCCTCGGTAGCTACACGCATGATCTCCTTGTACTTGGCCAGGCTGTTTCGCAGGGGTTCGTTGAGTTTCTCTGAGGAACTGCGTGTCCATCGCTCCCGAAACTGTGCCCGCAGCTGTTGGTCAGACTCTTCTTCTTCCTTCAGCAGCCGCTCACCCTATAGAAAAACAGGCAGTGCTGAGAAAACATCTATAGCTCAGTGCCAATGCAGTACCACTTAATGAGCATTTTTTCCCCTTAAACTGCACAGAGTTCCAGAAGACATTTATGCCTGGCTCTCTTATTCACACAACAATTATCACCTAAGGACATGGGCACACACCTAAACGTGTTGTTCAGCCTCTCTTAGCTAAAACTACAGCATTTAGGAACAGCTTCTTTCCTTGTACTACTGAAAAATCAAACTCCTTTCCATATTTGATCATTTAAAGTAGAAATATTAATGACGCACAAACGAACATTAGCTTCAATACACTAAACTTGTTATACAGTCAACGCCCGTTATAACGGATCCGCATGCAACATACTTTCAGATATAACAGACTATTCTTCTCACTTAGTTTGGTCTACCTGTATTATCAGAGCGACCAATTACACTTTAACGGACATGGCTACAACAGACTATCGGCTACAACAGACAAGGTGACATAAATACAAAGCACTTTGCTTAAATACAACATACTTTGACGCAGTGATGCAACTATTTCCAGATGCTTGCGGAATTTGTGAAAATGCACTTTTTCTTAAGGAACAAATACACTAGCAGCAAGCTTCTCGCAACGGCGTGCCGTGCAATGCCCCGCTGACAGAATATTTTTGCGTAAACCACATAAGTGGATCACTGCCGCCCACCGCTGTCGGCTCAGTGCAGAGGAAGAGGGTGCTGCTAGGCCTAACCAACTTCAAAGCAAAACCATCACATACGGTGCTTCCAAAACCGCCGACAATAACAAAATGCACTGTTTTGAAAACACTTTATTTCTCATGGCATAAATTTGTTGTTGCTATTTGCGGCGTCCAGACTGCGAGGCGCCTGACGCGGTCGAGCCATCTTGCATGCAGTGCAGTGGCGGCCAGACGCGGCCTCCGAGTAGAAATTGCCTCATGCTGCGGCTCTCGTTCGCGCTAGAGTGGTTGCCACTCGTGGCAAAAGATAAAGCTAAAACATCTGTTTATACTACTGGCCTCTGTTTTGTGTTAAGAACAAACTGTAGCCCTTGTTCGTGTCATCAGCGGCGGTAACGCACTAGGACTGGGAGTTTACCCGACAGCACTGGCTGGCTGGCTCCCTGCTGTTGTGCCGGCTGTGCCAGCTGTTAATCTTGCCATTGTGTGAGTGCATATATGTTCTAGTACAGGGAAACAGCCATTTGTCAGCAACCAGCATCCGGAAAACAGCGGTTAAGAAGACATCATGACACATAGTTGTACCGCGTAAACCTGTTTATAGTTATTTTAATTTCGATGTGATCGTTTTTCGTTCACTTACAGGTTAGACTGTGGTATATGTGAAGTTTTGCCATTTAACAACATACTGCGACCCTAATTTTGGAAAGAACGAACTTCAAGTATAATGGACCACTTTTGCTCGATTATCGCGGTCCGTTGTAACGAGCGTCGACTGTACGAGATTCAATATCTAGTTTTGCTTGAGCATGTTCTTTCCTGCTGAGTTGAATGTCGTAGCTGATAACAATCGTTCTACTTTCTTACATTAGTGCATAGTTCGACGTGCTATTTTTCACGAGCCTGTTTGCAGTGTTACGTAAACTTGTTTTCTTCTTTACCCTATGTACTGGAAGTATGCCCCTCTTGCTAGAGCAAAATTAACAAATGAATGAATGAATGAGTGGACAGTGCAGCAGCAAGGAAGCCTCCAGGCAGGCATGCTTACCTCATTGAGAATTTCGCGATTCCTCTCGAGCAGCACAGGGAGGTCACTGATCAGCTTCCGAATGGCCTGAATGCCACCTTTGGCCCTGACGGCCTCTGCCTTTTCCCGAATGCTGGGGGGAAGGCTTGTGCCTGTCGTGTCTTCCAAGGCAGCCGGCAGGTTGAGAGACGCTAGTACCCTGTGCACATGAGGCAGTCAGAAGTGCAGTTCCCGATAGTGGAAAGAGTTCATGCAGGTGCAAGCCTGTGCATCTGTGAATTCACACGCACTCACAAACTCTCTCTCTCTCTCACACACACACACACACACACACACACACACACACACACACACACACACACACACACACAAAATATAGGCCCTTACTGGTTACATGAACTGGCTAGTGAGTCATTCATTCCATGTTTAAACAAATCTATTTTTCTACTGTTTCTACAAGAATATTTTTTTTTGTATTTTGTAAATCTCCACAGTACTCTGCACCACCAACCATTATCTCAGCATTCACATGCGACTTGCAGGCTTTCCAATCACTCAGCTTGCAGGCAGAATGAAATGCACTAGAACCAGTTGACATGTTCTAAAGAACAAAAAAAAAAAAAAAAAGAACGAATGTACTACTATTTTCAGAAATGTACAATCTATCTAAATTTTACAACCCAAATGGTGAATACAGTTGTAATGTTTCCCCACCAGGAAGCCAGAAAATCATTTGAACCAGAAACATATCTACCAGATTCAACTGCATCTGCATAAGTTGTAAGGACTGCTAAATTTTTCTTGATTACTTCAGCCAAGCCACAATCATTCAGAAGGTGGATGCCACATTACTGAAACATCGTCAAAGTGATTATCTTATTTGAATGTGATGGTCCTAGCAGCTTAACACTAATGCTTGATTCCTCTAGTAACAGCATAACATGAGGCACTCAAAGCAAGGAAAGGACAGCAAAACATTGGCCCAGGACATACCCGTTCAAGTACTGAGTCTGCTGCCTTAGCCGGGCAATCTCCCCATTCACAATCTCAGTCTTCCGAACTTCAAACTTTTGCATGGCCTGACTGACAGACACTGGCAGCAAGGCACCAAAAAGATCTGTGGAAAAGGAATTGAACCAAGTTAACAAAAGCATATTTTTAGATACAGCCACCGACCGATAATTCAGACTAATGGGGACAGCCTAAAAGTCCGAAATATTGGACTCGTCAGAAAATAGACGTTATTATACAAGAGGCCCAAAAAGCTGTGCTACGTTCTTAGATGATCACTTTCGGGGATACTTTCTCTTTCCTGAGATTTTGCGTGACTAGCACCAGACGCAATGGCATTTTGGGCACGGTGCCAGGAATGCTTATCACAGCGCCAGAGATGCTGCTCGCCGATGCGTCCGGTGCTAGTGATGTAAAATTATCTTAGAAAATGACTGTCCGAGAAAGTGGCCCAAGTTTGTCAATGCATTGCTGCGCGTACATACGCTTGCCTGAGACCTGGTCATCCGTATCTCAACCATTATCATGCTGTCCCTGCAGATAAACTATAGTACATGTTAAGTTTAATGGGCCAGTGGCGGCGCCGCAAATCTGTTCGAATAATTTAGCACGTCCAAATTACCGCTGTTTGAATTATCAATTGGTGACTGTACAGTCATTTTCAACTCTTGTGACACCACCATCACACCACAGCTGTACTTGGGGGAGCTACCATACGAAATCGTAAGGGCAACGCTAGCAATTAAGTGGAACCCCAATTATATGACTTTGAGGAGACCACACAAAACCGTCGTATAATCGAAAAAATAAGAACATAGACAGTGACCCTCAGGCTTGCACAAAAACGGGCACAGACCGCCTCAATAAGCACGCGGCACGAACCTGCACTGCTTCCAAGGAAGGTAGATTAAATGATTTAAAAATTTCCGTACTTATTCAATTATAATGCGTGGTTTCTTTTTTTTTTATGACTTTCGTTGCTCAAACTCGACCCTTGCATTACATTCGAATATCAGCAAAATTTACCATTTGATAACAAATATTCTAAATCCCACAATTTTTAGCATTATGTTGGCAACCTGTAACTTTACGTCTCGATCCAATCCATAGACAAGTCGACCGAAGTCAGAACTCTTTGGTTAGAGTGTACTAGAATATTTTGAGTGGCGTGACCAGCGGCCATGGAGAGGGCCTTTTCGTGTAGAAAAGTAGCAGCGGTGTTGTAGTCGACCCCTCTTGAAAGCGTCGTCCGTCCTTGCAGGCGGCTGCTTGTTGGTGCATTTACAGAAACGGCGAGTTTCCACGAAAGGAACGTCGAAATTAATGTTTAATCGCAACTGAACTACATTACTGTCCTGGCTCCAATTAATCTGCAGCGGGCGAGCACCTAGCATAATCGTTTTTTTTTTATGACGTGCAAAATGATTGTAAGATGATTGGTGAAGCGCAACTAACCTTATTCTAGAAAACCGTATTATTAATCTGCTGCTTGGAAATTGGATCAAACGTCACTATTGGAGCGATCAATGCCTGTTATTCATGTTATAGCCTGCTTAATTATAAATTTTCTGGTACAAAACACATTCTAATGAGCACAGCGGAGTGTGTGAGCAGTATTGCAATAACTGTGTTGTCATGTGGTAGTGACGGTCGAGAACACAGCAGCAAAACTGTGAATGGCAAAACTAACTCTTCAGTGGCGAACCTGTGCCCAGAAAAACCGGCTACACTCAAAGCACAACATAGCGGCGAACACAGTTGAAAATCTGAACAGCGGGTCAAGCGCATCGGCTTTTATACTTGACTCTTCTCTACGCACGAATCATCGAAGGTTCCAGAGTAAGTGCTGGTGCCAGTACGTCTTCCAGAAAGTACTACACAATTCGTGTCGCGCATACATGCAATCAGATTACGCAAGGTTCGGTAACAACAGACAGCGGATAGAACTATCGATAACATTCAAGAAACTTCCGATACATGCGTCCTGCGCGGAGCAATAACATTGTTCGACAGTGAAACGTAGTCACCCCAAAAAAATAAACGAGTACAGTCACAAATGTGCGGCAGAGCTCGCACACGCGCATGTACACACCCATCACAGGCTGGAGCACGTCAACTTGCTTCAAGAGTGGGCGACGCCAGCGCCACCACTACATTATCCAAAAAAGGTGACGCTAATGACAATCAATCAATAATCAATAAATTCCGGGAAATGCTGGGGATGACTTGGTAGTGCTTAGCCTAGCCAAAATATGTGGCCAATACCTTGTGATAGCCAATCAATAGCTAGTGGACAAATAATCACTAAATTCCGGAAAATGCTGGGGATGACTTTGTAGTGCATAGCCTCGTCAAAACAAGAGAGAGAAAGAGACCGAAGAAAGGGGAAAGGCAGGGAGGTTAACCAGATGGGAAGATCCGGTTTGCTACCCTACACTGGGGAGAGAGAGGAGGGGGAGGTAAAGTGACAGCAAAGTAGAGATAAACAAAGAAAGGAGCACAGGTACACAATCACAGTCGGTGACAGGTGGCACAGCAAAGTAGAACTTGAAGCACTATGATCTGTTCAGGCTACAGCCTCTTGTCCAAGTCTGTTTAGCCCAAAAGCCAGGACTAGCTAGGTGCCCATCAGCTCCGCTGTCCCTTTAGCATTGCGCCTCCAGTGCAAGCTAAGCAAAATTTTTTTTTTATGGAGTTTGTAAGGTCGTTGTGAATGTATGTATGTTGTAGGTCGTTGTGAATGTACTCATGTATGCAGTCTTCTTGCTTAGTTGGAATGCGTGGTTGCTCGTCTTCTCTGGGAGTTTCTCTGTATTTGTGGATTTGTTGCCTTGCGATGTTGTGCTGCTTGCTCGCACCTGAGTCGCTTCCCGAGAGTGCCTGCAAAGCGGCGGTGGTCGGACGCGTTTTGGCGAAAAAGGGAGCGACAGGGATTCTCGCGCACTGGGTCTTGCGAGCACCATAAATCGCACGGCGCGCCGCTAGAGGCATCTGGAGAAGGGAGTTTTTCGGGAGTGTTTGGGTCGGGAGCGAGATGGCATGGGCAGCTCGGTAGGTACGAGTGGCGCCCACCGCCGGTGTGAGTTATGGAGCCCGGACACGTGGTCCTGGGGCTGGGGGTGAGAATGTGCGCGGCTGAGCAGGCAGTGTGGTCTGAGACTTGAGAGACAACGGACCGATCTCCCAAGTGCCCGATCGGGGCGACGGACTGCCCCGAGGCCGTTGCTCAGCCGCAATCATTAATGTGTACTCGCTTTCCTTGTTTATTATATACTCGCAGTGTAACCTCTGTCTTCTGCAATTAAATTCAGTTCGAATTACTGACATGCACGATTTTGAGTCCCGAATACCGAAGCTCGAGAACAGTGCAGCGGCTTAAGGAAAGCCGACAACGACTACGAAGACAAACCAAAACAGCAAGAAAGAAGAACCCGGCGGTGGAAGAACGAAGAAAAACTATACTGAGTTTTCTTGTTCTCATTACAAATTTTATATTAAACTTTTTCGAAGAATTGGTAATAAATGTTTGCTTGAAAATAAAACCATTAGAAAGCACATTCCTCCTTCTACAAATTGATACCATACATTTTAATATCAGGCATTTGCTGTAGCGTAGCAGTAAAGAAATAGTTTACTAGACTACCTCAAAACTGCCTATTTTCCCACGAACAGGAAAATGCTAATGAAGGTAAATAAAAAAGGCAGCACAGCCCTCAGTCTTCCGCAGCACAGTGCACAGGGTAAACCAGCAACAGGGTTCGTACAAAACATGACTAAAAATTCAAGGAGGGAGAACAAACCCTATTCGTACGCATACACTGAAAAATAGTGAAATCTCCCTTCTTCCTAGCTGAAATTTCTTGCAGCTAAGCACCTGTTGAGTAGGACACACACTTCAAGCTCTTCAGGTCACTTTTCCAAGTTTACTTTCGCCTTGTAATGACATCAATCGCCTTCAGGCATGAAGGTTAGTATAGTCTTCATCTTCAGCCAAGGATACTCGTCGTGTTGAAACCATATATCTGAAACTTACTTTGCGCCAGGCATTTCTAGAGCCTAGGGCTCAAAAATGGAGCCATGATGGCTGTGCTGTAAACTAGCAAAACAACAAAATGGTGGCACAGCCTGGTCATTTGATCGCACTTTTTCTATCTCCATTGGCGATTTAAACAAGCCTGTGGTAGGTGGCTGCAGAGGCGCTACATTACAATCATTTAGCATCGCACTCAAAATAAAATCTCTAGCAACGTTTTCCAATACACAGTGTCTATGGCATAGCACCTATGTGGAATTTGTTCCTTTGAATGTTGAAAAGTTGCCCTCAATCCCAAGTTTTCTAGGAATTCAAGGAGAAAATTTTATTTCAAGAAGCTTTAAGGGCCCCAGAATCTCCTTTTCAAAATTCAAGGGTTTTCAAAGATTTCAAGGAGGTGCACAAACCAACATTGACAGCTGTTCATTGCCTACGATTTGTAGCTGGTGAAAGCTGAACAGATCTCCCCAAATTATTGGCACATTTGAGTAGTCGCTTTCAAACACTCTAGAGCACTCTTTTGGGGTAGTTTACATTTGGCTGGTCGAAACCGACTGCTCGGAACATATTAGCCTGGTTCATACAGAGCGTCGCGTTCCAGCTCGGAGTGTTCATAGCCGCTGTCACCCTCGACCTGGGAGCACATCCCAGGTCCAACAAAATCCCGATCACCTGGCTACTACGACTGCTCTGGGAGCAGCTGAACATTCAGCTGGGACAGGCTTTCTTTGCCTCCAATCTCGAGAGGGTTCCGCATCGCTGCAAACCGAGTTGGAGCACGGCAAGAAACAGTCGAATGAACCTTATGTTTCATCTTTTAAGATGAGCCCATGTTATAAATTAAGGACCAGCAATTGCCATAAGACCAACCAACACACCTTGGCCGGAAGTGCTGAACTTCTCAGGGACCGGCAGAGGCTTGGCTAGCACGGCTTTACCAATGGGCGACAGGCTCCTGATGTCAGGCACGCGGGCGTGGTAGATGAAGTCATTGTCCTTCTTGACATCCTCATACAAGAGAGAGATCTTCTTGACCTCGTCGCGGAACGAAAATGACGGCCCTGCCTGGGTTTCGGCGGTCCTCATCAGCTCCATGGCATGCTGCAGCCTCGCCAACTCCTCGCCAACGTTCTTGTTTGCGTGGCACAACAGCGCCTGGTGGTACTGTGCTATGGCGCCGAATGCTGCCTGCTTGCTGACCACTATCGGAAGCCATTCCTTGCAGGAGAAGGACAGCAAATGCATTCAAGCTTAGCCACAAGCCCCAAATTCAAGTATATTAGGAAAGAAAAAAAAACTAAAGAAAGAAGGACTTAGTGTTAGGATTTTGCAGGCCAGAGCAAATAAATACCCTCATCTTAAAAAAAGGAAAAAAAAATCATGCCCCATAAATTATAAGACTGGGGAAATGTTCAATGGTGGTTGAGCAAGGGGTGCCTAAAGATGGCACCAACATTGGGCTCTGGCCTAAGGCATCCTCTGTTGGTCTACTGTTATGACTGTGCTTTAAGTTGACAATTAATTCAAGCTTGCTCTACATTCTGTGAGCCTCCTGGTGATATTGGATGGCAGAGTGACTGTACCGGAAAGGCCTGGTTTCGATCCCGGGACCAGGATAAATTTTTCTTCAACAGTGAAGCTTTCCTTCTTAAATACCCGTTTCCAGTTTCCTTTGTAGTTTCAGGCTACAGTTAAGTGGATGGCAATTTTTTCTTTCATAAAGCTGTCAAGTATCAGAAGCAATTGTGAAGTATAAACAATTATTCTGCAACAAAGTACAAAGGAGCGAATATGTACTAGTACAGTCGATCCTCGATATATCGAACTCGAAAGGGATTGCTAAATAGTTTGATATATTCATAACTATAAAGTATGCCTATCTGAAGCTTATCTGAGATCTCTGCACGTCTTGGACAATCACCCAAGATGGTGAGAAGCTGGAAGCCATTGATTTGCTTCTCCAAGGCCATGTCGAACGCATAAAAGTTGGTGTATTTCTTGCTCACAAATGCTGCAAGTTGCTAGCACTGCGGAATGGTCTTCGATACACTAATCACAACACCAGCCGTAAAAATCCACGTCGCCAAGACGCGAGACTGCGGTGTGCCTCGCGCATGTCAAAGTGCTTGAAGTGCATTCTTATACAAGAAAAGGCAGAAATGGTCAGAAAAAGGAAGCAAACTAGCCTGTATGGATACGCACAGTGCCACCATCAGCACAACTGTATAGCGAATCACACATAAACAAGCTTGGCCGTGTGCCCGTTACAATACCAACAATACGTCGTTTAAACGACCGATCATCATATGTGGGCAACAAGCCAGGTGGATTGTTATGCTGGGTTTTCGTACAGACTTCTGGTTTGAACCAGTTGTCCTCACTTCTCGATCGCCCTGAAAAGTCAGTGAGTCTCTTCTTGCGTGCTGCTCAGTGCTCCAACGCCTTGCAGTCGGTACGTCCCTTCATTTTCGGTCCTTCCCCTCCAACCCATGCATCGGTGGCTGCCGATACTACAGCCACGTTGTTAGTATCGAAAGTGCCTCTCAGCTAAAAGAACATCCAAGTCCATTCCCAAACATGCGTAACCATGCGAGCACGAATGAAACACCTTCAGCGCAAACCCGCGAATAGCGCAGCCATGAGTCTTGTGCACCACTGCCTCAATGGTCTTTCTGCAAAATGGCGATGTGGTGCGCGGTCGTTTCGTTAAATTCAAACTGTATGTAAAGATTCGTCTCAGTGGAGGTTGGGGTCGGACTCATTCTGGCCGCTCACGTAATCCTAATATGCTGTTCACGGAAAGCCCTTGTCTACAATAGAAACCCGGCGGCACAACGTCTCCAGTTTGGCATCCCATGGCCGGCGCTATTCAGTGAAAACAGTGTGTCAGCCAGGCTTGCTTGTGGAACACGTTTCTGACTGGATTTTCTTGAAGCAGAGTGGCGATTTGCTTGTGCCGATGACAAATGGCCTCAGTTTTGCATGATCGAGCTATCCATATGCGTAGCAAGCAAAACAGAGTACCCAACTCATTTTTCCTCCATGACATGTACTGCCATTGAGATTCAATCTCTTGTTTGGCAGCGTCTGCTAAAACAGTGCCATTTTAAATTTGTCGGCATTAAATATTTCTGACGCCGCAAAAAGTTACGTTAGTTAAGTTTACATTAGGAGAGTACACTTGCAGGGGCAGGACACACTGCAGTGTTCGATATATTGAATGTGGCAGCCAACGGGAGTTTGATGTATGTGTAGTACATCGCTATACTTTTGCATAGGATTTTCTGAGGGATGTAAAAACTGTTCGATATAGACAATAATTTGATATATCAGAGTTGGATATATCCATGATCGACTGTATGCAGAATTTGCATTGCTCATAAGATATCTTATACAGAAAGAAGTAGATAAGCAGATGGCTCACCCTGTCCCAAATGCTCTTGAGAGAATCTCTTCCCATTTGCTTTGCTGCATCACCATACAGCTCTTCACATTGTGATGCTACTTTTGCTATGATCATGTCTTTCATTTTATCTGCAAAGAACACAAACCACAATGAAATCTACGAAAGCTAAATGTTAAGAACCTCATCTGTAAAGAAATGAGCTAGGCCAACAGCAGCAGCTACACTGCATATCGTTACTGGAGATGACAGCAGGAAATATCAACTCATGCCTTCCTTCAGCAAGAGAAAGTTATATGAATCTTGTAGCAGAGGACATTAAGTTGAAAAATTTCAAAGAAAATCTACTACAGTTATGCTACCACTTAGACATATGTGTGCAAACATTGATGCAACATGAAATCTATACAGTAGTGTCTGCATTGGCCTAAATTTATTTAAAGAGGTACTGAAACAAAAATTTTAACTCGAAATTCAACTGGTAGATTCCACTGCTGCGAGCTCATAGGTATCATCTGTAAAATATCAATAGCAAATGAAACTTAGAACACATTGTAATGTAATTTTGAAGTTCATGCGAGCGACAAACCGGAGAGTGCAGCATCTATCGATGCAGTCATCAGCGTAGGTGCTATTTGTAAGCAATGTTGCCTCACAAGTTTTGCCGATTGATTTCAGTGACGTGCAACGTCATTGGCTAGTCTGGCGGTTTGGAAGATGTTTCAGCACCGTTTGCATTGGGTGTTTTGCACTGACCGCACAAGAAGCGTATGTGCGTCTTCTTGCCTTATAGGGATTACCAGGTGCCATGGCCAGCAGTAGCAAAGCTGGTGGTAACATCTTGCAAAGATTTCTCTAACTATAATGCATTCAAATCTTTTTTTTTTTCGTCAATGTTAATGTTGAAGGGAATTATAAAAGTATGTAAATTAACGATTATGTTTCTGCCAACGCTGTACACCAGAAGTTAGGTAGCAAATGTAAGTTGCAGTATTAGTTTTACGCACTCTCTGGTTAGATACTGCATGAGCAGATGTTGCTACCAGCGTTGTTTCTGCCATTACTGCCGTACACCTCTCCGGTTACCCAGCAAACCGCAAACAGCAAGAAGTTTCTGGACACACTAAAACATGGCTATAACTCTCTAATGCCGGGATAATACTGTGTAGTGAACTTCTGCGCAAAAAAGCATTACGATGGAGTAGCAATACACAGGTTTCCCACCAAACTAGCAGACGAAACAGGAGCACAGATGGCATGGTAGACGATGCACTAGCGTGCATCACAGGTCTGCATGCTCAAGTGATGATCACTGTTTACAAGCATTCTTCTTACATCATTGGGCACGAACTACCCTTTGAATTCAAAACCGAGACTGATCGTGTGATACAAGCAC
This sequence comes from Dermacentor silvarum, assembly GCF_013339745.2. Classification (NCBI taxonomy): domain Eukaryota; kingdom Metazoa; phylum Arthropoda; class Arachnida; order Ixodida; family Ixodidae; genus Dermacentor; species Dermacentor silvarum. The sequence goes on from NC_051159.1 coordinate 69,933,412, forward strand.
ATAACAAGTGTTGAGTGCTGGAACAGAAGTTTCTTTAACATGTCTACTGGGTCAATAGCTACTGATTAAATGCAAAAAACAGAGCCCAAAGAATTTTCTGACAGTTCTCCTTTAAAGAACCCCTTAAAATACTCTGAGCTTGAAAATTTGTTATGTAGTGGCTGCTGTGTTCCAGTTTACAACGAACATACAGCCGCAAGAATTTTCTTGAATGACGTCGTAATAGAAAAGTTACAGACGTCTGATGAATGGTTGCACAGCTGCTGTGGTTTCTCGCTGACTTTTTCTACCCTTCCACAGTCACTTTTTCTCCTTGCCACACATTCTCACCCACTCCATGAAGTACAGTGAAAGTTACGGGGCGCACCAGAACAAACGCTCCTCCACTGACCACCCCTAAACATATCCTCTATGTATATCTTATTGCTTACTGTTAGTGTTATGTATCACCCACTCCTGCCTAAAGCCTGGCACTTGGTGTGGCAGTACTTTTCAGATAAAGAAATCAATAAAAGAGATAGACTAGAAGCTTCACAGAAGGATCTGTGGCGCCCAATGGGCGAGGCCCCCGCTCCTTTCTTGGCACACTGGTGCTATCGTCTCCGATCGAGTGGCCAATTGACCGCTTCTACCTTGGTGACACAACACGTAGGAGCCTGCTCGCGTCACAAAGTGCGAATACAAAAGAGACTGGAAAAGCCTGGAGAGGAGCACAGGATTGCTTTTTTAATTTGTCGCTTTACAGCAGCACATATCCATGCCATGTTCACTAAAGATGATTGTTATACAGTGTAGACCGCTTATAACGTAAGTCGCGGATATCCGCACTATAAGCGGTACCGCACTATAACCAAAGCAACAATTTTCAATGCTTGCACATATGCAAAACATGTGCACCAAGCCGCCACGCGTATGCGACAGTCGAGGAATGCGGCTAGAACATTTGCATTCAATTTACAGTCGAACCTCGTTAATTCGAACCAAATCACGTGGCGGCGCCTCCGATCAGCATTGCTCCGGCACCGCCATAGAGTAAAAGCTTAGGAAAGAACTTTCAATGTCGCACGCAAAAAAAAAAAAAAAATGCGGCGGACATTTCACCCTCTCTCAAATGGCAAGGTTGCCGATTCTGTGTTGCGCCAGAACATGCGTGTATGTGCTGACGTCTCAGCCACGCTACCGTAGCCACGCGTAGAAAATGGCAGTGAACCCTTCTTTCTCCTTTATGCTTCCTCTACTTTCTAGTCACGTGTTGACCTTGCACGCCGCGGCTACGGCACAGAGGGAAGCAATGGCGCTGTTCTAGGCCGGCCAACGAAACTGCCCCCCCACGCCGGCAAACGCCCGCTTCCCGATAACAGCAGAAAACGAAACTTCGGGGAGCTGGCGCCGGGCCGGCTGGAGCGGTGGCACCTGCACAGCGGCGAGCGCGCACGGTGACAGTCGAAAGTGAAGGAATTACGAGGGAGGGCGAGGGGAGCCACCGAAGCGGCGGAGTTGCCGAGGCGAAATCTGCTTCCCTGCCGCCTTCCTCCCTCACATTCCACGGTCTCCGCGTGCGCCCTTCGCCGTGCCGGCGCCGCCCGCTCCCCGAAGTTTCGTTTACTGCCGTTATCGTGAAGCGAGCGTTGGCCGACGTTGGCAGTTTCGTGGCCCTCGCTCGCTATGCGCGCCGTGATATTTCACGACTCGCACTCAAGATTCTGGTTTCAGCCTCACTGGCTGTTCGTTCGCACCACATGCCCTTCTCCTCCACTTCATCTCTCTTTCTTCCTCGAGCACTCCTTGGGGCGCCCGTTTGAGGGGAGCGCTCGCCGTCTCCGCTGACTTCCGTACTCCCAGGCAGCCACACTGTAACCGGTATTTCGTTTACCACAACTGCACTATAAGCGATACGTGTATACATGGAGTGCTATGGGAAACTTAACGGGAATCTGAAAAGACCGCACTATATCCGGTCCTGCACTATAAGCGGTTACGTTATAAGTGGTCTATACTTAGGTATTCAGTACACTGCCGTGGGCTTACTTAAAATAACTTCAAAATCTCAGAGATGGTTTAGGGGCGCTTTAATGAAAGCACAAGGAAGATGTGATCACTACGACACTCCCACCCCCACCCCATGCTAGGAATGCAACATTTCAAGGTTTAGGACTTCAACTTGGCTATTCTCTCCTTGGCCTCTCCCCTGTACGAGCAAAACAAAAGGAATAAGAATAAAGGAATTTCTAGGGAAGAAATGTCAAGAGAAAAGTGCTGCAGCAGGACACATACCGGCACTTGCCTTGCGAAAAAAACTCTCCTGTGCTTGGGCCAACATCAATGCTTGCAGGGCAGACACTGTGTCAGCTTCAAGGTCAGGCGTTAGGTCATGATGCACATTGGGTGCAGAGTGCTTCATCTGCTGGAAAATTCCACTGGCTTGCTGCAAAACAAATCACAGAGGAAAATATTGATTGATTAATTGGATTCAACATTTCAAGGCAACAAAGAGCCATCAGAGAAGTTGTAGTGGAGGGCTCTAAATTAATGTTGGGAACCTGGGATTCTTTAATGTGCTTGCTCCGAAAGTTTGGTACAGGAGGGTTTGTAATTCTGCCTCCTTCAAAATGTGGCTGTCACCATCAGAAATTGAACCCGCGACTTCATGCTCAACAGCAGCTTCATGCCACAGCAACTGTGGCGAGTATCGTAAAGGAAAATTGATTAAAACACAATGCTCTCAATTCATACAAATCACCTTGGCTCCTTTGTGTGAAGTACCGATATCTTGACCTCCTGGTGCTCTTTATGCAGATTGAAATGTCAGCACATGAGCAGTGTTGCATTCCACCCTCTTCAAAATATGCAAAACTTGAGAACGGGCTAGTTGGTATTCTATAACTAGTAAACTTGAAGCGCAAAAGAAAACAGGGAGCACTAAAGTTTCGTTGGAAGTTAGCACTTGTCCATCTCCCTGCCTTTCCTCTCTCCTCTCTAGTGCCTGCCCACATCCATCCTGTCATCCCTGTTTTTCCTTTGCGCTTCAAGTTTACGAGTACCTCAATACTATCAAACCCGAAACCTTGTGTTCAGCAGCAGACGACCATGGCCAATGAGCCACTGCTGCAGGGCAACATCGTTCTTGCGCTGTGTGTTATATACTTGCAGCCAATGGACAGGTTTTAAATTTGCCTCCTCTTGCCTCAACCATGAACCTTGAGCAACAAAACATCTCTACTGTTACCTGCAGCTTAACCTTAGGCAACCCCCCAACACCAGTGTAGGGATGTAACTATGCAAATCATGACATGGCACCAAAGACACCAATGCACTCAAATATACGTAGACCTTGGTTCAAAAACAACCAAAAGTACATTAGGTTAACCTTGCCCATAATTGTATTTGATTCCTTACATTCAGTGATGTAGCCACAAGGGAGGGATGGGGCACACCGTACATTTGGCATAAAAGGCCGATTTTCAATATAATGAAATTTCAATATAACGAAGTGCCAATTTTACTGATGTTGTTATGTTCAGATTTAACTATGTACATTCTCTAATTCAGTCAGTCAGTTCTTAAAGATGCTTTACTGTCAGTCAAATTCTAACAAAGTATTCACTCTATTGAGAATTTCTATGCATTGAAATTTCAGATTTTGTCTTCCATAATTTGTTATCTTGGGTGTGTGTTTTGCAGTTTGCCAGGTTGTACTAGACTGTGGTGTTCCCAGCATGGGGACAACGAGCACCTTGTAACCGAAGTAATGAACTTAAATTCAATGCAAACGTAATTGAGAACATTGTTTTTGTCTTTAAAAAGTGATGTGCAATTGGGGGCCCTTGGTAACACCCCCAGTGACTGAAAAACACAAAACCAATGAGGCACTTACTTGAAAGTACTTTGCACAAGTCTTTAGTCCTTCGTCATCACTGATGTCAGCACCCATTCCCGCCGCGATCTGGGATTGCATTGCAGCAATGTTGAACAGGATGCAAAGCTTTTCATAGCTAAGAGAAGAGAGTGCTGGTGATCCAGAGAAAAGAAAACAAACATATCATGAGACACCAAACTGAAACAAGTGCTCTGAAACAACTGCAGCACCCCTGCCCCCCCCCCCCCCCACACACACACACATTTCTTATAAATAGTACAGGGAAACATAGACCTATGCAGGAATACTGGACTAGGCGTTGACAAGACAGTTATGGCATGGTACATCATTGTAGATGAGCATTTTCCTTTTTAATGAACTGAGCATTATATCTTAAGACAAAGACTTTTTTTTTTTTTCCGCAACTTCGTACACACAATATTTTATACAAGTTTTCTGGTGCCTAAATTGTTCACATAGAGGGACACCAGCAAGTTTAGGCGACATTTACATGACAACTTACTTGCTAACTGATAATGTATAGTCAGCACAATGCGTTTTGACCACCCATTGTTTCTTTTTATTGCACATAATCATTTATAAGGGATGCACAGAATGAATGGTTGTGGTGGTGCTGTTTCAGGAGTAAGAAATGAAAGGTGTATGAAGCCTGAACCCAAGTTTATATACTAATACACAGGGTGTCCCAGCTATCATGCGCAATGTTTTAAAAAAGAGTAAGGCCTTCTATGCGGGTGAAACCAACTGTATGTTGAGTCAGTTCAAATTGAAGCATTCAGTATTTTTATTGTTCATAATTAGTTTGCAATGACTCCTTAGTTATTATAATTATGGCAGATAAATAAACACTAGGTTTTCAAACATGCTCGAAAACGGCAATTTCAACTCTTTGCAGCACGCTTTCTCTCTCGTGTGGCTCTTTTTTTCAGTGTTTAAACAAGAGATAAAAAGTGCCGACCTGGTTAGTCACATGCATGCCGCAGCAGTGCTGCTATCAAACACTGCAGCGAATGAATTAATTCAGTCCACGTAATGGACCATTTCAGTCATAAATATGACGTTGAATTTCTCCCGCATTGACTGCTACATTCATGCCCAAGTTTTCAATGGGCCTCACACAGCAAATTGAAAGCTTACGCTGCCATTTTCTAAAACTCCACTTTCACAGTCTGCTTACTGCTGTCATAAATGGTTGAGAGCTCAGACGTGAGGCTCATTTCATGCCCATATCAAGGTGTTAGAACACCTTGTCAAAGTAATGCAACTGCCGGGTCAGGCATGGAGCACATTTAATTCTTTTGCAGCGTGTTTGAGAGTAGCAGTGTTGCGGTACACAAGAGAGAAGCCCAGTCACTTCTTTTCTTTTTTGTATTTCACTGCCTTTTTTTTAAACACAGAAAAAAAGCCTCATAAAAAACAGCATGCCACATACAATTGTAATCTATGTTTTCGAATGTGCTCTAAAACTTATCTATGTCGGCATATTCATTGCAAGTATAATAATTAAAAGTGGATTATCACAAACGAATCAACAAACAAAAATACTAAATGTTTATTCAGCTTGCTGATAAAAAAAATGGGAGGACGCTAAAGCTTCGCCCTTTAAGAGTAGAACGCGATAGCGTTATCGGGACTCGTTCACATTGCATTGTTCGCACTCAGCAAGCAGGCTTCATTCACTGCAACACAGAATGTGGTAAAGCCAGCTTACAAAGACGAAGCTTACACCGATCCCCTTAAAGTCGGCTTCACTTTTAAACAGAAATGCATTGCTGGGAAGACGTTTCTCCAGGGGCAACATAAGTTGTCTTAAATTAAAATATGAAGGCCCTAAGACCTTTTGTACTTTTTTTTTATTGTTTGCTATTGCCTCGACGAGTGCGCATGTCTAATACGCTTTTTTGACCTGCCGAGGATGCCAGCGCCATCTGGATAAGATTTTCGCAAGTAGGCTACCCGAGTGAGCCGGTGTTTTTATGGTAGAAATGTTGGCAAAAGACGTTTGTGTCAGAGTTATGTTTTTTCGTACATTCAAATAACAGTTCGATGCCACCATGTCTGTAGGTTGTGCTTAAGTTGTACTTTACCATTTTTCTGACAGATTTCACTGTGAGAAATTCTATTTTAGCTCACCAAAAGCCTGCACCACAAGGAAGGGCCTGGTTCGGAATGATTTTCTCCTGCACTCACAGATTGCACCACGCGGAGGGCCTGCGCGGTCGGGGTGGTTGCGGATGATTTTTTCCGCCACGAACGATGCCGAATTTTCTGCGACACGGAGCCCTTCACGCTGTCGCGTTAAAAATATGCATATCATCATCAAGAGCCATTTACAGGGTATAGAAAGAAGAAAAGAAATGCATGTCAGAAAGAATGCAGTTAATAACAGAGCAGCCACTATCTTCTAGACAATTGGATACGAAGCGTCGGAAGCGAATACAACAAAGAACAAAATTTCTATTGTTAAAATTGTGTATAGTCATAGCAGCATTTTGGGAAAAGTGAGCAGACACAAATATTACAAAAAAATGGGGGAGGGGGGAGCAATATTCAGGAGAACAAAAAAGATCTGCTTGTTTCATCAGCATAGGAGGCCCCACTCTTATTTTGGGTGCGTAATAACTGAGACACCATATGCACGTGGTGACAAACATTGCCAAACAGAAACAACTGAACTACAATGATGCTTGAAAATTATAGTAAATGTGTACAAGTACAGCACTTATCAGGAAAGTGCTAGACACTGTAATATTGAAAGCTTTGCCATCTGCCAATATGTTCCTGGATGACAAGATATTGAATAGTCTAATGGATGAATTAGTGTTTATCGCTGTCATGCAGGCACTTTCGATCCCCATTTGGTTTGATTTGAAAAAAAAAAATGGAGAATTTTTTTAATGCTATCAAATCATGACACTTCAGCAAGTATAGAAGGATTGAAGTCAAGCATGCTTGAGATGTGCAAGTGCACTCAGTCCACTATGACTCAAGTGCACTCAGAAGTTCCCAAATAGCAGGGGTATTATGAACGTTGTTCCCCAAATGTTTCTTACTTAAGCTGGCTGTTCCACTAAAGAATCCACCCTTGTCAAATGCATCCTTCCATTTGAATGGTATCTGAAATGTTGCAGAAAAACACGGGTGAATTTCATCATTCTAAATATTTGATTTCCTATTCATCAACGTGATGAAGGGAGTTAGTGCACATTTACTACAGTCTCGGGATTTGTATTACAACTAATATCTATATTCACTATGTACTTTTAGTTATGCTTAAGCTGCGACATGCCCCTCACTTTTCACCATTTACATAACCACTTCTCGAAAACAAGTAAAACAGCTGGTAGTTCACACTCCAGTCCTTTCATTTGAGTGAAAGTATGAATGATAGCATTTGCCAACACTTAGCACTATTCGCGATTAAGTCTAGTTTTTTCCCCTCTTTGTTGACACGACACAAACTGTCAGATGTGAAATCGCATGCACTTATGACCGCATATCCTAAGGAAATGTGAAGGTACTTAGGAATATGTAAGATATACCTCGCGAATCCCCCCACTTTATTTACATTTTTATTATTTATTTATTTTTATTTTTTTGCTTAGCAGCATGCATGCATGCCTGACGAAGGGCGTCAACAAGCACCGTTTGCTGTTGTCGAATTCTTGACATCTACAGACTGCAGCGGCTACTTATTCATAAATGTGAATACAATACGCGCAAAACGTTTTAGCTGTATCTAAGAAAGACCATCCCACTTTTACCTGTATGTCGTTGGGTGGAATCTTGGATTCGAGCGACGTGAGCTGATCGTAATACCTGCGTAAACAATCTGATGTCAACTTGCTGCGACGCTACAACAGCTCCTCAATGCTCGTTGAAAAATCACTAGTGACCTTAATTTTACCAAGTATTGATGACTTTTTGGACGGCATTTTTTACGAATCGTGCTGTAGGACACGGAGGAATGACCTAGTCAAGATCGATGGAATCATCTGATTCGGATATCACAACACAGGGTACCACCTACCTAACATGCCAACAGCGTTTGTTCACTCAAATGACATCACTTTAAACATTCAGTAGGAAATCTCCCGTAGTAATAACGCGCAAACGTCCATAAAATGTGCGTCAATCAGAAAAAGCCGTACCTGAACATAATATCCAACGAACTTTCGTGCTTGTCGAGGGTTCTCCATGTTGCGTTCATGCGAAGCTTGTTCAGTTCCGTCAGAGCTTCATTGTAGTTGGACGGTTCGTCGGCTGTGGAGTAGTACGCAGATATTACATGGGCCAATGGTTTAATTAAATCAACCTCGGAGGTCTTTTTCAGTGGAACAGCCAAGTAAGCCGTCATCTTGGCCCAGCCCCTCTCACTTGTTATCCTCTGGTTATTCTACCGTAGCACTCCCGTTCGAACAATCCGCAGGCCTGGCTACATGTGACTCATACTCATACCACTCATACCGATAACGACGATTTAAATTGCGGCTAAACGCTGACAGCTGAAACTTGGCTGAAATATTCGCCCCAGAGGCGACAAAGTAATCTGAGCAACCGTGTGCGAAAGCGCGCTTTAAAACTGCAATACTGTGTATGTCAGGTGATAATTTTGTCACCCTATGCACCAGTTTAGGGGGTTACGGCTTCCGTTTTCCCGAGCACGTGACTGAAATGGCAACTCTGACAGGCTCTTTTTCGCGCCCGTTTGCGGCTTTCGCTTCGCTGTTTTGTTGCTCGGAGCAGGTTCAGAGATCGAGACATTTGTACCGCTGCTCAAGTGAATTCTTCGCAATGGGAAAATCAGATGCGAAAAGGACGTCAAAAAGGAAGCGCGGTGGAGACGGAGAAACGGCGGACACGGAACAACACAGTGCGGCTGCGAATAACGCGCAAGAAACGTCAAAGAAACCGAAGTCGGAAGCCGGCGAGCAAGATGGAAGCGGAGACGTAAATAAGAAGCCGTGGAACTTAAAACTGTGCTCTTGGAACGTCAATGGAGTGCGCGCCTGGCTTGGGAAAGACGGTCTTGAATACCTAAAGAGGGAGCAACCCGACGTCTTCGCCATCCAAGAAACCAAGTGCTCCGATTCGAAGTTGCCTCCGGAAATCAAGAGCGTCGACGGCTATCATTCGTACTTTTTAGCTGGAGACCAAGAGGGTTACTCCGGAGTTGGGCTTATGTCGAAAATAAAACCGCTTGACGTCAAGTACGGAATCGGTGTGGAGAAGCACGACAAGGAAGGAAGAGTGATAACAGCGGAGTTTGAAAAATTCTACCTCGTCGCCGTCTACGTTCCAAACGCCGGAAAGAAGTTAGTGCGGCTGGATTACCGCATGGACTGGGACAAAGACTTTCGCGCCTATTTAAAGGAACTAGAGACCAAAAAGCCAGTTGTTCTTTGCGGCGACATGAACGTCGCGCATCAAGAGATCGATCTCGCCAACCCCAAAACGAACAAAAAGAATGCTGGCTTTACTCAAGAGGAACGCGACAGCTTTTCAACCCTGCTGGATAGCGGTTTCGTGGACTCGTTCAGGCACCTCTACCCGGACAAGAAAGGAGCGTACACCTTTTGGACTTACATGATGAACGCCAGAGCCAAAAATGTTGGCTGGAGGCTGGACTACTTCATCCTGTCCAATGCTTTAGAAAGCAACATAAGCGACAGCTTAATTCACAGCGAGGTGATGGGGAGTGATCATTGCCCTGTTGTTCTATTGCTGAACGTTTGAGGCCAGCTTCAAGTCAAACCAAGTTCCTGCAAACATTGTTCTCTGTTCTGTTCTCATTTTTCAATTCTGCAGCCTAGAATAAACCAACAAAAAAAACTGCAAAACTCTTTCCGGAAGACATCTGTGCCACCTTTAAAAGTGAACAATTCAATTGACAACACAGCAGTGACACACACAAAACGTCAAATGGAATTTTTATTCAAAGGAAAATTCAACAAGGCTTTCTTTGAAATGGAAGTCAACAACTAGGACTAGCCAGGAAAATGGCACTGTCTTATAACAAGATTAGGAACTTGGGTTCATCTAACAGTGTCTTTACATTTGCAAACCACAGCTCCAACATCTCATTAGCTCCATGCAGGTTTCTCCTAGGTTATAAAATTAACAATAAGTAATAAAAACAAAGCTGGCAGCAGTTCACAAATATATGAAGCTCTGCACATTGTTACCTACCACAGTGCATAGGCTGCTTTGGTTTGGTCCTGACATAGGTGTGCACAGGGCAAGCAAACAGTTTTATAGAAACGTGCAATTAAACAACTAGTTTCGAATTAACTGATGTAGTCTGGGCAACAATTTATTTACATAGCATAGGATATTTATTTGCACACAGATATTAAGTATAACTATATGTACACACAAAATAATAATAGTGATACAATTGAGGTAAAGCTGATCAAGCAAGGACACTCGGGTAGTATGGTGCATAGCATAGTACGCCAAAAAAGTACGCATTTTGCAAAGTGCATATAAAACGTTAGCAGGATGCTGGCTGGCGTAGAGAAAGACAGCGTTAATAGTTGCCGAAATGGCAAGGAGATCACACACTGATTGAAAATCACATTAAACTGCTTAAATGCAGTCTGCTAGGCAGATTCGTAATATGTTAAATAATATAAAGCAGCCATATGCACGGAGTGCAAAACGAAGCATCATGTCTACGGGAGAGCCATTATGGCTTTGGTCAATTCCATGACTTGGGAGGGCTTGGCCACTTGATTACAGAAGTTGAGGGTGCAGTGATGAGATGTTACAGGGGCTTCTTCATGGCTTCCTCGATCCTCTGTGCTATGAATTTGGCCACATCCATGTTTTTGATGTGGATTATCTTTCCAGTCTCCTTGGAGCCAAAAAGAGCCTTCTTCTTTGGCTCCTTGAGCAGTATCTTGATGCCCTGGCTTGTGACGGTCGGTGGCTCCTTCACTTCCTCCCAGGAGTAGGTCCACTCTGCATTCCACTGGCCAAACACGTCACCTTTCAGCACGAACATCACCCGCCTGCACACACACACACGAAAAAAAAAAAAAGCAAGGTGTGCAGTTAGACGCATGTGACAAAAATGCACATCATAAACAAGCATTATTTTTGCACATCTGTGACTTCTGCCTATCAACGAGGTAGAGAGAGAGATCCCTTCCTCTGTTTGCATCATTAAATATAAAAACACAATAATCTGCATCTGCAAGTAGAGAGAAAATTTATGTGCAGAAATGCAGGGAGGTTGGCTTGAGTTGGCTTTCTCTGGCCTACTACCCTTTCACTGGGAATGGGGAAGGAAGCTAACAGTGAAGAAAAGTGAGTGCATATATATACGCAAGTCCAATGTATTGTGGCATCTCTAAAGCTGTTCCAGTTACTCTTTTAACAAAACGTCATTTTATGCATTGAGGCACAAAAGTAACTGGAACGTCAATGCATTTCTCCGCAGAGTTCGAGAATGAATATATCAAAACTACTGTCACCCTGAGAGTTCGTTCCAAGTGGATCTGCCTTGTAAACTCCACGGCTAGAATTTGTAAATTGCAATACAAGTAATTAGTTTTAAACTTCCTTAGTTAATTTTCTTAATTAGTCAATTACGCATTTAAATTTTTTTTGCAAGTAGCGTCCACCTCTTCTAATAGACTAGCTCATGAACTAGAATTATGCTATCTGTCACAGGCAACCTTTAAAAAATTTTTGAAAGTGTTCGCTGAAACACCCGGTATGCTGGCTCTCTCTGGTTGTCTACAATGCCCTGACTTGGTAGCACTCAATATATCCTTCTGAGACCCGAACACAACTGTGGGACATAATCACGCTTCAAGGTGGTTTTTATTGTCTACTGTCATGTTATTAACTTAAAAACAATTTTTAAAATTTGAGTACTACGATTAGATGGGCCAAAAGCTGCATTTCCATGTACGTGAAAAAAAAACCCAACCATATCTCCATCATCTCATCATGTTTGCTGTGGTAAAAACTGCCTTTCATTGCTTAAACGCCACTATGAAGATGGAACTACATGTAGCGTATTGCCTTGTTGCTGCCACGTCCGGTATTTTCGCGCAATCTCAGTGACTTCGACCTCGAGGTTGCTTTCAGTCATCTGGGATGACAGGAATGTGAGTAAACCACTTCTTTACAGTTACATGTATACCCAGAGTGAATGTTCTGCTTACTTACTTCCGAGTGAATTTCGAAAAAAAAAAAAACATTGAAGGCAATGTGCAATGTATTGTACAAGGGGTCTTGGGAGGATATAGAGAAAGAACAATAAAAATAATAAGTGGCACTGTGAGATGCTATCAAATCAGTGAAATGCTTGGGAACATCCACACACCTATTTGTGACAAGCAAGATGTTCCGTCCTTCTTCGCAGATGGAAATGTGGGCAACATACACGTCCGTCTCTGCATACTTTCCCTTGTCAACGTCCTGAAAGCACCAGAAAGAAGTATTTTGTGATGCATGAAAAATACAATGCAAACATTTTTCTTTGCAGCATTGCCAGCTTTAAGAGACACTCCTGGAAAAAAATTTTCTTGATATTTGGACTAGAGATCTGAAAATCCACCCACTTACTTATAAACCCTTTCAAGCAGATTTCAAATATGTAATTAGTTTTTGCCTAGCTATTATAGTTGTTGCGTTATGTTCACACAATCGCAAAATAGGGCGATTTTGTGGGCACTTTATTGTGTAATAAATTTTTGCAAAACGCTTTGTGCTGTAGCTTATTTAGCTCTTTGTAGACCGCAAAGTGCCGATATCTATCCGAACAGCGTGTACAATTACAAGAACTATGAAAAAAAAGTTAAGACACTTCAACAAATTTTTTTCCACAATCCCATGAAAATAACCTTCTACATTCAAAACTCAATATAACGAACCTCGATATAACGAAATTTTCGATGTAAGGAAGTATTTTTATTTCCACATCTTAGTTCTATTGAATTAACGAAACCTCGATATAACGAAATTCTCGATATAACGATGTTTTTTGCTGCAAGTCCAACTTCGTTATATCGAGGTTTGACTGTACACTAATAATTGTCTTATACTAACTCAATTTGGCACACATACTCTTAAAGATATGTACAGTGCTGTTATCTACTTGAAATTGTAATATCTCCCAGCAGTAGTTGTGAAAGTAGAATGTTATATTTCATAGAATTAAGGAAAAAAATGTGCTGAAATGTTATAGTTTTTTTGCATAGTTCCAGTAATTGTACACGCTGTGTGGCTAGATATCGGCACTTTGCGATCTACTGTAGCTAAACATCGTGCTGTAGCTTGTTTAGCTGCAGCACGATGCTTTTTTGTGTAAATTTAGTACATAAAAACATGCCCGGAAAGATTACTATATTGTTACGGAAGGATAAAAGAGGACAAAAGAAGAAGATCGCGAGACACTGGCCGCTGCGTGTTGTTGCTGGTCAGCCATCTTGACCACATTAACTCTACTTGTTTACATATTGTAAATACATTCTGTCTATACTCCCAACATTCCCGTAACATATTGGTGGGAGATGCTGGGTACCACGACTGGAAACGGAGCTCCGTAGAGGACGTCGCTTCACCATCCCCACCATGACTGACGGTGAGCACGCAGGATCAATGTCGTTGCCGCCTCCAACGTCACCATTGCCAGCTCCGTCGCTGTCGTTGAAACAACTGTCTCTGCTTCTTCTACACGAGAGCTATGCAGACAGTGTACATATTTATACTGATGGTTCCACAAACCTCCAATGTTCGTCCGGTGCTGTGGTTGTCCCAGCAAGAGCTACTATCATCAGCTTCAGGACTGACCAGCCAACGACATTGACATCTGCGGAACTAGCTGCTCTTCGCGCTGCACTTTGTTTCGTCAATCGGGAACCACCTCGACAATGGTCAATATTCAGTGACTCTAAGGCAGCCCTACAATCTGTGCTATCAGCTCTGCGTCGCGGGCCATACGAACAGCTCGTATTCGATATTAGGCACCTACTCCATACATCACATGAGAAAGGACACCACGTCGCATTTCAGTGGCTTCCAAGTCACTGCGGTGTCATAGGGAACAAAGACACCGATAATGCCGCTCGGGCAGCTCTTGACGACACACAGGAAGAGGCCATACCACTCTCACGGTCCGACGCTGCCAGCAGACTTCGAGTGCTTGCCCAGGAGATCACGCTCTCTCTATGGTGCACACCCAGCGGCCAGACCAACCGGAGCAATCGTCACTACCACCTGCCCTCTTTGATGCATCTCTGTATGCCATCTGGACTCCGCCGAAGAGAGGCCACTATGCTTTATCGCCTATGGCTAGGGGTGGCATTCACTAAATCTTATTCATTTCTGATTGGAATGGCCGACAATGCTCTTTGCGATGCCTGTCTTTGCGAGGAGACACTGGAACACATTCTATGCGACTGTCCTGAATATAATGTTCAGAGACAGTCCCTCGCGTCCGTTATAGCGCACCTTGACAACAGACCAATGTCAGCTGAAGTGATTTTCACATGTCGTCGACAGAAGACATCGCAGCTGAAGGCGACGAAGGGAATACTTCGGTTTTTAAAAGCAACGGGCTTGGACAAGCGGCTGTGACAGTGATGTCAGGTACCACGCAAGAGTGACGGACTGTGACTGACGATGTGTGTGCTGTGTGCTCTCTCTCTCTGCTCCCCATCTTTCATTCCCCCTCATCCCGCTCCCATGTGTAGGGTAGCAAACCGGTTGTGATGAACTGGTTAACCTCCCTGCCTTTCCTTCTCCACTTCTTCCTTCCTTCCGTCGCTGTCCCCATCGGTTGTGGTTGTGCAAACCAAGGATCCCGGAACTTTCTGCGGGACTGATGGCACCGACGTTGAAAAGTGGTTGGCTATGTACAAATGCGTGAGTGGACTCAATAGATGGGACCCTACGCTTAGGCTAGGTAACCTGTTGTTGTACCTAAGAGGCACGGCAAAGGTGTGGTACGAAAACCACGAAGAGGAGCTAACCAGCTGGAACCTATGCAAAGAGAAGTTGAAAGAGTTGTTTGGCAAACCAGCCAGCTATAAAATTGCCGCAAAGCAGGAACTGGCCTCCCGTGCCCAATCCCCCATAGAGTCCTATGTCTCGTACATCCAGGACATGCTGGCGCTTTGCCGTAAAGCCGATCGTGACATGACAGAAGCTGAGAAGGTCGGGCACGTGCTGAAGGGAATTGCCGACGATGCCTTTAATCTGCTCATGTGCAAAAGCTGCTCTACAGTTGATGCTATTATCAAAGAGTGCCGACAACTCAAGCAGGCCAAAAGCCAATGCTTCCTGGAACCATTCGCCAGACTTCCCAATACTGCCGCCACGTCGTCGTGTGAAGATCAGCTCGCACAGCAACATGCGTCGCCATCAGAGGAAGTGGTGCGAATCGTTCGACGTGAACTGGAAGCAATGGCGCTTGCAGCTTTCTGTTCGCGTAGCCTTGATGCTACCCCTCTTTCAGTTCCCCTCGTACAAGCCATCGTTCGCCAGGAACTTGAAAACGTTGGTCTACATTTTGTCTGTGCTGTCGCCAACCCCAGAGTCAACGAACGCCCTTCTACTATTTTCACTCCACCCCGACGCTTCTCTCGGCGTTTTTGCAACCCGACTGAGTGGAGAACTGCAGACGGCCAGCCGATATGTTTCACCAGTCGCCACATTGGGCATGCCGCCCGATACTGTCGCAACTCGTGGCCCTCAACACCTCACACGCCGAACAACCTGAGCCATTTTGATGGAAATGCCCGCCGTGTGATGCATACCGCAGAGTCAAACAGCGCCAACAACTCTGCCAGGAACACGTGGTACAGTCGCTCACCATCGCCGCGCGGACACCAGTCTCGTTCACCGTAAACATGTCGCCCATCTTCCTGTTTGCCGCAGCCACGTTGCCTTTCGTCCCCTGTGGCTTTTGGCGGCACCCTTTCGGAAAACTAAGAAATGCAGCCCTCGGAGGTGGTGCTGCATTGACTACTACTGCAGCAAATCCTCTGTCTGTGCCCACAAAGACAAGTGTAATTGATGTTCAAGTAGACGGTGTACCTGTCCAAGCACTCGTTGACACTGGAGCTCACGTATCGGTGATGAGTGCTAGCCTACGTAGATGTTTAAAGAAGGTCCTCACCCCAGCAGCTGCACAAGTGCTTTGTGTGGTCGACGGCGGCGTGCTGGTTGTTCTTGGAATGTGTACGGCGCGTTTAAGTATAGCCGGCCACCCTACTTCTGTTTTCTTTGCTGTGATTGACAACTGCCCTCACGACGTTATCCTTGGGTTGGATTTTTTATCCAATCATTCTGTTCTCATCGACTGTGCAACCGGCGTCTTTCAGTTGGAACTGCCTCAACTCGCCGATATTCCGAGCACCGCCCCACCGCGCCTGTGCTTGCTTCAAGATATGCGTCTGTCATCCGAGGCAGTCACTTAAGTCGCTTTGACCGCACAGCCACAGGTTCCCGACGGTGAATATGTGCTTCGCCCAATTGTCGACGTGCTTTTGAAACGGAACGTTGCTGTTCCGCATACGCTGGTCACGGTTACCAATAACGACGTCGTTCTTCCGCTTCTGAATTTCAGCTTGTGCCCTCAAGTTTCCGGCCCGGCATTTTCTTGGCCAGCGTTTTTAGTACTTCCGAATTTGACATTGAGAGTCTGAATGCTGAGAGTGGTTTATTAGCTCCAATTGCACCTCACAGCTTTGGTTCCTTCATGGATTACTTCGCGAAAATGATTGCACCTGACCTCACCTCTGATCAGACCCAGGCCATATGTCTGCTGCTCGAATCGTACAGTGACATCTTTGATTTCGGTGACAGGCCTTTAGGCCAAACTTCTGTTGTTCACCAATGTATAAACACTGGAGACACGAATCCTATTCGTCGGTGCCCCTATCGTGTATCGCATGCTGAACGTAGAGTCATCCAACCAGAAGTGGACAAAGTGCTCCGCAAAGGGGTCATCGAGCCATCAGCCAGTCCCATCAGCTTCGCCTGTTCTTGTGAAGAAAAAAGATGGTACCTGGCGTTTTTGTGTTCACTATCGCCACTTAGACAAGATTACCCGAAAAGACGTATACCCACTACCAGCGCATCAATGACGCCTTGGACTGCTTGCACGGAGCTAAATACTTCTCGTCCACTGATCTTCAATCCGGCTACTGGCAGATTTCTGTTGATGAAATGGACCGCGAGAAGACTGCCTTCATAACACCTGATGGTTTATATCATTTCAAAGTAATGCCCTTTGGCCTATGCAATGCTCCTGCGACATATGAACGAATGATGGGCTCTCTTCTGCGAGGCTACAAATGGACCACCTGTATTTGTTTTCTTGATGACGTTATTGTTTTTTTCTCCCACGTTCAGCAGCCACCTTACGCGACTCGCTCCAATTCTTGCAGTCTTCCGAAAAGCCGGCCTTCAGCTGAACTCAATGAAATGTCAATTCGGGTGCCGTCAGATTACCGTGTTGGGACATCTCGTTAACGCAACCGGTGTACAACCAGATCCGGATAAAGTTCGCGCCGTTCACAGTTTCCCTGTGCCTCGTTTTGCTTCTGACGTGCGCTGCTTCGTCGGCCTGTGTTCTTACTTTCGACGTTTCGTCAAAAACTTCACCGACGTTGCTCGCCCTTTGACAGATCTTCTAAAGAAGAACACGCCTTTCTCATGCGGCCCGGAGCAGGCTCACACGTTCGCCGCTCTCATCGGGTTTCTGACCACCCCTCCCATACTTGCGCACTTTGATCCATCTGCACCGACCGAAGTCCACACTGACACAAGCAGCCACGGCATCGCCACTGTCCTCGCCCAGCAGCAGAATGGTACCGAGTGCATGATAGCTTACGCCAGCTGCCTGTCACCTTCTGAGAGAAATTGCTCTATCACGGAGCGGGAGTACTTGGCTTTAGTTTGGGCTGTCGCCAAGTTCCGGCCATATTTGTACGGTCGCACGTTTTCGGTCGTTACAGACCACCATGCCCTCTGCTGACTGTCTTCCCTCTGGAACCCGACAGGACGGCTTGGTCGCTGGGCTTTGCGGCTCCAGGAATTCTCATTTCTTGTCATCTACAAGTCTGGACGTCTGCACAAGGACGCTGACTGCCTCTCTTGTCAACCCATGGTTCCTCCTGATCTTGTTGCGCTTGATCCAGAGACCTGCGTGATGGCTTTCACTGACATGACCGACATGCACGCTGAACAACAACGCGACGAATCCTTGCAGCCCATCATCGCCGGAGTACAGTATAGACCACTTATAACGTAACTGCTTATAGTGCAGGACCGGATATAGTGCAGTCTTTTCAGACTCCCGTTAATTTTTCCCATAGCACTCCATGTATACACGTATCACTTATAGTGCAGTTGCGGGAAACGAAATACCGGTTACAGTGCAGCTGCCTGGGAGTACGGAAGCCAGCGGAGACGGCGAACGCTTCCCTCAAACGGGTGCCCCAAGGAGTGCTCGAGCACCTGGGTTATTGCTCGGTCGAGCACCTGGGTTAATACCACCTGGGTTATTGCCAGCGCCATAATCCAGGTGGCAATTGAAACTGTAAACTTTATTTCATCTCTTCTGCTACGGGACAGCAGGTCATTCCGTTTTTGCACTATTGCAGTCACAACTGTCCCTTCTTCTCACGAGGAAAATGAGAGAAGGTTTCAAGTTTTCTCCAGAGTCCAGTGTGTCTCTAAGCGGCAGCATTTGCTAACTCAGCGTCAAGCTGCTTTCGAGTAAAAAATACAAAATTGAGAAAGAGAGAGAGCGGGATAGAAATAACATGCTTATTTTATGAATCAAGCTTAGGAAAGGCATCACTATTCTAAAATGCATTGAGCTCGGGCCGCCTCTTGGGCACTCGATCATGACCAGCCGAAGCTGATCCTAGAGGCTGGAGCTGGCAGTATTTGGTCCGGCACTTATAGAAAAATGCCTCGAGGAAAGCGAGGCATGAACTAAAGTTAGCTCACAATGTGGCTCAGTAAATACTGATAGCGTCTTGAATCAATCGGAAATGAAATCTTTCGGCTCGTTGTAACAATAAGTGGTGTCCAAGTCCACGTCTGAGTGGCAGCTCTCACTAGAATTCTTTACGCAGATCTTGAGGCCACTGTTGCGCTGGTTGCATGCGGTGGAAGTAATTTTGGAGCCGGAAATACGCGGTAAACCATCTGCACCATCCTATAAGACACCTGCAGAACATCATCAAACTTTTGGCTATGTTTTCGGCTACTTTTGGGTCACAAAAAATTTGAGTCTGGCTATCTTTGGGCTACATTTTTAGATCATTTGATTATTTTTTGTTGGGGCCATCTGGCAACCCTAGTGTTTGCCGGCGTGGGCAGTTTCGTTGGCCGGCCTTGGACAGCGCCACTGCTTCCCTCTGCGCCGTAGCCGCAGCGTGCAAGGTCAACACGTGACTACAAAGTAGAAGAAGCATAAAGGAGAAAGAAGGGTTCACTGCCATTTTCTACGCGTGGCTACGGTAGCCTGGCTGAGACATCGGCACGTACACGCATGTTCCGGCGCAACGCAGAATAGGCGACCTTGCCATTTGAGAGAGGGTGAAATTTCCGCCGCGTTTTTTTTTTCTTTCGTTTTTTGTTTTGTTCGCGCACGGCATTGAGGGGTCTCTCCTAAGCTTTTACTCTATGGCAGTGCCGGAGCAATGCCGGTCGGAGGCGCTGCCGCGTGATTTGGTTCGAATTAACGAGATTCGACTGTAAATTGAATGCAAACAAACGCATTCCTCGACTGTCGCATACGCGTGGCGGCTCAGGGTACCTGTTTTGCATATGTGCAGGCCTTGAAAATTGTTGCTTTGGTTATAGTGCGGTACCGTTTATAGTGCGGATATTCGCGACTTCGGCGACTTACGTTATAAGCGGTCTACACTGTACAATCTGGTAGCACCGACGGCACGTGCAGCGTGTTCGTGCTACGCGACGGCATCCTCTACCGCCGCAATATCAACCCTGAGGGCCCCGAGTTTCTCCTTGTCCTTCCTCGTCATCTGTGATCCGTTGTTCTTGTACAACTTCACGATGCACCTACGGCGGTACACCTTGGAGTTTTGCGTACATACGACTGCGTACGATGCCGGTTCTTCTGGCTGGGTCCCTACCGCTCTGTGCATCGTTATGTCGCAACTTGCGAATTGTGTCAGCGCCAGAAGAAACCTCCCCTGCCACCTGTTGGACGACTCCATCCAATTGAAGTTCCCTCTGAACCTTTCTATTGCGTAGGCCTTGACCTGCTTGGCCCTTTTCCGATTCAACTAGAGGGAATGAGTCGATCGCCGTCGCTACTGATTACGCGAGACGCTACGCTATAACAAAGGCATTGACGACGAGTTGCAAAGCTGATGTCACAGATTTTCTCCTCCACGATGTCATCCTCTACCACAGTGCACCTCGACAGTTACTTACAGACCGCGGCCGCTCTTCTTGTCTCGCGTTGTCGATGACCTCCTCCGCTCTTGTACCACAGAGCATAAGCTGTCCACCTCCTACCACCCACAAACGAACGGTCTTACGGAACGTCTTAACCGAACACTCACAGAGATGCTGTTGAAGTACGTCTCCAATGATCACTGCGACTGGGACGCCACGCTGGCCTACGTGACATTCGCGTATAACTCGTCCCGATATGACACCGCAGGATATTCACCCTTTTATCTTTTGAATGGTCACGACCCCACATTACCATTTGACACCATCCTACTTTCTGTGCCACGTGTTGCAACTGAGTACGCTCGTGAAGTCATCGATCGTGCTCACATGGTGTGTCAATTCGCCCGATCTCGTCTATTGGCATCGCAGGATATACATAAAGAGCGCTACGATCGGCACCATCGCGATGTTAAGTTCGCCGCTGGTGCTTGGGTGCTCCTTTGGTCACCATGCCATCATGTCGGCCTCTCCCAGAAGCTTCGCTCTCGCTACACAGGGCCTTATGAAGTCCTACGTCAAGTTAAAGACGTCAATTACGAGATCTCGCCGTTACAGTTTGATCCGTCCTCCCGTCCAATGCCTGTTGACATCGTGCACGTTTCGCGGCTGAAGCCGTACTTTGCTCGCAGTTCTTCGCCTGACATGCGCCGATACGGCGCTTCAGCACCCGGGGGTCCTGTTACGGAAGGATAAAAGAAGAAGATTGCGAGACGCTGGCCATTACGTGTTGTTGCTGGACAGCCATCTTGACCACATTAACTCTGCTTGTATTGTATATTGTAAATACATTCTGTCCATACTCCTAACATCCTCGCAACAATATTTTGCCATTGTGCATCACATAACTCAAAACATATAACAGCTACACAAAAACGAGTGACATATTTGAAATCTACATAAAAAAATGTCGCAGTTTCGCCCGAAAGGCGAAGCATCAGTTGCGATAGCAAATTAGTAGAGAGCTATTCGGAGTAGGGATAGTAGTTTTATCGGCTGCATAAACTTGGACACATTCACTTACTAACTGAATTAACAAGCGTGGTGTCAGCACGCACAAGCACACATGAATAGATCACACTCGATGACCGCAGACAACCACTGGCAAAACGATGGCAGCAAGCGCAGCCGTCGCTGCGAGCGAAGGTTCGTGCGCTCTATCGCTTCAACGGAAACTGAGCGGCCGAATGCACAGCGCATACAAAGGTCGGAGCCGTGTGGAGATCGCTTGCAAGATACGACGCGCGCGACAACACTGGCAGCCCGTACCGGCGCAAACATATAATAAAGAACCAAGCACAAAGCGCAAAGTACATGAACGCATTTGTTGGAAGAGTAGAAGCCGCCCACCCCCCTCCCTCCCGCGCTGCCTTCCCGCTTTGCTCCTTTCGCGTGGGAGATTGCGTCGCCAGTTCCCTCTTGCGCCCGGTTGCAAGATACGCATTTGGTGCCGCAGCAAAGCATCGCCCCCCTCCCTCCCTTATCACCACGGCGTTTCGCACCATGGAAGTCGCGTGAGCTTTCCGCCGTGAGTTCGCTCTCCGTGATAGCGCGCGTCCCACGCGCGCTTTCACTCTCACATACGGCGCGCGGCGACGATTTTATCGCCCTTGGACTTTATACGGAACCTCACGGCGACGGCGACGCCAGAAATCTGCTTGAAGTGTCCATATAATTGCTATCGCAATAAAACTTTTTAATTGGCTGAATTATGAAACCTCGAGTACAAGTAATAAAAAAAATGTTGTTTCAAGGAGTGTCTCCCCTTAGAACATTCCCCGACGATTACGATACTCCCTAATGCAAAATTTGAGCAAAGCTGCATACGCATTTTCATTTCGCGATATATTGGCTGGCAATCTGTCTCGTGCGACACGTTGCAAATGGAACAAAGTATGGCATGACTGCCTCGATAATCTGGAGATTGTGATAGCCAGCGTGTGGGTGACGTGCGGGCGCGATTCACAGCTGCCGCCGCCACGAAATCTACCAGACGACACGTGCTACTCTGGCGCCATCTCGTAGCCATCGTCGCCGCACTACACTGTCCTTCACATGCTTTCACCATACCCTACTCCACTTTTCGCCTCATGGTTCCGCTGCACCCTCCTACCTGCTTTCTTCCTTGTGACTTTTATCCCCCACTGTGATCCGCGTTGGCTTTCATTTCTCACTGTGCTCGTTCGCTCGGTTACACCGCCGCTGCTCACCACAAAAACGGCCGCCTAAGAGCTGCGCTCTAAAAAAATTAGTGTGGTTTAGTTTTGGTTAATCCTGGTTGATAGCGAAAGCTTCACTGCCCTGGCTAGGCCCATTGTCGAGCTGTGGCCGAGGTGCGGTTTCGCAATGATATACAGACATGTTTGCAACGAATACAGTGTTTATTCATCATTTTTTTTATGCCTATGAAGAGACTGCGGTGATCAGTAAAGTAGTGAGACTTGGTTGCAACTTGCAGCCGGGCCCAACTCTGCTCGGGCAACGGCGGCAATGTCTCCTTTCAGGGCTCCTTAAAGGCCTAAATATAGTCCGACAAAGGGCTAAAGCGCACACACGTTATGTCATGTTGGCGAGAACAACAGCGGCTATAGTTCGACCAATGGTTCGACGTACTGGCGCCGCCAACGTAACCGGACGCACGACCAATGCGCTCCGACGCACCACGCGTCTGATGACGCTCGCCCGCGTGCCGATAACGTCGGACTATAAACGCGCCTCTTGTGGTTTGACCTCTAGCTCTCAAAGTGAGAACTGTTGAGTCGCCGACGGCTGCCCGAGGTAGCGTAATGAAGCTTTCGCTTCAAAAGTAACAATGCATTCGAATGAGAATGTCAAGTAATTTATTGAATGCCACATGAGCGGGCAGGCTTTCGCCTTCACCATTTTTGGTGTATGCTAAAGTGACTGTCAATTTTTTGTTTCGCTCTCTTAATATTTAGTTTGAGAATATTTAACATAAAAGGCATGCACTGCCGGTGTTTTGTTTCATAATATTTGTTTGTGGGCTGTCATACTCAACCATCCGAGGAATAAGTTTGTAAATAATGCAAGACAAAGTGTGAGCAACGATAACGTCGGACTATAAACGCGCCTTAATGCTCTCTTGTGGTTTGACCTCTAGCTCTCAAGGTGAAAACTGTTGAGTCGCCGATGGCAGCCCGAGGTAGCGTAATGAAGCTTTCGCTTCAATGTGCACCTCGTGTTACACTTGGAATCCCGCTCCACACAGCCTCTTCTGCCCACATTGAGATCCTTTTTCGAGCCCCTTGCACAATGCACATGCAATGTACGGTATGTATGTGAAGAAGGAACCTAGAAAAATGATGTGCACATGCTCTAATTGTGGAAATGAAAACACCCATGGCTGAGAATTGGCATGGCACATAGTCCCATCATTTTTCTACACCATTCTTTAATTTGTCGCCCGACAGAGATGATCACATCTCACTGGACGCTCTGAGCTTTCACAGAGGGATCTCCGATTGTGCACTACCATTCTGATAATTCATCTGGCATTGTTTTGCATCAAGATGATGGAGGAACAAGCTCTCATGAAAAAGACACATTTTGTGGTTCAAATGGTAGCAAACTCAGCCACCGGGCAAGTAAGCTTTGCAGATAAGTCAACATATAGACAGCAAAGGCTGCAAGTGCAAGTAGTGTGAGCAAAAACAGCACAGGAGAGTGTTGCAAAAGGTAGGCATAATCACCTGTAGGAGCCTATTGCCTTGCGCTTCCATAAGGTTGTAGGGCCTGATAATTCCGTCTGGTTTAATGAACCGCGCCGGACGAACAGGCCGGACTTCATCCACAAAATCTGTAGCCCTAAGCAGGGACAAAGCAAGAGCAAAATTACATTTATCGGAAGTCTTCACTGAAACTTTTTGCTGAAACACAATTACATTGCCTGAACATCTATTGCATGATCTTAATGCAATGAAACTTCCAAGTAATTACTCTGTTCTTTTTTTGTCAATTACGATTATGCCATAAACAGACTAAAGCTGAACCTCGATATGATGAATTGTGAGACTTGGTGAAGTAAACCTAAGACCTTTCTTTCCAACATCAGCATGTACTATACGAGGGTGATTTAGAAAGTAATACCTCCAAGCCCACTACTTTTCCAATAGCACTGCAAACATTTTGGACTCTATCATTAATGCACTGATGTTTAAGCTATAGAATGTCACTTGCCGCACCTTCCTATCTCTTCTCTTTACGAGAAGAGATAGGAGCGTGATAGTGCATATGCTTATAAGGAATCTCAAATAAGACAAGGCTATTTTCGTTTCAGATGTAATGTAGTTATGGCAAAGGTGGACTGTACACTGAAAGGACATCGCAGAGGAAGTAACGGCTATGTCAGCGGTGATGCTTTATTTAAACATAATAGCAGAAAGAGACAGATCATTGTTAATATAGTAAGCAGGAGTGCCTCTTCCCTTCAAAGCTTCCAGCACTAGATACTGCTGAGCCACTGTCATCAGAGCAGTCTGTTATCATGACACACTTACGATGTATACTAGCAGCTGCAATTGAAAAAGATTCAGTTCAGTCAAGGACACCCACCTCTTGACAGCATCGAAGGAGCCACTGGCAAAGTCCACAACTCCACCAGTGGGTCTGGCCACTGCGCCAATCAGGCCCTTGCCGACCCCTTTGAAGAAGCCGCTGACGCCTTCCTCCCTAGCACCAGCCATTGGCTTGGTAAATATGCCAGTCATGCCTTCATAGACGCCCTGCACAGTGGAGATTTCAAAAGTGCCACAGTCAAGTACAGGCGTATCGTAGAAGTTCTGCTGAAAGCAGCAATCTTTTAGTTTAATCCTGACAACATGGAAGATAAAAAAAGCGACAACAAAGGCATTTACTAGAACTCATATACTACTTACAAACTGAAAGGTGCACATCTGTGTGTACAGCGAGGACCATTATGAAAGAGAATACCTCTTATCAAGGTGAAATCCTTATATGTATCATCGCTCAGTTGACCTTCAAAGTCCTTGAGTGAAAGTGAAAATGTGTCAGCGCCATGAAAGGTACAATAAAATTGGCTGAGGTGTAACCCTTGTAAACCTAGTTATCACGAGCGGTCTGTTTGGCTTTGTTTTGCAAAGAATATGCACACAAGTGTTTCATTAATGCACGCTTCCGCACTTGGTAAGCCTCTCTATAACGTGGTAATCTGGCCTCCCTTTGTTCTGGTGTTTCAGCTGCCAACTTTGCCTTTGCTTGACATTTCACAGCCTGCCGTCTAGCTATATCTGCTGGATGATTGGATTCAGCCTGTCGCTTGCACTTCAGCGCAAGCACAGACCAGCTGGTGACGCGCGCCATCCAAGGCGAGACTGAGCGACCAAGTGCTGGCGAAGCAGCTGAAGGTGAAGGTACCACGGCCGCCATCTTGCGTGTAGTTCAGATTCTTCCACTAGACGACGCCACTTGGTCAGGTTTGGAAAAAGGGGGGGAAATCTGCCCTTCGCCATCGCAGCATGCACTGGTCTGTCCCTGTTGCAACGTGGCAACATGTGATCTGCAGTAGTTGAGGAAAATGACCCCTCCCGCCTTCTTTTCAGGAGAAGTTGTGCCTGGCATCATTGTTGTTTTGTGCCTGCGCGTGGTGGCCTTCTCACCACTGATACTTTCAACAATGGCTCGGTCGAACCTTTCTCTATGTAAAATGGTCAGTGCTGCTGATGATGGCTATAGCTGTGGCAAGAGGTTCGTCACTGCCGCTTTTGACGTGGCTGTCTTGTGAGTGCGGGCTGCTGCTTCGAAAACCGTCTTGGTCGATGGCCTGCTGGCTGCAGTGCTCACTGCAGAACCTTGAGTCAACTAGCTTTGTTTCTTTTGCTTCCTAGTGTCTGCTTTTCTTTTTTTTAGCATTCTGCAATGTACGGGCCCGCTAAACGAAGGTTCTAGGCTTGAAATGGTAAATATAGCATTGTGCCTCTAAACGGACGGACGGACGGATGGACGGAACAGACAGACGGACGAACGGAACAGACAGACGGACGGACAGACGGAACAGACGGACGGACGGACGGTACAGGGCGGACGGACGGACGGAACAGACGGACGGACGAACGGAACAGACGGACGGACGGACGGAACAGACGGACGGACGGATGGACGGACGGACGGACGGACGGACGGACGGACAGACAGACAGACACAGACAGACACAGACAGACACAGACAGACACAGACAGACAGACAGACAGACAGACAGACACACAGATAAAGTAAAGGGAAGGTAATTGCTACGGACCACAGTAGCCATCTAGCGCAGTCTGCTGACACCTGAACAACGGTAGGGTTGCCAGAGTGGCCATCCTAACAGCAGTCAGCAGTGAAGTAGGGGGGGCGCTAAAAGAGTAGGGTAAAGGTTAGTAGAGAGTGTAGAGTAAAAACGAAATATTTACAATAGAGCGACTATGTAAAAAGAAAAAAAGACAGTTTGAGGAGTGACTTCCTCGGGAAAGTTTTGTCACCGGCCCTGCACACCGGCCGGGTGGAAGAGGCCCGACTGTTCGAAGAAGTCGCAGTGCTTTTGTAAGCTATCTCGGACTACGTGCATGTGCATAAAAATTAGAGTTGTGTGCACTGTTGACAGCAGTTTTGTTTCGACCGCGTGACCTGCTGCCTATTTCCTTACATTCAGAAGCCCCCCAGCAGGGTCGTTTCCATTACTTCTATTGAAAGGACAATTGAAAAAGAACCCGGCGTCGGCGAGCTCTCTCTGTACTGCGTGCATAAATGAAAAGTTCTCGACGACGTCTGAAGAAGCTGGCGTGAAAAAACTCAAGCTGGCGTCCTCAGCCTCTCCTTCTTCTTCAGCGCCCGTATCTTGCAGAGCATGCATCCCAGTCATAACTTCTTTCTCAGCACTGGCTCGTGACACCTAGCAGCTATGTAAGGACTGTCTGGCAGAGACAACCACCGCAAGGCGAAGAGATGGCGCCACGCCACCAGACAGAGCGACATCATCATCACCGATATGGAGCCAAGAGATGGCGCCACTGGACAGAGCGACATCGTCATCACCGATATGGAGTAGTGGTAAGGCCGAGGGGAGACAATAAAGGGTTGTACTTGTTCGAGATGTGGTGTGCACGCTTCCTTCTTGACAGCCCCTTTTGCGCGCCTTGCAGAGCGCCAAAAAGGGTGCTTTTTTATATACATTTGCGACAGAAAGGCTTTGCGTGTAGCCAACTAAAGCACTAGCCTCATGCATCTCAAAACCAGATGTCGTTTATGTAAGGGCGGCGCTTTTTTTTTCCTCGCTGTTTGCAAACTGCATGAGCATGAATGGAGGTTAGGGTGGCGAACAAATGTTCTTAGGCCATCGGCCATGTTTTGGTGCAAGAGTGCCGCCTCCTGCAAATCGCCGAAGCTAAGCAGTGTTGACCTGAGCTAGTACATGAGAGGGAGACCACTTCAGGAACGCCGACTGATGATAGCTGCGCCTGCCGTGGAATCGATCAAATGTTTACCTTGAGCGATACAGTTATGGCAACGGCGGCGAGGGATGTCCCCTTCATCACCAAAAATACATCAAAAGCTAAAGGAAGATGCGCAGACGCTATCCACACAAAGGTCGAGGTAAGCGGACGACGCAGCCAGAAAGCGCCTCAACTCTCGGGATGTTGCCTTCTACGGGACATTGCCGTTCTACTACGGGACGTTGCCTTCTCTCCCTTTCGGAAGACGTCATGTTTCCTATTGTCCCACGAGCCGACCGAACGGTTTTTGGGACTCGTCGGCGTGTTGAAGATGAACAGAGCCCTTGCAATGCTTGTCATCAGTATATTTGCAGTGCTCATGCGCCAGAATAGAGATGTGATAAATAGCTGAGATTTTTCTGTCTGTACGGCCCACAGGATGGAGCGCAGACAGCAGCACTGCTAGCACTCATCGTGCAAGCGTTGTGATCACGATGGCCATCGCAAGCACTCGTGCATAGCCCTACGCACAGACCTCAGATGATTTCCAAGTTTCGCCGACATTCATTTTCGTTGCTTTCAGCGAAGGACAGTTTCTCTACCTCCCCATGACACTGGCGTCCAATGCCAAGTCCTCACACTGGCCTTTGAAATAAAGTCACAGGCTCTACACAAGCAGGAACTGCATAAACAGATTATTTGCTAAAAGTACTTTTTTCTAAAAGTAATCAGTCTACATAGCGTAAATTATGCACGTGTTGTCTGTGTTTTTCGTGCTGTCCGTGCTGTTTCTTTTCTTTTCTTCTGCTGAATTTGAGGGCTTTCGGAGCACATACAATGGCGAAAAGCTCCACAAAAAGAAATGGCAGAAAACTCTGCTCGATTAGGTGCAGTGCACCGCAACAAGCAGACGGCTATCACTGCAGTAATTTTCGAAGGTACAATGATTACTCGAAAAAGAAAGTGGGCAATGCAGGGGTGCGAGCATTATGCGAGTGCAATGATTATGCGGGTGAATACGATATATCTTTGCACGAGAAGAGCACCTACTGGAAATCAGGTGTTTCAAAACATCACTGGGCGTCGGAACATGTGATATTTGGTTTGTTGCACGCGGCTTGGGATGTTACAGGCCACGCATCCATCCGCACTACAGAGTCGGGGAAATAAAGGTTGGCCCATTGCTCGCTGCTAATCCTATTGTTCAACTAGCATTGCGTAGAATAGGGCAAACACAGTAGTCTGCCAAACATGTCGCACCTCACCACGTGGGGAAAGCAAGTTTCCAGATATCGTCGTATGAGCCTGGGAACTATACTCGGCGACAGCTTTTCTTGACATTGGAGCGAAGGCTACCGAGGCGGGGCCTCCGCACATTTGTGTTACTACGCAAGTAGTCCGGCAGCTTGCAGCCGATTTCAGTTCCAGTTTCGGTTTTCGCTAGCTCGCAGCGCTAGTGTGTTTTGTAGCAAAACGTATTCGTCGACCAGCTCGGGCTGACGGCGCCTTACTCCAGCGTAGACATTGCAGATAACCTGCTTGGTTTGTTTGGAGACCCACTTCTTGTCACATTTAGAGTATAGCCTCCTCGGAGAACGAAAAGGAGAGTTTGCGGCCACACACGGTACCGCCGGCACCGGGGACGCCATGTTTACTGCGAGAGCAACCAACAAGTGGTGCGGAAAATGTGGTGCCGTCCAAGAAATAAAAAAGAAAAAAAATTAAGGCGCACGATAACTTTTTTTCCATGAACAGCTTCCCCATACTTGTTCTACATTTATAATTAAGAAAGCTTTATTTATTCGGGCCAAGTAACTCTTAGAATCAGAAAATAACATAGGTACTATTTCCTGGCGCGCGCGCATGCAGGCGGTTCGGCTCTGTAGCTTCCACAGTGCTGTCAAGAAAAGCTGTCGCCGAGTATAGGATACAGTTAACAGCTAGCAGGAAGCGAGGGCAAGTACTGTGCGCATTTCAAAAACGCTTTCACAGTCACCTGTGAACAAAAGTGAGCACCCACGAAATTTCTGGCATCTTACTTTATCCGCAATTCTCCTGGACACAATGGCATAATAGCCTGACCTGCTGGCTAGCTGGCATGTACTTATGATGGATGGTGCACGGCGCTTTCTTTCTTTCTTTTATTTTCTTTTTTTTCCCCCTGAGCTACCGAAGGGCCAGGTTGAATGCGTGGTAAAAGACACATGTGCTTGTAGGAAAAGCGGGGTATGTGCGGCGACTAGACTGAGCAAAACACCACTCAAATCTAGAGGACGAATCCATCTGCGTTTTGCTCGCTTTCTAATGTTTAGTGGTGCCACATTTGACAAATGTTAGAACTGACGTGAAACAGGTTGATATTTTTTTGCACAGATGATGCTACTACCAAAAATCACCTGTGAGATTTATTATTTATTGGAAATCTTTTGTTTCAAGCACTGCTTAGTAAGATTGGCGAGTACTAGTAATTACAAGACACTGTATGGCTCTATTAATGTGCAACACTCATTGTGAATTAGCATGTACATGAAAAAGAATGTCAATTTGCACGGACCTGGCCAGCAGAAAAATGAGCTAAATTCACTGGTCCCGTGTAGATTCCCTAATTAACATAAGCCAATTTTCTCTTCATAGAATCTGAGAGAAGGGCTTGCTGCATGATTATTGAAGATATCAGAGTTTCAGCTAGAATAGTTTTGTCTCGTCTTCAGTAATGCGTGACCAAGTATAGCCAAAAATTCCCAATTTTAAGTGTAATAATAACTCATGAACTGTTCGTCAGACCAAAAACAATTTTGCATAGATGATAAATACACTGTAACCGAGAAAACCACTAATATTGTTGTTCTGCATTGAAAGGAGAAAAATATTATTTCATAAATATTTATTGTTTTGCCCATGTTCATTGGAGCCTAAATAAATTTCTAATAGCTTTAGACGCAATAACTCTTCATAGAAACCTTGTATAACATTTCATGCACAGGCCCAGCAAACTTCATCAAACTTAAATCCCACTGTGTAGCATTTTTTGTTGTATTGAACACCCCCTATGTAATACCCTCCCGCGCGAGGGCCTTTAGGGGTATTTTGAATAAATAAATAAATAAATAAATAAATAAATAAATAAATAAATAAATAAATAAATAAATAAATAAATAAATAAATTATGTTGAACAGTTTTGCCAGAAACACAGTACCACAGTACAGCAAAACAAACAGTACAGCAAAAAACATGTTTTCTGATTTACTGTTTTCATTGTCATTAGGTTAACGCTTCACGCTAGGTGTCATTGGAAAGCGTAGAAAGTAAGTTTTCAAATGCAATATGGTTCACCCATGTCCAATGCGCGCAAATAGCACTGTTCGTCCGCGAACAATGTCTAAAATGAGGAGCGCGTGCCGCCGCAGTGGGACCGCCACCTTAAACCCTCGCCTAGTCACGTGGTACAGCAAGTGAGGCTCCGAGCGAGCGCAGCTGCGACGTCTCTCCACAGCGGATCACATGGCGTAACGTCACACCTGCTGCACTTGCTCTCCGGCGGTTCAAGATCATTGCGACGCGATGAATGACCTTGCGAGACATGGCGTAGTAGAGCTTTCGCTCTATAAAACCTATCATCATCAATGGCTTATACCCCGTAAGCAAGCAAGATGGATGATAAAACGAAATTAGTGGATGACTAAGAAAATTAAGTGGATGACTCAGGCAAGTTCAAGATGATAGAATTAAGAATGATAACTAAGCTATTTAAGAGGATGACTAAGCGAAATACGAGGATGACTTTGTGAATTAAGAGGGATGACTAAGCGAAGTAGACTAACTCTAGTATTCAGAGATACATCTTAACTTGAAGACCATGCTTGACTTGATCTAAATTAAAAAAATATATATTTATAGGGTTTTACGTGCCAAAACCATGATCTGATTAAGGCACGCCGTAGTGGGGGACTCCGGAAATTTGGGCCACCTGGGGTTCTTTAACGTGCACCTAAATCTAAGTACATGGGTGTTTTCGCATTTCGCCCCCATCGAAATGCAGCCGCCGTGGCCGGGATTCGATCCCGCGACCTCGCGCTCAGCAGCCCAACACCATAGCCACTGAGCAACCACGGCGGGTGACTTGACCTAAATGATGCCCGACACAAATGTGCCCAAGACACTCATTGCGTTTCCTTCGGCGTGTTCGCGATAAGCGTCATTTAGTTCCAAGTCAAGCATGGGCTTCAAGTTAAGATGCATTTCTGAATACGGGGGTAAGGGAATCAAGGGGATGACTAAGCGAAATAGACTAAGCAAATTAAGGGGAATGAGTAAGCGAATTAAGAGGGATGACTAAGTGAAGTAGATTAAGCAAATTAAGGGGAATGTGTACGTCATGTGTCCGTCTTTAATGCATCGGGACTTAAGCTTTCACCTTCAAGTCATCTTAGGGATAGCATAAAAGAGAGCCTGTCAATTTTTGTCTCATGTAATCAAAATCAAGAGAAAAAAAGTTGCTCCTGTTTGAACACTAAAACAACGAGAATAAAAAAGGGCAGGTTCTTCAATGCAGGCATTGCTTAGCAGAGGTTATCAAGCATAGTCTGAAGTGATAAATCTAAGGCAATAAAAAAATAAATAGTATTGTTGCTTGAGCATCAATTTTGTGCCCGCTTCCACATTGGCACAACATGCACTTTTCCTGACATAGCTCCTGAAACCATCGTTTAGTGCTGCTAACACAGCTCTACTAGTCAGTTACGATAAATGAATGCAGCCGCATACACAACTCAAGGGCAATTATGTAAAAAGGAAATAGCTGATCAGAACACCTGTTATGCATGCATAGTTATCATGGAAGTGCAATTTGTAATCACTCTGTAGCCAGTTTTTAAGCATGGAGTACTACTAGTCCCAAGTGTATGTTTTGGAGTCTGGAGAGAGAGAGATAATTTATTAGAAAGGCAGAGTGGTCGGCCTGAGCTAGCATGCTCTGGCCTGCTACTCTGCACAGAGAAAAAAGGAAAGGGGACAAAAAAGAGTGATGAAAGATGATGATAAGGACAGGAAGAAGGGATGCATATATACACTAAATGCCGTTTCACATGATGCGACTTTCATCGCACCAGAAGTGCGATTTCCGTCGCATGCGACGAAAATCGCTGTTGTAGTGCAGACTCTGCGATTTTTGGCTGCGAACAAACCGGTTGGTCGCAGCGATCGCTGCGATTTTCCGTCGAAATTGCGCCGAGAGCTATTTCGCGGTCTGTTTTGGAAAATGGCGTCAGTCGCTCAACACAACGTTTATAGATACTTTTTTTGTCTATAAATGTAGGCTCAACAAGCCTCGAACAGTGCAACTAATTGAGGAGAGCCGTGGATTGCGCAATCGGTACGTACCATCAGCACCGACACGCGAACAGCGCAGACAAAAACCCGTAGGTCACATTCGGTTGTGTGATTTCTATGGGTTTGTTGACACGCTACGTTGCTAATCATGCGACGCTTTTTTTACGTTGGTTTCGGGTGCTGACAGTACGTACTTTTGCGTTCTTTTCCATTATTCACACGCGCTGCGAGTTAGTAAATACTACGAGGTGTCCCTCACGGGAAGACATGGCCTTCGGATGTCGTCCCAATTTTCTGGTTGTACAAGCTACTTGAAAACGCCACAGTTGTAGTGCGGTATGCTTTACGGACGGAACAATTTAAAGAATATGCAACTACAGACAAATGCTACGGTCAAATGGTCACGCTATATACGCAACAATTTAGTTGCATCTGCTTGGTTTGGGCTTTCATGCGCATTTTCCCCAATGAATTATCTCATTTCAAGGTTCTGTTACTTCCGCTGCGAGACGCGACTGCTTATCAAGCTCGCGAAGTGAACGTGCAAACTATATATCGTAATGAATGTTCTACAATAGCATATTTAATGCTTTGACTGGTAATAAACAGCAATGTCAATTTGTTTTCGAAGCATTATTTAACACAGTTTTTTCTCATTTTTCTGATGTATCATTTTTCTTCTGCACAAAAACCAATAAACCTTCAATGTGTTGCAGACTTTGTATCCTTACTGCACCTGTATTAACCCTCACTATTAAAAGGTAATTGCATATTTTGCTTACTTCAGTGCATCAAATTTCTTTTGTTTATGCTGGTTGTAACATATCGCAGTATTCTATAAGAAACTACTTCGCCATAAACATCCTTGCCTTTCTTTGTTTCCCTGTCTCTACTTCCTGTAAGCACATGCAACAATGCGGAAAGCAGGCAAACACCTTGTTTGTATAAGCAGTAGATAGCATATTAAACAAAAGCAGATCAAAATTGTGCAGTCAAGTCAGCCGGTTGCATTCCTTCCTGTGAATGATAGCATGTTTTCAAGTGTGGGTGGTTCTTGCATGTCCGCAGCTCATCAAGTGTGCAGACACATCACGAGGCGTAGGCCTTGCCAATCAAGATGGAGGCAATGTTGCTAATGAGTCTGCAATTAAATGTATCACTGCATAAACTCATATAACCATATCCCATCATTACTCAGCCGAGCTTGCTCCGAGTCATATTCACCAAAATTCTACTTATCCGAGCTTGCTCTGACTCATATTCACCAAAATTATACTCAGCTGAGCTTGCTCCTGACTCATATTCACCACAATTCTACTCAGCTTAGCTTGCTCTGACTCATATTGATCAAACTTCTACTCAGGCGAGCTTGCACTGAGTCATATTCACCAAAAGTCTACTTAGCCGAGCTTGCTCCGACTCATATTCACTAAAATTCTACTCAGCTGAGCTTGCTCCGACTCATACTCACCAAAATTATACTCGGCTGAGCTTGCTCTGACTAATATTCACCAAAAATCTACTTAGCCGAGCTTGCTCCCGACTCATATTCACCAAAATTATACTCGGCTGAGTTTTCTCAGACTCATATTCACCAAAATTCTACACAGCTGAGCTTGCTCCTGACGCATCTTCATCAAATTCTACTCGGGGCAAGCTTGCAACTGAGTCATATGCACCAATTAGCCGAGCTTGCCTCCACTCATATCCTCGATATCACCAAATTATACTCGGCTGAGTTTTCTCAGACTCATATTCACCAAAATTCTACTACAGCTGAGCTTGCTCTGACTCATCTTCATCAAAATTCTACTCGGGCAAGCTTGCACTGAGTCATATGCACCAAAAGTCTACTTAGCCGAGCTTGCTCCGACTCATATTCACCACAATTCTACTCAGCTGAGCTTGTCCTGACTAGCACATGACAATATTCACCCAACGTTTACTCAACCGAGCTTTGTCTTGCTCGTATTCAGCAAAATTCTACTCAGCCAGGCTTAAACAAACTCAGACTCGTGGTTAGTTCGAAGTCTTGGTGAGCCCACATTTGAATGCGTTCACTGAGCTATGTATACATTACATTATGTGACCTGTGCGGTACATAAGCAAACATTGCATATGAGTATGTGTTTCCTCGGATGAAATAAGGACAACTGTACACATTGCAGTTAGTTTTCTAGAGTTTAACTGACCGTTGCATGAAAGCTTCGCCTAATGTCGATTCAAGCAAGTGCATTGGATCTGCATCGTATTTTTTGCCAATCCTGCTGGTTATCTTGGCCATTACTGGGTGGCCACATTTTGTACATTTCAACACAAAGTTGAATAAATGACTGTGGTGCAATATATTAAAAAAAGGATGCTTGCATCCCTGCAAATACAACCATCAGAACATGATACAAACACATGCACATAAAAAGCACACAAATGATAAATACATAACGAGGGAATCAGTTGGCCACCACCTATTGCAAAAAAAAAAAAAAAAAAATGCACAGGCCAATGCTGCAATGACCACGCATAACCATTCCCCTTGCCCGGTACATGGGCTGGTTGTAGGAGAAACACACGTGGGACCTAGCAGTTACCTCGAGGTAGCAGCTATGGACCCTTTTGCTTTCGCAGCTGGCCACTCAACCACTCAAGTGTTTCAGTGTGTACTTGTACTTGGGCACACTTTTTAATGTCTATATTTTAAAATTTAATGTGGTCTCCTCAAAAATTTGACAATGTTTG
This sequence comes from Dermacentor silvarum, assembly GCF_013339745.2. NCBI lineage: Eukaryota > Metazoa > Arthropoda > Arachnida > Ixodida > Ixodidae > Dermacentor > Dermacentor silvarum. The sequence goes on from NC_051159.1 coordinate 69,969,260, forward strand.
GATTCTGAGGCTTGCAAAGGTAAATATTTTTATTCCATTCTCGTTCAGAGGTGAAAGCTCATACAAAAGCTTAGCGATATTGTCAGTGCCCCTACCTTTCCCTCAGAACATAAGTAGTCTGTTATTGACATTCAAGTAGCTTTTCAACAGCAAGGGAATCAGCTTCCCCTGCTTTCAGCATTGGGTTAACGCAGACAATTCAGGGAGGCGTAAAGTTTTGCTAATACAATCGGTTCAGGAATACCAGATTAGATTGTACCTTGACGCTTTCCTTGCAATTTCTTATTTTGGTCAAATCTAGTTTGAAATGGCTCCGAATTAGCATGCTCTAACATTGGTCTAATATAGGTTAAGTACATGACATGCTTCACAGACTGGGATGCTGGCTTTCATTTCCAGGAAAAGAACCATAGCACCTGCTCCAGTTGCATATGTTTTTGGTTACCTGGGGTTTTCCACTTCACTTTTAAGATAATGTGCTGAAGCAGGTAAAAGCACACGCATGCTATTAGCGGATAGTTTCAATAGCTTCTTACTTTACACTTGCCACTATGAATACAAAATTTTAGCATTCGATTTTGTTATTAAACAAACAAACGTACTCCTAACAAGGTATTTAATGTTAGCCGTGGGGCTACGCGGCAGCACTACGTACTGCAGCACATTAACTTAAGCTTCTTGATACAGATTCACACTACACTAACAGCGCGAGAAACAGGACGAGAAAGTAGACGATACCCATGTCTGTCAGAATGATAGTGTAACGACGTGGGATCGACGAGGACGCGGAGCAGCACCAACGAGGACACCTTATCAATTGTCAACAAAAACTAACGTCTTCGTCTCTACGCTTAACCTAAAAGCCCGCGCTACTTTAACCTCGTCCCCACTGGCACATACCCGCGGCAATATAGTTGTTCCAATATGTTACTACGTACACAAGTGACTGCAGCTCCTAAAAAAATGTGGTGTCGGCTTTTACGCCTTTCGAAATATTCAGAGAGCACTTGTATGAATAATTACAGCACACGCGCCGCGACGGACGCACCAGGCTAGCGCTAAGATTAAAGTTCACAACACAAATTCCATTGCACATTCAGTAATTACACACAAATCATTTGCGGCTGCTTTCAGGGGCAGACGTGAGCTTTGGGTTGGTGCTTGCTGCTAAGTTTGGTGCAAGAATATCGCTAGGAGCAGGAACCGCTTATTCGCAATTACGAGCAATATACACACATCCTTTCTTTGGAAGCTGACGTTAAGCACGGGTAGCGTGAGGGTCTATGCATTGACATGACGACTTCGCTGCAGCCGATTTCCGAATACTGCATATGTGATGACAACAGCTATGTGGGCTTGTTGATAGGTCCTCTTGTAATTTGTTGTATCGCAGGAAGAAAGACAAGGGCATAAAAGACACATGAGACAGCACACAGCGCTGAACGACCAGCGGTGTTATGGCGGCGAACAGCTGTTACGTCCGCCATTTATCCTCGTATTGAACTTCATAAACCGCTGTTGCGCACTCCAAAACAAATTATACTTTGAAGCGTTTTTAAAACACAAAACACGCGTATTATTTTCTCCTATTATAAACTGGTCAATAATTTTGTAACGTACAGGTGTTTCCGTTACATTTGAAAAATTACACGAGTTATGCCCCAAAATTTGACAGCAAGCAACCCTGGGTGTCGCATCAGTCGCATTGTAGAAATCGCAGTCATGTGAATTGAGCCCTCAAAAATCGCATTGGGACGTGTGCGACCACACCGATCTTTTTCACTCCAGTTGCAGCATGTGCAACAGCCTTAACACAGTAGTTTCCTTAAAGTCTTGCGTCTAGTCCAGTGTTCTTCAGGCAGTCCAGAGCAGCCCTTGTAGCTATTGATGCTACTGTACGGTCACACATTGAGGACTGAATTGTTTTAAGCAATATTATGAACGTCAGTGGACTTGCATACGAAACAATGCATTGGAGTATTTCAGAATTGTTTGCATTTGAATTTAAGCTGATAGTGGCAGCCAATTCCTCATCATCATCAGCAGCAGCAGCAGCAGCAGCAGCCTATATTTATATCCACTGCAGGACGAAGGCCTCTCCCTGCGATCTCCAATTACCCCTGTCTTGCGCTAGCTAACTTGCGTTTTCTGCAGTTTTCTGCCGTCTTCAACTGCACTTCCCTTCCCTTGGCACCCATTCCGTAACTCCAATGGTCCACTGGTTATCCACCCTACGCACTACATGGCCTGCCCAGCTCCATTTGTTTATCTTAATGTCAACTAGAACGTCGGCTATACCCGTTTCCTCTCTGATCCACACCGTTCTTCCCGTCTCTCAACGTTAGGCCTTGTTCTCGAGCTTCTTTGTTAACCTCCGAGTTTCTGCCCCATTATGTTAGCACCGGTAGAATGCAATGATTGTACACTTTTCTTTTCAACGACAGTGGTAAGCTCCCAGTCAGGATTTGGCAATGCCTGCCATGTGCACTACAACCATTTTTTATTCTTCTGTAAATTTCCATCTCATGATCAGGGTCCCCTGTGACCTAGATAAATGTACTCCTGTACAGACTCTAGAGGCTGACTGGCGATCCTGAATTCTTGTTCATGTGCCAGACTGTTGAACATTCTCTTTGTCTTCTGCATACTAATCTCAACCCCACTCTTACACTTTCTCAGTTAAGGTCCTCAATCATTTGTTGTAATTCGCCCCCAGTGTTGCTGAACAGGACAATGTCATCTGCAAACCAAAGGTTGCCGAGATATTCGTCGTTGATCCTCACTCCTAAGCCTTCCCAGTCTAGTGGCTTGAATACTTCTAAACATGCAGTGAACAGCATTGGAGAGATTGTGTCTCCTTGGCTCACCCCCTTCTTGGAAGGTAACTTTCTACTTTTCTTGTGGAGAACCACGGTAGCTGTGGAATCTCTGTAGATATTTGCCAAGATATTCATGTTGTGGGGATTGAGGGAGGCGCTGGCGCCATTGCACGGGCTTCACCTGTTCTGCCATCTCTCACCTTCATTCAACGCCCGTGCCTAACCGGTTCCCGCGGTGGCGCTGCACACGCAGCGCCACCGCGGTGAGGGCGCTGCGGTGAGGGCGGGGCGCTGAAGTCACCACGCAGCCGCATTGGCTGCTAGCGGTGCCAGCGTGGCTCTCTTATCTCCGGGACCAGCGCACGGTACGTACATGCTTTCCTCTCATCCGCCGACACTTTTGTGACTAGGACTGGAGCTCGCGCACAGTGCCTTTGCCCGTGCGGGGAGCGCGTACTTTGTGCTGATCCTTTTCCCGACGCTAAGCCGACGAGCAGTGCCTAGTGCTCGCGCGAGGTCGTACCACGCCGAGCCGCACTTGCTGAAAGTCTAAGCCAAAGGATATTGCCCGAGCTCTCGCGAGTTGACCCATTGGTTATCGCCAGAGCAAGTAGCATAGCCGCCGGGACTTTTCCTAGCGGCGTGTCCCAGCTTAAGCCTGTGCTCGTCCAGCGACGTGCTATAGGCGCCTGTTATTGTATTTTCGCCCTGGTGTGGGACCCCTTTGGTTCCCCGCCACGCAGGCGTTTGTGCAGTGCTGGCGCCGACGGATTCAATAAACTGTTTCCGTCAACTCAGGGCTTTACTGCCTTTTTGTGTGCGTCGCTCGGTAGCTCCTTGCGGCCTCTGAGCTCGCGCGCGAGCGGTGCTGGAGGTGATAGCTGACGCGGCCCTGTGGCTCGCTAAGCACGAACTCGCGGTGGTTGGTCTCCTGTGAGACACCAAGAACCCACAATGTATGCCTCCTGTACTCCTTGATTGCGGCGGTGGTGGCGTGGAGCAGAGGTAGAACACCAGGCCTCGAATTTGAAGGTTGCAAAGTTTGAATCCTCCTTCAGTCCACTAAATTTTCAGGCATGGAGTGGCGCCAGACAATGACAAAAAATCAAAAAAAAAAAAAAGGAACCATTTGCGGAGAGCTAGGGGGATATACTAGTCCAAGTGCAACCACATTAGGAAGGCCCACTAAGCTTCAACAAAGTCATTCCCTCACCAGAACAGGAATTGGCCTCCCTGGTGCAGTATTTGGCCACTACCTCCCTCATGACTCCTACAATTAACCCATGGCCCTCAGTCTCCAGCGGCTGTGGAACACCTGACCAAGATGGCGATCAGACCTGCGACGCGTCAGAGGGTGCTAAGAATCTCTACATTCGGACAGGCCACCACTGGAAACTGAACCTGGCAACGTTCAACACGCACACCCTCTCGAGTGAGGCTAGCTTAGCAGGGCTGTTTGAGGAATTATCAGGCATTGCCTGGGATATTATGGGCCTCAGTGAGGTTAGAAGAACTTGTGAGGCTTATACAGTGCTAACGGCCAAGTCCTCTGGGTTAAATGGGTTAGGACTTCTTAACCATAAGGACATAGCGGGCAACATTGATGAATTCTACAGCATTAATAAGAAGGTAGCAGTCGTTTGAATAAAGCTGAATAGGAGGTATAGAATGAAGGTAGTACAAGCTTCAACTTCCAGTCACGATGAGGATAAAAATAGAACAGTTTTATGAATATGTTGATTTAGTGATGAGAAAGGTGCAAACTCAGTATAATGTAGTCAAGGGCGACTTCAATGCAAAAGTGGGGAAAACGCAAGCTGGTGAACAAGCTATTGGCAACTACAGCATAGATTCTAGGTACTCTAGAGGAGAGATGCCGGTAAACTCGCAGGAAGGAATAGGATCCGAATAATGAATACCTTCTTGAGGAAGCGCAGCAACAAGAAGTGGACCTGGAAAAACCCTAATGGAGAAACAAGGAATGAAATTTATTTTACACTCTCTGCCGATCCCAGCATAGTGCAGGATATAGAAGTGTTAGGTAGGGCAAAGTGCAGTGACCATAGGTTACTGAGGTCTAGCATTTCTCTCAATTTGAAAAGAGAAAGAGTAAAATTAGTCAAAAAGAAACAGGCCAACCTATACGCAGTAAGGGTAAAAGCAGACCAATTCAGGCTGGTGCTTGCAAGCAAATATGCAGCTTTAGAACAGAAAAAAGAAAAATTATGGGGTTTTACGTGCCAAAACCACGATCTGATTATGAGGCACGCCGTAGTGGGGGACTCCGGAAATTTTGACCACCTGGGGTTCTTTAACGTGCACCTAAATCTAAGAACAGAAAGATGAAGATAACATAGAGGTAATAAATGAAACCGTAACTAGGCTGATTTCAGAAGCAGCAATTGAAGTTGGAGGTAAGGCACCAAGGCAACCAGTAGGTAAGCTCTCCCTAGCAACAAAGGACCTAATAAAGAAACGACAAAGCATAAAAATGTCCAACTCAAGAGATATGATAGAATTCGTTGAACTGTCAAAACTGATCAACAAGATGAAAGTAAGCTATATTCGAAATTATAATGTGGGCAAGATTGAGGAAGCCATATAAAAAATGGATGCAGCATAAAATCAGTGCGAAGAAAACTTGGCATAGGACAAGGCAAGATGTACGCACTGAAAGATAAGCAGGGTAATATCAGCAATTTCGATGACATACACTCTAAGAACAGTTGCACCCTTTGGGGCGTATTTTTGCCACAGAACAATAATCATCATCTGACTTGCGTGGCTTTCCTTTCTTTAACGCTGTGCGCCCGGCACTTCTCAGTCACGAACGACAAGAGCGTTATCAGCGTGACACAGCGTTCTCGACAGGAAAGTAGCAAGTGCAGAGTTTTCAAGATAGGAAACGCAAGCAAGACAGATGACGATTATTGTTGTGTGGCAAAAATGCACCCCAAAGGGTGCAACTGTTTTTAGAGTGTAGTAAAAGCAGCGGAAGAATTCTATACTGACCTGTACTGTACCCAGAACAGTCATGCTGCCTTCATTCGAAGAAGTGATTAACAGGATACAGAGGCTCTATCTATAACTAGCGATGAAGTTAGAAGGGCCTTGCAAGACATGACACGGGGAAAAGCGGCAGGAGAAGATGGAAGAACAGTCGATTTAATTAAAGATGGAGGAGATATCATGCTTGAAAAACTTGCGGCCCTTTATACGCAATGTCTCAAGACTTCAAGTGTACCAGAGAACTGGAAGAACACCAACATTATACTAATCCATAAGAAGGGAGACGTTAAAGAATTGAATTATAGGCCCATTAGCTTGCTTTCAGTATTGTATAAAATATTCCCCAAGATAATTTCCACTAGAATCAGGGCAACACTTGACTTCAGTCAACCAAGAGAACAGGCTGGCTTCAGGAAGGGATATTCTACGATGGATCACATCCATGTCATCAATCAGGTAAAAGAGAAATCTGCGGAGTACAATCAACCTCTCTATATGGCTTTCATAGATTATGAAAAGGCATTTGGTTCAGTAGAGATACCAGCAGTCATAGAGGCATTGCGTAATCAAGGAGTACAGGAACACTGAGTTGAAAGGCCGCTATAATAATTTTCTTTCACTCTTCTTGTGGCGTTGTTAGCTTGACGGAAGACAGCAGCCATTATTAGCCGTAATAAAACAATCAAATGATTTCAGCTCATCACATAACTACAACCTTGTCATATCCCTGTCATGCAAGGGCAATAACAATAACCTCACCTGAAGCAACCTGATGATCCTACTAATATACTGTCACCTACAGTGACCTAGCTTGCTTAATTGAACTCATTAACTGTTCGCATTTCACAGTGAAAAAAAATAAACAAAGATGTATGTATACAATTGGTGATGTATAGTGCCAATTAACTTGCTACTTTACCTTCGCTGTGCAGGAATATGCACTTTTTTACCTACTGCAAGATTCACAGAAAAGGAACAGTCAAACCTCAATATAACGAACCTCGATTTAAATAAATTCTTGATGTAACAAAGTATTTTTATTTCGCCACCTTAGTTTTACTGAATTAACGAAACCTCGATATAACGAAGTTTATCGCTGCAAGTACAACTTCATTATATTGAGGTTTGACTGTATTAATTAACTTGCGCAACAATATTAACAGCGCAGGTGGAACCCTCGCGAAACATATGTAAAAAGCACCAAGAATGTGCCCAAACTGCAAATGTGTGGCTGAATGCCAGTCTCCTGTTGATTACAGTCTGCACTTTTTTCAAATGAACAGGAACGTTCTGAGCATTTTGTGAAAAATTTACCATTGGAGGGCAATATAAGATCAGTTGTCTGCAGTCAAGTCGTTTAATTACCTTAGAATCGGGCCAAATCATTCACAGGGGTATACACCGCTGTGCACATTTCGACTGTCGACTGCCTATCCACACTAACACGGCGACGGTGCTGCCACCTGTAGTTCAATCTCCCGCGGCAAATAGCAGTGCAAATGTATTCCAACTACAGGCCGAGCTCCAATTGTGCGCTAGACTGCCAAACAAGTGCAGTCAATACGGCAGCCATTCAATTTCATGCAGAAATTCATTGCAAATGCCCCTTCATCATGATGCCTAAGGTGACCAAGATAACCTCCTTGGTTCCTTTCTCTTGTGAGCACAACTCAGAACTGTACTTACAGAAACTAAACGAGCATGAAACAAAAAGGGTAGCCTCAGAACAATAGCACTGACTGAGGAAGCCCTCTAACCTCGTTCTCCTGTAGGTCTCAATCTCCCAAGCCACCTATGGCGTACAAAAATTTTTTTGCATAAAAGTGATTGACAAAAAAAAAAAAAAAAGAACAAGCAACACTGACCATGACCAGGTCCCTTCCGCCCTGGGCAAAACCCTCTGCAATGTCATTGGGGCGGCGGTTCTGTTCCAGTCTTCGGCGACGCTGGTACTCGTCGTCCATGGTCAGGGCTGCAATGCCCTTCCCAAGCGTGCCTGTGATGCGGGACACTGCCCCTGCAGCACCACCTACACAGAAACAAACATCAACAATCAGGCAAACAATACAAGTGGGCCAACTTATTTGATAGCTGTCTAAGTGATGTGTGCAGTGTAAGCACACTTGGGAACCTTTCATGTGCAAGCACATGAGAGGTTCCCAAGCTGAGCTATGCAAGACTCAACAATCTCACTGGAAGCACTTGCTGGCAATAAAATCAATGTCTGCGTTCTCAAATGTCCTATTTCCAGTGACTGATAAAATTCATAAAGCAGGAAGCAGACTTTTGTTTTACTTTTCAATGCTACCTCTGTGAGATGCTCGCTAAGAACGTGGTGCCGAACTAGCAACTAGCACACGATAATGCGAGAAGCACTGAAAATAATGCCATGGAGCGCTACGTCGTTTGCAGTAATTTGGAACAAAAATGCAGATAAATTGCAAGCACCAAATTTCAATGCACCTACTACTAGTTAAGGTACACCTGACCATCACAACTGGCAATGGGTCTGCTCACCAACGGTGTGTCCGATGAGGCTGCGAACGCCGGTGGCAAGACCTTCAGCAAATTCCTCGGGACCCTGAATGGCGCCCTGCAGTGGCTCGTAGAAGAAGTCTCCGACACCCGTAGTGAATCCTGTCAGCAGGCCGACAGGGTTGCCTATCACATCCAGCCCCAGCACCAACACATAGATCTGCTTCAAGGTCTGCCAGGTGTGTGCAAAGAAACAAAAATATGCAATGCATGGAGCGAGTATTTCATTTTTCGCACACTCAAACTTGCAACAGTGCAATTAGGATGGGACAGCAGCAAAATGGGCCCACACAAATGAGGCGCCGGCTTGCAAGAGTGGCAAGAAAACAACCAAGACATTGACACTTATTTCATAGTTTACTGAAAGCCTGTATGTGCAAGGTTTTTTTTTTTTTTTTTTTTTTGCGAGAATCATAATAGGCAGAGTGCTGATGTGCAAGTGTCCCAAATAACATATGAATTACCCTTCAATTCCATCACCTTGGCTGGAAATCTAAGTGGCGCGGAATCAAACCTGCGGCCTTGTGCTCAGCAGCAGAAGGTCATAGCAATTGAGCTACCGCAGCCGGGTCATGGTAAAATTGCTTTTGTCAAAATTTATGCTCTCCGTTGATAGACATTGCTAATGCTGGTCACCTCAATCTTTCATCCCTCTGTCCAGTGTCCACTGTCCACTTGCCCAACTGCAGATCTAGATTAGGCACTGTTACCCAGTGTGTGCTAATTTTGTAGAGCCGTAGTATATAGGCATCCTATCTCTTTGCTAATTACAAATCAAAATTATTGACGAAAAAAAAAAAAAAAAACTACTCTCAAGGGCTCCAAACTTATGAACCAGACATTGTGCATTGAAACAGCTATGCAACAATAGAAAACTTTTATTTCAGCATCAGTCTGTTTCCCCAAGCTGTCACTCCCCTCCAAGCTCATCTCTAGTAAGCTGGATTAGAAGAGAGGACAATAAAATAAATTTATGTGGCAAAGTGGGGCCATTCACCCAAAATCCAACAGCAGAGAGTTATGTATGCCCGAGTTATTCATACCTCAGCAATGTGCACATACACTTCCAGAAGCACACTAGTCTAACTATGCTGACTATTACTGTGCCCCAGTGATATGAAAAATCTTGCAGAATATTTTTAACATACATAACTGCTTGTTACACACATACACACATGCCGACACATATTCAAAAGAAAGAGCAAAATGCACAATGTTCTGTACAGATAATAGTGCAACCACGTTAGACAATGCATTATGTAATAAGGTAAGATACACACATGCGAAAAAGCACTAACAAAGGGTACCTACCTGATGGAAGTAGTGAGTGGAGGCCTCATTTATCAACTGGTGCATGGTCAAGTAGGTGTTGCTCTTCTCAAAGTAGTCCAGCCTGGGGCATGGGAGACACAAGGAGCGCATGTTATGTTGCACATGCCACATATTGGAAGATCTGGCACACAAGGTTACACAAAGATTGCAAAGTTGAACCATCTGCCCTTTTATTTCTTTAACTTTGCCTTCACATGATTTCTTTCAAATTGACTAATCTAACCACACTCACAGTGCATCTACAGAGATTCTGCTAGCATCACAATGTCTGAGAGCTTAGCCACTTTTCCACTTGGGTACATTATTCTTAGCTTCAATGCTGCACTCAGGAGAATACTGAGGTTAGCCACATTGAGGACTGCGCTAATAGCTTATTTTGATGGTATTTTAGTCGCAGTGTTATGTCTCACTTCCGAGGATTGTGGGATAAATGAGCTTGCGAGTAAAGTCAGTGCCACTGAATCTGTTGTTTGAGAAAGTGCTTCCAAGCTACTTGCTATTCACTTCTAAAAGAACTACAGTTAAACCTGCTTATAACGAACCTCTATATAACGAATTCCTGGATATAACGAAGTTTTTCTATTCCCCGCCGTTACTCCATAGAAGCACATGTATTTGAGACCTCAACGTAACGAAGTGCCAGCGGGAGACCCCCTCGATATAACAAATTTTACCATCCGACAACCTAGAGATTTCGCCCCAAATTTTGTCATTTTTGCGCGAGCAGCAACCGGAAGCACCTTCACCGCGATGGAATGCGAAGCGTGCACACGTGTGCGTGTGTGCGCGAGGCGGGCCTGCATTCCTCGACCTGGCGATCTTGCCGCTGCGGACGTGACCTTTCCCCCTCCCTTCATTCAAACCTGATCCTGCTGCTTGCTGCAGCTGGCCTAGCCCGCCAAGCCAGCACTCTCTCCTTTTCCAGTTGATGTTGCCGATGCATTGGTACACGCTGTCACACATCACACTTGATAAGCGCGGACACGCGCTGTCAAATGCTGGCAGCGTGTGGAAGCGCCGCTGGAGAAGCGATTATCTTTATATAGCAAATACGGATCTCAAAGGCCATACTTTTGCTGGCGGAAACCAAAAATACGTCATAGTTGTCGTCCCAGGCACTTCGGGCGGCCAATGCCATCGTCAAGCCACCAAGCGAAGCGACATGAAAAGTGAAAATGGCCGCTCGGGCTGGCGCGGGGTGGCAGTTCGCAATGTATGATGCAGGAACGGTCCCACAGTTGTGACGCAACAGCGGGGTTACCAATGCATTGGGTTCTATGGGAGCTGTGCCGGGACCGGCCGAAAACAACGTAACAGCGGGATTATACTGTAACACTATACGACGCTACGACGCCATCGTGACCGCTCGCTCTTCGTTCCCGATGCCTCGCGCTTGTGCGAAACGACACATGCCCACGCATCCGGTACCTGGTGTGACATTCCAAGGATGAGTGCTTCGACGAAAATGGAAAACGGGTGCGCATTACAATTGAGGGCGCATTAGAATCGAGTAAATACGGTAAGTGTTTCTTTTTCGAACTTTCGTGCCGAACCTGCATATAACGAAATCCTCTTTATAACGAAGTTTTTCAGGAATTTGTCAATTTCGTTATATCCAGGTTTAACTGTACAACTGCAGACAGCCCTTGCTTCAATGCAGAATAGCAAAGCTCAGTTCAAGATCAGCCTACTAAGCTCTAAGCAGAAGAGCAACAGGAAGTGTCAGCCAATGCCAAAAGTAACATGCAAAATGTGACTCACTTGAGCACAACATCCTGTATCTCTGTGAAGGTAACTCCAAAGCTCTGCAGCAAAAGGTTAAACAGGCTGCCACTGCTGTTTTTGCTGTCGGCTGAGAGCGAAAAGCTCAAGTGAAGCTGTAAAAACAAAAAAGTCAAGTTAAAGGTGTGAAATATTATTATGTGAAGCTTACATGCAACAGCGCTGTCCTAGCCACCTAAATGAAGGAGCACAGAAGCATGAATTGGGGCCTGTCAGATTTTTATGAACATAAAAAAACTGCAGAAATGTCAGTCGAAAAGTGGCAACGCAGTAAAGAACACCACTGATTTGTTCTTGACAGGATTACAGAAAAATGAACTTAAGAGCAGTGAAAATATACAAGATAGAAAATCAACAAAATGAATAAGAAGGCATCATACCATTTTACCTTAAATATTGTTTACTTCATCAACTTGACTTGGGCATAAAAGTGAATTCAAATTAATGTTATCGGAGACATCATTGTTACTAAAATTGAATTTAATGTGCCTTTGGCTGTTTCCCACAATTAACACTACAGCTACCACCAGAGACAGTTATCTCCTAATAGGTGTTGGCTGAGGATGACCATATTATTATGATCATAACTGCCATTTGTCGGTGGTCATTTGGCTGCAGTGGTCGCAATATACCCCTACACTAGGAATTGTTTAAATCCTACTGTTAAATATCTGTCACCACTTCATCCACAATACTAGATAAGGTGGCATGATAACTTATCAGGTAGGAATACAATACTGTGATAGCCCATGAACTTTGTGCTTGGACTGTGCAAATGTACATTGACAGCTCGAGAAAGAGTCAGAACCATCAAGGTCCATCTTCAGCGACTCTAAGGTGTGGGGATGCGAGTGTCTTACGTGGCCATTCCATCAAGGACTTAATGAACTAGTAACTAACATCCGACTAGTTCACCACCATGCCATTGCCAAGGGACGCAACATCATTTATCAAGGGATACAGCAACACTAGGGATGATTGCAACAAATTATTGAGGACCTTAACCGAGAAAGAGTAAGAGTTGTGGGGAGCACGCGCGACCATCTTTTCCCATATACTCACGTCGTCGCGTTCACACGTAGCGGACTCATCGGGAGCCGCTGTAGACATGTGAAAGAGGCACTATGCCCTCTCCCGGTTCTCCCTCGCCTCTCTCAACGCGTGTACCCTTCCCGTCCAGGCTCGCGGGAAAAGGAAAGGTATCCGACAAGCGAGGAGGACATTCCCCTTGCCACTGCAAGAACCCTTTCTCTTGCACACCCCAACCTCAAACTTGCTGGCTAAGGATTTAGCTGCTGCAACCCTTGAGTGACCTCATTTGCCTGACTATCACACATAATGAGGCAAGCCTACTTATTACAGAGTGGACTTCCTTCTGCAAGTGTGCCTTATTGCTCGCAGCAATAAATATTGTTGAGTTGATACTGCTGGTTGCCTTATTTGCCCGGACCCTACATAGCTGCAATTACACGCACTATGAGTTGGGGAGTACGACGGAACCGCTGTGTGTGGATAGATCCGGAGCTTGCCTTCAACCCTAGCCTCATGCAGAGCGTACCCCCACAGTCGGGTTGAAGATTTAATAAGCAGATGACAAAGATTATGTTCAATAGCCTGGCAAGGGAACAAGAATTTATGATCGCCAGTCAGCCTCTTGAGTTTGTGCAGGAGTATGTTTATCTAGGTTAATTATTCGCAGAGGACCCTGACCATGAGAAGAAAATTTAAAGAATATAAATGGGTTGGAGTGCATACGGCAGGCATTATCGAATCCTGACTGGGAGCTTACCACTGTCAGTGAAAGCAAATGTGTACAATCATTGCATTCTACAGGTGCTAACTGCACTAGATAGACTGGATGATTACTCCTTGTTGGAGGAGGTACACTGGCCCAGGCCGTCCTCAGCACAGAAGGCCTTAAATGGGCTGCTCCGGTATCTCAAAACACATGCGATTTGTGACAAAGTATTTGTGTGCTGCATTGCATTATGTGCGCACATTTCTTTCCTGAATTACTTCTTTAACTTCATTTCAAGTCTGTGTCTATCATCTTTAATTCCCTGTATTCTTTACCCCAGTACAGGGTAGCCAGCTGGTTTTACAATGACTAAGCTCCCTATCTCTCCCTTTCTTTTTATCTTCCTCCTGCGCAAACATTACATAACATCCTAATCATCAAAACTGTATCAATAGAGTATTTTAACAGAGTTATACTGCAGATATCCTTAAGCATGGCCACTTTCCTAACAACAATAAAACAACAAATGAGTCAAATTTTTCAATAGAAATTACATCCAGTTCTCAAGCGTTGGATATAAAACTGAAGTACACTTACCTTGATTGGTGAGAAGTGGAGCATGTCGAAGAAGTCCTTGACGCCTTGCTCAGAGAACTGCTCAGCAATTTCCTTCAGTCCGCCTCTGGTCAATGACCTGTCTTTCTCAAGCAGTTCCTCCTTTATAATAAAAGAGAACAAAACCGGTTAAGTTTTCTGCTTAAACACCGAAAAACATATCCATCTCGGATAGTCTGTTTGCCAAGACAGGATGACAGCTCTAAAATATGGCTTCCTCTTTTTTAACAGAGGGAAACAAAACTCCACTTCAAAAACAGCAAAAAATTACAAGAATGTTAAGAATACAAGGTCGCATATGAAATACAAAAATTCCAAGTATACGTGATCAGAATAAGAATCTTTTCATTATGCATACAATAGTTTACATACACATGGTATACACACAGGAGGGGATTCTATATTCATAGATTGAGGAGGGGACCTCCCATAACATTGAATTCAAAGGTTTATTCAATCCATTGTCAGCAGAAACAGTAAGAAAGAACAAAGTCTCTATGCTAGTTAACAAATAAAAAGTTGAACATGTTGAAGAACTGATGAATACTAAATACCCTAACTCCTCTAACAAAAAAACAAAAACAAAAGGCACCGTCTTTTCAGTTTTGTCATGTGCTGCTTAAATGCAAGATTTCAGCAAACACTTAATGCATACTGTCTGAACCTCCAAAACATCAAAGCACAAGATAACATGCTTTAAACAATCTCACCAGACTAACACAATCACATTTATAAGTCCTGCACCCACACCAACAAAGATTGATGTGCAGGATGATGTAAGCTGGTTAGCAAGCTTTCGTAGAGTTCGTGTTTATCAATATAGTAGTATATCAAAATTTCAACAGCAGCAGTGTGCAAAGTTTTCACTGCGAACAACTCACTAACGTTCTGCTTGTAACGAAATGCAACCACAAGTATAAAGCAAGGAAGCTGCTTTGATGGTTTGGAAGACGAAAGATATTACAACTATACACAGTATGAATGAATGATGCATATTGCAAAAATATCCACACACTTCCGCTTAGCACAGGGCCTTCTGGCATAGTGCAGGAATGTCTGTGCATGTGCAGGGAGTAAGAAGTGCACTCAGTTATCACACACAAATGTGGGCCTGAGCAGCTGTGCTTGTCCAGTTGCAGCTGGACATACTTGGATATACAGTTAAACCTAGATATAACGAACTTCAACATAATGAAATTCTCAATATAACATGGTATTTTACTCTTTGTATAGCTTCTTGCCCACAGAAACCCCATGTATTTAAGACCTCTCATACGAAGTGTGTTTATACACAATTTCAATATCAATTCAATTGAAATTGTATTCTGATATAGTGCCGTACTTCTCTTTGAATACAGCTCTCCACGCCATTCTTCACTCGACAAGTGTCATACATCACCTTACACCTCATGACATTGCTGCGTTGGCTCAAGTCTTACACTGTGCATCCACCCGATTTGGTGCTTGCATTTAGGCACAGCTTGAGAACGCTGCATTTCAATATAACAAAGTTCATTGCCACTGCGAGACAAGAAATGGAAGCTTCCGCCGACGCAAATGGTCAAATGGTTTAGTTACAAGTGGCTACTTGCGAACACACGTCAAGTCATGCGCCACAGCGTGACCGAGTAGAGCAGCGTCATGTTCCGTATAAGTACAAGTGCAATAAGATCCTATCGTGCCCCGAGCACTGTGTGGTTTGGGTGTGAATGAAAGCGTGCGACGGTGAGCAGAAAAGGATGGTGGGCTTGATGAGTGCAGTCTTCCCATGCAAGCAACGAGAAAGGAGGGGAGCCCACTCGCGGTAACGCGGTCAAGCAAATGGGAGGGGGCAGATTGGCGTGAGTCTCCTTTTTTTTTAGTGTGGCTATGCCTGCACATGGCTCACTTTTGGGCAACTGGAAATGTGCCACTGTGACAGAAGGGGTGCGACGACAGAATCCTAAAATGTATTCTGATATACTGCCGTACTTCTCTTTGAATACAGCTCATTCTTCACTCGACAAGTGTCACACATCACCTTACACCTCATGACATCGCTGCGTCGGCACAAGTCTTACACTCTGCATCCACCCGATTTGGTGCTTGCATTTAGGCACAGCTTGAGAACGGTGTTGTGCATAAATATAAACACAGTGCATGACATTACGTGTTTCATACAATGAAAATAATGAAATAAAACATTGCATTGTATATAATCTAATTGATCGCTTCTCTTCATACCGATTCCAATACGTTCAATCTATGCTTGCAACTTACAGTGGTTGGCTTCTTTCTCATTCAGGGTCAGGAATGAACCAATGGCGTTGATAAAGCATTGGTCCACCCTGGCATGGAATTCCTGAACCAGAACCTTGAAGTACCTGAAATTCAAAAACAGAAGTTAGAAAAGTCGCAGAAATTTAGAATTCACCATGGGGCACCATTTAGGGCAAGCCCCAGAAGACAATGCAGCGATTCAATGCCTCCAAGTTCATGCAAGTCCTACCCTAAAGCATTTACCACATTTCCTCGAATCGATCAACACCGCACCTAGTTATCAGGATAAATAGCACCCCCAAAGAACAATAAAATGTGTGTGAATGTACATGTGGACATGTGTGTGAAGGCACATTATTTTCTAGCTCGACGAATGCTATGATATCTATTGTGTCTGAATGTTCATGCAGCAGAGGAGATGCTGAAGAAAAGAGTGATTATCATGAGCAGCATGAGCATGTAGAAAGGGGATGTGCGAAATTCAGCAAGTGTGCTTCCCCACACATCTCTCATTTGACCCACACATGATGGCGGGCGTCACCCTAGAAGTGAAAAGAAAGCCTATACGCATGAGCTGGTGCTGCTATCCTTGCCACCATTTCCTTTTTACTACATTGTTGCTGTTTGCAGGCATACCTTCAGCTCAATGATTCTGTGGGCAGTTGGCCATCTTGTGTAGGGCAACCTAACAATGTGGAAAAGTCTACTTCCAATATTTCTCATATCTCCTATGTCGCGTTGTTTTCTGTCAAAATATAATATCTGTTTGGTGGAGTTTCATTTGGAGTTCTGGGGGAACTAGGCATTATAGCAAAATGTGTACACATGTTCACTGCAAAGGTCTCTATAGTTTAGCAAAAAATGCAATTATTTTTATTCAATAATGTCTTCTTAGTTCCTTTTATCATAATTCTTGCAGCCATTTTGGGATTCACTACAAAAGCAGGCTTCGAAGAGTTAAAAAAATTAGAAAGCTGCTCGAATTTGAAAATACACAGTATCTTAGCTGCTCGCACTATCAGAGAAAAGTGCTTGCCTTCTGTGGCTCATCTGACATGTGCAGAAAAAACTATATGTTTATTTCACTTTTCACTCGTATATGGGGTGCACCTTAGAAATTTGAACTCACATTTTTCAGAAAAAAAAAAAAAAATGCCGTGGCCCTTACACGAAGATATATAGTACAAGAGCCATGCCACAATTATTCAGTGGCCGAATTGAAGTTCCAGTATAGAGTCGTGCTGTTTTAGACAAGCACACACTTTTGACACAGGCCTGCCAGCTGTGATAACACAACCACTCTCAGACAAGAGTCAATCAGATGTTTCACAAATACTAAACGAACAACGAACTGCAATGCTGTACACATTCTCTACAAACATGCAGTAGAGGTTCTATGTCACACTTACATGGAAGCATAACTTAAGGAACACAGACACGAGGAAATGCATGAGGAAAACAAATGTTTTGCAAGTGGATGACTAAGAGCGAGAAATAGCAGCATTAGCCCGTTATGCACTGTGAGTGATTGAATAATTGATTGATTTTAATGCCACAAAGCAACATTTGGGCATAATCTGGTCAATGTGCACTCACAGCATGGAACACAAGCATTTTTGCATTACACTCCTATCAGAGCATGGCCACTATAGCCGAGAATTAAATACCTGACCTCGTGTTAAGCACGAGAATGCCATAGCCAGTTAGCCACTTTAATGAAGGATGAGAATAGTGTCCCAGTACAAGTTTCATGCAAAAGCACTTTGAGTGATCATGTGTTTCACAGAACAATATTTAAACGGCTGTGGAATCAAGCAAATAATTTTTGTATACTTCAGTGTCTGGAAATGTTGCACTCCTCTTACTGCACTATAGAAAGCAAAACACTAAAACAATATGGCTTTGCATGTTCACTCATGCCTTTCTTTACTGAACCTATGGTGAGCTTTCAGCAATAGTGAGCACACTGCCTTAAAGCCATATTCTTGTACCAATTTCGGTCAAATGAGGCCCAATTACACCTTTGAGGTTGCCAAATTTAAAGAGAGTTATCCGTTTTAATCAGCCGATTCGAAACTACTTGGCACTTTTAGGCCAATTTTCAGTATGGCTCAACATTACAGTTACTCCACGTTATAATAATCCTTATGTCTGAAAAGAAACAGTGCACAAACACACAGACAAAGAAAAAGAATGGGACGGTGCAACCATACCAACTCACCCAGCTTACTGTTCTTCTTCAAATACTGTCCGAGTAACGTCATCCCTCATACAAGCACATTCAGCAATGGCATGCAGGATGCTAATTAGCAGACACTTACTTAAATTGCCGGACTTGTGAGTAGTCGAACTGTCGCATTATCACACTGGTCTCAAAGAAGGGCTTGGGAACTACATCAGAAAGAAATATCAAATTTCAGCTCTTCATTTCGAATTCGAAAACAGATGAAAATGTAATAAATAAAAAAAATGTTAAATTACTTGACCAATCATAAAAGTAAAGCTATAGCTGTCTTTTGCACTATAGCACTGCTAGGCTGAAGATGTCATAGAAAGCAATATTTCTTTTTCCTTCAATCCATGACTGTTTCACACTGGTCAGTTTTTTTTAGTAGAGGAAAATTTGACTCGATTTCTTTCACTTTTGATGAATATCCAACTTAAGACATGTTGAAGGAGCACTCACTCATGCCCTCTCCCAGGGACCTCCTTACTGTGACAGGGGTCAATATCACAGGGAAAGTGCAATCTGCAATCTGGTTGTCAACCTGCGAGCAAATGATAAAGAGAAGCAAAATGAAGCTGTTACGAAATTGTTGGGAATATCTACATGATCAAGGCAGTAGTTAGGGCTAGTTGGTCTCTCAAATTGGAAACTTAGTGGCACAAAAAAATACTATGAATACATAGGATTCAAGTATTAAAATATTTTATGGGCAGATAGTATGAAAATGCACGTGCACCATCCACCCCCTGCACCAAATTATAAGTGGAAAAACATTACTGCATTCTTCCTCTTATCAGTATGTGCCCACTAAAGCCAAAAAATCACAAGGATATGTCACACTGAAAGATAGAGAGGATTAAACCATGCATCGGGAGAAGATGAAACTGTGCAAAGACAAAACATGGCATCCAGATGTGCAAATAGTTGTAAATCTTAAAACCAGAGCAAATGTACAGTAACAAGTTCTCTTTTCTTCAAATTTTCTTTAATATGTTGTGGCGTACTTGTCAAATATGCTAAAATTTCAAATAGCTTTCAGCAACTGCACTGAATAGCCATACTAAATGACACCACCTGCTGTCAGTGTAAACTTGACTTTCACATGAACAACATTAGCATTTTCTAAAGTATAAAGTTCATGCAATGAACAATGGCTGAATTTGAAAATTTATCAGGTGCCTGGCTAGCATAGCTACAAACTATTGTTATGATCAGCTTATAATTCGACTGCTCAAAGTGTGGGATACATTGCCGCACGCTTTCCCATGACGAGAGACTGTTATCTTCCTGGAAACTCGGATTCCTCAAGTGTGGGAAACAGGCCCGCGCGCTTTCCCGTGTCGAGGTAATCGCCTTCATCCCCAAGAAAGCATCACCCGCATCACAACGCTCTGAGCAGATGCAAAGCGAGCACCCAAAGGAGAAGGCACGAAGGGGAAGACGTCGTCTACTTGACAACCTGACAAAGGCACTGACACTTCCACAAGTTCCTCAGGGAGACATCAGCTACCACCAGACCGCGAGGGGTTATTTAAGGCCGTCCTGGCCCCCGTGTTAGGCAGAACTGCTCGAGACTCGGATATGCGAGTCACAACCATGTACCAATGAAGCGAACACAGTCACTTCTATTTTTCATCATCACAATGCCCGCCTTCGTCGCCGTCTTTTGATTCTTGCGGTGACGACCCACCTCACCCAGTCAAGATCGTATCACTATCAATACTTGTTTTGCTAACAATGAAGTTTATTTTAATAGTCACTGACATACTGAGCGGAAAAGCCTCAAGTGAACTTAGTGCGCACATAACTCCTTAACTGCCAATGATGAGATAACTCGCCATCATGAGCAAGCTCGGGTGCAGATGACGAGTTGAAATTTTTTATAATTTTTGCACATGTTTGTGCATTCAGTTTGTTGTAATTTTGACAAGAAAATTATACACAATGGCTTCCGTAAATTTTTTTGCACTTCTAAAAATTATTTCGAAACTTGGCAAACAGTAAAGGGGTTAATTGCCTCAGTACATGGCCATTTTACTATTTCACACCTAAAAATGTAAGGACACTGCAACTTCTGGCTGATGTCAAGAAACTAGGACTTCAAAAATGCTCACCTGGAGCAAGTGGAGCTTGGCGTGAACCATAGTCTGGTGTTGAGACTTCTTGTACGTAGCCCAAATGCCAGGCCTGGCAAGGCGCCGCAGGTCTTTCTTGGGATTCGACATTATCTTCATCTGCTTGAAGTCCACCTGGAAACAGCAAGGTTCAAACAAAAAAGCCTGTTTTCTAGCAGAATGCTTTAGCAAAGAAAGAGCTCCCATGGTACATAACCAGCTGTACAAAAAAATCAAAGAAGAAAAGAACCATGTGAGCCATCAAATACAGACTACACATTATACAGTAAGAATCTTGGTGATACAATCATGCCTGATACGAATTTTGGGATAATATGAATTTTAGAAATGTCCCGTCTCACGTTCAATAGCTTAAAACGTGCCAAATTTCAAATGTAACAAACCGCTTTTCCCGCCGCTGCAGATGATACAAAGAATCGATCTGCCGCGTGATCTCCGGTTGGGCCGGTGATGAGGCCCCAGCACGCAGGTAGCGCCAGACACTGCCTGTTGTCAGGCCGACAGAGCAGCCGCTACAACTATCTACGCCACTCCGCCATTACTCCATCCACGTGCATACCCCCCTCCCCCTTCAAAAGATTTTATTTGAGCAGTAAATGCAACTTGTCGAACATTTTCAAACACCTTGTAACGTTATCAGGAGCCGCCAATCACACGTGACCCAGTCATGCCATGTTGGCAAGATTGGCGGCATTTGCTTCCATAGGTAGCCTTATGAAATGTCTCGGCGCCAGATGACAATCCAAACTTTTTTCCCTTTGCAAACCCATCAGACCGCAGGATACCAGGTAGCTTCACCGTCGCAAAGAAACAAACAGATTCCTTTATCTTGCACATATCATGTCCTTATCACCCTCGGGTAGCAGCTAGGATGCAGCAACAAAAGAAACTCAAGATAATCAGGCAGATCTTCAAATGCTCGCCTTGGAACACGCGCACCAGTGATTCAAATTATTTCAGCCAATAGGAGTGCTCTCTACGCGCCACATGACTGCAGTAATGAATTGTGACACTAGTTTTCGCATTTCGCACTCAGTTTCATTGCATTTATTTCTGCATGGAGAAATACAGTGCAGCATCTATCTGAATCTCTCTCTCATGTTTACGGTGATACCAAGATGGTGGCACTGGGTGAATAGAAAGCTGCGCTTGCGCAATTAACGGTGCTATAGCCCTTTCGGAAGCCCGATTTTCTTCCCGATTTCGCAGACAACACACGAAAGAAGAGCAACTTTCTCAAATTCTGCTGCATATTTTTTATAAATATTTTGCCATGAGATAAAGGAAGGATTGCAGAAAAGAAAATTATTGAAAAATTCTAAAATTTTTAGAAAGTCGGACATTTCATTGTCACGACCTCCCTTAATTTCGTTTTTTCTTAAACATTTTCGGGTGATACAAATTTTTGTGCCATCGAAAGAGATTCATATCCTCGAGATTCTACTATATAGTACTCGGGAGTGTTAATAACTGCACAGATCCCACATCACTAGATTATGAGCAGTTTGGGCCAACTGCCACTGGTAACCAATGGAGAAACATGCAAGTCCATGAGCCATTGAGAACAGACATGCATGTTATAGTACTTACAAGCATATAGTCAGCCCCTTGGGACCCCTCATCAATAGTCTACATGTAGCTTGAGATATGTGCTATGAGATATTGCTGGCAAAGCACTATTGTTGCCTATTGTCACAATAGAATGAAGTCCTACATTGAAGTTATGACGGACCAGCTCCAATATTTGCCAAGTACAGAATTATTTATTTCATAAGAAAAATACTAAATATTCCGCCATCCAGTATTTGTTTCATAAATGGCCTGTCTTCCGAACATTGAACCAATGACACATGGGCTCCGAATTGGGGCTCATCCTTATTGCCCAAATCTGTAAGTACGTAAAACACCGAACTCACGGGGGTACATTTCACGGGGAGAAGGTCAGCCCGCCATAACAAAACAGCATGAACCACTTATTTTTAATGAGACAGCCCAGAAATAAAAGCAAGGAAAGGATCCTCACCCCAGATATGCAAAAGCGTGGCAGCGCTTGAGAGAATAACGAAGGCCGAAAATAGTAGGAAATGAAATAGATTGTTACAAAATATGGCCCCGGTTCGGAATGCCAATGTGTTACAACATGGCTGCCTGGCACACCTCACCTCGTAGCCATTGACCATGAGCACAGAAGCAGGGTCTCTGTCCAGCCGGCGCAGATTGTTGTAGCGCTGGTACTGCAACTCCAACTGGTTTGACTCCTTGGTGGACACAGCCTTGTAGTAGTTTTTCGTCTCCTTCTTGGACTCCCACTTTACACCAGAACTGCATTTCAATGAGGGTCACGAACTACAGTTAAACTTCAATATAACAAACTTAAATATAACATAATTCTTCATATAACCAAGCACAGTAAAAGCTCGATGATACGAATCTCACGGGGTCACGAAAAATATTCGTATTAGCCGAAATTCGTATCATCGAACCAGAATTAAAACTACTGTCGAATCTCGATAATTCAAACTCGAAGGGGCCCGAAAAATTTGTTCGAATTAAAAGGACGTATTTTTGAAGTATTCGTGCACCATAGCACGATGCACGAACGGTGCGAGTCGTGAAATATCGCGGCGCGCAAGTGCATAGCAAGCGCGGGACACGAAATTGCCCACGCCGGCTAACGGTCGCTTCCCGATAACGACAGAAAACGAAGCTTCAGGGAGCGAGCGGGCGGCACCGGCACACGGGTGCGCGCGGAGACCGTCGAAGGTGAGGGAGGAGGGCGGCAGGGAAGCGGATTTGGCCGCGTCAACTCCGCCGCTTCGGTGGCTCCCCTCGCCCTCCCTCTCAACTCCCTCGTAGCTCTCTCACCTTCGACTCCGTGCGGACTTCTCCGTGCGCGCCCGCCGCCGTGCTGGCGCCAGCTTATTTTAGCCGCCCTCTGAAGGCTTGTTTTCTGCCGTTATCAGGAAGCAAGCGTTTGCGGGCGTGGCAGTTTCGTTGGCCCGACTGTGCCTCCGCCGCTGCTTCCCTCTGCGCTGCTGCCGCAGCGTGCAAGGTCAACATGTGACTAGAAAATAGAGGAGAAGGGTTCACTGCCATTTTATTCGCGTGGCTGAGACGTCGGCACTAGTGTGTGCTAGAATACGGTTGTCTAGAACACTCTAGTCGGCACGTACACGCTTTTTCCGGCGCGATGCAGAAACAGCGACCTTGCAATTTGAGTGAGAAGGAAATTTCCGCCGCGGGTTCTTTTTTTTTCCCCCCCGTTCCTTCGCGCGCGGCATTGAGGGGTCTCTCCTGAGCTTTTGCTCTATGGCGGTGTCGGAGCAATGCCGGTCGGAGGCGCCGCCGCGTGATTTGGCGCGCTGCTAAGAGCATTGTCAGTGCGCGGTATGTTCGAAATAAGCGTGTTCAAATTCGCTTGCTTCGCGTTGATGTTGAACGAAAGCACGTTTTTCATAATAGTCTCGCTGTGCAACAATTGTGCTCAGTGTTGACGTTGCGAGGCCTAGCTCCTTAGCCAACTCCGTCCGCTTCCTTTCGGGATCCTCATCGACCTTTCGAAGAATGTCTAATTTCTCTTTAAAGGAGAGTGCCTTCCGCTTGCGAGACATAGCTCGCTGCGACTAGGCAAAATGGCGCAAACACGAAGAACGAGGCCCGAAGCGCAGCAGCCACTCCATCTGACGGCTCGCAGAAAAGGAGGAAAAGTACAAAAGCACCAAAAGCGCCACCACTTCAAACTCTTCGCGCCCAGTCGCGGGGTACGCGCTGTCCGGCGCCGCGCCTCCGCACCAAAAGAGAAGGAGAGAAAGCGCGTGACTGCGCGCTGTTCTCTTTCGCGGCCGTCGGTGAGGCGGCGTTTATTCGTATCAACCGACGCAGGCTGAAAATCTATTCGTAACAACCGTTCTCTAGCACGTTGCAAAGTAATGGGGCTCGGCCGGGACCACAGAAAAATTCGTATCATCCGGAAATTCGTATTAGCCGTGATCGTATCATCGAGCTTTTACTGTATTTAACTTTTCATGACTTTTTCTCCGTAGAACACCGTGTATTTGGAACCTCAATACAGCAAAGTGTGTTCATACACGATTTCAAAATAAGGAAAGTTCACTGCCACCACCAAGGAATACAGAGACAATAAATGGAAACTTCCACAGACCCAGATGGTCAAATGGTTGAATTACAAGCAGCTGCTTACAAAGAACACACCTTTCAAATTGCGCGCCGGCACAGCGAAGTGTCATGTTCTGTATAAAGTCCAAGTGCGATAAGATCCTATGCACCCCATGTGCTGTATGTTTTGGATGAGAGTGTAAGCGCACTAGGGTGAGCAGAGAATGATGGTGGCTTGACGAGTGTCGTCTTCCTGCCCGAGCAGGGGGAAAGGAGCAGAGGGAAGTGAGCTCACCATAACTTAATGAAGCGTGCACGAAAGAGGGGGAGGGAGCGGAGGAGGAGCAGGTTGGTGCACGTCTCCTTTTCTAGAACATGGCTGTGGCTGCGCATGGCTGTATCTCAAGTTTCTCGAGGTAATCACGAGGCTGCCAAATATTGAGTTTCAGAGAGGCGGTGAAGAGAGAAGCAGACGAAGCATTCACTCCCCGCTGCTGGCGCTCTTTATGATAGCGTCGTCCCACTGCGGGCAATGCTATAAGCCGTGGGGGCAGCCACTCTCTATATATGGGTGATACCACTTCGAGGCAAGTAGTGTGCAAATCGATATTTTTGAGGCCAAATCGAATATGAATCTAATAGTGCCAGAAGCGAATTGAATCGCTTATCGAATACTTTGCAAAGAGTTTTTGAATTATAAACAACCGTTTCTACAACAATTATAAAGCGATGTTCAAATCCTAGCATACAGCAGAAGGTTGTTCATATATCTTTGGAAAAAAAAAATCAAGAAAAAACATACTATCCAGGAAAACGTACGACTCGAAGTCACTAAAAATTTTGGCCCGTTAAACTCTAGTTGACATCTATGAAAGGTGGCTCAAGACATGCATTGTCATTTTTGCAGCCTCGGCAAGCTTACAATTGCATACTTCAGCAAACAGCGCAAAAACGGGACACAGAAAAGGAGCACAATACAGGCAAATTTGACGAACACAAACGATTGCACTCCTCAAATTCAGCCCGAGTCAGCAGCTTGTTTGGACAAGGCATTTTGGAGGTAAGTTTTGACGAGCCCACTTGACGAGCATACTCGTAGCATGACAAGCCGACACGCATCGAGCTGGTGGAGCTCGAGCAGCCAGAGATGCACATAACTTTTGCGGCTTCGGCAAGCTTACGTTTGCACTCTTCGAATTCTGCCTGGCTTATCAGCGTCTGCAGGCAGGGCATTTTGGCGGGAAGTTGCGGCGTACTCACTCGGTGAGAATCGTTGCGGCACGAGACGCCAACGTGGGTCGAATTGGTGTGGCTTGCGAATTGGATTGTGACGTGCTTTTATAGCGAAGCTATATACCTCTACCAACCAACGGTCCTTTCGTGTACCCAGCAAAAAACTTCCACCAAAAAAAAAAAAAAGTACAAAATAAGCATCAAAATCACATGACTGTTGTCCCTGTTGTCAGCAATTGAAGGCACAAAACAGCTATTTCTTTGTTGCCATATCTTCGCCACGCAGGAACCGGTCTAGCCGCACAACCGAGCGCTTGTTTTCCGAGAAAAAAAAAAAAAAACACAGCGCAAGCGCTGCATGTCTGGCAAAGTGCCCATTTGGAAATCACCCAGTGTGTGAGCTATATATAATAAAAGAGAAACCGTTCTAGTAACGCCTTCAGTTCATCCCAGGCTGCCATGGGGAGACCATGCAAAGTGAAGACTGGAGAAGAAGAGCGGGAATATAAAGCTCGAAGAAAAAAACAAAACAGTCTCGCTGAAGCGCATCGTAAGCAGGATCCGATTTATGCCGCTAGACATAACAAGCGCTAAGCCCGCCAGGACGACGATGAGCGTCGCGAAACAGAGAATGCTGCGAAGCGACTAAAGTACCGCGCCGACAAGGTCGCCACGTTCAAGGGAGCGATGGCGAAATTTAAGTGCGAGATCGTCGACGCGGAATTTCGATTCTCCTGTGCCGCGTGCGATCGCCTGTGGTTCCGTGACGACTTGTCGCGCATCTCCGCCGTACATGCCACAAAGAAAAGCAGTGCCCTCGACGTTCTCACTCATGCATTCCCGGGACAAGCTGTGTCTGCTTTCGAAGTGTGCGGACCTTGGCCAAAAACGTTTCAAGCATCAAAACAGAAAACATAAGTGTATACCACAGTGACCACAAAGCAGTGGCGAATGTCGTTGTGCAATAAAATAAATTTCATACAGTGCATGTTACCGCATGTTATTTTCTGTAATAGTTCCTTTGGTGACTCTCAACAGCTTCGCTAAAATCCACTTTCACAGCGTGGACTGGACCTACATTTTTTTCATTTTCCTATGCATGGACAGCGACAGCAAACAGGCACAAAATGAGCTAACGGGCAACGCCGGAATACGATGCCGCCAGAGTGATACATGACACTCGCTTCGCGCTGCCTGCAGCAGGGAACAGCAACGTGTTTGGGTTATCACCTACCAAAAGCGTGCAGTATGCTTCGAACGGCACTATGCTGCGTGTGCTGTGAAACCGAGAAAAGAACAGGTAACAGGCAACGATAGCTGCGAATGCAACATGTGACAACCTAGATGGAGGATTTGCTGGCACCAAAGAGAAAATTTAGTGTGTGTGGGTATTTTCATGAGACACAGCAGGCGACAACTGCGAGGAAGCTGCCGTGCTGGGAGCTTAGTGCTCTCGATCACATATGCCTCATGCATTTTCTCGTTCATATCTAGCGGCTGGAAAATGTATCATCATACGATCACAGTTTAGCGATGGACTGAACGTTGGGGTTGAACGGTTGTGCTTTCCGGGACCATATTAACCGGTAAAAAAGAAGCGTATTTCTATTTGGTCATGTTTTGTGTTCTCGATCGTGAACAGTGGCGCCAGTAAATCGTACGAAACAGGATTGTATCAACAGGGTTCTACTGTATTCACAACATTAGCAAGCTCCAGCCATTACATAATAAATTATAAAGTGCTGTTTATTAAAAGCATGCATAAAGCATTATGAACAGCAGTTTTAACATTATGAACAGCAGAATAAAGCATTATGAATAAGCAGTTTGTTTGCTTACTCAGGACTCTTTGGTGAGTGCAAATGATAGTGGTTTAGCCGGAAACATGGCGCCGTGAACCACAAATAGGGTGCTAACTCCCTGTGTTTCATGTCTACTAAGCCCATCGGGATGAATTGTTATCACAGTTTTGACAGCAATTTTTTTGTTTGATAGCATTCACTTGACAGCATAAATTACTCTAAATCTATTCAAAAATATTTGCAATTACGAATAGTGACTATTTGATTCGAAGACCAAATTGAATTCGATAATATGTACTTGGTTCGTTTTTCGAAACGTTACAAAATTTGTAAGTGCGAAGAAGCATGGTATGAAACATGCCAAGTGTGGTAATACAAATTGTCCACTTCTCTGCACCGAGTATGGTGCCTGCCACACATACACCTTAACATTTTAACAGAGCTAGCAGTTTTCATGCTCAACACGAGTGCTAACCCTGTGATTGAGATGTAGATGATCTCTCTCCTGGGTATTGCAGTAACCAGAGAGATGCCAACTGCTTGCACGTTCAGCACCATGTCATAGATGTTCCGCTCCAATGCTCCAGACTGAAAAACACAAATAAGCATGTCAGGAAGGCAGTGTAAATTTATTTTTAGAAGAAGATGCAGACTAGTGATTAGAGGTCTGGCGCATAGTGAAAACAGTTTTCATTAGTGAATGGCTGCAGGAGTATGGAAAATTATGCAGCCAGACCAATCCAAGTCCCAGTTATTATTTCCTCATGTGCACACAGCAAGTTGCACTAGAGTTAGCGAACCAAAAGGACCACCGAGTTATTTGAAAGCAGCAAGTGGGATATAAGGGACATTGTGATGAAGGCGTCCTGATAAATTTTGACTACCTGGGATTCTTCAATGTGCAACCATATTTCAGTGCACAAGTATTTTTGCAATCTTCCCCTATTAGAATGTGGTCACCACAACCAGGAGTAAAACGCACTGACTTGTACTCAGCATCACAGTGCCACAAGCACATCCACCTTGGTGTAGCCAGGGAGGAGGTGTAAAGGTTGTGGTAGCATTTGTGGGTTTTATTGACCAGTTGCCTCCCACCAAAAGGTTAACGTAGACGTGATGGCTGTGGCAGAAAGGATGGCCCATATGTGCTTCCAAGGCTGTGAGTGGTGGCGTTGGCTAACACTCCCAGGGTTAGTTCTAGTAGATAACCATAAATACCCAAGAAATTGGATGGGAAAACGGCACCACGGTAGCTCAATTGGTAAGAGCATTGCATGCATAATGCGAAGACGTGGGTTTGTATCCCACCCGTGACCAGTTGATTTTTCATCCACTTCCAATTGCATTTATTTATAATATCATTAATTCAATTAAGAACTCAAGTTTCCCCTATACTGTCCTTAGAGCCATTGTTTGTTGGCTTCTTATGATATCACTACTATATATATATATGTGTGTAGAGAGAGAGAGAGTCACCCACGAGTCGTTAAAGTGCAACCAAAACAACATTAATTGAACCAAATGTGCTTATTTTCAAGCATTTACCTATCTTATACGATCAGTAAAGCCACACCAACAGTGCAGTGGCTCAGTACGATGGCTGAAAACACATGCTTTCAAGCCAGAGGTACACCAACAAAACTATTCCACCAATAACCCACTGATGGTGTAAGCTATGAACACGTGTAACAGCATATTCTTTTTGCTTTTCACTACATGTTGTGTCGTAAGATGGAACTCAAAGTTCTTTGCATAATTTTACTGCTAGCGCTGAGTCTATGTAATGATGCTGGGTACCTTGCTTTCCTTCTTTCCTTTCTTCATTATTTTCTTTTTTTTTTCAATCAATGTCCAAAGAATGGCATGCATTGGAGGAAAGCAATGGTCTCAAATTTTTCCATTTTCTCCTACAAGAGCCCACACCAATGCCTAGGGCTTACATGAGTGGGCACTGGACACCAAACCCACAGCTGAAACAGCCCCCAACAGCCAATGCTCTGAGACTGACCTCCTGTATCTTGAAGACCAGGCCCGAGTCTTCAGTGAAGAGCAGTGTTCGCTGCCTGCCATTCAGGAATGCAATCCAGAACAGCTTGCGGTCATCCTTAAGCTGGATCTGGTCGCAGTCATCCTGTAAACAAGTCATCACATGTGGACAGCTGCCGTGGACACTGGGAAAAAGCATCACCATATTTACACAATCTTAAGCAGACTCAAGTGTGAGTCGACCCCCTCTTTTGACATGTCAGGAATAAAACTAAATAAAGGGCATACCTACCGATGGGTGCATGGCGCATTCTACAGCAACAATTTATTAGCTGCTGGACTACTCATCACTTGTGCCATCGTTCTCACTAGTGCTGCCATCATCATCACCGCTGCAGTCCCACAGCACATTGTCATGCAGCGAAATCCCACACTTCGCAAACGACCGTGCCACGACATCGCATGGAACAGCCATCCATGCCAAAAGCATCGAACTGCACACAGCCATCAGGGAGGCTCTTTTCACAAGCCTGGTTGGCATTAGTTTGCAGCCTTCTGCCGACAGCCACTTGTCGAACTCACGGCGGAGCAGGTCCTTAAAAGGCTTGTTCACACAGACATCAAGACGTTACAGCTACACAACTACACCTTGGTGGAATGCTTCCGATGGCACTGTCTTTCGCTTGGAGACAATGCTATGGTCGGAGTGTTGTACCATTCGCCAAGCATGACAGCGTGACAGCAAATCAGTTGTGAGGAGCTTCACCTTGCAAGCTCCCATCATGCTCACCGCCATGTTGCTTGTCATGTCCACGGGAGTTAGATAGGCCCAGCAAGTATTGCCACGAGCCGTGAAGCTTGAGAGAGTGCCTAAGGAAGGCGAAGACTTCCTCCTCGTATGTGGCAGGCAGCTTCTGGCACATACTGGTATGCTGACGCAGAGAGAAACCAGTCCTCTTCAAAAACTTCGATGCCCAAGCCCTGCTGGCTTTCAAGTTTATCCCGAGTATTTCCACTTCCGATACGAAGATCCAGGCTTGTCGCGTGACCATGTCGCATGTCACTGGCAGGGACCGATCGCGTATTTCAGTGATTTAAGCTGCAAGCTTGGCCTTCAGCTCTGAATAACGCCCAGGCTTCGGCCCATGGAAACCTTTTCACTTGCCATCATAGCTGAAAATTTTGCCTCACTGCAGCTATCACACCTGCAACACTCAGTTCCAAAATGTCAAACTTGCGGCAGTTCTTGCTTCTTCGGCGTAAAGAATGGCAGCTCTCTTGAATGTTGCCATGAATGAGCACCGAATAATTATTGGATCTAGAGCACTCATGACAATCGACGAGATTTGGAGAATTGAAGAGAGTATACTATACATGAAGTGCCAATTTGCTTTGTCACGTTATGCACACATTCACCACACACCAAGTGGCCATGTGCACAATAACCAGTTTATACAGAAAATTTTCGTGCCTCATAATCAGAACTGGTTTTGGCACGTAAACCCCTAGGAAGAAGAAGAAAATTTTCACTACAACAATGACTTTTCACATGACCTTTTCTCTCATACAGAAGCATAAGCACCTTTTCCCGTGTGTACAGTAAGGCATCCACAAAATAAATTCACAACACCAGCACAAGAAAGCTTGGCCTTTGGCCTTCATTTTCGTCAATATTAAACCAACCTTTTTCCCTCCAAATAAATAAAAATATAGTTCTGAAAAAATAAAAAATTATGGGGTTTTACGTGCCAAAACCACGATCTGATTATGAGGCACGCCATCGTAGGGACTCCGGAAATTTGGACCACCTGGGGCTCTTTACCGTGCACCTAAATCTAAGTACACGGGTGTTTTCGCATTTCGCCCCCATCAAAATGCAGCCGCTGTGGCCGGGATTCGATCCCGCGACCTCGTGCTCAGCAGCCAAACACCATAGCCACTGAGCAACCGCGGCAGGTCTCTGAAAAAAAGAAAAGCTTTACTAGTTTATACTGGTTGAGCATAGCTCTATAGTGCCCTTAAATACCCCACTCACACTGGCAAATTTAGCGACAATGAGCAAGGGCAATCACTCCTAGGCTGGAGAGGAAAGTGTCATATGGAATTGATGGCAGTGTCGAATAACTCAGCCAGCACTATATATTAGTTATTTTAGGCAATATTTGCTAAATAAAAAATCACGAACTGTCCCGAGCAAAGAAAAATGGCACTGCACCCAATATCCAAGCAATGAGCATTGTATTTGGAAGTGAAGTGCTGAAAGTTGTGGGGTCTCACACATGCTCTTGGGACAAAGGAACGACAACACAGTAGTGTAAACAAGCAAAGGGGCCTTTATTGCACCTTTCATACACTAATGAACACTAGCCGAATTACAACCAATAGAACGCCACAAATCAAGGAAGTCCGACTCACCGCGACCCAATAGAGAGTGAATACGTTCGCCCCATGCTATGACACCATCGCCTAGTCGTTCACGTGTACGGTCACGCGAACGGTGGTGCGCTCGAATTATCCGTGTTCGTCCATCCCGGTGCCCCGCTCCGAGCCACGCGAGACGCCTCGCGAAGCATGGACCGGCACACGCGCGGGACGTCCGCGTCGCTCACCGATCCCAACCCAAAGAGGAAGCGCCCTCGACCTCTCTCTTAAGTCACCCCGCTGTTCGGCGGCGTTAGCATCGAGACACTCGCGCCATCTCCCGCAATGCGCCGCAACCACCATGACCACCACCGGGCTTAGCCACACGGAGAAGCCGGACTACAGGAGACATGCGGGGAAAACAACATCAAGGAGACGCGTGAGAGTCGCGCATCCCCACATCGCCCCACGTGAGACGTCTCGCGAAGCGTGGATCGGTACACGCGCAGGACGTCCGCGTGGCTCGGAGCGGGGCACCGGTATGGACGAACACGGATCGTTCGAACGTGCTACCGTTCTCGTGACTGTACACGTGAACGACTAGGCGATGGTCTCATAGCATGGGGCGAACGTATTCGCTCTCTATCGGGTCGCGGTGAGACAGACTTCCTTGATTTGTCGCGCGCCCGTGTGAATGTTCAATTGGTTGTAATTCGGCTAGTGTGCATTAGTGTATGAAAGGTGCAATAAATGCCCTTTTGATTGTTTGCACTACTGTGCTGTCGTTCCTTTGTCCCAAGAGCATGTGTGAGTCCCCACATCTGGCGCCCAACGTGGGGCCCACAAAGTGGCAAAGCACCGGGAGGTTCCATTGGCAGTTTCCACCGAAAATGGCACAGGGACACTTATAAAACAGTTGAAATTATTAAAGAAATTGTGGTTTAATAATTATTGCAGACAATGCCCTGAATATTATTTTATTTATTTCTGAGGCACTGCTGCCGAGGTTACAAACTTCCAATGCATCGAAGCGAGTTCGACGAATGCACCTACTGGTGAGTCCGTTCTACAAGTGTGACTAAACAATTTTTTCTGTCAGCCTGCGCATGACACTAACGTTAACTGCCCTCGCTCAAAGTGCCACTAAATTTTCCCGTCTGAATGGGTTACAAGTATAGTTTGACAATACCTGCACGACTAATAGTCCTCCAAATAAAAATAAAAAATGGCACAGTGAAGGCCTGAAAATTGGGCCACTTTACAAAGGAAGGAAAGAGTTAGAAAAAAAGATTATGGGGGTTTTACGAGCCAAAACCAGTTCTGATTATGAGGCACGCCGTAGTGGGGGACTCCGGAAATTTTGACCACCTGGGGTTCTTTAACGTGCACCTAAATCTAAGTACACGGGTGTTTTCGCATTTCGCCCCCATCGAAATGCGGCCGCCGTGGCCGGGATTCGATCCCGCGACCTCGTGTCAGCAGCCCAACACCATAGCCACTGAGCAACCATGGCGGGTTAGGAAAGAGTTAGGCAAATGAACTGTAAGAACGCACCATAAGCAGCTCAAGCTTGTTGAGCTTGGAACAGTCGGCAGGGCCCCACAGCAGGCAGCGTTTTGCCATTGGGTTGTCCCAGGTGTAGTGCGCTGCTGTCTTGGGTGGCAGGGAGTACATGGACATGTCCCTGTAGCCACTGCATGTGCAGAGAAGTGCATTCAACAAACTCAACCACTTGTGCAGAACTTGCAACGACTGCCCAGACAACCAGGTTGCCAACAAAAAGAGACAGAATAGCCAAGTAGCCAAATTGGGTTGTCAATGAGCAAATGAGCAAAATAGTCAACAGAATGTAGCTTGAATGACAATATGATCGCCTCATGGAAACTCTGTGCCAGTAGGACTCGTTCTGAGCCTAGCTGGTGATTGCTGAAGGACATGTTTACGGCTGAAAAGACAAGACACTGACAGAAACAAAAAATGATGACACGGGCGGTGTCATTTTTGCTTTCGTCAGTGTTCCGTCGTTTTAGTAGTAAGCATGTCCTCTGTGCCAGTTACTGAGCATATGAGGTGGCTTCAACTGATGATCACAGAAATGAGTGCAGTTGATGTCAACATTATCTCTGAAAAGAGAAATATGTAGAGCGGCATATAGAATCATATTGCTATACAGTGCAACACATGACTGCAATAAATTAAGTCAAACCTCGTTATAATGAAATGGGATATAAGGAAATAATGGATATAACGAAGGGCATAATATTCCTCTTAAAATCCCTATAGAGACCCACAGTACAGTAAAACCTCGTTTTAACGAAGTTGAACTATAATGCCTTTGAGCACTCAATTGCTATTTGTTTCTTTTTTTGTTTTGCATTCATCTTGAGAGCTGTTTCATTGTGCTACTGCACTAACCCGCCCAGCTCTTCTTACTTTTGTTTAAAGAATTTTCAGCCAAGGCTGTACTTCATCCCCGCGCTTTAACTTTGCATCTGTAACGGCTGTAATGTTCTCCCATCCACCAAATTTGATATTGGTCGCTTATAGTTCTCCCAGGATGGCGGGCTAAATTTTACTCTGTAAGTGACCGACACACTTTGAACTTATCCTACACTTCACTCATAACCTTCCCCCTATATACACGCAATACGAACAAGGTGACTTGTTTATTCGTCAAGGACATCACAGGCGTCTTACATAACGCATGAAAATTGGAGAAAACGGTGGTTCAGCAATTATTTCCAAAGCTCCTTATTATTTAGAAAAGTTAACATTTCGCCACAGATTGCACATAACATGCCCCCACTTTTCACTAAATATAAACATGCTGTGACGTAGAATCCTTTCGGGACATTGGGAAACATATACAACCGTATAACGCATTCAAGCACATGATGAAGAAATGATTGCGCCCGGAATGCAAAATTTTGCAGATGCGCTTGGCATGTTCTCAACTTTGTACTTTGCCTACACATTACCATAACATTCCACTTATCTTCACTAAGTACAAATAAAGTAGCTCAATTAATTCAGCGAAGACATAGAGGAAACTGACTATGAGCTTCGTATAACACATGAAAATAAAGAAAAAAGGGGGTTCAGTATTTATTTGCAAAACTCATAATTAAGCCAGAAATGCGGAAGTTTTACCACACATTACACTTAAAATAACCCTCCACTTTCACTAAATGTAAACTCGGTGTGACATAGAATTCTCTGAAGACACTGGGAAACATAGCTGATAATGGCCATTTAACGCTCCCGAGCACTTGCTTAACAAATATTTTGCAAAGAGCGTAACTACCTGACACTCTTTGAAAATGTGTCCATGCATCAAGCATAATATGCCTCCTGTTCCTCAGAATGTCAACTTTGTGGACTGTTGCATTCTTTCAGGACATAAGGCAAACTCCCCCCCCCTATGTGGTTCGTAAAATACACTTGCAAAGCTTTCAGTGCATGTCACTCACAACACGTGTCGTGTTATGGGTGACATTTGCACTATTCAGTGTAAATTATATCGCACTATTCAGTGCAAATTATATCGCACTATTTGCACTATTGGTGACATCACGCTATTCAGTGCGATGTCACCCATTATAGTTATGGGTGATATCGAATTTGCACTTTTCAGTGGAAATATAGGATTGCTACCAGTTTTGCTTCTTTCAGGTCAGCAGAGAAACCATGTGGGTGTTTTAATAATGCCTCTACAAAGTAAAAAAAAAACGAAAGTTTAGTAATTATCATTTATAGTCATTAATTAACCAACACACTTGAAAATGTTTCAGTGTATTACCGCTAATACTCCAGACATACATTCTATATATAGCTAATAGTAAGATACAAGTTTTAAAAAAAACCAGCAGTCGGCAACAAAGGCACACAGACAACGCGGGGTTGTGTTAAGGTACGTTCAGACTACGTACATAATGTGCAGATATTTCGCAAGAAATGGAAGTGCAAACGTAAAAAGCGCAGCTAAATTGTTCAGACTACAATCGTATGAAGCGTTAAAAGCGCAACAGTCATCCGTGCACGCGAGCGTAATTGTTGGAAGGCCCGCCACTTTTACGTTTCATACAGATACGACAATTACGGCGTGGCCAATAAGCGCCGCAGTTACGGTTTTAAATTTCCGGTGACGCGACTACCGGCATCCGCAGTTAGAGCAACGGCCCAACAGACATGGCTGCATGTGTGCGTAGTAGCTTGTGTGCGTAGTTCGAGTAGTGTGCGTAGTTGTGTGCGTAGTCTGTTTACAGGTGCCATGTTGAAATCCACTGAGACGCAACTGGCCAGCTCACGTTTTGATTGGCTGGTCTTAAGATGCGTAACGTATGCAACTGACAATGTGAACGACCAGCATTGTTAACAATCTTAACGCTTGTACCGCGCGATACACTCTTTATGACAGATGCGTGCTTTGCTAACGTTACGACCGCAGTCTGAACATACCTTTACTCTGCCAGCCAATGACAGAAGCAAACAAAATTGTCGTCATGCGACCTCTTAAAAATGGCGTTGTACATGATACGACTTGTACGTTCCACTGTAATAGACTAGTGAAAACGTACAAAATTACGCGCTTGTAATATTATTTATCTGGTTACTGCCTTATTTAGGTAACAGGGAAAGATTGAAATACGAACTATTTGCAGCCTCGTGGAGGAACAGTGGCTGGCGATTATAAGGGCGTGGACGGGGCTTCACTGAAGACTTTAGTTGTATCCGACTATAGTTACCATAGGCAGCACACTTGAAAAAAACACGGACACAAAGAAATGAAGCACTGAAAAAATGCAGCATTTCTTGGGTGTCCTCATTTATTGTGCCCATGGTTATTCAATTGCACTCCTATAACTAAGTCATGAATTACCAACTAGCTTATCAGGACATCTAAAGTTCTAAACATAAATTTGATTATCTAGTTCTCCCAGGACACCATTAAGACAAGCATATAACATTTTCAAGCGCTTCTAGTCACACTAGTTCCTTTGCTGTAAAAACTTGCAGAGCAATGTTGGAAGCGACGTGGAAGCAGTTAGCAAAATATTTATTCGCTAGGTAGAAGCTGCCCATATACCATCAAAAATGAAGATTAGTTTGCCAAGTTCCTCTTTTAATGTGCTTTTCCCTTGATTATCAGCATTCACAGAAATTAAGCAAAAATATTATTTAATAAAAAGCAGAGTATGCCCACACAAACAATAATATAACAAGCTTTATGTCAAATGAAAAAATTAACAAATGAAAAGTTAGAAACAACATCAGATGTGGGTGACAGAGGCCTGGAAATGACAAATTGGGGTGCAGGGACGGTTCTCAATCCTGAACGCTGGCACTGGGAATTCTTACGAAACGAGATCGTATTAACAAGGCTCTACTGTATTTGGCGGTAACTATGTAACAAAGTATGTAATGCAAGTATGCTGAATCAGTGCCCCTGATTGAGCAGAGGACCTGCACTGTTGTCAAAAGCCCTTATTATTTGTAAATATTTGTTGGTTGACATTTGGCATAATGTGTTTGTATGTGTAAGCGATCGTCAGGCAGCTATACTCGGTGCTCAAAAGTACAACCTTATTATCTATCTAATAAGAAATATAATGATCAAATAATAATAATAATAATATTAATTATATATATATATATATATATATATATATATATATATATATATATATAAAAGATTGAATGCCTCTGTGCGCACATTCACGCTTCCTTCCTCTCGGCGCGTGCGACGCCGTGATGTTTGTGTGCGTGCCAGTGCTTTCTCTTCAGTGCAATTGACGGCTAAGCTTTGCATGCATTAGTGCTGCAAAACTATCAATAGTACTATTGATACTATCGATAGTTGAGTCTCTATCAAACTATCGATGGTAAAAGAACTATCGATAGCGCTATCGATAGCAATTTCGATTGTACTTTCAATAGTGCTAATGATAGTATAAAATCAACCACGTGAACTCATTGCAGCATTAACTTGGTTCCTCGAGTGCGTAGTATATGGTGGTGGTGGTAACTATGACAGGACTCTTCGTTATCGCAGTCTACCCTGTGGGTTCTTGGTGTCTCACAGGAGACCAACCACCGCGGGTTCGAGCTTAGCGAGCCACAGGGCCGCTTCAGCCGTCACCTCCAGCACCGCTCGCACGCGAGCTCCGAGGCCGCAAGAGGCTACCGAGCGATGCACGCAAAAACACAGTAAAGCCCTGAGTTGACGGAAACCGTTTACTGAATCCGTCGGCACCAGCACTGCACAAACGCCCGCGCGGCGGGGAGCCAAAGGGGTCCCGCACCAGGGCGAAAATACAATAACAGGTGCCTATAGCACGTCGCGGCGAGAGCATAGGCTCAAGCTGGGACACGCCGCTAGGAAAAGTCCGGGCAGCTATGCTACTTGCTCTGGCGATAACCAATGGGTCAACTCGCGAGAGCACGGGCAATATCCTTCGGCTTAGGCTTTCGGCAAGTGCGGCTCGGCAGGGGACGACCTTGCGCGAGCACTAATGGCACCGCTCGTCGGCTTAGCGTCGGGAAAAGGATCAGCACAAAGTACGCGCTTCCCGCACGGGCAAAGGCACCGTGCGCGAGTTCCAGTCCTAGTCACAAAGGTGTCGGCGGACGAGAGGAATGCATGCTTGTGTTCATGCTTGACATGCTTGTGTTCTTCACCAGAATCCTTGGCTGACACATGATAATTAAGGTGAACTGTTCAGCTGTGGTCGAAAGGAAGCCGTTACATGTGGCGGAACTGCACGGCTTCAAATTTATATTGCATCTTCGCGATTTAAAAATAAGAATATCAAGAGCTAAGTTTGTTGGTAAGGTGTAACTGGTTACTTTTGAGTATGAATTTATTGTTGGACATAATCCGTTATTTTCACTGCGGAAACGTACCGTGCGCTGGTCCCGGATAGAAGAGAGAGCCACGCTTCGCCGCTAGCAGCCGAAACGCGGCCGCCTCGTGACGTCAGCGCCCGCCCTCAGTGCAACCACCGCAGTGCGCAGCGCCACCGCGGAAACCGGTTACGCGGGACGAGGAAAAGCCGGGATGACAGAAAAGGTGAAGCCCCGCGCAATGGCGCCGGCGCAACCCTCAATCCCCACAACCCATCACCAAGCTCTGCAGATGTACCCTACGTACAGATGCTGGATAAAGCATTGGTATCGCAAATGTCCTTGCTGTGCTGGCCAGTGACCAGAGATGCACCGTTTGGGGCGCCTGCTTCTGAGTTGAATTCGAGTGAAATTATTACTTCAGCATGTATGCTTAGTGGGTTTCAAGGTCATTGCTTGAACTGAATTGAAGCTACATAGACATAAAAGCAAAGAACGAGCACGTTGCTCTTTACACAGCAGTTGCTCACTATGAACTAAGCCGGCGATTGTCGGATAGCCCAGCTGGTCCTGCAGTTGAACCATCCAGACAGCCGGCGGTTCCAAACGAAGCTGTGGCAGGAAGCCGAATTCTGCGTTTCCTTGAGCAACAGCAACAGGAGCCCTCAACCGCAACCTCGAATGCAGAGCTAATGGTTCGCCAGTACCTGGAGTTACATCCACAGAAAAGGAAGAGCAACCCTTTAGAATTCTGGAAGTCTAGGCAATGCTCCACAACACCGCTCTCTGAAGTGGCTAGGAAGTACTTGTGCATTCCACCAATGTCGGTACCTGCTGTTACGGGCTGGGGTTTGGTAAACATTCAACAGTGTCTGCTTGGAGCTTGAACCGGAGAGGGTCTGGCAGGGAAGACGAGGCGATGTAAAAACAAATAACACAAGTTTAAGACATGGTTACGGGTGAGCGGTGTGCTCCAAAGAAAACATACAAGAAATGTTCGGCATACATGCTCCTGCACGCTAGGGCAAAGCAAAAGTGTTCATGTGGCAGC
Source organism: Dermacentor silvarum (assembly GCF_013339745.2). NCBI lineage: Eukaryota > Metazoa > Arthropoda > Arachnida > Ixodida > Ixodidae > Dermacentor > Dermacentor silvarum. The sequence continues at coordinate 70,009,103 of NC_051159.1, forward strand.
TTGCTGGCTTTCTTATACACTCCACCATCCGGGCATTCTCCTTCTCTGGTGCACCCACTGCAGAGGGCCTTGTTAGTACACATCAGGGAAAAAGAGACGAAGTAGTGAGGGTGGGTGACAGTAGTGAGGGTTGGTGGCCATAGCAGGGTGAACGTCCCGAGCGGGGGTGAGCTGGTCACAAGGCGGCACGGCAGGTTTCGCACATTCCTCGGACCCACGCGACGGACACGTCCATTCATGTTGACGAGCGAGATCGTTAGGCACGCCGTTTCCCATGCGTTTACATTTGTTCTGGCCATGGCCGCTCAAAGTGAATCGTAACACCGCAGAACGCATATTCTTAGTGGCTGGACAGATGATTTCAGATAGGAGGAGCAGGCTGAAGGGCAAGAAAGTTGACATGCTTGTGTTCTTCACCAGAATCCTTGGCTGACACATGATAATTAAGGTGAACTGTTCAGCTGCGGTGGCAAGGAAGCCGTTACATGTGGCGGAAATGCGCGGCTTCAAATTTATATTGCATTTCACTGCGGAAATAATTTATTTCATTTGCCAAAAAATTGCTCATAAATTAAACGAACTGAGTACTGCTGATAGTAGGCTATCGCAAATGTTTTGGAAATATTGCCGGCCAACAACCACATAATTATTCGCAGCACTATCTATAGTATTATCGGTAGTAATATTACCGATGGTCCTATCGATAACAACACCGATAGCACTATCGATGGTGACACTATCGATTGCACTATTAATAGTTTAAAAAAAAGCTATCAATGATATCGATAGTCAATTTACCAATAGTTTTGTATCACTGGTGTGGCTGCTGGAGTCGGCTGCCGGAAGCAGCTCGCGAGCTCGAGCAGGCGCAGACGGTCGAGGCGCGTTATCTTGAACCGCGTCGACTGCTACGGCGGCGCACGCTGGCCGCATCATCGGGAAGCGTGCTACTGTCAAAAGTAGTTCATCGTTAGTGCGGGCACTGAGCCGATAATGTTAAATAAACGTTGTGTGACGCCAACCTCTGCGCCTTCATTAGCAAAAATAGGGTTCTACACACTTATTTTGACAGCACGCTTCCTTTGTTCTTTCGAAAGGCCGAGGTACTGAGTGCGTGCACGCATATTTCTTCACTGCGTGTGCTACCGTAATACGCAGCGACAAGAAAGAGACACAAAAATGTGCACACTAACGTTTAGTTAACATTACCGGCTGAGTGCCCGCAGTAACGATGAACTGCCCCCGACATGTAGCACGCTTCCCGACGATGCGGCCAGCGCGCGCCGCTGTAGCAGTCGACGCGGTTCAAGATACCACGCCTCAACCGTCTGCGCCTGCGCGAGCTGCTTCCGGCACCCGACTCCAGCGCTCGCCGCATCGCGATGCAATGCGCTCCGAGATTTCCCCTAAGTGCGAAACAGACTGTACATGTGCGCACATAAGTGCCTTTCCCTCTACTGCACCAATGATGGCTGAGAAATCTGCTGAACTGACTTCCATGTACTCAGCGATGGCTGCAAGCGTAGACAGCGTCTGCTCCCTTCTCTTGGGCGAGGGCATTCTGGAGATGGTATAAAAGCGCCCCCGCCAACAGCCCTCAGCCTTCAGCACAAGCTTAGAGCGTTTATGTTGCTCTCCTTCATGAAGCTTGTAGAGCTGACTGCTCTGTAGCGATGTACCGTATTTACTCGATTGTAATGCGAGTTTTTTTCTAGATTCTTGCTACCTGAAGTCGATCCTCACATTGCAATCGAATACCGAAATTCAAGTTGTCTAAAAAGTGCAATTATGCACCCAACTCCGATCGACGAGTGAAATGTGCGAGTGAAAGCGCCCGAGGGACGCGCGCTTTCACAGAGAGCGAACGCACGACGGAGAGCAAACGCGAAGTCTTCCGTCAGGCAAAAGGTCATGGGGGGATGGGAGGGAGGGAGCGGAGGCGATGTTTAGCGGCGGTACCAAATGCGTATCATGCGACCGGGTGCAAGAGGAACTGGCGACTCAATCTCCCACACGAAAGGAGGAAAGCCGGAAGGCAGCGCAGGAGGGAGGGGGTGTTGCTTCTACGCTGCGAGCAACGGCGTACTTGTACTTTGCGCGGCTGCGGGCTGTCGCGCGTACCGTATCTTGAAAGCAATCTCCACACGGCTTTTACCTTTGTATGCGCTGTGCTTTTGCCGCTCAGTTTCTGTTGAAGCGATAGACCGCACGAACCTTCGCTTGCTGCTGCTGGTGCGCTTGCTCACACTAGCGTTTTGACAGCGATTTTCTTCTTTTTTTTTTTGCTGGACGCAACAAAAAGTCACCCCTCGCATTACTTTAGTGGTTTTATTTTTTCCTGATGGACGCAATGAAAAGTCACCCCTCGCGTTACAATCAAGTAATTACGGTAATTAAATGCTTTGTTAGTCATTATGTTGCCATCTTTTCTCTGCCTGGGCCCCTTTCAGCTGCTGGTTAAGCTCCATACTGCTAGGCCCACACTACCTTGACGGTCCCGGGTCACCATTTTTAACAGTATCCAACCTTTACCCACATACTAGCTGCTACACTTGGGACCCACACCTCACCGTTTCCTGTGGCTTATCGACAGCGACTGCCCATCTACATTTGCACAGTTCATTTCATGAAATGCAAAACAAAAAAATTATGGGGTTTTACGTGCCAAAACCAGTTCTGATTATGAGGCACGCCCTGAAATGAAATGCAAAACATCTTCGTTCCATTCACAGAAGAATTTAATGCTGGGCAGCCGGTTATAATCGCATCACCGAATTGTGCATGTTCCCTCACCCGATTACACAGCATGGCGGGAATCCTGGAGCAATGAAGAGCTGGGCCTCGAAGCAGAACTGCTGTAGCAGACGACACACATTTTGCTACCCACCTATTGGTTATATATAGGCATTGCATACAAGTGAAGCAATCTTGGAAAAGCTGCAGGGCTCGTAATTGTCTAATAATAATACCAGCCTTTAAAATAGCACCTAAGCAGACGACACGGGGACCTGGTGTATATGACTCAAATCCCAAAATATGGCTTCAGAGATTTTTAGAGCGCCACGAGCACTGCCAATCTCCCCAATCTCGGTGGTCATGCCCAGCAGGCACCTGCACTGTTTCTCAACATTCCGACTCCTGTGTCACTTATCGTGAGTGGCAACGGTGGCACTGAGTTCCAGTATCAAAAACATCTATAACCTTGTGAGCGTGTGACAACACATCCACTCATGTTTGAAACATAAAATCTTGAAGGTCGGCTGCTCCATGTTGACACTGTCCGAAACCAAGCTTTTACACGAGGTCTAAAATTTCGTTGTAGTTGCCCTTTGAGGTGTTGTGCACTTTCGAGTGTCACACTGAAGCATTACGCTCAAGCTTGGCTCACTAGCACATCACCAGGTCAGAAGTGAAAAGGGAGAAGCACCAATGAGAATACTATACAAGCATAAGCAAGGTCTACATACTGTTGGCAGTAGGTCAGTGCTGCACTGCTTTGGTTCACCAGGAAGACGGGTGACAGTCCATCTTCGTAGTCCCCAAAGCTCACTACGGCTGCACTTTCGCTCACCTGGCAGGCCATGTACAAGCCACCTTTCTGCAAGAAGAGGTAAAAGCCAGCAATGACAACACAGCACTGTTTGGAACACTGAGAATGCAAAAACTGTCAAACCAGCCTGGATGTTGCATCTATTCCCTTTTTGAACCACTGCGTGCGCTTTCCAAAAATATTGAAGATGGCCATCTAAACTGCTCTGATTTGCACATTTCTCACGACAAAGCTGCAATAGATGAAAATATATGGTGGCAAAAAAAAAAAAGCACAGACACTGACTGTAGTAAAAACTAAAAGTTAAAATAATCTGCGAAAAACTGAAGGCTGTTTTGGCTCTCATACAGTAGCCTTGCACACAAACTTTTCTTAGTTCTTAGTCCTGTGTTGTCTTATGGTTTATTTATCCTTTAGTCTTTATAGTCTTTCGGACTCAATTTTTTGGGGTCAGTGTATCTGCGTTATTCCTTTCTCATGCCAAGGTCGTTCTCAACTAGACAAGCCTCCATCAAACCGTCAATTTCAATATAAAAGGTCACGAGTGCACGGCTCCTCCTCTAGCCCGGTCGTGGCTGCGTGTGGCTGCCAGTACTTTTCGCGGCAAAGTATTTCTGAAATAGCCTATTTTCACTTCAAATACCTTTCTCCACTTCGATAAAAAGTGGTTCAGGGCCCCTTCTAAGATCTTCTAACCCACCCCACGCAGTCTGTATATGTGCACCGTCGATACCACGACAGCAAGACTACACCAGTGGCGCGAACGCGTCTTGAGTGTCCACATAATTGCTATCACAATAACAAAGAAAGAGCTGAAAGAATAAGCATTTACTAGTGCAACCAAGCACACTCTTGGCAAAGGTGGAGTTACACTGCAATCACATAAAACAGCCCTGCATCTACTAAAGTAATGCAACATTCCAACTACAAAGGCCAATGAAATTCAAACAACCACGATTCCAGTAATACTCGGCACCTATGGTCTCACCTTGTTTGCAAGTTTGAGCAGGATGGAATTTGTCTCCTTGCACGAGAAGGGCACGGTGCACTCCTCTGTGTCTGCATACCTTGCCAAGAGCTCGAGCTTCTGTACTTCTTTAGGCCAGAATGGTACGCACTGTCCAAACAAGTTACAGAACACCATGTCGGAGTATTACACCCTACATTGCAATTTTACTCCATTTTATTGACCTCAAAGGCCCTGAGTAGGAGCAGTACAGGAGGGGTGGGATTACACATCAAATAAAATCAAAAACAAATTGTGGGGTTTAATATCCCAGTGCAACATACAGGCTATGAGAGACACCATAGTGAGGAATCCGGATTAATTTCAACCATCTAAGGTTCTTGAACTTGCACCTAAATCTAAGTACACCAGCGTTCTTGTATTCCGCCTCCATCGAAATGCAGTTGCCATGGCCGGGAACTGAACCTTTGACCTCACGCTCTAAAAAAAACAACCTTAACGTCATAGACAGCAGACTTCAAACAGAGTGTTTCTGTAAAAGTGAGCACATTGAACATAGTTTCAAAGACTAAACGAAAATTCTGGAGTGTTAAAATGCCAAAACCACAATAACCACAATGTGATTATGAAGCACACCATAGTAGGGGACTCTGGATTAATTTTCACCACCTAGGGTTCTTGAACATGAACATAAATCTGAGTACACGAGCATTTTGCATTCTGCTTCCACCGGAATGCTGCTGCCACAGTTAAGATTGAATGCGCAACCTTGTGCCAGCAGTGCAACGACATAGCCACTGGCCTACAACAGTGGGTAATTTCGAAGACTGACAACTGTCATTATATATTTATAAATATACACCATGTGTCCCAGCTACCATGCAGTAAGGTATTTAAAAAATGCCTTCTATGCGGATAAAACCAATTGCATCTCATTAGAAGCAACCTGAAGAAGCATCTTGTAATTCTCGTGTTCTTTGTAACTAATTATTTAATTTGTAATGATTAATTAACTACCTTTTTCATTACTATATTTACGGCAGACATACTAACATTATGTGTCAGAGTGACTTCGAAAACAAATTTCAACTGTTTGTGACACGCTATATTTTCCGCAGCTCTATTTTCTGTCGCATGGTATATTGTTATACTTGGGTGGCTTTCTTTAACGTGTGGAAAATAGAGCTGCGCAAAATTTACCATGTCGCAAACAACTGAAATTTATGCTTTCAAAGTCGTTTTAACACCTCATGCTGACATGTCTGCCACTAATATAGTAAGTAAAGTTTATTAATTATTAAAAATTAATCAACTAGGAAGAAAAAAATACAAGACACTTCAGGTTGCTGCTAATGAGATGTAATTGGTTTCATTCGCATAGAAGGCTTCCATTTAAAGAAAAAAAACTTGGTGCATGATTGCTGGGACAACCTATATATGCCAGGCATACTAAAAAAAAAAAAAAAGAAGTTACAACACTTTCTTTTCATTAGTGAGCAGGAAAAGATGAAAAGGAAGCTAGGAAAAAAAAAAATGTTACACCATTTTTGTCTCACAAAGCCTTGCTTGAAAAACAGCAGATTGCTGATCTGTACAATGCCATCGGGCATAGAATTCTAGTAATTGGCGGTATGAATAAAAAAGATTAAGCAAACATAACAGTACGTGGGTGTGGATATGAAACCTGCAATGCATTCTAACGTACCTGTGTGCAATGCAGGTATTTGGTGATAAAAGAATATAAATAGTACCTATTACATAGTACTCATGACTATTACTTAATACTTTTCACATAGTGCTGTTGTACTTACAGCACCAGGCAGTATTCTCATCCATACAGAATTTTCCGTATACTCCTTGATCTCGACGGCACTCTGAAGAAAAAAATTAATGCCATCATGTAATCAGCATGACTGTCAAGAAACCAACTGTAGCAGTTGTGATCTTACTGCAACATTTCAAGCTAACTTTCAGAATCATGCCCAGTACAATTCACAATGTGATAAAAAATAATAATGCTAATAAAATTAATACTTGAAAGAAAATAGCAAACTCGGCACTTCTATTTTAAACCATAGCCCTCCAGAACACTGACTTTCATTCATATAAAGGCTGCTAGGAGGCTAAGAAATGGCTGGTAGTCAAAGTAATGTGCAGTTGATGCTACACGAATGTTCAATGTGTGTTTTCCAACACATCTCAACCTGCCCCTACCAAGCAAGCAGAGCACACACTCAAAGCACTGGTGATGCTAAGGGTTGCATGTCTAGGGTGCCGTAGGAGGCACCAGAACCAGCTGGTATTGTCCATTCCTTGTGTATCAGGGTTTCCTAGAAAAATTACCAGAAGGAACTCTGGTGCTGTGATCATTGCTCGAGCACGGGAATGATGGTTAGTACTTGTATTAATTTGACTCGGATTAATTAATTTTTTCGGATAATTCAATACCGACCAGCGCCCATGCATTTCTATGGACCCAAACTTTCGTTACTTCTAACCTAACATTGGCCTTCGCCTGATAATTTGAACTTGACCAGTCAGGATGCACGCACCTGACCCCCATAGTGACCTCAATAGCGACCCCTTTACCGGCAGCGTCTGTCTCGGCAGAGCTTAGGAGGCTGTAAATGTGTTGAACACACACGTCGGAAAGCCATTTGAAACCAGATGGATGAAGTTTCAGCAAATGCATGTACGTATTGACCATCATTCCTACGCTGGCTGAACGGCCATGCTTGCAGCCTTCAAAGACACTAGCACTAAAGTCCCCTCTAGTAATTTTTGTAAGAAACTATGTTGTGTTGTACAGTTGAAGCACAAGTTTCATAGACTTGCTTGCCAGCTAATTTTTTTGTAAGGTATACAGTAAATTGCAAATTGAATTTCAGATTTCTTACGACAAGTTCTCAGGTATTGTCCCAAGACCCTTGTACATTTACGCATTGCCGTCAATCCATTTCAAAATTAACTTGAAAACTATTATGCAAGATATTCATGGAAGTGGCTTCTTGCCAGTCAAGTTTGATAAAATTTGCAGTAATTTGATCTAGATCGTCACGATGCGAGACACTACGAAAAGCACACGTAAGTGCATTTTCAATAGTGAGATGACATCGCAGTCCAGAATACAGCCAACCACATGATGCTGCCACTTGATTCCTGTGCGTAGGCAAAGAAAAGTGGTCCTTCTTACAGCACTTTTTATGGGAATTGGTTACACTGTCCATGCCCACGGATATGTCACTTTAAAGGGCCCGTCACCAGGTTTGGCCATTTTAAATAGACAGACGCAGCACTATACTTCACGCGCTGACGATACAACAAAAAAGGAAGATAAGGAACAAAAAGGAGGCAGGGCCCATCACGTGAACCCGACATAGTCCCTCGGTATGGGAGAATGAGGGGAAGGGTGCTTGTGGATGCTACTCAAGGCAGAGGGAGAGAGAGTGTCTCTGTTGGCAGCCGCACTCGCCTCTTGGCAGTATGGTAACAGGGCATTCAATTTCTTATATCTTCTCCGATAATAAACTCGTATGAAAAATTATTTCGGTAGAACGATCCGTAGATGGCGTTTTAAAACTTCCAGTGTAGAACTAAAATTCGCAATGGGGCCTGGTGAAGGGCTCCTAAAGTGCCTAACTGTGGTGTTTAAAGAAAAAGTTTTTTTTTTTTTTTTACGTTTGTAAAATAACAGACACGAAAAGCGACTATGTCTCGGAGCTGTCTTCGGGTCTCAGGAGGATATGACTAACACTTTACGAAGAAAAAATTAGTGCAGAGAGACTCAACACAAATGCTGTCACTGAGACACTGTACATAGCAGCTACACCTGACCAAAACATTATTAAATTAGTGCAGAGAGACTCAACACAAATGCTGTCACTGAGACACTGTACATAGCAGCTACACCTGACCAAAAACATTATTCTGGCCAGACAGACAAAGGTAAACCCTGAAAAACATACCTTGCAGTTGTTCAAAATAAGGTAGTATGGAGTGAAGGTGACGATTCTTGTCAGGCCAGTGGAACTTAGTGTAATCCCCACACTCAGCTAGAACAAAAAGTTAAAAAAAATTAACTGCAACGGAAAACGAACAGCATTCACATTCATTGCCAGAGATGTTACACTTGCATTCTGCCACAGTGTATTTCAAATGCAGGGCCTTGAACCGTGCCTACTCCCAAGCACGCAGCATACGCACCAGGTAGGAGTGGCCATCCTTGGATTTGGCGATTATGGTTCCTGAGCTCCCAACGGCATCTAGGGAAAATCGCTCGGACCACTCGGAGTTGAAGATCTTTATTGCAGCCTGCCAAAATAAAAACAAATTGTGCTGCAACTGCCTTGGTTTGCAACAGAAGCGACCAACTATATGCAGCATGTTTTAGAATTGATTGATCGGTCGATCGATAGTGTCTAAAGGGACACTAAAGAGTGACAATACCAGATTAGATGAGTGACATTAGAGTGTTTTAGAATAGGGGCCCCAAATGTTTTGGGGCTCCAAAGAAATAGTGTCAAAGCCACTGTGCATGCGAGAGACGCAAACTGCATTTGGGTTTTGCGTCGGGCACGCTATTTCACTGATTTAGCGGGAGCCGCAAAAGCTTTGCGTCAGCAAACATGGTGGCATTGATCGAAGCGACGGTGAACATTGTGCCCAAACAGCAACTCCTGTACGTAACTGCAATGTCAAGTATTTCGAAGCACTTTCACATGTTATGGTGTAAAAGACAAGGAATGGTATGAAGAAACAACGAAACCAAAAACAGCACCTTCTTTTCCTTTTGTTCCTAAGTGAACCAACTAGCCCAGCAACTAGTGATACTCTCACATGTTTGGGACGTTTCAGTGCAGAAAATGTGGTCAGAACTTGCGAGGTTAGACCTTGGTTACTTTAGAATGCAGCACGATTTTTGCTTATCAGCAATCATTTAGTTATACTTAAACACTTTAATAAATATGGTGCAAAAATTATTTAATTAAAAAAGCAAAAAAAAATATAGCTGCACACACTGGTTTTGTTCTTACATTAAAAATTCACAAAATACCTTTTTTTTTTTTTCTTCCTTCAATCGACATGCAGGGCTGTTCACTCTTGGGGGAATACCCTACTGGTAATCAAGTGCACATAGCAGCCTCAACTTGGAATAAAGGCAGGCAAATTATTATATTTTATTCAGAGATACCAGCATTAGGCATCATACTTCTTTCCCCTAGTAGAATAAATCTTGTGATTGTACTATATAAAATGATTATCCGTATTTTCCTTTGTCTTCAACTGAGTACAACTGTACACAGAGCCATATCCCACCTTTTTCTTTGTGAACAATGTCTTGGAACGATAGGAGAACAGGACCGGGCCCTCGAAAGTAGCAGGATGGGGGATTCCTGCAGAATCTTCAGTCTGGTCAACCCCAAGAAAAACATATGTTAGACTACAGAACAACTAAAACGTTCAATGCAACACATACAAATACTACAATACAGCTTGGCTGTATAGAAAGACAACAGAAAGTAATCCAAGAAACCATGAGTTATTGTATTTGCTGCAACTACCTACTGAACAAAATCGTACAGCTCTATGGTAATAGGCACTGTTAAGCACAGAATGAAATTGCAAATGTGTTTACTCTTCACGAATAATTGTGTTGAAGTGCCACACTATTGCACATCATATTTTGACTGTCACAGATGCAGAACAGATCTATCCACACATTACATTAGGTTGAACATCAAGTATTGCAGCATCTATGCATTCCTTTTTGCACTATTAGCAGATACAATGCAGAAAATACTGTTAAGTTTAAAAATAATTAAGAATTACATATCACAAGTTGTATATAAGTGAAAAGCCAGATAACAAAGAAAGCCTATCACATACAAGGCAGCAGAAATTGTACAAAAGTGATCATGGCATTTTAGTAGAAAAACATGTTTAGCAAAAGTGTGCATCGACACTTGTGCAAACTAGTGACATGTGCATGGCACACAGAACAGTAACCATCTCCAAAAAGAATTCACCACATAATGCTAGAAATGCAGCACTAGCAATGCTTTGCACAGGCAGCTTAAGAATGTGACGTTTTTTTTTTCTTTTTCTAATTAAATGAAAGTAAAGAATTCAGTTACCTAGTAGTGGTGATGACAACTTCTGACGGCTACTTGTTGAGCATGCATGACAGCTAAGGAGCATAATATATGTGAGTGTCTAGTAAAGGTGACATTTAATGTGTAATATCCTCACATGCTCATGAGCTATGTCAAATAGTGCAATCTTTTTGCAAGCATAAGCACCCATCATGCCATTTGCATACTAAAAAAGTGAAGCATGCCATTCAGGTGCCAATCATGCAGGCAGAGATCATAGAAATGTGTGCATGTATGGTGCTAATATATAACATCCATGCGAGCATTTACGTTGTACCTTTCCTGGACTCAGTTCCTTTTCAATAGATGACTGCGACATTAGAGACAAACGTCTGTCTTCTCCAGGCTAGCAAGCATTAATGAAAGAAGCAAAAGTTAGTAATGAAGCATAAGAGGGGTTACGTTATCTTTGTGTATTATAGAAGAGCATCCACGTGCAACAAGTTTCATACTTATGAGTTAAGGTACATTTATATTCCGACAATTTCGGGCGCACGCGAGCATCGCTTGCAGGCCAGTCAAGCTACACCGCTTGCACTGCGCCAGCCGAAATGCCATCCTTTCTACACTTTGACAAACGCGCCGTCGGCTGCTCTCTTCGGAGCATGCGCAAAACGATGCCCAATCTGCGCGCTGCTTTTAACGGATGTCTGTTAACGTTGGCAAAGCGGCAAGGGCATCTTTTTTTCTGCGTGCAACGCATTGTGGGTCGGTGCAGTCAGCGCGACCAATGCGCGGATGGAGCAAGAACCATCTCGACGCCGGACACGTCAGAGTGCGTTGGCCGTGCACGGTTACGTTGGCTGCGCCAGTGCGTCGAACTATGGACATTGCTGTTCTCGCCAACGTGTTTATGAAAAACATGGACACAACACAGATTTACACACCAACTGCAACGACTGCATTAGAGCCAGCAGGCCAAGTGGTATACAGTCTAACTTCGATATAAAGAAGAGAGATATAAGAAATTATTGGATACAACAACGTAAACTTAAAACGTACTTCACCGATATCAGCGTGTAACTAATATGTGCCTATAAAAATATCAGATATAATGAAGGCACTTTTGTGTTGAATGCGACTTCCTTATAATGAGGTTTGATTATAGGACCAAGTATTCCTGAAATACCTGGTGAAACCAAAGTTGCCATGAGGTACAAGGCATAGCGCAAGAACTAAATGTGGCAATCACGGCTAGAGCAAATCTGCTCCATTTGATTGGCAAGTTTTCAAACCTGGGTAAGTTGCAATTACAATTAAACCAGTGACTTTTCTGCCACTTCTTTTAAGGTCTTCGTAATTACATCAAGTACTTTGGTTAGTTCCTTCTTCAGTGTCGAAGCAGTACCTGAATAATGTAGCTTCTCCAGCTAGATGCAATGAAAATAAAGGTGTCTGTAGAGCACTTTAAGCAATCAAATATGGCTTGGATAGAAAAGTGCTTTGAGGAACTATGCATGATCATACTATGTTCTCCCTTTATACCCTGTACTTTATTTTGTTCGGGATACTGTGGTAAATACGATACTATGCTTATAAGTGTGCATGAGATAATGAACTCTTAATTACTTAATTTATGCACACTTTCTTTTTAGAATTGCTACATCATTCTTACTTTATAACGCTATTTCGAGCTATTTGATACACTTACATCAAAGAGCTAAACCACATCAACAATTTGCAAAAATGTTTTCATTTACATTGACCTAAATATCATGTAAATGAATACGACAACAGCTCAAAAAGTTCATTTTTGAATTGTTACGAATGTTCATTTGCTAAATGTGTTAAGAGCTTATGCCAGGAACAACTCATAGTGATTGAACAGAGAAAGACAGCTCTAAAGTAACATCACCATTTCTTTTGAAGGTCATGCACAAACAGAGCCTTATAAAAATCATAATAAATTGCAGTAGTTTAACATTGTGAAGCTGTACAGTGGGTTCCTAAACATGCACCCAAGGCACGGCACTTGGGCGTCTTTAACCGTTACAGTTGCAGCCGAGAATCAAACCCACGACATCAGTACTCAGCAGCATAATACTTGCCATGGGTGGTTACACCGCAAATACTTACGAGCCTCTTAAAGACTTTAGTGGGAACATTGCTCCCTTTAATATATGGGCTGTCGTATTTATTGACTTGATGATGAGATCGCTTCCTCTCTTGGATGGCAGGAAGCTCAATCATAATCCTCTGATTAGACGCGCAAAACAGGTACAACAACATTTAGGAGCCTGGCAAAGCATGAACGTTAGCCAAACCTAATGCGCTGAAGACTTAAGCAGCTTAAGTGAACATAATATGTTCAGTAAATGTTTGAAATAGCAAAGTTTAGGAGTATCGTAACCAAAACATGCATATTACACACACACACACACCACACACACCACGCACGCACACACACACACACACACACACACACACACACAAAAATGAGAAGTTAGAGTCACACTTCATGTGTTTTAACGATAGCTGACATTTTTGAAGTAGTAGAAATGTTACCACATCTTCTGGTATATAAAACCTTGACATTTAGCAAGTACAAATGACAGGAAACCCCTATAAGGCATTTGAATTTGATACCAAAGTTGGTCTTGGAATGCTGAACCTGGTGTTAAGACATTTTGGGACGCTGTTACACAGAGCAAAAAAACTAGCCGACGTCCTGTAGCAATAAGAAGGCAAAGTATGACGATGTTACTCATAAAAATATGCATATCTAGCGTACATCTTGGAATCTATGTGAAGCAAAGCTCTCGTGAAGCATTTAATCAAATGCTATAAGTTTGCCCATTTCATTCCTGCGTCATTGACGTAAAGCAAACTGCCATGCGCACGTGTGCTATGCATACCTGCCAACCTAGGAACATGAAAATTCGGAAGACCGCCACGCGAGGGGGAGGGGCAAAAAAAAATGTTGCCACCGTGCGAAACGGCGCACGTGACAGAGTCCATCCTTGTCACGACTCCGTGAAGTGACAAAGCACAGAAACTCAGTCGTGTATGATCTCAGAAATAGTTGCAAGTACTTATTCTTGGCTTCTGAAAGTGCCATCAATCGCTCCAACTACCGTACTTTTCTGTGTATAAGACACAGTTCTTTTTTTCTGAATTTTTGTCGGTGCGTCTTATAGAACGGTGTGACTTATGTACGTTTTTCTTTTTTTTTCGGAAAAACTGCAGTCAAAATCGGATTCGATGTCATGGCCACGCGAAGCGCGCTGGTTTTGTGCCCTCTATCGAGGTGCCGGGTACGTTCTTCTTGTGATCGGGTTCCCAAGCGCCATGCGAGAAGGACGGAGCAGCAACGCAAGCAGCGGCAGGCCGACCGCGAGTCCGCCGACCTGGAATTTCGCATCTGCAGATCGCTGTCAAGGTACGGTGCGCGCCGCTGCGCAAACTACGCAGTTGCTACAAGTCGCCCCCGCCCCCCCTCCCTCCCGCGCTGCCTTCCCGCTTTATTCCCTTGAGCGCGATTCGAGTCACCGTCGCACGCTTTCACTCGCACATACAGCATACGGCGTGCGGGGACGATGTTATCCCCCTTGGACTTTATACGGAATATCGCAGCAACCACGATGGCAGAAATGCGCCTGGAGTGGAAATATTCACGGAGTGAAACGTCACTGTAATTTTTTTTTTATCGCTCACCGAACGAATGGGTGTGTCTTATACACCGGTGCGACTTATATACATTTTTTTTCCCGGAAAAACTGCCATTTTGACGGGGGGGGGTGCGTCTTATACAAAGGTGCGAATTATAGACCGGAAACATTTAACTCGAGGAAACAAAGAGTAGTTCGGCATTCGCACTTCACTCGACAACCTGACAAAGCCAACCGAAGCCTAACACACTCACTGTCATATAACGACTGGATTGCTAAAAACATGCAACCCAGCCTGAGACGAGCCAATCCGAAAAATCCAATATGGCAGCGCCTTTCGGTTGCTCGCATTCGTGGTGGTGCCGGCGGCCGCTACTACGATTCAAGGTGCATGCTGGTGACTAACTGCTCCCGTGCCACTTAAATTTTTCGCAGGGTTATATTACAGGGCGTAAAAAAAAGAAAAAAAAATTCGGTGCTGTGGCGGCTACTTTTGATACAAGCAGACCTGGGTAAACAATTACTTTATAGGTTTTTCTTCTTCTCTACATAAGCACTGCACTACATTTGTTAAAAGAGGATGAATAGCTCAAGGTTTATATGGTGCTGTGTGTTGATCTCAAAGGTGTTTATTTTCAAGTACATTGTTAATCTCTTATATATTATGAAATTGATTGGTTCGGTGAACTTGATTGGCAAAATATTGGTTTAAAAATTCTGCCTACATAGTTCTTCCCAATCTATGATGCATTAAATCCCACATATATCAAATAGTGCAATAAGACTAGCTTTATTAATCTAACCATTCCAGAACTTAGTTATGGGCATACGAGTTGAGCATTAGGCAGAAATTTGCCTACTTAGAAAAGCCAGTACAAGAATAAATGAACACAGACAATTTGCAAATTGAAAAAAATTATTTTAAGCAGTGATACATAATTGCAGTTTCTAGGACGTTGCAGCTTCCTGGAGAAATACTTATTGTAATCAACAAATTAGCAGTCTTTCAACAAAATGACAATTTTCAAAATTAAATGTGATTTAACTGAGAAGGCAAATTGTAAACAGGAAAAGAAAATGCAAACAAAAATTACAAAAAGCAAAGAAAGTGGGTTACCAAGTTTCGTTTAACAAATAAGAAAGCCTAGAGATCAACATATTATACACTCCAGGAGAGAAAAATGGGTAAATGGCAACTAGTTTGCTTGCCATTGCTGCTTTGTTGCTTACGGCAAAGTAGCTAGGCTGCCTGCTTCCACACTACCAGTGATGCCACAGCAATAAATATATCTCACTCTTTCCCTGTTGTCCCTGTATTTTGAGCTGAAGTGCTCGCAGAAAAAAAGAGAGGTTTCTTTTGGCTGTGGTAACTTTGTACTTCTTCTGCACCACTATTTTCATTACTCGAAATGAACGTGTTTTTAGGTATTATGAGGAGGAACCACACAACTGAGTTTAACAACTCATTTGCATTTTCGCCTTGCCTATGTGGTATCTCGTGTCTGGCTAGCTGCTTGCTCCAGAAGTTGGCAGCAGATGGACAGAGGCTGTGATTTGGCTGCTCTAATGTCCCTTCATAGACGTTTTTGCCAACCATGTTAAGTACCGACAACCTACCCTCCTCCTCCAACCTTCTCTCTCGCTCATACCCTCCGTGCCCGGTATCAAATGAAACTTGTCTCCTCAGCTTCTGGTTCCAAGCTGAAGTGACGTCACATTTCCTAATGCGGTCGTAATGGCAGTCCCCACGTGATGCGCATGTGCTACAACACTGACGATAGGCAAAGCGTGCAGGTTAAGCGTGCAGGCAATAAATGCGCAGGTTATCAGGAGTGATGCTATACCTGATGTCGTATGGTACTGCAGCGTAGATGTAGGAGCATGCGACAGCGAGCAGCAGAGGAAGTGGAAATTCAGTAAGCGGAAATCCCGAAATTGAAAAACTTGGAAGCGAAAATCCCAGAAGCAGAACCGATGTGAGAGACAAACCAGTAAATTACGGCCCACATCAAGAGTTAGCACAACTTAGAAAAAGTGGCAGTGGTGTGTGAATGGAGGGGTCACTCATTGGTTAAAGGTATGCGGTGGTAAGTGGGTGTTGCTGTTGCATATGTGCCATTACAGACATCAAGGCCCAGTCATAGTAGCTATTGAGTTTTTTAACGAGTTCAGCAGTGAGCCGGTTAGCTTTTACTACCAAAGACTTTGCCCACGCTCTGCTATGCAATTCTAGAGTAGGTTCAGAAAGGCGGTACCCGTCCATTTTTGCATGTCATTTAAGTTGTCTTCCCTCTCCACTTGTATGTAATCACTAACTTTGGCTTCTTCGATAGGACACTAGTACTCGCTGTCTCTCTTCCACAAGACACAGTGATATAATGTAAGTATGCGATGGCACTTGATCAGGCCTCAGGCTCCACTGGGTTCCAATTTGCTCCATGTTATTCTCGCACATAATTCACCACTGACATACTCTCCTATAGAGTGAGTGTGCCCTTCTCTGGTGAAAAATGTACTCCTGCAAACCACCCCCCAAGCTGATAGAAGTATTGAAGGCTCCTATTTACTAAGTGCCATAAAGAACAACAGTGCTTCCAGGATTGCCAAAACTAAGTTTCTTGTAATAGTTCCTTCCTTGCTACAGTATGGCTGGATGGCACCTAGCCAAAGGCACACAGGGCAATTGAGTTTAGCTTTCTTTTCTGGTGGTCTTAACAAAATAAGTATGCAGATCTTTAAGATATCCCCACAGTGAAAATCAACACTGCTAATTTATCTCCAGTAACCTGAACTGCAGAAGGTTCAAGAGTTGATCTTGGATGGTCTGCTTCCCTGTTACTGGAATGCACCATAGGTCCAGTCAGTTTCCAGAAAGCTACAGCAATTGCATTTGAGGCTAAACCTTAACAAAGCAGCACAATGTTTTGCAACTCTAGAAACCAAAACATCACCTCAATGACCTTGGCACACAGTTCTACGAAGCAGTCTTTTGTTTGCAGCTGAGCCAATGACCATGTATGTAAGCCACAGCCGATGCTATTAGGCTCGTGCAGTCTTGTGTCACTGCAAGCATCTGACTCTTGGAATCCATGACAGGTCGATGACACGCTGGCTAATTTTAACGCGATAGTGTTAAGGGCCCCGTGTCGCAGAAAATCCGGCTTCGGCGTCTGGCGGAAATAATCATGCCGAACCACTTCATCCCAAACCACTTTGACCACACAGGTCCTCCGCGTGGCTTAAGGCAATAGTGAACAAAAATTGAATTTCTCAAAGTAAAATTCGCCAGAAAAATCGTAAAGTACGACTTAACCACAACCTACAGATGTGATAGCGTCAGATTATAATTTGAATATACGAGAAAATAGGCTGATAAGCAGCCAGAGATCTTTGAATGCTGCCACGTTCCATTCTTAAAGGCGAAGCTTAAGCGTCCTCCAATTTTGATGGTGTTTCGCTGTACTTTGGTTCTAGGCAACATTGAGGGGAATGTTGAAAACCGAGCTTTTCTAAATTTTGGACATGCGCGCGCCTCGGGGCAACAGCAAACAATTAATAAAATAATAAAAAAGTCCTAGGGCCTTCACATTTTGATATAAAATGGCTTAAGTTGCTCCTGTAAAAATGTCTTCCCAGCAATGCATTTGTGTTTAAAAGTGAAGCTGACCTTAAGGGGATCAGTGTAAGCTTGGTCTTTGTAAGCTGGCTTTCCCACATTGTGAGTTGCAGTGAAGCCTACTCATAAAGAAAAATGTGATGCGAACGGAGCCCGGTAACGCTATCGCGTTTCACTCTTAAAGGCGAAGCTTAAGCATCCTCAAATTTTTCTGTCCACTACTGCCATAGCTGCTCACGATTATAATTACTCAGAAAGCTTGCATCAATTCTACTTAGCTGCTCCTGGTGATCTCCTCCAATGCAGCTAGCCGATGGTATTTGTCATCTCGATGCCGTTACCTGATGTGACTGCTGTTGGCCCTTCAAAGGTGCCCACTAGCTTTCCAACACATCTTTGGACATTGTGGCTAGTTTTGAAATGCAGCGATGCGGGTAATGAACATTCTTTGCTACATTTTCTGAAGCCACCTCAAGTTCACTTGTTTGAGAATTTCTAAAACCTGCACGACCCTGAAGCCCAAAACTTCCCCTGTAGGTGAAAGAGAAAGTAATCACTGTGAATGTTACTAATGTAAAAAACATGTATCTATAGGCAATTTTTCAGCTGTTGAAGAAAAGATAAAAAATTAAAGGAAAAGAACTACCAAGAACTATGGCTACTTCATCAAAAAAATTTGATAGTAAGTTAGTTAGCATACAAACAGTTCTACCACTGCAAAATAACTGATCTCCACAAAAAGGTTACACTAACCTTGTAGGAAATGTCCACAGTCGTCTTGTTGACCATCCAGAAAGGGCAATACAGACCCAATACTATGCAGTTATTGGTTGTTTCGACATGCATGCCCAGGTCCTGTAACATAGCACATTTCCATCTGCATGTTACTTCAAGTGAAAAACTAAACTTGCTGGCTTAACCTTGTTTGCAAATGAAAAACAGATAGAGAAAACTGCTCAATGTTAAACTATATTGTCACACAGCAGTGATAACAATTAAGTCTGTTCCCTTGACTGCACAACAATAGCAGGAAGACCATCACTTCAACACTGCACTGTAGAAGGTACAGGCTAATAAACATTCTAAAAATTGATACAAATTCTTACACTGTGCAGCCAATATATTAAAGATAAAATTCGAAATAGCTATAGATAAAATAGTTATTGTCTGAGCAACCCACAATATCGCCAATTACAGCAGAACCATTGAGGAAATGCTAAAGCTAAAATAAAATAGAAAGCAAAGGTCTATGCTTGCTATGTGTGCACCCGTGAGTAATTTTCAAAAGTAATTTTCATTGCCGTTTCTTGAGACAAGAACAGCACACCCTACCACACTGAAAGGTTTTCAACATTACTACTGTATTTACTCGCATAATGATGTCACTTTCTTTCACATAAAATTTATGCATTGTGCGAGTAAATATGGTATATGACATGGCAAGCATGTATGTAAAATAACAGTGTTAGCTTTCATCATCGTCATCCCAATTTAGTCAACAAACAAGTTGAAAGCCTCTCCCAGAGATATGAAATTCTTGCTGAATTCTTGCTGTATAGCAAGAACGTGAACCAAACCCAACCTACTCCCCTTCCTTTGACCCCCCCCCATACTATTGCTCTAACAGACCACTGGTTATCTGTTCTAAGAAGCCCAATTGAGCTAGCTTTCACTTGATGGGATTCTAGTATTGAATGTCTTAGCTAGTTCGACTAGTAGCTTAGCCAGACACAGCATGCCTGCTGGGCACTGAGGATCAAGGTTTAAGGACTAGCCAAACCTCTTGCATACGTCAAATATCCAACACATGTTGGATACAATTTTCCGGCCTATCAAGCAATCTGACAGAGCAAGAATCCATGTTTTTTTGCTTGTAATTAGCATCTATAAAACTTTGGTGGCCACTTGCTCGAATAAAGTTACATTAATATGAAGACGCCTCACCATTTGCGGACCTTCTGCAGTCTCAAAAGTTAGCACTGAAAGTTCATCCATGGTAGATTCCAAAAGCTTTGTGCAGGACCACTCCATGTCTCTGTAACCATGCAGCTGGAGAAAAAAAGAAAGGAAGATTTGTGATGTGATTTGTGATGGTAAGATATAACACGGGTTTAAGGACCTGAATTTCACTAGCTGCAGAAGTGCCTAAAAGGTATGTTCAATTAAAAATATTGGGATGCACATCACGAGGCGTTCTCTAGTCAAGAGGTTGTGAGGACAGAGCGGCAGTGCCAATAAGTAGCAGTTACGTAGGTGGTCTATAGATGGCAGCAGTGCGGGCACTGTGGTTTCTACTCCGAACACAGGATGGCGCTAGGCATGAGGATAATAAAAAATGGGCAGAGACATCTCTGTGAGGTTGTAAATAGAGCATGTGAGATGTCATCGTTGATCCTAATGAAGTGCTTTATGTGATGATGCGTAAGCAAGAAGTCATAAAATAGTACCTGAAATTTCATTATTAAGTGATGCTTTGATAAGATTACTAATAAAAGAAGGGTTTTCATTTAGCACCACAGCCTCTGCCTAACATCCATAGTGCCCAAGGAATTGAATGCTGGTGCTAACTGTGAATAAATATTGCAGCTACAGCCTTTTTTATAAGACAATGCTGCAAGGCTGTGCTGCAACTTTCTGGGCAACAACAATTAATGTATAGCATATAAAAAAAAGAAAAAGAGAAAGCCACCACTGAAAGTACAATGAAGTCTAACATCAATGTATGTATAATGCACTTTATGTGCAACCAATTGCTGCTCCTCACGTATGACTTAAAAACTGTTGCCTACGGCTACAAACATGGTTGCCAGCTGGTTGCTTTTCCACAAGCACAACCAGTTTTCCTCTCATGGTGCCAGCTGACAGTTCGACCTTTACACTGGCATGCCATTTTCTAGATTTCCGGTTCTCTCTAAATTGCCACATTATAGGCTACATCGCAAGCACTCTGTTGGGCATTTATGCAGAGAGGACATCTGAATTGTTGAAAATGAAGTCCTTTCCAATGTTTCAAAGCATCGTGTATTTTAGTGTCAACCAGACTTCCATGTATTGCTGTGTTGTTCATAGGCAACGAATTACTTGCAACAACAGTGTGAATATTTTAAAAACTTAAATTTTATTTACAGCCTTTGAACAACATTTAATCATGCAAAGTTTGTAGTTGGTACATCAACACTTTATATAGCTTTCATTTTATTTATATTTTTGCATACAGTATGTTAAAAAGTATGTTTCTCTTGGCAAAGATGGCAATCCTAGCTAGAAAGTATAATAGAACAAGCAACAGGAACTTGGAATGCCTGTTTCCGAACACAGCAAGGTCGCTCTTATCTTGTTATTACAGTTGATTTCCGTTAATTCGACCCTGACGGGATCAACAAAACTGATAGAATTATCCGGCGGGTAAAATTAAATAAGATGCAGAAAAAAACATCAAAACACATGGCTGATTCATTAGGCATGATTATTGCTATTCTTACACAACCCCGAATATAATGCGCATCCCACTTTCTATTTGTCTAACACAGATAACTAATGTGGAAATGACATTAAAACTCCTAAATAAAGTAGAAGTCTTAAGCGCACCCTATTTATTAGCAAAAAAAATTGGCAAGGGCTTAATATGCATTGCACAACGGCAGCCAGTTTCCTAATGTCAGTTTCGCTGCAATACAAGCGTAATGTGCGATGAACGCCACCAAGGCGGTTTCAGTATTGTTTGAATTATCCAGCGAAGGCCAATCTTAGGATCGAAATAACGAAAGTTTGGGTCCATAGAAATGCGTGAGTGCTGGTAGGGACCATCGGCTGGGATCGAATTCACCTAAATATCAAATTAACCAGAATCGAATTGACGGAAGTCTACTGTAGTATGGCCTTGATGCAATTCCATGCATTTCTATTTTGCAAAATTCCTGCTGCAAGAGAAACTTCCAACAGGCCAAACAACAGGCTACTAAAAGCTTTAAGATACTGCTACACCGCATTAACCGCAGCTTAAAAATTTGTAACGCATCACAGGTGTTTATAATAGATTGCCCCATAGTGTTATTTGTAGGTGTGTGCAAATGCTGGAATATTCAATTTCGAATCGAATAGTGAGCGTTCGAATAATTCTATTTGCAAATCGATTATCTAGTATTCAATTTCTAGAACATTCAATTGTTTTATCAGTTTTTTTTTTTTATAATCGGTACCTACAATGAATAACTCGAGCGTGGTTAGTGCCTCGACGCACACAGTGTTCCCACGGCGTGAAATATTTATCAGTACAAGGTTCTACAGGGTCAACTGGACCGATTGAAATGATTAACGGCACATCAAGAGACTAAACAACAAAAGCAGCGCATGTGGAAAGCACAGAAGTATCTGTGAAGATCGGGCCGATAGGCCACCGGATGGCCCGCTGATCATATTGGATACGCCAGTTCAGTGTTCACACACACAGATTCGCGTAGTTTGGAGCTTTCTGCCCACATGTGAGCACACAGACGAACTTGGCACGCTGGTTCGCGGTTGTTGCCGGCTGTTTGACTGCGGAACCGAGCACCGCTTCAATGACCGTCAAGTAACCCGTATGCGTGATCTCGTGACCAGTCACTGATCCGCCTCCCGTAGGAACATATTAGCGACAAGCCTTCTGTGACGATTTGTGGCTTGTTATCACATTGGCTGGCGGCAAATTTTTGTACGCCAGTAGCCACACTGTCTAGCTTGTTAGGCCTAATCGGAGACACATTGTCTGCTGTTGGCAACTGAAGTTAAGGTTTCATACTGAATCAATGCAAATCTATTCACAGTGGTTGCACGGCCCTCAGGAAGCTGACAAACCCCCTCGACAACGCTAGTGAGCGCATGGGATGGCCGTTGTTCACGACTGCCATCTTTGCGAAATATCGTACATCGCCCCTCATTCCAAACGCCATTAATAGGCGCACAACAGTCTCTTTTCGTAGAATCGAGCAACCAGTCACAAGACTAGCTTTGAAGTCACATGGCAGGCTTGAAAACATCATGTGACAGCGCGCTTACCCCTGGCTGCAGACGCATTTACACAGATGGCAGATAGACGTGGACGAAAAAAAAAAAAAAAAAGCGGGGGACTTGCCGTGGGCTTCCCGATTTGAGAACTCTTTACCGTCGGGGTCCGCAAACGGTCGACTTGTGCGGCCCCGATGACAGCGCAGTGCACTGCCAATTGGCATTATGCGCATTCCCTGCTTTTGTCTGTCGTGCAGGTTGGCCTTAATGAGCTGACTATAATTAACTCCCAGAAACCACCTGCCACAGAGATGGGAATACCACCAGTTTCCTGGCAGAAAACTGGAAATCAAAACTTTCTAAGCAATACAAGATTCCCATTAAGTATAGTATGGCCCACTACTAAACTGAAAACCCTATTGGTATTTAGGACAACTTGGCTATTTATTTAGCTCCAGAAGGGAAAAAAGCATCGATTCCATTTGACGGAGATTCTATCAATAAATATATTTTCCAGATCTTCGTATACAGAGTTGTTATCAGTGCTGGCATACTAATTTGGCGTTCCCTTTAAAAAGAGTAGAGCATACTAGAAGTTTCGATTCAAAGGCACCTTAGTTACCGACATCTAGCACGATTCTTGTCAAGTTATGTGATTAGCCTCCTGAGCATGTGCAGCATGGTGTGTTTACAGTTTTTTTTTTTTTTGACGCCAGGGTCCTGACGATGCCGTGCAGTGTGCCATGGCTATGAACGCTGTGGCTCATAGGCTAGTCTATGACGATGGAGCGGACTTGGCGCAGCAAACGCACTACTTGGCCATCACAACGGGTGAAAACAAGATGCCAGTGTCCTTGTTCTTTGACGAACATGCCGAAGACGCTCAATATAGTCAATAATGATAAAATATAAATTCACCATAGCAATATTCACTATAGCAGACCCACCATGGTCACAGCTTTCCTGGCTTCCATCTTCACAGTAGTAGAAGGACTCAGATTTTTTTTTTCCCAGGAAATTTGGAAGCATAAAAGTTAGTGTTAAGTTTTCTGATATCCGATATTCGATTGAATATTTGGCTCTTTTTTCTATATTCGATTCGATGCTTGATTCAAAATGTGCTATTCAGTATTCACACACCCCTAGTTTATTTGTCTATTATTGGGCTCCCCCATGACAAAGTTATTACAGTGTAATCTCGTTGATACGATTCTGCATAATACATTTTTTGGGTTAATATGTTTTTTGTTCATTTCCCAACCAGGGTCTTATAGGAGCAATGTATTTCGGATAATACGATTTTCGTATGGTGCATTTACCAGTTCCCGTGAAGATCATATCAACGAGATTCCACTGTATTACGTTTTATTTCCAGTGGCTGCTCACTACACTGCCACACCAGTTTCTTTACCGAGCAACACATTCACTCTAATAAAGCTTGTTTCAAAAATACCTGACTACTGTCTCTTCACAAGTAGTGTCATGCCATGCGTGACAATATAATACAATTAGCTTTTTATCTAACTGACCAGCATTACGGAGCAAACTACATGTAAATGAGTAAGTTTTCCTGCAGTGCATCTCGTAACCGTTACCCTAGAGCAAAAGGAAAAAGTAAAACTTTTGCAAAGCATTACATTTAGATGCAATCTGCTTCAGCACACATCAAATGATGCAGCAGTCACCTTGAGCAGAAGTGTGGATTCTCCAATTTCAGCATTCCAGAGTTCTACTCCCTGCCCAGCTTCCAGACAAAACAATTTGGACATGTTCTGAAAGTGCAAAGACAAGGTAATGAAGTGGCTATGCAACATATAACAATGTTTAACCTGTACCCCATACAAGCAGCACATAGAGCTCCCAGTTATCATAAAAATAAAAAAATAATATGAAGAAATATTTATTACAAATCATCTTCTCAACCACGAGCAACAATATTGGGTCTGCCAAAATAAAACGAAAATTCCAGTAGACACCATTGCCGATGATTATCAAAGCCAGCGTCAATATCTTGGAATCTATAGAGTTTTCAACGATCGTGGTAACTTTCACATCTATCTACAACATAGAGGACGTTGCTTCTGTTCTTCACTCAAGGGCACTGCACATTTCTTGTCATGTTCACACTCCTTAGCTTCAGCCTTTTTAGCAGCATAATGACAACGAGCTACTTCTGCATGAGGTTTCTTCTTTTCTATGTCAGCATGATTAAGTATGGTTTAGGCCGCATTCCTATACAAACCAAGTCAAAACCAAAGGAAAGACAAGCGTGTGACACATAAGAGAAGCAGGTTAGTATGACAGCGAGTGATGCACATGCTGCCACAATTTGAATAACAAATTTAAGAAAATCAAGCTATTAAAAATTATGTGCTTCTCCATTAAGAGAACTGTGTGCTGTAGAGATTACAATGAGACAACACAGGTACACGCTTTAGGTCACAATTTAATGTTTTACTATGCAGAACACAGGTTGGCTCGCTGGCACTATTTCGTGGGTCAATTCCATTCAGTATAAGCTGCTTTGCTGTGTCCTATAGGCAAAGGAAGCTTCACTTTAGAACCGAGACTGATGCCATCAATCCCTACTGCGCCTGCCCTCTTTGAGACTTCACCACCTCGTCAACAAATGTGAGGGCACATCCTAGTCGTATCCTTTATTCCCAGACACACACGGCTGCTTGGTCTACATGTTTCACACTTGCAAAGCCTTTGAAAAATGCTTTTGTTACAGTGCGGTACCACTTATAGCGCGGCGAAATTCGCAACTCCGGCGACTTACGTTATAAGCGGTCTATGCTGTATTACAAGAATAGCAGGAAGTCACCCACCTCCAGTTTGACATAGAGGCTGCAGGAGAGCAGGTTTCGCACTAGCACTGTTGGCTGGAGCTCAATGCTGAACAGAGGCATGGTCGAAATCTTGCCAATGCTTTCATCATACTTCACGGGTTCTGTCTTTCCAGACACCTGAAAACATGCAACGAAAGCAAAAGGTGCTTAAATATTAAAAAATGGCAACGACTACTTGGCAGGTTCCCCAAACATATATTCAAGACCCATGAACGTATGTTTAACCATGGATAATCAGGGATACTATGGGCTAGTTAGATCCCTAACCTATTCATTGGGAAGAACCTTTAATCTCTGGCAAACACATGGTCGGCCGCATGTATACGTGCTGCGGCTTCATGGAGCACAGCTAACACAGCTCCTAGCGAATCTGTTTAGGTTGTTGACGACGACAACCACACTACTGCCACCTATTGCAAGTAACTGTTTAGTTTCGCAGCATCCACTATGTGCTGATCAAACTCCCAACAAAAGTGACAACAACGACGTTTCAAGGGTCCCAAAACTCAATTGTAAATTAAAAGTTAATCCCTGTTTTAAGTAGTTATGAAAATACCCCAGAAAGTGCAGATGACCAAGTCCGCAGAAGCATGTATGCACCCTCAGTTTGTCATAAGCACCCTTACACAAGTGAGGAGGACAGGCAGACACAAACGGTATCATTAAAAATGAGCACAAAATGAGTTTTAAACTTCATATATGGATGCCGATATTGCTGTAGACTACTGCTACAGCTCCACACGCAAAGCAGTACCAGTGGATGTTACAAAACATGAAAACTCAGCACAAAGGCTTATGTCCTAAACAATAAAAGAAGGTCATTTTAAGTTCAGACAGTTCAAAGCTTGTGTTACTTTAAGTTCAATCTGAGGTGCTGTACCAGCATAAACATTATGTGGCCTTGAGTGCCTTTCTCAGTAACTGTTCCTAATTTTCTCTAGGCCACCAGGGTAAAACAAACACACCTGCCATAATCATTATAAGTTGGGAACCAAAACTCCAAAATGACGAGGAAAGGCAAGAAAACTGGCTATACGTAGCCACTAGAGCTATAAAACATGCTGAAAGCACGCTTCCTAGTTCCTGCATTTCCCTGTGCCAACTGCTGTGCCTGCTATTCACGGGATGAAGAATTCATAAGAGAAATTCTCAGAGAATTAAATTTTGATTTTTACTATTACATAAATGATTCTCATTCCTATTCATCATCATTATCATTGTCAGCTTGTTCTTTAATGTAGGATGAAGGACTCGCGTCAGCTTGCGTCATCGATATCTTGCATCATCTGACTGCATCCTATGTGAAATTTCCCAATCCCATTATGCCACTTAATCCTGTGCCAACTTCAGCTATGTTTCTCTTCCCTTGGAACAGAGTTTTTCTCTAACAAACCACCAGCTAATCAGCTGTATGCATTACACAGCCTGCCAAACTCTACTTCTTAATCTAAATGAGAATACCAGCTACCCACATTTGCTCTTTATTCCATCTTTCCACCACTGTACAACTGCTTACATTTATGTAAAAGAACTTGTTGCTTTCCGTCTTCGATGGGCATTGCAGAATACTGTTGTGGTCAACGCTGTGGGGCTTCCAAACGAATGGCTCCATGGACATTCTGTACCTGAAGAAAGGCAAAAAAAAAAAAGTTAGTCCCCTATCAGTGGGGTTGCCCTAATGCCACCTGAGCACATTGACAGGTTGTACCCTTTGACTATCCCGTATTTTTTCTGGTTGCTCCTCAGCCCCTGCCGGGTTTTCTTCACGTATTGGCTCAGCGGACATTTCATGCGACATAGAGGCAAAGTATTTGTCCTTGCTTTCTCTCAATTCAGATTTCATCATCAATTAATCAATTTTCTCATCTGTCAAAGTTCGGATGGACTTGCCAAACTGATCTGCCATGGCTGCTCTGCCAAGAGAAAGCGAGAAAATCATGAGGTATTCGCTTTACCAAGTGTCACAAGTTTAACTTGCAAGTTTTATATGTTCAGATGATTTCTCCATAGATGGTACAACTGATACACAATGGTCTTTTCTGCACGAGTTGCTGCTGTAGAGGACGTGATTGTGCTGAATACACAAAATAAGTACACTCGGAAGTCACAAGGGGTGTGCAAGGGTCGGCCCCCAAGTTATCTCGGGAGTGGCAGTCAAAGGCTTAACAAACTCCATCCATTTTACATGTTGGCCTTCTTTATGATAACTACTTACGAGGTGGCATGGCCAGAACATCCGTGGGAAAGAATAACAGTACTTCCATCTGCCCTCTTTAATATGAGCAAGAAGAATAAAGGGACGCAAGGGTTCAATTTTTGTTAGTCACAACCATGCAAAAAAACAGACAATCAAGCCAGTGAAAGCATAGAGGAGGTTAACTGGTATGTTTAACTGAAATATAGAAATAATAATTTAAAGGGAAATGGAAGCGGACGAAAATATAGCTTGTCACAGGTGAGGACCAAACCTACATCTGCATTACGCATGCGGTGCTTTGCTAACGCGGCGGCTATGCTGCCATCAACTTTCTGAGGAGTTTGTGTATATGTAGAAGATTAGCCCTGGGAGTGTTAGCCAGCATCACTCACGGCCAAGGCAGCAGATGTAGAAGGTCCTTTTAACTGCATGTGTCACATAGTATGTCAGTTTAAGAATATGCAACTGGCCAATAAACCCTCGCATGCTACCTCATAGCATCAACACCACCAAATGACATATTTGTGCTCCAAGGTGTCCAAAGCATCCCTTTTACCAAAAAAATACCTTTCGTAAGCAAGAAGGTAATGTGAATGTAGAACAGGTTTGGTGCTAACAATGTGAAAATGTACCAGCTACCATGTCATAACACAGGAATGTGCATATTTCGCTTAAAATGTTTGAAAAAAGATTTTGCGCTTACTTCTGCACTGTGCTTGCTCAAATTTCACACAAAGATTGTATTTTGGAATCTATACTGCTCAGTGTAACAATTGGCACAGTAAATATACTGGTATTTAAAAAAAAAAAGTGCAAAGTTGTCTTCGTCTATGGGGTGCAAGCTGCTGCCGCGATGGCACTAGCATAAACTTATGTTGCCACCTGCCGGCAGCTGCAGAAAGTAGCCGTTCGGGGAGGGTTGCCACGTGTTACCCACTCCTCTGGAACACGCGACACTAGAAGCCATGTGGACTACACACTACAAGCAGGCTGTATATGTTTTAGCCTACTGCTATAGAACATCCCTGATTATGAACTTGCAGGCTTCACTGAATGCTACTCTTTACAAAGGCCCCTTGAAGCACCACAGAAACTGCATTATGCACCACCAGGTGGTGGTCACACCCACTGCAAGCACAAAAGCCACAAAGGTCTTTCTTGTTGCTCATTAAATGAACCACAAGGGCAAGTAGATCATGTGCTTAGTATAACTTAGGCTGTGCATCCTATAAGTTTCCAGTGCTCAAAGACATGCATGAAAGCCGAAACTTGCATTAGCGATTATCTATTGATTTACTAAAAGAGCAGCACGAGAAAAGAAACGGAGAACTGCAATGAGAAGAATAGCAATGTTGCACTCACTAGAATGCAGCGCTATCAGCTTTTATGAAAACAGACTTTCAGCAAATATATCAAACAAGAATACATTAAGCACCAATAAGAAAAGAAACACGTGATCTAACTTCAAATAAGAAGTATTGCAGACATGCTAGTTCAAACATCCCTTTCCACTATCTGCAACACAGTTCTTGTAATGAAGAATCTGTCTCGTGGTACTTTTCCGATTTCAATGCAAATCCGATGTTCCCTTTCACATTGGTGCATCCTTTACAGTACTGTTGTGAAAAAGAAACAAAAAAAAAATAAAAAAAAAGAAAGAAAGTGGACTTGTCTGTCCTAATGAAATACGGGAGTCTGAACACTAGGGCTGCTCTTTGATGATATAGTCTCGACCAAAGCCTCTGTGCCAGACAGAGTCAGTATCCTCTAGGAGGAATAAAGCTTCGCTAAGCTTACTTTTCTCCGACAGGCTTGAAGAACAGCTCGCTGGTCTTGGTGTACAGCGCCCGCACAGGCAGGTGGAGGACCTTGTGTGGGTCTATCGCACCACAGAGAAACACCTCAGAGACTTTGTCACCTTCGACCAAGTAGTAAACTTCTATCGGGACAGACAGGTGGTTTACAATCTGCACAGAACAAGCAGTGCACTGTCAATGTTTGAACAGGAACCACCATGCATGCACTTTGCCCAGTGTACCTTGATTTCGATAATTTTCTAATGTTTTACAACAACTTGTTGCTTCATGTGCTAAAGATAAGCATAAGAGTTGACCTTTCCAGTGCTCACAGCGTATCAGCAAGAACTTCCTAAGCATCCTGAACAATCTCCACAAAGGACGGCATTTTTTTTAAGCAGAAAGACCCCACAGCAATAAAACAAGAAATTATTAGTTCAGATGCCATTTACAATCCTCTCCAAACCTTTAACCAGATATTTTTGCAAGCTTAGAGCCGCAAACAAGCAATAAGGGCTCTCGGCTTTGAAATAAAAGAAAAATTAATTAAATTGTGGGGTTTAACGTCCCGGAACCCGGAATTGCACAGAGGGTCATGAGGGATGCCGTAGCGAAGTGTGCCAGATTAATTTTGACCACCTGGGGTTTTTTAACATTCATCCAAAGCACAGCACATGAGCGCTTTTGCCCTTCCACCCCTGCTGGAATGCAATCACCATGGTCAGGAATGAAACCCGTGACCTTGTTATCGGCAGCCACTAAGCCAAACTGGCCTTATCATCCATGTGGAAAGACGACAAGCAGAGGCTTACAATTAATGCTTCAAGCTAAGAAAAACCAGCTTTCAAACTTCTTTGGACCATACAAAACACCCACTGCACTGAGGCTGATGGGCTGGATTATAAGTTTCCACCAAACCCCCATTTAGCCTATGTAAAATTTTCCTTTATTTAATGTGGCGGGCGTTAAATGAAAGAAAATATCTCAATGAGCCTCACCCAACAAAAATGAATGAACAAATTGGTCTCATCATCCATGTGGAAAGGCGACAAGCAGAGGCTGACGGTCAATGTATAAAGCTAAGAAAAACCAGTTTCGAAGCTCCTTTGGACCATATGTAACGTCAACTACATTGAGATAGATGGGCTGGATTATGCCACAACCCTACTAATGTCTTTAACATGACCTACACCTGTTTGTACCACCCTTGTTGTCATTTAGGCTTTCAACAGAAATGCACAGAGCATCCTCCTACAGTGGCCTTATCAACTTATGACTTACGTAGGAAATTCGAATGATGACAATTGATGCTGTCCCTGCCACAGCCATTTCCTTATCAATCTCTCTCAGTCTGCAGCAACCTGTCAATGCTGAGAGGCTTTACTGACGTGCCTCCTTGCTTATTGAGGAGGAAGCATCTACTTGTAGTGAGCACGACCGTTCTATCTTTAAACTTGGTACTACGTGACCCTGTCTCCCCATCTGCGCATCCCTCTTACAGTATTGCATTATTGCATGCATACTACATGACTACCTCCTCCATACGTGCATGCCTCCTATCTCTCCAGCTGTGAACTCCAGTGCAGACACACATCCAAGAGGGTGAAAACCTTGTTAAAACCCATCAACTGCTGTACTGTAGAAGCATGAATAGCAAAACACAAAGGCAAAGCATAGAGGCCACCAATAAAATTCAGTCTGTTACCTACTCTTTCAGAAAGCAACAAACAAAGCAACGTTATGAGGATACCTTGCAGATGGAGTAAATCATGACAAGCTTTGATCCATAGTGGGACGTGGTGTCCACGATGAATGCCCAGTCGTCGCCTGGATATGTCTTGATGGGCAGCGTGAAGTATCGCTTGTCAGCATAGGTCACACATACTTTCCGCACTGCTGACACGCCAGCCTCTTTCACCTGCATCGAAAACAGAAGGCTTAGCTCGAGGTAGAGAAAAAAAGTTTGTTGATGTCTGTGTCAAGCGTATACGAGTCTCAGGTATTACAAGTTACTACTCGAGTTTCTAAAAAAGCTCAACTAGTATCAAATTTGAAAGCGCAGCTTTGCTCCACAACGATCCTTACAGTTTGCTTAAGAGTCATCAGACCTGATCATGGTTACACTGCAACCTTGCTTAACCAGTAGCTAACTGATATACAGTATAGACCACTTATAACGTAACCACTTATAGTGCAGGACCGGATATAGTGTGGTCTTTTCAGACTCCCGTTAATTTCCCCATAGCACTCCATGTACACACGTATCGCTTATAGTGCAGTTGCAAGAAACGAAATACCGGTTAGGTTACAGTGCGGCTGCCTGGGAGTACGGAAGTCAGCGGAGACGGCGAACACTCGCCTCAAACGGGCGCAGTGCTCGAGGAAGAAAGAGCGACGAAGTGGAGGAGAAGGGCACGTGGTGCGAACAAACGAACGGCCAGTGAGGCTGAAACCAGAATCTTGAGTGCAAGTCGTGAAATATCATGGCGCACATAGCGAGCGAGGGCTACAAAGCTGCCAACGCCATCCGACGCTCGCTTCACGATAACGGCAGTGAATGAAACTTAAGGGAGCGGGCGGTGCCGGCACAGAACGGCGAAGGGCACACGTGGAGACCGTGGAATGTGAGGGAGGAGGGCGGCAGGGAAGCGGATTTCGCCTCGGCAACTGGCGCCGCTTCGCTGGCTCCCCTCGCCCTCCCTCGTAGCTCCCTCACTTTCGACTGTCACCGTGCGCGCCCGCCGCCGTGTAGGCGCCGCCCCTCCAGCCGGCCCGGCGCCAGCTCCCCGAAGTTACGTTTTCTGCTGTTATCGGGAAGCAGGCGTTTGCCGGCGTGGGCAGTTTCGTTGGCCGGCCTGGGACAGCGCCGCTGCTTCCCTCTGCGCTGTAGCCACAGCATGCAAGGTCAACACGTGACTAGAAAGTAGAGGAAGCATAAAGGAGAAAGATGGGTTCACTGCCATTTTCTACGCGTGGCTGCAGTAGCGTGGCTGAGACGTGAGCGCGTACACGCATGTTCCGGCGCAACGTAGAATCGGCGACCTTGCCATTTGAGAGAGGGTGAAATTTCCCCCGCGTTTTTTTTTTTCCTTTCTTTTGTTTTGTTCGCTCGCTACATTAAGGGGTCTCTCCTAAGCTTTTACTCTATGGCGGTGCCAGAGCAATGCCCGTCGGCGCGTGACTTGGTTCGAATTAATCAGATTCGACTGTAAATTGAACGCAAGCGTTCTAGCCGCATTCCTTGACTGTCGCATACGCACGGCGGCTCGGTGCACATGTTTTGCATATGTGCGGGCCTTGGAAAATTGTTGCGTTGGTTATAGTGCGGTACCGCTTATAGTGCGGATATTCACGACTGTTTTGCATATGTGCGGACCTTGGAAAATTGTTGCGATGGTTATAGTGCGGTAGCACTTATAGTGCGGATATTCGCGACTCCGGCGACTTACGTTATAAGCGGTCTACACTGTACCAACTTCTAGAAATTCAAGCCGAAACACTAACCAAAATGCACTAGCTACAGTAGAACTGGCTAACATGTTCCCCAACTTGCCGCACGACAAAAAGTCCACGACTGCAATGCAAGTACATCACACCACAGCATTATTTATACATTAACAGTTTGCCCTCTCCCCCTCCTATTCCCCAGGCATACCGATTTCGTCCAGTCGAGAGTTGGCAACCCTAATGCTGCCTCTAATGCTGCCATATGTACAAACAACATGCACTATAGCTTTACTGTAATAGAATTGAGAGTTGGTCACAGTGTACTATAATAATTACCTGGATCGCAAAGTTGGCCTCTGTGACGTTCTGTTGGCTAAGCTCCACCAGAGTGCCCGAGAACCTCCCTGCCTTCTGCTCGGAGGTCTCCTTGAAGGTCAGTTGCACCATGGCATCAGGCTCCAAGATCACCTCATCAATATCGTCATCAACATTGGGAGCAGCAACCTAACGGGGCACAGGTTCATTCTTGTCAAATAATGAACAACAGAATAAAAGAGAATTATCCTAACCAGCATGCCCAGGTGCTTACCCGAAATGGCGTTCCCTCGAGAATAACATGGACAGCAATGCCAAGGTAGTTCTTGACAACATAAGGTGCATCCAAACGCTTGTGCTCCGTGGGTGCTTTTACTAAGGCAGCACTGAAAGCCTATTAGAAGAGAAAGAAAAAAATCTTAGTATGGCATCCTCGAATACCCAAAGTGTGAAAGCCATGAATCAGTTGTTTTAATTAAAGTAAAATAATTGCTTCAATTATATTCATAAAGAACACACAAAAGTCCTTCTGGAGTAGCAATTGTGGAAGGAACAATTTCGTAGCAGTGATTCAGCTTTTGGGGCAGGTAACTTAGCATGCTCATTTCATTACACTTACATACGTTCTATTGCATCCTATGCTTACAGGTGGCATTCCACTATAGAGGCTGTTTAGAATATCAGTATACACCATGTGTATTTCAGAAAACTTTTGTCAACATTTTGAAACAAACTGCTTCCCTCCTTTGCAAAAAAAATTGTTTAACATCCCAAAACTGCCTAGTGAGGAATGCCGTAGTGGGGGGACTCCAGATTTATTTTGGCCACCTGGGTGTCTTTAATCTGCACCACAATCTAAGCATGTGAACGTCTTTGTATTTTGCTCTGTCACCCGTAAACACTGTTTCCCTTTTGATGTCTTACCTGACAATTTCAGTTTCCTTTCTGTATTTTCCTCCCAAACCTGCAGAGCATCAGCTTACACCAAGTTTGCGCGCAACTTGCAGCCAATACAATTTGCTTGCGTAGAACATAACAGTGCCATCTGTTGACACTATCATAAACAGCTACAGTCAACAACCAATTTTTCGGACACCAAATTTTTTGGATATGCCAATAATTTGGACGCCTTCGTGGCACTGCCACGTAACCATTAGAGCTAATGTAAAAGGAACTCTGAAATTTTGGACACTGAAACCTTTTGCCATCCAATTTTCTGGACTTTTCATTGCAACCACAGCTCCGGAACATCATTAACTGAAGCCACCACTACCACCATTTTTGTGATCTCGCAGCCTCAAACAGCACTCTCGCAAGCTGATTCGCTGGCAGCCGTAGCCACCACGGCAATGCTAGACCTAGCTGCTTCGATGTTCACTAATAAGCTTCCCGTTGTTTGGTGCCATGTTTTTTTGTTAAAAAATTTCACCACTTTCAGCAATGGCGCCAACTCTGCTTCTGTCATCTTCGCTGATGGCTTTGTAGCGCGGAAAATATAGCAAGGATCAAGTGTTGCATAATGCCTGTTCCCAAAAGTCAGCTTCGCTTCAATGCAGCAATATTAAGCGGTCAAGCATAGGCAGTGTATGGCGGTGAAGCATACCAAGAGTGCAAAGGGGCCACTGTCAAGGGACACAGTATTGATTCCTTAATTACACACGCATGCATCCGCACTCTCTCCTGTCACAGTACAAGAACCGATACAGCTGATAAGTGTACTGACAAGCCTTTTGATGTATCATAACTTTATCATAACTATGACTGTATTTAACTATTTATGACTGTATAATAAACGAAAACATCCACTTTCAGCTGGCACCAGGTCATTCTTACCTCCCCAAGATCCTTGAGGACCTGCAGTGTTGTCTGAGAAATGGTCACCTCCAAGGTGTCCTCAACGAGAAGCTCAATGGAGAACATCGGCGGCATGTTGGCTGCATTGTGCACATCCTCATCACCGATGTGCTTGTCAATCTGTGAAATAGGATCCAGCCTGTAGCCATCGAGCATACACAAGCACACACACCATCCGTCCAGTTCGAGCTGGCTGTCTATAAGAACACTATTACACTCCGTGGATTTTATGCTCAGAGCCACAAAAATCGCATAATTCAGTCCTCAGAAGTTCTTGTAGTCAGTGAATACCATAAAATCAAGCTGTAAGAACCATGTATTGCTGCAAGCAGGTTTGCTTGGTAGGCACCACCTTAATTAGTGAAAAGGCAGCAGGATTTTTATGGTGTTTCAATTGGTCACTACAATTTTCAGCATCAAAACAACCAGATCTGTAGTTCCCTTCAGCTAAAGCAAAAGGCAGAAAGCTCCACACAAGTAACTCAGGTTTTCCGAGCAGCTGAACTCCAAGGATGAGAACTGATTCATAACATCTACAGCAGCACAAGACCATAGTCACTGAGCTACTGCAGCAGGTCAACATCCACATGTTCGCACAACAAAGACAAGAAAGATTAAACTGCTCAATGATACCGAATAATACCTTATTGGTAAGTTTCCACATTCACAAAAGCTTATGCAGAATGCATGCTACTCAGGGCCTTACCCTCGAAGCCCACTGAAGGAGGTGCAGATTTGGCTCATAGCATGCAGCCTTCTTTAAAACTTGGAACTAATTAAGATGGGTTATTTGGAGCAGTGCTGTTGAGCACTTGTTTTGTACCTTTATCCCATTTTAGAAATTTTCCTCAGATGGCTTCATTTGAAATGCTTGGCACCTTTGTGCCTAGCTGAAGCCAGCATGAACGGAGGTGCTAGTCTAGACTGTCTAATTCTGCCATTTTATCATAGTCTGCCACGTTGGCGTTTCGAGCCAGCCAGAGAAGGCACAGGTGCTTTGTGAGCCAATCAGAGTGAGCAAGATGGCACATTCGACAAGACAGCATTTAACAGCCTCCACAAGGGCATCCCTGGTGACCACACTGAAAGGCTGAAGGGAAGAAACATGAGTGCATGGCACTGTCAGGAGGTCAGGACTACACCCCCCCCCCCCCCACCCTCCTCTCATAAGGGTAGGAAGGGGGGGGGGGGTGTAGTCCTGGCCACCCCTCCAAATGCCTATGGGCAAGTCGCTGATCAGTTAAATTTATTGAATGAGTGCCCATTTTAAGTACACCATCCGTAATTTTTGGGGTGCACTTAAAAAATTATCTAAATAAGCTTAATATATTAACCAACTCTCAATCTAGATTCCATGCTGGATGCTTAAGAAGCCTGGGCATTCTTTTTTTTTTTTTTGCAGATTTTATAAAAACTGCTATTGGTTCTATGTACCTTGTCAGTTCAATGTTTTTGAATTAAAGTAAGGCTTTTGGTACTCTTAACCATAATTTCCTTTTAAGAAACTTTAAGCTTATAGTGTTACTGCTCCTCTATTAAAATTGAAAAATTTTATTTCATGAACCAGCAACAAATTGTTAGCTGTGGGGGCTGTTTTTATGGCATAAAAACATTTAACCAAGCCTAAAATGGAGCTTGAGGGCTCCATTATACGTATACTTCTCTACATAATCTATGTTAATGACCTGCCTAAACAACTAATGAATGCTCATGTCATTTTATATGCTGATATGACACTACCGTTTCAACATCAGATACTTGTATTTCCTCTTTGACTATGAAACTAAATACTGCTTTAAGACAAGTTGTTCACTGTTGTTCAATCACTAGCTCCTTTACACACCTGACACTAAGCTTAGGGTTTTCAGATCCCCACAAAAACATATACCTAACACTACATCTATAGTTCTTGGATCACATGATATTGTTGCACAAAAATGTATATTTACTATCATTGAATCGTAGCATGTCTTGGTGTACCAATAGATAACAACCTCAAGTTTAATAGCCATATTCATCATTTGAAAAGGAAGAGTGCACTTGACATCAGAGCACTCATCAAAGCCAGGCCATTTTTTTCTCAACACACCCTTTTTCATTGTACAGTTAAACCTCGATATGATAGAACTTCAAAATTAAGTTCTATATATAACGAAGTATTTAACTTTTTATAAGTTCTGGTCCACAGAACAGCATGTATTTTGAACTTCATTATAGCAAAGTGTGTGTATATATGCAATTTTTATAGAGAAAAATTTCACTGTCACCGCAAAAGAATACTGAGGCAACAAGTGGAAACTGCAACAGATGCAGATGATCGAATAGTACAGTAGAACCTCGGTGATACAATTGTGCGTAATACGTTTTTCAAGATTATATGCTTTTTTTTCTTTTCCCGGTAATATGATTTGGTTGGATAATATGTTG
The DNA here is from genome assembly GCF_013339745.2 of Dermacentor silvarum. Classification (NCBI taxonomy): domain Eukaryota; kingdom Metazoa; phylum Arthropoda; class Arachnida; order Ixodida; family Ixodidae; genus Dermacentor; species Dermacentor silvarum. The sequence continues at coordinate 70,046,867 of NC_051159.1, forward strand.
GATGATACCATTTTCGAATGATAAGCTTTATTTTTTGGTTGCCATGAAGATAGTATCAACGACATTACACTGTAATTGAATTAGGTTGATTGCAAATGAACCTCTTGAATCGCACACTGCACAACAGATAGTAGCTGCCCTAGCGGAGTAGTTTCTTTGTCTGTAGCAGCAAATTCAGCTGGCCATGACCTCCCAAATCTCGCAGCATGCGCCTCCTGATTTTGGAAGTCATAACTGGCGAGTGCGATGTCAGTGCAGCGTATCGTGCATCAACGCATTCTACGCCATGTATAGTTCTGTATCGGTGTTTTTGTTGTGCCAATTATTTGTGTCTCATGTGGCGATAACAGTGATAAAATCATGTTCCCTATATAATCATGTGATAAGATTCCATTGGGCCCCGTATGCTGTGGGAACTAGAAAAAAGCCTGCGGGGGTGGACCGAAACGGATGGTAGCATGATACACGCTGTCCTCCCGTGCTTGCAGGGTCAAGGGAAAGAAGTGGGGGGGTACGCCACCCCCTCTCCTGCAGCATTCAAAAGCTTGGCGAGCCAAGATGGCTGACCGCATCATACCATTGTAGGCGACGCTATCAGCTGCGGCGAAGTGGGTGCGAAAGCTTTGCAGGCTTCACTTCATACCACCAATGCAAAGAAATCGCCGACATGACATTAAACTGTACCTTTGGTCGCAGACTCTCAAACTCAACAAAATTATTTTCTCTTATCACAACTAATCGTTTTTATGATTGAGCGATAATTTGGAAAATCTTACGGCCCCTTCCGTGCAAGAAAAATCCATTGGCAACTTCACTTATTTGCTTAAAGGTTGCATTTCATTACACTAAAAGTAAAGTGCCGATTTTACCGACTTCATTATATTGAGGTTTAATTGTATTTTGTGATATTCAAAGTCACATCAAGTTTAGTGTTGTTGCTTGGGGAAGCAGACACAAATGGCACATTTTACCTATTCAGCATATTCAAAATCAAGCCATCCACAACATCACTAGGTCTTCTAACTACAAGAATGTAGACTACTTACGCCATGATAACACTGTCTTCTCAGGGGAGCAAATTATTCTATTTTAACCAACTTCCCTTCTATTAGTAAAAAATATCATCTACTATACAATTTTATTGATCTTAACAAAGCAATAATTCCACGAGATTCATCATAAAAATGTTTCTACTTCCCAGAGCTTACACTAATTACGGTCAAATGACTGCAGCATAGAACAGTGAAATAATTTACCAAATTCTTTAAAATTATCATCATTCACATCTTCTAAATCATCTTCTAGAAAATGTATTTTGCCATAAATTCAGCCATAGTTATTTATTAATAATGAGTTGTAAAATGCATTATGTGTAGTAATTGTACTGTTACACGTGAGCTTTTGTTTGTGTTTTTACCTACAAGATTGCCATCTATGCTTTTGAATTCTTATTACTATATGAATTGATTTTGTTGTTCGACTATCTTCTTTATTACCTGTTATGTTGCTTCTAATGTATTATTTCTTTGTATTTCCTGCTGAGGGTCGCAGTGCAATGTTTGACCTTTCAGATCCTCTCTTGTACAATATTAACTACCTGTACCTTCCATTTTTGCAACGAATATACAGTGCAATTCAGTTCAAACTAGCCTATTTATGGCCACTGCAGGACGAAGGCCTCTCTCAGCGATCTCCAATTACCCTTGCCTAGCACCAGCTGGCCCTATTTTACGCCTGAAAATGCCCCGATTTCATCACTCCACCTAGTCGACTGTGCTTCCTTTTCCCTGGCACCCATTCTGTAACTGTAATAGACCCCCAATTACCTACCCTACACATTACATGGCCTGCCCAGCTCCATTTCTTCCTCTTAGCGTCAACTAGAATATCTGCTACCACCGTTTGCTTTCTAATTCACATCACTGTCTACCTGTCTCGACGTTACACCTAGCATTTCTCGTTCTATCACTCCATCACAAGGTCCTTAATTTATTTTCAAGCTTCTTTGTTAACCTCCAACCTCCTGCCACATATGTTAGTACCGGTAGAATGCAATGATTGTACTCTTTTCTTTTAAATAATAGCAGTAAGCTGCCAGTCATGACTTCATGATGCCTGCCTTATGTGCTACCACCTATTTTTATTCTTCTGTACATTTCCTTCTCATGATCAGGTTTCCTCGTGAGTAATTGGCCAAGATAAACATACTCCTGTACAGATTCCGGAGGCTGACATCAGAGGAGAGGAAAAACATCATTATCGATACTTTAACAACACATTTTACTTTATTGTGCAAGCAAGATTAACATTGTGATCAAGCAGGTTTAGTAAAGAAAAAAAAAAGGAAACATACCTTAAGAGCAATCTCCCAGACCTTGCGACCACCGGGAACTTCAATGGGCTCCACCAGTGGTTCCCACACAGCAAGCTTCTCATTGTAGTAGAAGATCACGGAACCCAAGAAGCCACGAACTGACATCTGCAGGACACAATATTTCCAGCATCGCAGCATACTGTGGACAACTGCGCTACAATGCTCTAATGCCACTATCTAAATCCTGAACTACAGTAGTGAACAAAAAAATACAGCAACATTTCTGCTGTCTCAGACTTCAACCAAGCTAAATAGAAAATAAATTTTTTTTTAATCTGCTTATGAAAGCCCATAACCTAGCTCCAGGAGCTTTTCAGTTTCCTTCGTTTGGCTACCTTTCTTATCATGTTAAAAATTTTATAGGAACATGTTTATGGCACGAATGAAGAGGAATGTCTCAGTGTGGAAAAATTATGGATAAATAGTTTGTTTGTCTGTCTGTCTCTCTCATTGATTGATTGATTGATTGATTGATTGATTGACTATTTGACTGATTTACTGATTGGCTATGAGAGATGGTACATGTTCTAGGCAGCTCTGGATTAATTTTGACTACATGGGGTTTCTTAACATGCAGATGATGACACTACCATCTGATCAGTCATGAGATTTCTCTATTTTTGGTCACAATGGGTACACTGTTTAGCACACCTGCCAACCTCCAAAGTTTAAAATTTCTCTCTCTCTCTTGGTCTCATTATCTTTCTCTCTCTCCCGAGCATTCTGCCTAGTGACAGTACTGCCTAGTGACTATACCCAGGGACAACTTTTCTTGGAAATGAAGCCAAAGCTACGAGGGCACAGCCTGGGCACATGTACGAGTCCAAAAGTAGTCTCACAATCAGAGTGAACTTTGGTTTTCGTGTTCCTGTCAGAATGTTTACCTCTCTACAGCGTCACAAACGCATAGCCTTGCAGCCCTTGCTTCGCCTGCTTAGCTCCTTCATGTTCTTAGAAAATTACTGCTTGCCTATTTTCGCGTAAATCCTCCTTAGCTAACGAAATGGCGAGACCTTGGAAACAGACATCCCGGTGCAGAAAACATGACGCAGACTAAATTTTTGCATCAGCATTTGTATGTTTTTAATTTTATTTACGAGTGCTCACGAGTGTGCTTAATGAATAAATTCACTAGTATAGGGCTAAGAAAACATTAAGATTATTAGTGAAACTGAGAAACCAGTTATTTCGTGGTGTTTAGGAAGAGGATGACTTTCAGTTTCGTCACTTTGGTTCCATTGCCAAGAAAAGTTGTTCGAGAGTATAGGTAGGTTTACATACCATATTCAAAAATGTTTTAGGGTCTAAAAGACATGAAAATGTCTTTGTGATACAATTAGCGGCACAATGGTAAACAGTGTCCAAGGTTGTGTTAGTTACCTCCCCAGACCAATCCAGGACTTCAGCTTCCAGGCTGGCTTTCCACAACAGCATGGGAACAGTGCGGTTCTCAGCACCTTGTTCCAGGGTTATCACAATGGACTTGGCAGTCACAAGAGCCTGTGCAAAGACGATAATACACCATGCTGCATGCTGCATGCAACACTTCACAGAAAAATTGTGCGGGAGCTATCGAAGATGGTAGCCACAGTAAAGCAAATCACTTTCTAAAGTCTGCTAAAGCAACCATGAAGCTTCGTAATAAGAAACACCACAAAAATTCCAGCAACTGTTATTCAGCAGCGGCAAAAACCACCCTTCGCGGCGCGGCAAAGTGAATGGTCCCAACAAATTTAGCTTGCAGCGGCACACACGTCTGTACCAAAGAAAGAGACCTCAGTGGTGCTCCAAGAGTGACATGGGCACCAGCAGAGATGAATCAGCACGTGCGTAAGGACCAGTCAGTGAGTGCTGCCCTCCCCATACTTACGTGCTGGCGCTACTGGCTCTCAGTTCATCCACCGAGAAAGTCCAATGGCCAGAAAACTGGCAGAACTAGCCAAAGAAAGCTATTCAAGCTATTCACTTTAACAAATAGATGTGTTATGAAAACAGCAACATTAACTTTTCCCGTACAAAGGAATACCGAAGATTACAAACAGCCAGACAAATCGGGCCGAAATCGCCTGCCCCCCGTGTGAGAATAGCATGTTGTCAACAATGTGAAAAAAAAAAAAAAGAAGTGCACCCCTTACACGAGTGTATATGGTAATAAAAGCTAGTAAACACTGGTCAAAGCTGTGAGCTTCAGACGCACTTCCATATTGTCAACTCACTTGCTCATCCTTCCGGGGAGCCTGGGAATCTTGTGTGGCTGGTGCAACTTCCATGGTCTCCATGGCTTCTAAGGCCATTGGCACAGTTGGCTCTTCCAAGAACCAGAGTTTTGCCTTGTCCAGCATCATTATGTTCCACACTCCGCTGTTGTCTGGTTCAACTTCGTGATCGGCCTTTTGTTCAGCCTACAGAAGCATATATAACAACAGACAGCTAAGCACCATCCTGTCTTCTCATCCCTTCCTTATTAAAGGACCTCTCACCAGGCTCCATAGCAAATTTTGGTTATACGCTGGAAGTTGTTACGTGCCCTCTAGAGAGAGTTCTACAGCCATAATTTTTCAAATTGGTTACTTAACAGCAGAGATAGAAATATACGAAGTGTCGTGAACCAATGATTTCAGGAGGCGAGTTTCACTGCCAACATAGACACTCTCTCCACTCGCATTGTCTAGCCTCTGCAAGCAATATTTTTTCCCTGCGTTCTCCCATATCGGAGCTGAAAATCTAAAGCCCCGCCTTCTTTCTTTCTTCTATATTTTTTTTTTCGCTCTCTCTCTTTTGTGTTATTGCTGCATGGTGCACTTTGGGTGACGCATCCGTGCGAGAGCCATTGCATTTGTCTCGTTTTGCACTGTGCACAACCTTGCGTGATGAGCGCAATTTTTCATGCTGTGCATGAGAACACCTGCGTTGTTGTCTGGCTGCTTCTGCACTACATTGAAATGGATCCCTCAAGGCACACACATTTGGAGAGAGTTTCGTTTTCTCCACATGCAACTGCACAATGTGGGAGCAAGCAGACGAAATGGAAACACATCCTTCTTGCTATGGCACGGAGTAAAACAAGGCTCGCACACATTCGGTTTAGGTTTTATTATTTCTCTAAACTTTAAAGTTAAGAGAAATAATCATTATTTTTATATTAATTACATATTTAACCGTCTCCTTTATTTCTTCACGAGACACGTCTAGTGAAATTTACTACGTTTTATTAGCCTTTATTGGCCCAAATTTCAAAGAAATCCTGTTTTTATAAGCAAGGAAGGCAATAAGACTCTGCGCACATGCATAAACAGTGCGAATTGTTGCATTTACAGTCAAACCTGGATGTATCAAACCCACTTATAACGAATTATTGTGTATATCGAAAAGCTGTAAAATCCCTTTGAAAGCTTTTGTATAAAGCTTTTATTTTATATATCGAATTACCTGTATATCGAACTTTTTTGTGATCCCCTTCAGATTCTATATATCCGGGTTCGACTGTATAACACACTATTTTGTTGAAGACGATAAATTTGCAAAGTCGTTCGAAGCAACAACAACAAAAAAAAAAGCAACAACAAAGAAAGTTTAGACAAATACATGTGCTAACCATTAATTTCATGCTGGGTAAAACGACCATGCATGCAGCTCCTGTATAGACAACTGGCTCCAGGGTTCCCTCTAGCAATTTTTGTAGGAAACTCGGTGGAATCTCCCCCTTCTTAAAGCCACCTTGTTCTCCGAGTTGATTTAAGTCAAGTGTTGTCCTGATTCTAGTTGAAATTACCTTACGTGAACATTTTGTACAAGACTGAAAGCAAGCTAATGGGCCCAAGGAGGTACTACAATTAGAAAAACAGTAACACAGCACATCTGTGAGTGCATGACTGTACATGCAAAAGCACATTTAAAAAAAGGTAACGGGAAACTCACACTAGGAGCACTGAGGGAGCCCAAGCTTTTGGAGAGAATCTCCACTGCTCCAGGTGTCACGTGAATCTCTATTGGTGAGAAGTTGATTTCCATGTGCTGGCCACTTTCGACTGTGAAAGTGCTGTTTAGGCTGATCTCTGTTGGCTTCAATATCTTCGGAGAAAGAACAAAATGACACGGATTAGTAGTTGAGGTTCGGCGTCAGTGACAGAGAGGCAGTTAAAATGAGTGTCTATTAGGTAGCTGTTTAAGAAACAACAGTCTACAAATATAAAAACAGGGCAACTCAACACTTGGGCAACATGCATAGCAGTGGTGGACATGTGTGCCAAGATGTGTGCAATAATTGGCACTCCAATGTGATTATTGTTCTCTTCGCATTCTGTACTCCAATTTACACTAGCATTGGTATATTATGTTTCCGATAATGGTACTGTACACTGTACCTTCCTGGTAATTGGACCTATATTCAATTAGGTGCTCTTAGCTTCATTTTATTTGAATTTACTTCCAGAAACTAATCACCATGTTCACTATTACTACGCAAATTAAGATGCCTGCCACTGCTATGAATACATTTAATAATGATAGACAGCCGTAGCAGAAACACCCTTTCAAATAATTTCGCAAACCAAACCTGTATAGTAGTTCTTTCAAATTAGAGTAAATAACCTAAATTACATGAACTACTGTTGTGGTGCATGAGATCTACTTGTTACAAAAAGAGCCACTTAGTTATATCATCAACGTCTGCCCACGCAAGAATTCTCGGTGCTTCTGTCTTTGGTCGCCATTTCACTTTTAACAGCGAAGTTGTTTAAGCCAGCCGTAATTTGTGGTGCGTAGCAAGACTAGTACTACCAAGAAAGAAAAGAAAAGAAACTTTCTTGCCAAAGCGGGATTCGAACCCCCGTACCCCCGAGACCCAAAGCGAGCGTCGTAGCCACTAGGCTATACAGCCGCGCCTGCAGAGCATGCATTTATGCGAACCATATGATTGCGTTCGAGCGTCGTCATCTTCGTGCACAGCTGGCACATTCGTACGCTTGTGCTCTACGAGGTGAAGAGGTTTTGCGCGCTATGAAAGTAAGAGAGAGACGCATTCACGGACCGGGTCTCCTGAAACGCAGTGTCGGCATTAGAACACAGTGTCGGTTTTGCAAGCTGCGCTATGCAACGCGCAGTGACGGCCGTAAGTCCGAGACGCGTGAAAAGAAATTATCATCATCATGAGTAATAAGATGAAAAGTTTGCGCGCACTTCCAGAAAATGCTGGGCTACGATCACCCAGCTTCGCTGTTTCAAGCATTGCGCGGCCGAGTGCAAGATTTTTGTATGGGTGTTCAGGCTGATTAGGGCATGTTGCGACATTTTGCGCGTTCGTCCCGAGGACGCCATGCTACTGAATGCCAGCAACGTGTCTACAACGTTGCATAGAGGTTATTCAGAAGCTGACAACGGTTACCTACCGATGTTGCCGCCCAAAGTGGCTGAAGTTGTTAGTGCGTCGGAGGACGAAGCCTTCGATGCCTTCAAGTGAAGCGCAATAAATATTAGTTTACTGTGATGAGAGGAGGTGTTGGTTGAAACTTATTTCTGCTGGAATTTTCGGCTCATAAAAATTTCATTTTCACAAAAATTTAGGTGCACAAAAATGGGTAAGTTCGGCATTTCGCGATAAGTGTACATACGTGCATCATTTCATTACGCCGATGGAGTTAAAATAGGTGCATCTTATGTACGAGTGCGACCTTATATACAGTATAGACCACTTATAACGTAACCGCTTGTAGTGCGGTCTTTTCAGACTCCCGTCAATTTATCGTATCGCTTATAGTGCAGTTGCGGGAAACGAAATACCGGTTACAGTGCGGCTGCGTGGGAGTACGAAAGTCAGCGGAGACAGCGAACGCTCCCTTCAAACGGGCGCCCCAAGGAGTGCTCAAGAAAGAAAGAGAGACGAAGTGGAGGAGAAGGGCATGTGGTGCAAACGAACAGCCAGTGAGGCTGAAACCAGAATTTTGAGTGCGAGTCGTGAAATATCATGGTGCACATAGCGAGCGAGGGCCACGAAACTGCCAACGCCGGCCAACGCTCGCTTCACGATAACAGCAGTAAACGGAACTTCATGGAACGGGCGCCGCCGGCACGGCACGGCGAAGGGCGCACGCGGAGACCGTGGAATGTGAGGAAGGAGGGCGGCAGGGAAGTGGATTTCGCCTCGGGAACTCCGCCACTTCGGTGGCTCCCCTCGCCCTCCCTCGTAGCTCCCTCACTTTCGACTGCCACCGTGCGCGCCCGCCGCCGTGCAGGCGCCGCCGCTACAGACGGCCCGGCGCCAGCTCCCCGAAGTTTCGTTTTCTGCCGTTATAGGGAAGCGGGCGTTTGCCGGCGTGGGCAGTTTTGTTGGCCAGCCTGGGACAGCGCCGCTGCTTCCCTCTGCGCCGTAGCCGCAGCATGCAAGGTCAGCACGTGACTAGGAAGCATAAAGGAGAAAGAAGGGTTTTTCTACGCATGGCTACAGTAGCGTGGCTGAGACATCGGCACTTGAGTGTACTAGAATATCTAGTACACTCTAGTCGGCATGTACACACATGTTCCGGCGCAACGCAGAATCGGCGACCTTGCCATTTGAGAGAGGGTGAAATTTCCGCCGCATATTTTTTCTTTCTTTTTTTTGTTTTGTTCGCGCACGACATTGAGGGGTCTCTCCTAAGCTTTTACTCTAAGGTGGTGCCGGAGCAATGGCGGTGACGGAGCAATGCCGGTTGGAGGCGCCGCCGCGTGATTTGGTTCGAATTAACGAGATTCGATTGTAAATTGAATGCAAACGTTCTAGCCGCATTCCTCGACTGTCGCATACGCGTGGCGGCTGGGTGCACATGTTTTGCATATGTGTGGGCCTTGAAAATTGTTGCTTTAGTTATAGTGCGGCACCGCTTATAGTGCGGATATTCGCGACTCCAGCGACTTACGTTATAAGCGGTCTACACTGTACCTACTTTTTCTTCAAAACTCATGAAAAGTGGGGGTTGCGACTTATACTCAGGAAAATATGGTACACAGCAATTCAAGCCAAGAAGCCTTGATAAACACTATTGGATGCTGAAGTACACTTGTGTTTTTCAGTAGATCATGTAGAAAATTCAAAACTGCACCAGAACCACAATTTATAATAAAAACAACTGCTAATTCGACACCAGTTAATTCAACTGTTTGATTAATTCGATCGCAATCGAACACCCCTGTTGGTGTCTATACGTTTTTATAAGACCAAACTTTCATTATTATAATCCATAAATTCGCCTTCGCTGAATAATTAAAAATTTGAACTTGTCACTGCAGCATGCACGGGCCTGATCTCAATGATGACATTTATTGCGACCCCATTAGAGACAATGCCTGTTCTGGCAGTGTTATGGAGCAGTGAAGACGTCAAAGACATGTTATCTTGCACCGAAAATGCTGATTTTAGCCTACCCTTGTTGGCTCGAAGCAAAAACGGCACTTCACAATTATTTTAACATAGTTACCACGATTTAATGTGTGCCTTTTTTTCTGGGTGGTTTCTAAACTCGCCTGTGCATAACAATGGCATATGAAGCTTATGAAGCTACACACCTTCATGCTACTCACAAATGAATGACACTTTTTTTTTTAGTAAAACTTGTCTTGAAGTCTTAAAGGTTACTGTTACATCTCTTAAAAGTAATTATTATTATATTTTTTTACCGCTTGTGATTCTGTGGCATTATACTGTGGCTTGTGCCATTGTAGATCCAGTGTCTGAAGTTTTCCAAGAAGCTTACCTCAGAACGGATGTGTTCCGACTGGAATTTGTCCACATAAGATGTAAACATCCTGAGGTCATCCATGTTCACCATCATTGACTGTGTTGTCCCTACCTGCCTTAGCTTCTGGTGGATAGATCCCTGAAACACAAAGGCATACATACAAAACAATCACATCACACACAATTAATTGGTTTGCCATTCAGATGAATGTGACATCAGAAAATGAAACTTTCCTCACTGAACTATAATATAATTCAGCTGACCAGAACAACAAGGCACTTCAATAACAAGGTGTAGTTGCTTTTAAGAATCTTTTAGGTAGCAAGGCTTAACAAAGAGAAGAAAGATACCAAAGCACACAGCCCTTAATTATTCCTCATGGCAAATGTAATTAGACAAAAGGTGTAAGAAAAGGTAGTAGTGGCTTGGAACAAAAGCATTGGGTTCATGTACGCAAGGTCCACCGTTCAAATCGTTTTCCAAGTAACTACTTCTTAAGGCGCCCGAACTACAGCACAAATAAAACCTGCCAAGAGCCAGTTGGAGCTATGCTAACCACTTCAGGATCACTAAATAACAAAAACATTCCCTTGCCAGAACAGAAATTGGCCTCCATGACGCAGTTCTTTTTAGCTCTGGCAGCATCGTGCAGCATTGCTCGCCAGCTCGATTTCGTTTTCCCATCGTGGTCTTAAAACGACAATGCATGTCTCTGATCGCTCGGGCCCCACGAGCTCGACGCACGTCAGTGTCTCGTGCCGCAATGATTCTCACCGAGTGGGCACAACAAAATGCTCCACCCGAAGAAGCTGCTGACCCAGGCTGTATTCAAGGAGGGCGAACGTAAGCTTGCCCAAGCCACAAAAATGACAATGTGCATCTCGGGCCACTCGGGCTTCACCAGATCAGCGCGCATCGGCGTCTGGTGCTAGAACGATCATTACATAGATGTCAACTGCAGTTGAGTTGACTGAATTTTTTAGTGACTTCAGATTGTACATTTTCGCTTAGTAAGTACAGTTAGTAAGTTTTCTCTTCAGTTTTTTTCCAAAACATATGAACAAGGTTCTACTGTGTATGACCACTACCTCCATCGTGAATCTCGCAATTAAACCTTGGCCTTCAGTCCCCAGTAGCTTAGAATTACTTGACCAAGCGGGTGGCAAGACATGCTACACAGTGAGAGTGTTATGACAATTTCTGAATGTTACGGGAACACTGCGACGCACGCGCATACGCTCACCATACCAAGGGTTTTCTGTTAGATACCTCCAAAGTAGGTGGAGTCTGCCTATAATGCTTTAAAGAAATGTGTTACCGAAGGTGGGATCGAACCTCTGTCTTTCAGGACAGCAGCCCAATGCTCTAAAGGCTCATTCACACTAGGCCTACACAACACCAATTTTGATTTGCCGACCGTTGGCGACAGCGTTTTCCTTCCTTTAAACCGTTGGCCACAGCGTTTTCCGTCCTGTAAACTGCTTTCGCCAACCGTCGGCAGACCAAAATCGGTGTCGTGTCGGCCTAGTGTGAATGAGCCTTAACCATTAGTCCACAATCGCACGATTCTCACATGTCAAAGTCACTCTTCGAAATGTCTGGCACGTGTATCACATGCCAGTTTCTCTCATCCTTCCCTCATAATAGATAGCGCTTTGAGACATTATGTAAGACTGCACTGCCTTCGGGATACTGGGCTGCCTTCGGGATAAAGTGGGTGAAGTCCACCTATAATGCTATCGCAGTAATAGTTTAAACGTGCCCAACAACAACAAACTACAAAATGTTACTGCATAATGTGACAGTCGAGCTAACCTGTTCCTTACCTTCATGATAATACATGCAGACTGTGGATCATCAATGTCAGCAACAAGGACTATGTCTGGCTTGTCCATCTCGAGCTGCACGGTATAGTTCCTCAAAGGATACGGGGGCATTGGTGGTGAAGTTGTTTCTGTGACTGAAGGGAAGCAAACGCTCATTAAGCAAAGCAGCACAACAAAGAACGATCAAGCAGACACATGAGGAAAACCTAAGCCAGAGAAAACAGGTGTGCCAGCCCCACTGCACAAATTTTTGTACCAGTCAGACGAGACCTGTGGGTCAAATCAGTTCAGCAAAGGTATACAGTACTTCCACACAGTGACAGCAGAATTTTGTCCGTAATATTACAACCAAATTTATTACTTTTTTATTTTACTTCTTTTTTTCACTTAATACTAATGCAGATAAAGGGGGCAAGAAAAACTAACATCTAGACAGAAGTGACCACTAGGTTATGCAAGCGAAGTTTTCTGTGCTGTTTGATTGACTATAATTAGCGGTTAGCGGTGAAGTTGACGATGAACGTTTTATTTCTTCAATGTTTAGTCTAACACGAGAGTGGTTAGTTGATGTTAAACGTCACCTTGCATGCACCACTGCTGTTTTTCTGCGTAGTACACAGAACACACAGCACAGAGGTAGGTGTTTGCTTGAGGTGTTGTTGCGTGCCATCATCATCATCAGCCTATATTTATCTCCACTGCAGGATGAAGGCCTCTCCATGCGATCTCCAATCACCCCTGTCTTGCGCTAGCTGATTCCAATTTGCGCCTGCAAATTAGAATCAGCTAGCGCAAGACAGGGGTAATTGGGATACTTCGGATTAATTTTGACACCGTGGTGTTCTTTATAGTGTCCCTAAATCTAAGTGCACAAGCATTTTTTTTATTTCGCCAAGTCAAAATGCAGCTGCTGCGGTCGGGATCAAACTCGTGACCTTGAGCAATGCCATATCTACAGATCCGTAGTGTCACCTAGACACTACGGTACACTTTAATGCGGCTCTGCTTCTACACGCCCTGCGTAAGTTGTCCGCATGACAAACTTGCATGGCGCTTATTTTTCAAAAATAGCAGAAACGTACCTTACCGTACCTTGAACTTAAGTTTATCCTGTTTGCCCACAACAACTGTCATGTCTATAGTTGTAGCATTTCCTTGCCTTCTCATGTCACCTTTTCCCTCAGAATGAACAATTGCCAAAATAACATTATTCAGACAAAACTACTGAGGCCTGGCAGAAGAGAAAGTGTTACCCACAGTTTGAGAGACATTTCTTTACTTGGTGATCTATCGATGCTAGTTGTGGAGCATGGGCGTCGGCAGGATTTCGTCTTGGGAGGGCAAGGGGGAGGGAGTGCTGGTGTGGCTTGGGGGAGGGGGCAAGTGCCTCTTTTGCACCACCCTGCCGACGCCCATGTTGTAGAGCAACATTGCAGCACTTGGGCGCAGATGCTGCTGGCACTCCAGCTTTAACTATCGCAATGCAGGTGTGTTGCCTGCGACAGCTACGTGACTGCGGGAATGTCAAGGGGCACATAGCCATCTTCAGAATTATGCAATATTTTAGTGAAGTGATGTCATGGAGGAAGCACGCTGCACAGGTGGCAAACAATGCGATATCGAGTGTCGCATGAGGTGAGGTGATGTAGGTGGTAAAAGTGGAAGGCAGATTGTGGGCACAGTGACGTCACGAGAGGGACATGCAAAATCAGCCTAGAATGTGTGGCAATGCAGCTGTCGCTGTATTTGAGAAAAGACTGCACATCTCCTTATGATTTTTTCATTTCTTTTTTTTCACTTCCACCTCCCAGAGCAAAATAAAGCACTGCTCTTACCAGAGGCCTGAGTCTGTGGCGGCTGCTGGCGCTTGGTGGCTTGCTGTTGCAGCTGCTTCCGTTTCTCATCTGCCTTTTTGTACATGGTGTCCATGTAATAGAAGCTCATGATGGCATTGAAGAAGTCGACACAGTAGACGAAGGTGATCTTGGACAAGTCAATCTGGGTGAAGAAGTCCCCATTCTTGTCCACCTTGTACAGCACATCCACCAGCTTGTCCTTGCTGCGGCTCGAACGTGTCAGGAACCTGTGGAGAGGAGGCACAGTGGGGGGACATGGCAGCGTTAGGGTTGCCAACTTTCTCAAGAGTGGATGTAGCTGGGACAGAGGAGTGTGCTGGAGACGACTGACCCTGTCAGTGCCAGGAGCCACCAGTATGTATGCACAAAAAGGTTGCGAAACATTTTTTACACCGCAGCTCTTAGGCGCCCGTTACTGCGGTGAGCAGTGGCGGCGTAACCGTGCTAACGAGCACAGCGAAAGGTGAGAGCGACCGCGGTGCGCAGCGGGGAATGAAAAAAGCAGTGAAAGCAAAGAGGCGCGAGGAGGAAAGCGGAGAGGACGGTGTAGCGGAACCACGAGGCAGAAAGCGAAGGAGGGTATGGCAAAAGCATGAGAAGAAAAGCGTAATGCTTTGGATGACACAATGTATAAATCGCAAGGCTGATTTGGCATTTTCCCCGCAGACATATTTTGTGCCTTAACTTCTAAGCGACATTCTGTCAAATATTTACAATGGAATTGGTGTCGCTGTTAGCACAATTCTATATTGCCTTTTTTTTAAACTTGATTTGCTCAGCTTACTTTTAAAAAGCTGACAGTCACAGCTTTCGCTCAGAAATGAATCAATTTTAAACTAAATCACAGATGGGTCATTATGATAATGCTATCTTTGTAAAGCAACTACAGATGGTCCTAGGCAACAAAAATAAAAATTCCTGTAGTGCCATTTTTCTCATGCACAGGGTTGGCCATTCTTGGCAAAAGCATCCCATATAAAGATAGCTTTCTTTGGCTCTTCCGGCCACTTTGCCGTTTGTCAGTTTCTGGGTGCTTATTGTCAACCTGGGACACTAGATGTCACTCGTTGTCACAAGAAATAAATTAAATAAACTATCCTATGACTGGTTTCGAACCCTGGCCCCCACGCACAGAAACTCGATGCTCTAGCCATTAGATCATAGATGTTTGCCTGAAAAGGCGGAATGAACTCGTGCAAGCCATGGGTTGAGATGCTTAAGATGCTAGGTGCGTCATATAGCAAAATTTACTTTAGAAATGAGTGTACGCATCATCCAGACAACAATGAAGAAGTTACAGGACACGTTCGTCCCTGAAATTAAGCTCAGATATGATAAGTTTTATTTCGGCTACATTCTTAATAAGAACACTTCTAAAACCACCTGCTTCTTTGCCAATCTCTGGTAGTGGGTATGAGCCATTCTTCGGCCACAACAAGAAACTCACTGTGCATCTCTCATCTCTCATCACATTGTTGCGCTATGGTGTGTTTCTGCAAGTTCAAGCATACTGTCTCTTGTGATTGAACACATTTTAATGCTGACTAATAGTGCCGCTTTCTCTGCAAGGTCCACCATGGTGGCTGAAGGGCATGTGCGTCACTGAACTTTGCAGCGCTTCTCTTGTCGTAATGTGCAAGCTTATCACTTACAAAGACATCAACCCTATGTTGATTCTGGCAGGATTTTCTTTTTATATATAAAATAAAAATCATTAAAGTCTTACTAAACTGAGTATACTGATGAGTTGTTCTAAAGAGTGCACAACCATTCCCAAAACATAAAATCAAAATGCTGAGTGACATACAAAAGCATAACTTCGTCCTTTGACAGTGAGACTTAAATGTCCCAAAGTCCTGTAGCAGGCAGAATGTGAAATAACGAAAGCTTCACCCTGGGGATGTATCTTGTAAGAGTTCTCCCCTCCCCCAATCATATTCAATTCTCATCACAACTTTTACTATGGGGCCAATCCTGCTGATAGCGGTGGCAAGGCTTTGTGCACGCCAATAATTTTAAGTGAAAAAAGAAAGAAAATTAAAAGAATTAGATTGAAGAGAAGAAAGTCTCTCAACTGGTATCGAACCAGGCACTGTGACTTCCAAAAAGTGATGCTCCATCCAGCTGCCCCACTTTGCTAACAGTGCGAGTACCAGGACATGAATATAGTAATTACAAAGAAGGCTGATCATTACCCCAAAACTATTTCAATTGTATTTGGCATTCAATTTCATTAGCTTCTAGCACTATTCAATGAGTATTCAATTCGATTTAAAAAATTGACATTCGCACACCATTCACTTGGGGCCAAAGTGCAACTTCTGTCGTACCTGGTCAGGCCACTCTTGCGGGTGACACGAGTGTCGTCCACAATCAGATTGCCAAGCACCGTGTCCATCCAGTAGGACCCGTCATGGAACATGTGTCCCTTGACCGAGAGGAGCTCAATCTCCAGCCTGGCCAGGCCTTCCTTCCCCTGCAGCACACAAGGTGAGAAGCACAAGCTCCAATTAGAAGCCTGTCATTCCCACACTTGACACCACCCAACATGGCACATGGCTCTTGTTGAGTCTACTTGCGATTCCTGGCCAGCTACTTCTCATGCAGTCACTGCCTGCCAAATTACAAATATGTACAGTGCGCCACAAAACCTGTCGGGACACAGGACTTCAGAAAAAGCTGTATACCCCCCTAAGTCTGAGCACATGGTCTTGAATTCTAAGTTTCGGTGTGTAACTGCTTTTGCAACCTGTGCAGTAGTGGCATTTACATAGATGCAATAAATGCAGCATTGCATTGCAAAAATTAAAAAATTAAATTATGGGGTT
Source organism: Dermacentor silvarum (assembly GCF_013339745.2). Classification (NCBI taxonomy): domain Eukaryota; kingdom Metazoa; phylum Arthropoda; class Arachnida; order Ixodida; family Ixodidae; genus Dermacentor; species Dermacentor silvarum. Next base: position 70,063,463 of record NC_051159.1, read on the forward strand.
TTACGTGCCAAAACCAGTTCTGATTATGAGGCACGCCATAGTGGGGGACTCCGGAAATTTAGACCACCTGGGGTTCTTTAACATGCACCTAAATCTAAGTACACGGGTGTTTTCGCATTTCGCCCCCATCGAAATGCGGCCGCCGTGGCCGGGATTCGATCCCGCGACCTCGTGCTCAGCAGCCCAACACCATAGCCACTGAGCAACCATGGCGGGTTAGCATTGCATTGCATTTCTAGCACATCGCATACATGCGAACTGAAGTAATAAGTTAGGGTGGTGAATGACATCAATGTGCCAGGACAGGGTAGCTCGAGAGACAATGTCAAGTCGTCTCATGAGGTGCATGTAGAGCACTGCCATACCACAATGAGGGATAGATAAAAATTGAGAAACCTTATCATGTGTGCTCTCCTCCACTCTCCGGCGAAGTGCACTCACACGAAACATGCTCTGGCTTGTTTCGAACAAAGGAGGATGCGCCACATCTAAACGCTGTTACATATAATACTGGAAAGTTTGAGCTTGTTCGGTATTCCGATAAACGCAGGCGCACTGGGCGTCTTACCGCATGGTTAGAGGCGTAAACATGATCGGCCGGAGCGGTGCAGCCCACGTGGTGGCACAGAACTCAACCAAACAAACACAGAGCTAATATTTCATTAACCAAGTGTATTTGTTCTCACTGCTAGTCTAAATTTTCACAGTGATGTAACTGTATCACAATTTACTGCTGCTGAAAATTTACAACAGCAGCAAAGTAGAATACACTTGGTTAATGCAATATTAACGTTGTGTCTGTCTGGTTCAGCTCTATGCCACGAGGTGACACCACCCGACAAGCCGCTCACAATTACACCTCCCGCGCATCTGGTAAAACACCCAGTCTGCTTGCGTCTACTAGAATACTGGACAAGCTAAAACTCTCCATCATCATGATGCACTAAGAAATGCAATGCACTACTGTTTCATTAACGTAAGCGTGGCTAGTGACGCATTACATTAGAAGTGGCATGCCTTAACAAAAGGAAAATCCCCATTTGTTGTGAAAACTGTCTCGTAAACTTATGTGGCCAACTGTACATTGCTTTATTTTTGGTGTTTTTTACAAAGTCATGCTATTCTCAGGAACTAGGCCAGTGTTCTTAGCCGGGAGGAAAAAATGTCCAACCACACTAAGGTATTAAACTCCTATGTTTTGTCTCTGTTTTCGAATGCTACTGTGAACAATTACGCTATTTTTTTTATGTCTGTCTGGTCTTTTATGGCCTATTGCTTGGCATAGTAATAGCACTACTGTCACTGTTACAGCCTCTAAGCAAATCAAAACGACTTTTATGCTTTAACACCGGCCTGCTGTCTCGGACGTTTAGAAACACACACCTTCAAGTCACCTGCAACTGCACAAGTGTTGGATGGTGTTTTAGGTTTTCGGAGCGAAATAAGCAACAACCATCACGTGTGTGGTGGCTGAAGCTTGACGGCCGCGTACAGCGGAAATGTTACGAGCCACAGCGCGCCAACGAGGAGGCTGGCATTCTCCACAAAGAGAATGTTGTTAAGCCTTTAGAGACACTGACTGCGGCCTGAGATATATTGTTCTCACGGTAAGTGAAGCTTCACAGAAACGAAGTTCTGTGGTAGCCGCAGTGTAATGCAGAACAGTATGCACGTATGCGTGCGGCTAGCGTGTTGACCGGGCCTGCATACTACCAATAGCCGTTTGATGTGCGTGCGTTTGAATGTGCGTACATTCTTCTGTCGAGCCTTGTTCACTCTTGCACAGCGTCCGCCAACCTTCACTCCCTGCACCCCTCGGGCACACAGATAATATTGAGCACACACCATAACAAAACTGCCATTGGGCCCGGCAACATGGCCGCTACCAGCCAAAAATACCATGCGACTTCCTCCGCACTTATCTCGTAGCATGTGGACTGGGTAAGGCCTCTCCTCAGTTTTTTTCTTCCTCCCTGGTCGGCAGCATGGTGGTCGAGTGGTTGCTTCTTTTAGGCTCACCGAAACCGGAACTGTCTATTGTTGGTTTCAAATTGATGTTCGTTCGTTCCTAATCATTTGAAAATTCGGTATACAGAAATTCGATCTGAAGCTAGTACCAAATAGCATAACATTTAATTGAATATTTGGAAATATTGGAATATTCGTGCAGCCATACACATATGAACATGCTCTTCAGTTTTCTTAATAGCTTCACCTTTCAATTAAGTTCCCAACCTGCTCTCTATCAGCCTTTTTGCGAATCACAACTTTAAATGGTCTACAAGCTGCTTTATAAGCCATCAGCAGAATAGTAGTTATGCTTCTGTGCAAATAAACAAGCAGTCAACAAACACAAAATGCACCAACCTCGCTCGACCTCTTCATGTAAAGGTCCAAAACAACGCAGTCAATCTGGAACGACAAATCAATTCTGATGGCCCTCTTTATCGCTTTATCTGCAAAGAAAAGAATCCAAATGAATAGTTGTGCCATGCTCACGACCAGTATTCTTGGTTAATCACTTTGTAGATAATTTCACTTCTGCGACGATTTGCGTGATTAGCATCTCACACGGCGGCATCTACTGGCAACATCTCTGGCACTTTGCCAAGACAGTGTGCTCAGCATTGCATCAGAAATGGTATCACATAAAGATACTGACACATCTGACACTACTCACGCAAAGTCCTGTAAAGTGAAACTATCTCTAAAATGATTGCTTACCTAGTGTTTAAATTTCAAACACTTCTTTCCCTTCAATTCTATTCTTTAAATATTCTTTGAGACGACGTCAATCAAACTGATAACAGCAGTTTGTAAGCAAGTGACAAATGCAAGAAGAGTATAAATAATGTAACAAAATCTGGGCACAGCCTTTCTTACGTACAGGCTCTACCGTTTACATTGGAACAGATAAATTGGACATAAATGTTTCATACTTACTGACATCAATGTAATCTGAGTGAAGCAGCAACAAGAAAAGCTGTCAGTAAAAAGCTAAGATCAGAGAACACGCAGAAATTCCAAGCAACAAAGTCAAAGCTATCCAGACACCAAGAACATAGTAGTTGCAAAGACATTTTTTAAATAGATAAGTTCAACAGAATGGTATTCCCTTGTTTTTCTAAGGCTCATCACAAAATCACGCCACAATGTGCAAGACAACAAAGATTTGTTTTCTTTGCAACTGTACTGCACTGGCCATACCATAAAGCAGCAACCACATTGAACATGGTTTAGACGTACTACAGTTAAACCTTGATATAACAAACTTCAATATAACGAAATTCTCGATATAATGAAGTATTTAACTTTTTATAATGTCTTGTTCATAGAACACCATGTATTTAGAACCTCAATATAACGAAGTGTATTTATACACAATTTCAGTATAACGAAATTTCCCCACTGCTACGAAGCAATACAAAGGCAATAAGTAGAAACTTCCGTGGTTGCAGATGGTCAAATTACAAGCAGCATGCTTGCGAACGCACCTCTCAGATCGTACACCCGGTGACCAAGAGCAAGGGGAAAGGGAGGATGGAAGTGCACACCTGTGGTAATGCTATCGAGAGTGCACGAAAGGAGGGGGTAGGAAGTGGGGGGCAGGTTGGTGCAGTACTCCTTTTCTAGCTGTCATCGCAAATGAGTATCAACGCAGACTGTGTGCATTGTTTAAGAGGTAATCTGCAACATGTGCAAAGAGTGGGCGTGTGATCGATCATGATCGCTGTCTTCCCACGCATTTACGGTATAGGCCACTTATAACCTAACCGCTTATAGTGCAGGACCGGATATAGTACAGTCTTTTCAGACTCCCGTTAATTTTGCTACAGCACTCCATGTACAGTGCAGACCGGATATTCGCCGGAGTCGCGAATATCCGCACTATAACCAAAGCTACAATTTTCAAGGCCCGCAAATATGCAAAACATGTGCACCCAGCCGCCACGCGTATGCGACATTCGAGGAATGCGGCTAGAACGCTTGCATTCAATTTACAGTCGAATCTCGTTAATTCGAACCTAATCACGTGGCGGCGCCTCTGACCGGCATTGCTCTGACACCGCCATAGAGTAATAGCTTAGGAGAGACTCCTCAATGTCGCGCGTGAACAAAAAAAAAAATGCGGTTTCACCCTCTCTCACCCTCTCTCAAATGGCAAGGTCGCCGATTCTGCATTGCACCAGAACATGCGTGCACGTGCTGACGTCTCAGCCACGCTACCTTAGCCACACGTAGAAAATACCAGCGTAGAAACCCTTTCTCCTTTATGCTTCCTCTACTTTTTAGTCACGTGCTGACCTTGCACACTGCAGCTACGGCGCAGAGGGAAGCGGCGGCGCTGTCCCAGGCCGGCCAACGAAACTTCCCACGCCGGCAAACGCCCGCTTCCCTATAACAGCAGAAAACGAAACTTCGGGGAGCTGGCGCCGGCCCGGCTGGAGCGGCGGTGCCTGCACTGCGGCGGGCGCGCACGGTGATAGTCGAAAGTGACGGAGCTACGAGGGAGGGTGCGGGGAGCCACTGAAGCGGCGGAGTTGCCGAGGCGAAATTCGCTTCCCTGCCGCCCTCCTCCCTCACATTCCACAGTCATCGCGTGCGCCCTTCGCCGTGCTGTGCCGGCACCGCCCGCTCCCTGAAGTTTCGTTTACTGCCGTTATCGTGAAGCGAGCGTTGGCCGGCGTTGGCAGTTTCGTGGCCCTCGCTCGCTATGCGCACCGTGAAATGTGATATTTCACCACTCGCACTCAAGATTCTGGTTTCAACCTCACTGGCTGTTCGTTCGCACCACATGCCCTTCTCCTCCACTTCGTCTCTCTTTCTTCCTCGAGCACTCCTTGGAGCGCTTGGAGCGCCCGTTTCAGGGGAGCGTTCGCCGTCTCTGCTGACTTCCGTACTCCCAGGCAGCTGCATTGTAACCGGTATTTCGTTTCCCGCAACTTCACTATAAGCGATACGTGTATACATGCAGTGCTATGGGAAAATTAACGGGAGTCTGAAAAGACCGTACTATATCCGGTCCTGCACTATAAGCGGTTACGTTATAAGTGGTCTATACTGTATATGCGTACCACTTACAGTGCAGCCGGGTGAGACGAAATATCGGTTATAATGCGCTTCCGCGGGAAAATCTCGCCGACAAGGGCGGTAGCGAGCATGCTTCTCAACGAAGTGCGCCTACCAATCGGAGAGGAGATCAACGAAGGCGATGCGGAGGAGGAGCAAGAGACGTGGAGCACGAGTCCAAGGGCGATAAAATCGTGGCCGCACGCCGTATGTGCGAGCGAAAGCGCGCGAGAGACGCACGCCTTCACGAAAAGCAAACGCACAGCGCAGGGCAAACGCGACTTCTATCGCGCGAAAGGCCGTGGGGGTATGGGAGGCAGGGAGGGGGGGCGACGCTTCACTGCGGCACCAAATGCGTATCTTGCAACTGGGCGCAAGGGGAACTGGCGAAGCAATCTCCCACGCGAAAGGAGCAAAGCGGGAAGGCAGCACAGGAGGGAGGTAGGAAGGGGTGGGGGGCGGCTTCTACTCTGCCAACAAATGCGTTCACGCCTGTGCCGGCTGTCGGTGTTGTCGCGCACCGTATCTTGAAAGCCATCTCCACACGGCTCTGACCTTTGTATGCACTGTGCTTTCGCCGCTCAGTTCGCGGTGAAGCGATAGAGCGATAGACCGCACGCACCGTCTCTCGCTGCGGCAGCTGCGTTTCCCCATGCCCGCATCTTGACAGTGGTTGTCTGCGGTCATCGAGTCTATTCATGCTTGCCTGTGCGCGTTGACACCACGCTTGTTAATTCAGTTAGTAAGCGAATGTGTCAAGTTTATGCAGCGATAAAACTACTATCCCTACTCTTTATAGCTCTCTACCGATTTGCTATCGCAATTGATTCGGGCGAAACTGAGACATTTTAAAAAATTATTACTTTGTCTGCTTCATGCAAAGATTGCGGGTACTTGGAAATTAACCTTTAAACATTCGTAAATTTAAACGGATGCAAAACTCCCAGTCGCACACTTCGATTCTCGAATACGCGCGGCTGCTTGGTCTACATGTTTTACATACGTGCAGGGCTTGAAAATCGCTGTTTTGGTTATAGTACGGTACCGCTTATAACGCAGATATTAACGACTCCGGCAACTTGCGTTATAAGCAGTCTACACTGTAGTACTGAAGGTTGCGTAATCTTGAGTTTCAGAGACGCGTTGAAGTGAGAGGCAGGTAAAGCATTCAATCCCCGCTGCCAGCGCTTTTCATGACAGCGTCGTTATCAGAGGCAGGGGCCGAGTGGATGTGAAAGCATGGCTGGCTTCACATTTTACCGCCAATGTGAAGATACCGATAACCCCCCATGGCATGAAACCATATCTTTCGATGCTGGCTCTCAAATTAAACAAAATGACTTTTTTTCTCAGTCAAACTTGCTTTTTCCAACTGCCTGATAATTCGGAAAATTTTGTGGCCCCCATCATAAATATTATGGCCCCTTCCGTGTAAAGAAAATCCATCAGCGACTGCATTATATAACGAAGCAAATTGGCAATTTTACCGGCTTTCCTATATTGGTGTTTAACTTGATTTACAGTGTGGGCATCACATGGCATTGTTGCATCGACTTGAAATCTGCTTTATGTGGTGAACAAAAAAAAATGCCCCATAGTACAGTTGGCATCAAAAGTTTACGAACTGTGGGATCTAAGAAAAACTTAATATATTTACGTTCAGCCTGGTGTTTAGATTTCTGGCCAGCATTTTAATTTATTTGCTTATTTACTTCCGATACCCTTAATTACCATAACTTTGTAAAGGTGAACGGAGTTACAGTACCAGAGTAATGGAAAAGCAGCCTTCTAAAAGACCAACGTAAGTGAATAATAGTGTTGTACTGTTTTCCTGACTACAATCACAAACAGATTGGCAATTCGATGTTTTCTCAGATCCCTCAGTGCGTAAACTTTTTACACCAATTGTAACTAATTTATCCATCCTTTCAGTATGGTTCTCAAGCAGGGTAGAACAACACGCACCAATGACATGCAACACAGCGCTTAAAGCACATTGCTGATGTGTTCCCTGTGGACACCACTTAAGACTTGCATGCAGAGAGGGAGAGAGAGAGAGAGAAATCAGATGCAAAACGCTGCGGACACAACGCAAGTAGTGCGTTGCGTCCGTTACACCTATTATGCAACGCAAGTAGTGCAGTCACAGAAGTATCATTCCACCTATTTGGCAGTGCAGTTTTTTAATTGCGACGCTTTCTACAGAATACAGTAAAAGCTCGATGATACGAATCTCACAGGGTCACGAAAAATATTCGTATTAGCCGAAATTCGTATCATCGAAACACAATTAAAACTACTGTCGAATCTCAATAATTTGAACACGAAGGGGCCCGAAAATTTGTTCGAATTAAACGGACATATTTTTGAAGTATTCGTGCACCATAGCACGATGCACGAACGGTGCGAGTCGTGAAATATCGCAGCGCACAAGCGCATAGCAAGCGCGGGCTACGAAACTGCCCATGCCGGCTAACGGTCGCTGCCCAATAACGACAGAAAATGAAGCTTCAGGGAGCGAGCGGGCGGCGCCGGCACACGGGTGCACGCGGAGACCGTCGAAGGTGAGGAAGGAGGGCGGCAGGGTAGCGGATTTGGCCGCGTCAACTCTGCCGCTTCGGTGGCTCCCCTCGCCCTCCCTCTCAACTCCCTCGTAGCTCTCTCACCTTCGACTCCGTGCGCGCCCGCCGCCGTGCTGGCGCCAGCTTATTTTAGCCGCCCCCTGAAGTTTCGTTTTCTGCCGTTATCGGGAAGCGAGCGTTTGCGGGCGCGGCAGTTTCGTTGGCCCGACTGTGCCTCCGCCGCTGTTTCCCTCTGCGTTGCTGCCGCGGCGTGCAAGGTCAACATGTGACTAGAAAATAGAGGAGAAGGGTTCACTGCCATTTTATCCACGTGGCTGAGACGTCGGCACTAGTGTGTGCTAGAATACGGTTGTCTAGAACACTCTAGTCAGCACATACAAGCTTGTTCCGGCGCGATGCAGAAACGGCGGCCTTGCAATTTGAGAGAGAGGGAAATTTCCGCCACGGGTTTTTTTTTTTTTCCCCCGTTCCTTCGCGCGCGGCATTGAGGGGTCTCTCCTGAGCTTTAGCTCTATGGCGGTGTCAGGGCAATGCCGGTCGGGGGCTCCGCCGCGTGATTTGGCGCGCTGCTAAGAGCATTGTCGGTGCTCGGTTTGTTCGAAATAAGCGTGTTCGAATTCGCTTGCTTCACGTTGACGTTGAACGAAAGCACGTTTTTCATGATAGTCTCGCTGTGCGGCAATTGTGCTCAGTATTGGCGTTGCGAGGCCTAGCTCCTTAGCCAACTCTGTCCGCTTCCTCTTGGGATCCTCCTCGACCTTTCGAAGAATGTCTAACTTCGCTTTAAACGAGAGTGCTTTCCGCTTGCGAGACATAGCTCGCTGCGGCTAGGCAAAATAGCGCAAACACGAAGAATGCGGCCCGAAGCGTAGCAGCCACTCCATCTGACGGCTCGCAGAAAAGGAGGAAAAGTACAAAAGCACCAAAAGCGCCACCGCTTCAAACTCTTCGCGCCCAGTCGCGGAGTCCGCGCTGTCCGGCGCCGCGCCTCCGCACCAAAAGAGAAGGCGAGAAAGCGCGTGACTGCGCGCTGTTCTCTTTCGCGGCCGTCGGTGGGGCGGCGTTTATTCGTTTCAACCGACGCAGGCTGAAAATCGATTCGTAACAACCGTTCTCTAGCACGTTGCAAAGTAATGGGGCTCGGCCGGGACCACCGAAAAATTCGTATCATCCGGAAATTCGTATTAGCCGTGATCGTATCATCGAGCTTTTACTGTAACTACTTCGCATATACAACTACAACTTGTGGACATCAGGTTAAACCAAATTATGCATTATTTGTGTGCCTTTGCGCTGCCAGTATGCCACACATGTTTTGGACACGATCACAAGCGACTGCTGTAGCCGCTGGTAGCAGAAACATGCTGATTTACTTAACCAGGTTCAGATCTACAATGCCTACCATGTAATTATCGCACCACATTTTCCAACAAAAATGTATGAGGCAACGTTTTTATATATGTGACATAATATTTTTCGGTAACGAATGTGGGCAGTTGGAGAAGTCTCTCTATAGAGAGTCTTTGTAGTGCTGCCTGCTGTGTGTGAAATGAAGTAGAGTCAAGGGAATAGCATCAAACCAGGCAAAGGCATTACAGCTATCATAATCCTTGTCACTGTCTACGAATATGTATTCCTGAAGATGCCATGAAGTGATCGCACATAACACAATTAACGACAATCCACCTCCGATCCGATTATGGTCCCTTCGTCACATCTTCAAGAAAATATAAATGGCTTCACTGGCCAGTACATTGTGGTATGAATGAGGTGACCCTATGAACTCCGAAACATCTAATTTTGGCATTTCTGTAGTTGGTGACAAAAGTGACGACTTCCACAACTTTCTACAAAGGCGCATGGCAACCTTTAGAATCAGCCTTCCTACCTGTAGATAGGACAGGATCAGTGTGGTCGTGTGAGTATACCTCCTCTACCGGGTAAGGAGCATTAGTCACGACAGGCACGGGTATCTTCGACCAATCCAGCGGCTCATCTTCCGGCGGTATCTCATTCAAGTTCTCATCCAAGGTGCGCATGATGGCACAGTAGTCCTCTTCACTGAGAATCAACTGATGTGATGCATAGAAAAACGGACAGTTAAGCTAATGTGACACACAAAACATTAAAAAATAGACTTCTTGCTCTCAAAGTCACTGAAGGCCAATGCACAAAATTTTAAATGCAATTCTTAATGTATTCTCAGTATGGAGCAGAAGATGCACAGGAATGAACCGTCAGGAAGGCAAGCTATTGAGCCTCAATTTTGTTATGCAGCCAATTTGTTAGGTGAAGCACAACTGCTATAGATGAATCTGAGATTATGAACCTCAGTTTAGCAATAGTTTTGTTCATTGACAAAATTTTTTTTTTGACACAGCTTTCAAGTGTTTTTATTTTTAATCTTTGTTGGAAGTGGTGTACATCGTCAAAATATTGCATTTTTAGGACACTTTCAGACATACCTTATTGAAGACTAATCATGCCCTACATAGCTCATTTTTCTACTTCAGAAATATATAATGCAGCAGAAGCTGAATTTGTGAAAATTGGCAACCCTGCAGATTAACATTTCACATTTTCTGTACAGAATATGTTCATGTTTTAATGGTCGTGTATGCACGTCTCTTCGTTAACGTGCGTGCTAGCAAAACATTCTGCATGCCGAGTTCAAATACAGTAGCTGACCAATTTTTCTGTCATGGCACTATCACTCTGCTTATCTCTTATTGGGACCTAAACTTCAGCAGCTGACATAGCGATCTATTCTAAATCAGCTGTCTTTCATAGCAGTCTGTGCGTTCAACAGAAGACCATGCACTATGAGGCAAATTTGCACAGACTTCACAAAGCAAGCTTGAGGGGTGGCGGAGGGGGGAGGGAAAGATTTGGGAAGTTACCGCAAAAAACACACGGGACAAACAAAAAGCGGATATGACGCATGTCCCCCCTAGCACTCCCTCACAAACTCCACCCGCCTTGAGCACACACACCTATGAAGCCCATATATGCCAGCAGAGAGAGATTGAAACAAGACAGCGGATCACAGGAACGGAGGCTTGAAGTGGTCAACAGTAGCCAAAGAATGGAGTCCTTAGCATGTATCACTTTGACTAAGTTGGTTACATACTAGAGAAGCAATCTTGGTAGAGCTGCGGGACTATCAATTGTATAATTTTCTCATTACCAGCCTATAAATTGTGGGAATGCGCGACTCTCACGCGTCCCCTGATGTTGTTTTCCCCGCATGTCTCCTGTAGTCCGGCTTCTCTGCGTGGCTACCGGCAGTGGTTGCGGCGCGTTGCGAGAGATGGCGCTAGTGTCGCGATGCTAACGCCACCGAAACGCCGGGGTCAATTGGGAGAAAAAGGTCGAGGGCTCTCTTTTTGGCTGGGGATCGGCGACCAACACGCACGAACGCTTCGCGCGTGCGCCGGCCCGCTTCGCGCGACCGTCGCGCGAGGCTTAGAGTAGGACACCGGTATGGACGAACACGGATCGTTCGAGCGCGCCATCGTTAGCGTGACTGTACACGTGAACGACTAGGCGATGGTGTCATAGCATGGGGCGAACATATTCGCTCGCTATCGGGTCGCGGTGAGTCGGACTTCCTTGATTTGTCGCGCGCCCGTGTGAATGTTCTATTGGTAGCAATTCGGCTGGTATGTATTAGTGTATGAAAGGTGCAATAAATGCCCTTTTGATTGTCTGCACTACTGCGTTGTTGTTCCTTTGTCCCAAGAGCACATGTGAGACCCCACATCTGGCTGCCCAACGTGGACCTCTTGGGGCATCGGACGATAATTTTAACAGTTTTGCTCGGTTCGAGATGTTTCAACCGAAGCGTAGTCCTAGCGTGGATTTTGATCGCTAGTGTCGGCGGTGTGCTTTCTTGAGTGAGGCGACGGTTGCTGTAGCGTGTTTGAACTTTTCAACATGCTAAGCCTTTTCGCGAGTGTTTTGAAGTACACTCGTCGGTACGAGAGCCACGTGGTCTGCATCCTGGGAGAGCGAGGCCTAGCGCCCGCGGAGCATTGGCAAGCCTGAAGCGAGTGAGTACGGAAGCCTCGTGGGTGGTCCGAATTTCTTATGTAAATAGCTTCTTCTATATCTTTGACTTCGGAAGTCGAGGCTCAGGGAGCCGGGTGGCCGCGGGCCACGGGTGCCGCTACGAGCTGACTGGTATTGCGGCCTGGCACCGGGCGCTCCGACACCGTCTGGGACGGTGGGCGCCGTCAACTCGGATGCTGTGTGCACCGAGCGGAGTAGGACCACCTCACAGAGCTAACGTCTCTTCGCGGCTGCCTGTTCTTGTGCCCATTTTGGGTGTTGTTTTTTTTTTTGGATGCCGGTTGTTGTCAAAGTAGCGACGCATTAGGCCTAAGGCTTAACAAAGCCGCCTGTCGCACGTTGAGGGACACAACCTGGTGGACCGTGGTGTTGAGGTGTCGCACATTGCTTCCCTCATTAGTTCGCCTAGCACGAATTGAAATTCTCGTTCGACTCAAGAAAGTAAGCTTTGTTCACGTCAACTTAGCATCTGCTATGCCGCCCGAAATTTTGCTAGCCGAATTGAACATCGTACCACGTGGGCGATGCGTATGCCGAATTCCTCTCCCTTGCACTACTTTAGTGTTTGTCGAGTGCGTTGAGTGTACGCAGCGTGAGCGGAGTCACTCCTGGTTTGCTGTCACCTGCACATCGTCAGCGCTGCTGCCCCGGACTACAATCGAGCTACCCCAGGCTTTGGAGATGCCTGTGGTCAATGTCGGCGCAGCGACTTCGGCGGCCGCCAATGTCCGGCTCGCAACCCTCGGCGGCTGGGAAAAGAGCCGGCAGTCACCAACGGCTACTGCGGCTCTAGTCAGCAGGGCGCGAGCGACGCTTGCTCGTGCCGACTTCTGCGTCGCCGTTTCCGGAGTCCTGGGCTGGAGTCGTGCCATCGAATCTGCAGACGTGGTGCTGTGACCAACGGATGCCAGCGGTGAACCCCAGAGTCAATGTCGGCTCGCACGTTGTGGATAATGCGTGGACATTTACTCGGCGGCGCCACTGTCGCATGTACTAACTTTTGTTCGCGACGCGCGCGTTGATAGGCCTTGTGACATGTTTCGCCGGCGTATGTGTAGTGATTTAAGGTTGGGGGGATGTGGGAATGCGCGACTCTCACGCGTCCCCTGATGTTGTTTTCCCCGCATGTCTCCTGTAGTCCGGCTTCTCTGCGTGGCTACCGGCGGTGGTTGCGGCGCGTTGCGAGAGATGGCGCTAGTGTCGCGATGCTAACGCCACCGAAACGCCGGGGTCAATTGTCAATTGGGAGAAAAAGGTCGAGGGCTCTCTTTTTGGCTGGGGATCGGCGACCAACACGCACGAACGCTTCGCGCGTGCGCCGGCCCGCTTCGCGCGACCGTCGCGCGAGGCTTAGAGTAGGACACCGGTATGGACGAACACGGATCGTTCGAGCGCGCCATCGTTAGCGTGACTGTACACGTGAACGACTAGGCGATGGTGTCATAGCATGGGGCGAACATATTCGCTCGCTATCGGGTCGCGGTGAGTCGGACTTCCTTGATTTGTCGCGCGCCCGTGTGAATGTTCTATTGGTAGCAATTCGGCTGGTATGTATTAGTGTATGAAAGGTGCAATAAATGCCCTTTTGATTGTCTGCACTACTGCGTTGTTGTTCCTTTGTCCCAAGAGCACATGTGAGACCCCACAAAATACACGTAAGCCCCCACCTAATTTTCTGCCGTCCTCGACTGCGCTTCCCCTCCCTTGGCATCCATTCTGTAGCTCTAATGGTCCACCGGTTATCCATCCTACGCATTACATGGCCTGCCCAGCTCCATTTCTTTCTCTTAATGCCAACTAGAATATCAGCTATCCCTGTTTGGTCTCTGATCTACACCACCCTCTTCCAGTCTCTTAACGTTATGCCTAACATTTTTCATTTCATCACTCTTTGCATGGTCCTTAACATGTAATTAGGTGATAAAATTAGAAAATTTGGAGGAACATTTTGGAATCAGCTAGCACAAGACAGGATTGGACAGGAGATTGCTGGGAGAAGCCTTCGTCCTGCAGTGGACATGAAAATAGGCTAATGATGATGACGAAGCAGACAACACGTGCAGCTAATGGTTAGCGGATGTGACGCAAGTTCCAGCACATTGCCTCAGAGATTTTTCAACGTGCCGCAGGTGGTTGCGGGCGCCACCTAGTCTGCATGTTCCGGGCGGTACATCTCTTGCGGCAAGTGGTAATAACAGCATTTTTTTGTTCAGTTATGATATCAAAAACATCCATTTTTGCTAGCTTTTCTTGATGCCTCCACTCATATTTAAAAATAAAAATTTGCACGGAGGCTGCTCGATATCTACACTATCTGAAACTAGGCTTTTTTAATCTGTCCAAAGTTTCGCGGCAGCCACCCTTTAGGTTAAGAATTGCTTAGTAGGATTAGGAGGCTGAGGTTTTGTTCGGCCACTGTTGATCACAGCAAAGAGATTGGTAACACAAGAGCAGCATACATCTTTTGAGACAACAGTAAAGGAATTCCAATCAAAACATAAATACAGTCAAACCTCAATATAACGAAGTTGTACTTGCAGCGAAAAGCTTTGTTATATCGAGAACTTTGCTATATCGAGGTTTCGTTAGTTCAATAGAAATAAGATGGGGAAATAAAAATACTTCATCACATCGTGAATTTCGTTAAATCGAGGTTCGACTGTGTGTGTGTATATATATATAGCAAAAGAGGACCGCACCTCAATCTTTGGTAGCACACCCTCATTCTTCATTTCTGGAACTTCAGGGTGGGTCTCAAAGTTCATGTTTCTTATAACAAGCAACTTGAATGACACCGGAAGGAGCAGGGGATACTCATCATCATCTTGCGAATGTGGAACTTTCATGCAGAATCTGTGAAGAAGAAAGAGAGGACTTTCATAAAACACACTTAGAGCAAGTCATGTTCTTCAATAAAGGGGGAACAGGCCAAAAGTTACATAAACAAGAAAATGTGACATTGATCTGGCAATCATGGGTACTCGTACAGCGCAGAATCCTCAAGTTCTTGAGCATGCACACAAAGCAACTTACGTGACTGCTTCTGCATTCCATGCTTATCAGAACAATGCCGGCATGGCTGAAAATTGAGCTTGCAACCTAGCGCTCAATGTTATAGCCACTTTGGCGGGTGGTAAAGATGACCTCAAATGGCTACCAACGGGCGATTTGTTCAAGCTAATGGAAACCAAATTAAATTTTTAACAGAAGCAAACATGCCTTTGTGCTGTAAACAATTTGAAGGCCTGCTACTTTTTCAGACAAAGAAGGAGCAGTGAAAATGTCCAAATAATTTGATAGTTTAAAAAAAAAAAAACTTTCAAAGAAAAAAACTAAATTACCATGACAGCAGTATCAAAGAAATTGTTTACAGACTTTTGCTTAGTAATACTGTATCTTCTTGAACTTCGATGATAGTCAAAGCTACAAGGGTTGCACTTTTACCTCAGGCATGACTGCTGATGATGACTACTGATACAAATGCATTAGTCAGAAGCTCACCACTCGTCAACCATGCTGGATGATGGAAAATTTTGTTGCAACTACACTGCCTGAACTATTATGCCTAACTAGCGTGGAGTAGGTTACCAGAAGTTATGGCTTGGCACACTAAATAAGCAATGATCTCTTTTGCAGTGCCCAAACAGAACTCCAGAGGCATATAAATCACCTTGTCAATGAAAGTGACTGTATGGGAGGCAATCTGAATGTCAAACTTTGTTCATGACCACTATGTTTTTGATACTACGCACACAAGTCATGTTCAATAAAATGAGCAAGAACCTGTACAACATCCGAAATTTCAGATGCTGTTATACACTGATTCTATAGAATTGGTGGCAATATCATGAGCATGTATTGAAGATTTGGAAAGTTACCGCAAAAAACACACAGCTGGCCATTTTTTCTGCAGATAATCTCAGTGTCTGATAACATAGGAAAGGAGCCCATGCAGTTACAGCAATGAATAGTCAAGTTCGACCCTCCAGCAGCCCCCAGGGAAAAGTCATGCTCACTCAAGCGAATGTTGATGCACCTGCTGGCTTGTCCAATATAACATCTGCCGCACTTAAGTAGAATCCTATATATGACACAGTGCAGTGCTTGGTCACGCGGATTTGTATGCGGATTCGTATGATTTGTATACACGCGGATTTGTATGCTTCATTTCACAGCAGGCCGAGCTTGTGGTTCCCCTTGCCACCATGCTGCACAAGTTCTAAAGTTTACAAGGTGCTGAAAGGACATCAACCCCATATTTACCAGAAATCTTAAGATTATCTGAAACCTTATGTGTGTAGGGAAGTACTGCGAAATTCTTCCTACTAGCCTGTTCATTAGAAATTGATGGTTCCTTGTCCTTTTTCCAAAGCTTAATAAGCAGCGATTTGGCAACTGAAAGCAAAAGAGAGCTTCGAAAGCCCGCCTTTTCCAGACGCCCCACTTGAAGTTGAAAACTGGAAACCTGCTTGCGGTGACATGATTTTAAAAGTGTTGCTGAAACATGATGAAGCTATACCCCGTTTTTATAAGCTTTGAATGGCATGGATAGAAAGGCAGCAATGCTTTTTTCAACCTGAGCTCAAACGCCCAGCAAGCATGGTCAGCGGAAGGAAAACCTAACTTTAAATCTAAATTAAATTATGGGGTTTTATGTGCCAAAACCACGATATGATTATGAGGCATGCCATAGTGGGGGACTACGGAATAATTTTGACCACCTGGGAATCTGTAACGTGCAGCTAAATCTAAGTACACGGGTGTTTTTGCATTTCGACCCCATCGAAATGCGGCCGCTGTGGCCGGGATTCGATCCCGCGACCTCATGCTTAGCAAAGCCCAACACCATAGCCACTAAGCAACCATGGCAGGTCTAACTTTAAATCTTAAAATTGGATTGACCCGTTGTGCATAAGCTCGTGAGTAAATTTCAGCTGGCTTGAGCAACTGGAAAAGACTGACAAACTCACAAGAGCCACTTCTGCAAGGTCGTCATCCCGTGAAAGTTTTAGTACGATTAAAAAAAAATCGCCAACGTATCTAAAGATTCTCGAAATGGAAGGATGAGTCAGCTTAAGCTTTAGTGCATGGTCAAAACTAGCAAGGAAAATTCCACAAAGCCCTGGTGAGACACTGGATCCAATGCATATGTCTTTCTTCTGGACATACAATTTATCAGCAAAGGACACAACTATCAAATTGAAGTAAAAACTCAGCAGCTCTACAAAGGTATCTAAAGACACACCACAAGAGTTCTGGAAATCGATGGCACCTGCAAAGTCAATGAGTTCCCTAACAGCACCAAAAAGTTCATTGTGAGGCACCAAATAGAACAGATATTCCACATCAATGGACCAAGCGCTGTTGGCTCCTGGAATGCCAGCCTTTAGCTCTTCAACGAAAAAGTCAGAGCCGCTGATTTTTTTTTTTTATATATACAGTTTTTACTTCAATTCGACAGCATGTCCACCATGTGGTTCACTGAGCTTGACGTTACGCATTTCTTAAATGCCTCTGCAACCATCGCAAATGAAATGGTGCCCTACACTAGATTGACCATTTCACACCAGTCGTCCTGGGAAGCATGCAGGTCTCCGGAGCGCTGAAAACATGTGACGAGATTCTGTTGCCACTACATTAGCATATAGAATAATGTTTCTTTTGCATGAGCCTTTGTAATTAAAGCCTGGAAGCAGCATGCTGTCATCTCTCTTTTACGTAAAAACCTGTTTGCTGGCTCCTTGTGGTGATAATGCTGCCTCCGATGGTAGGCCTTACTAAAGCCTCAAATATAATTTCAGTTTCGTATGTGACTGTAATACAAAGGCAATTCACTGACCCCTTAGGAAAAAGTTACACATTCAAATCGTGTAAAAACGGTAATGATTCACTGAACTGCTGTATTCACTATATAATCTGCGAAGACAGGTTGAATATTGCCATCTTTAGCAGGAGTTTATGTGCCTTTAATGCATTCATTGTCCCCTAAGCACCACCAAGCCAGATGCTGCCACTACTGGGGTCACAATTAGGGTCACTATTGGAGTCAATATTGGGGCTTATGGGAATGTGTTCTGACCAGTAAAGTTTGAATTATGCAACAAAGGCCAATTTCAGGATTGAAATAATGAAAGTTTGTGCCCAAAAATTGTATGGGGGATGACTGGGACCTTCGGTCGAGATCAACTTAACTGAAAAAAATTGAATTACCCGCGTTGAACAGAAGTCTAATGTATAGTATATACAGTAAAAGCTCGATGATACGATCACGGCTAATACCGGATGATACGAATTTTTCTGTGGTCCCGGCCGAGCCCCATTACCTTGCAACGTGCTAGAGAACGGTTGTTACGAATCGATTTTCAGCCTGCGTCGGTTGATACGAATAAACGCCGCCCCACCGACGGCCGCGAAAGAGAACAGCGCGCAGTCACGCGCTTTCTCTCCTTCTCTTTTGGTGCGGAGGCGCGGCGCCGGACAGCGCGGACTCCGCGACGGGGCGCAAAGAGTTTGAAGCGGTGGCCTTCAAGAAATAAATGCTTTTTGCGTACATGTGCCTGAGTGAGTTCACCTCTGACTCTTTAATTTAGCTACAGTCGAATCTCGTTAATTCTAATACGCTTATTTCGAACATACCCCGTACCGACAATGCTCTTAGCAGCGCGCCAAATAACGCGGCGGCGACTCCGACCGGCATTGCTCCGACACCGCCATAGAGCAAAAGCTCAGGAGAGACCCCTCAATGCCGCGCGCGAAGGAACGGGGAAAAAAAAGAACCCGCGGCGGAAATTTCCCCCTCTCTCAAATTGCAAGGTCGCCGTTTCTGCATCGCGCCGGAACAAGCCGTGCTCCCTATAAGGGCTGCAGAAATATGCATCTTTTCCCACCCCGAACCTCTACTACTACTAACAAGCGTGTACGTGCCGACTAGAGTGTTCTAGACAACCGTATTCTAGCACACACTAGTGCCGACGTCTCAGGCCTCATTCACACAGCCGTCAAACGCTCCGTCACGTCACCGTCACGGCATCCGTTTTCGTCAGGGGAGAGGGTTTACAAGTCGTTTTCCCCTCAAAAACGGCTCGCCGGCGACGCAGAGCGGTGCGCTACGTTTCCGTCGCCAGCACGGTGACGGAAACCCTCTCGGAAACCCTCTCCCCTGATGAAAACGGATGCCGTGACGGTGACGTGACGGAGCGTTCGACGGCTGTGTGAATGAGGTCTCAGCCACGCGAATAAAATGGCAGTGAACCCTTCTCCTCTATTTTCTAGTCACATGTTGACCTTGCACGCTGCGGCAGCAGCGCAGAGGGAAGCAGCGGCGGAGGCACAGTCGGGCCAACGAAAACTGCCACGCCCGCAAACGCTCGCTTCCCGATAACGGCAGAAAACGAAACTTCAGGGGGCGGCTAAAATAAGCTGGCGCCAGCACGGCGGCGGGCGTGCACGGAGATGTGCGCACGGAGTCGAAGGTGAGAGAGCTACGAGGGAGTTGAGAGGGAGGGCGAGGGGAGCCACCGAAGCGGCGGAGTTGACGCGGCCAAATCCGCCTCCCTGCCGCCCTCCTCCCTCACCTTCGACGGTCTCCGCGCGCACTCGTGTGCCGGCGCCGCCCGCTCGCTCCCTGAAGCTTCGTTTTCTGTCGTTATCGGGAAGCGATCGTTAGCCGGTGTGGGCAGTTTCGTGGCCCGCGCTTGCTATGCGCTTGCGCGCCGCGATATTTCACGACTCGCACCGTTCGTGCATCGTGCTATGGTGCACGAATACTTCAAAAATACGTCCTTTTAATTCGAACAAATTTTCGGGCCCCTTCGAGTTCGAATTATCGAGATTCGACAGTTTTAATTGTGTTTCGATGATACGAATTTCGGCTAATACGAATATTTTTCGTAACCCCGTAAGATTCGTATCATGGAGCTTTTACTGTACTAACTACACACACTATTATAAATAACCACTGAGCCAAATTTGGTGCTACCATAAAACAGCAGAGAAGCAGCTGTGCTGCCTAGAATCAAGCAATGCACACGGTTGGTTGGCTGGTTACCCTGTTGCTATAATTACGGCAACAAGGTATAAAGACAGTCATTCCAAAAGTCAAGCAAGGCAAGTCCTGACACAGATAATGGTGGCCCTTTAAATTTCCCTTTTTTTTATCTGAAATTTATTTTAATTTAGCCAGTACTGGTAATCCTACGCCATGCATCATTAAAATCACTGAGAAGATCCCGTAATGTCTAGTGATCCACAAAAAATTCAGTCACTGGCAGCCCCATCCGTCTGGGGACAAACAAAATCCGTTTAGACTGATAAAGTATACTTTCGAAACTCTACTTTTGCTAGTCTCGCAGTGAGAGGTTGATTATTCAAGTTTTAATGCAAAAAACATTCTTTGCGAAGTTCAGGCCCTTGCAGTCCGTTTGTCCATTCTAGCTGACCATCCTATGCGGGCGAGGCTGGTGGTGCCTACCAAGTTGAGCTGCTGGGTATGTGCTCATGCTTGCATTGCAGGCGTCGTCGTGGCATCATTGTCATTCAAGCTACGTCATTCAACTCTCGCCTCTGATTCTCGCATACTACCTACACCAAGCCAGCTGGCATGCGTAAGAAGATCCGGGTATTTCAGCTGCGGAACACCGGATGGTGGTTGCCTCCGCACGAACAGCGATTCAAAAGCAAGTTTCCCACCCCGTGCATGCCAACTGGCTCCTGACGCTCACAAAGCAGCTCTTGGAAGAGTGCAGCTCCACTGAGAAATGCATCAACTCTGACATAGCGTACCTCATAGGTTTAGTTGAGCCGCTCGAGGATGGCATACTACTGGGGTATTACTTGGCGCAGAGGAAGGGGAACGTGTTCACAGTGATAGAGCAGCTAGGCAAGCCCACATTCTTTCTGACCCTCAACATGTCCAAGCTCTGCAATGAGCGCCTGGGTGTAGTCATCAAGACAGTCAAAGAGCTGGTCAAGGCGCGCCATCGCAGGGTTGATGCCCATAGCCAGCTACCTGCAAAATGCTCCGCATAACTTCGATTCCCCCAGTAGGTGGAATCTTCACGATTTCATTTTTTAAATTTCGCATTGAAACCCCAGCGTTGGCATGTCAGTGCGATGTCAACGATTTCAAAATATCTTTGCGTATTAGGGCCATCGTGGCTAAAGTCGGTTGTTGGCTCCTTTTAGAAGATAATGTAGTCTATCTGTATCACTAACAAATTAAACTAGGCCGGAGCAGGTACCGTAAAAGTCCATGACGTCCACAGCAAGTTATTGCGGGAACTTCAAGGTGGAGCTGCCACCTGACTTTGGTTGTCGCCTATTTTCTGGCTTGCCAAGCATTTTCTCATGATTGGAGCAGGTTTCTTGATAATACAGAAGGGCCATTTACTAACACAGCTCAAGTTATTTTTTCTCTTTCATGTCCCTTTAAAGGGACACTAAAGGCAAATATTGATTCAACGTGGAATGTTAAAATACGATCACAGAAACCTCGAAACGGTTGTTTCGTGCTAAGAAAATACTTATTTTATGAGAAAATTGCGTCTAAAGCATCTGTGTACCTCTAGCGCCATTCAAATCGCCCGCCCTCCCTCCCGAGGAGTGGTGACATCATGCCGCCAGTGAGTAAAATACAGCTTTTTTGCGGTCACCGTCTGCAAAAGTCACCGTCTGGTCACCATCTGCAAGCAGACCACCGTTTCAACGTGCCGTCATGCGGACCGTTTGGGCATCCCACGACATCACAGGGACGCGGCATTCTCTGCTGCTTGCAACTTGAAGTGCTAGTTTAGCGAGCCAGTAACACCAGCACAGCACTACGCGATAACGGAACTACTGAAACTCGAAAGCGGGCGGCGCAGAAGGGCAGAGTCGAGCGAAAACGAAGCCTTTACACCACCCATGTCATTATCAAGGGCAACGCCAAAAAAGTTATTTTTTCTAAGAATCTAATAGAAGTAGAAAAGTAGCATTTTCTTCCATCTTAAAATCCAACGAAATGATGCTTTTAATCCGAGTGGTTGAGTACTAGCGACATAATTTTTTTGAGGAGTGCCTTCGTCATCGGGTAAGTACCTGAATGTCCCTGGAGAGTCTCTCATCGTGTCCTGCATTTACCTCCATTTCTCGATTACTAAATCTCTGTTCGCAATTATATTGACGCCTTAGACGTTCTAGAGCATTACTCTATCACTTTAGCTTTACTTTTTATTTGCCTTTAGTGTCCCTTTAACACAGAGCACTCACTCACCGCGAGAGCTTGAGGTTGTCGAATGCCACCACCATCTCCTCCAGAAGGCAGGGCGATTCAGGCGTGCTATTCTCGTCCAGCTTGAACTTGTTGTGCACATGCAGCACTCCAAAGTCCATGACCAAAATGTTGCGTGACTTGCAGTTCTGCGGCAGGCAGATGATGGGTGCCTCGATGCGGATGTCCATGGCCATCTTGTACGCTTGCTTGTAGGCAGACTCCACGGTGGCACGTGCAGCCTCGGCCATGCTGGCCGTGGCCTCCATTATCTTCGCTTTGGCAGCCTGGAACCTGTTTATAAAGTTCTGCAAGAAGCGGAAAAGGCGGTCTGTATAGTGCATCTGACAAAGCCTGGTGACGATTCTTGGTTAAAGAGCCCACCAGGAATCATCAAACAAATGACGCTGCAGCTACGACACAGACTGGAAGTAAGGTTAAGATGGTTCCAGTAGATGGAAGAATGTGAGCACAACTAAAAGCAAGAAGACGGGACAAAGCTGGACTTACAACTAAGTTTTTATAGTGAAAAGCAATCCCACAGAATGCTCCCATGCATGTTCAGAAAAAGACTTGCTTTTTTTCTGCTGGGACCATCTTAACCTTACAATGCACAAACTTGACAAGCAAACCACCCTACAAAGACTGGATTTACCTAGAAAAAAAAAAAAAAGAGTTTAAAACTTTATGGGTTTGGGTAACCTTGCAAGCTTTCTTGTAAGGGCATCACTTCCCCCCTTCTGATGTACTTATGCATGACCCCTCAATAAATTATTACCATCGTCACACAGATAGTAACTTAACTGCCAGATGAAGGCTGCTCAAAGAAATCTCCTATTACTCATGACGCAGAAAGACAGGCATGCAAAACACAAACATAAGAATGAGGACAACACAAACTTTGCCGAGTTCTGTAGTTCTAAGCTTTCATTACCCTTTCCTACATCAACCTTACTAAGTCTACACCTGTAGATTTCCTAAATCTATCGCTGCACCTAATCCTTTGCTGTCCTTGACCGTATTTTCTTCCCTTACATTTATTCTGCTACTCTAATAAAAGTGCACTTCCCTATACATTACATGACCTGCACAATTCCACTTTTTAATCTTAGCTGGAAAATGGTCAACCCTGTGTGCAGCACACACGAATGTCCTCATTGTCGCATCTACTAAGTCTCACACATGTGAAACTAAAACGGCATTAGGCCTGTGCTCCAGTTAACACCAATTTTAAGCCTTCAATTCATAACATTTACATCGTGACAATGAACAGCCCATAACTATTAGTACTTGGCACACTTGCTACTGATAGTAGCGGTCTATTGGACTGGTCTCGGATACTTACATAGATGTCCAAGTAGAAACGGTACAGCAACACAAAATGGAGCCGGCCCAGCCTCGCTTTGATGTTGATGTCCACTCGATCCATTTCCACATAGCCCAGGGCTCCACATTCCTCATAAGTCGTTATTTCAAAAGCAATGACTTCATCTCCAGGCACAGCAAGTATCTGCAATAAAAACAATCAATCCCATGCAGGTTATCATGTTGAATGTTTGCTCAGAGTCATAATGAACCATACCAGGAAACAATGTACCTGAACACCCAAGTCGTGCTTCAACAAACCAAGCCACTGTATTACAAGTTAAACAAACTAAGAAAAAAAAAAAGGTTAGTAAACCAGAAACATGAACACTTACTTTTTCAACAATTATAGTTACCTAGTGTTATCTGTGATTGAAAAGAATGTCTTCATGTAAAAGTGACACAAAAACAGATGGACCACTAAAAAAATACATTCCACATCATATTTAATACAGTGGGGTTTCATGGTATGCGACTGGGCACAAGTTCGAAGTTCCATACTTTCATGGAGTAATGGACTTAGGTGGAATTGGACCATATGCATTAATTCTACTCCTTGACACACAACATGGTCACAACCAAACAATATTCTGTGCACATGCTCATGAGTAGAAAGGGGATGGAATCAGATTGTATCAATTCACTGCACTCCTGGACAGATGAGACATGGTCCCGACTAAAATCAATTTATACATATGGTATACATAACATGTATCCTGCACAGGAGAATAGAGAATATATGCTGCTGCTAAACATGGGGAACATCAATGTTAAGTGCAGCTTTTCTTTTAAGATTGCCTGCAGGTGTGATAGAACTTTATTGGACAACTGCCCAAAATATGCTAGTGGTAAACTCGTCGTATCAAGCAACATACATTTATTAGCTGACCCTCTTCCCCACTACAGCTATCATTCTTGTACGGTTTTCAGGTAATTATGCAAGAAAACAATACGCATACAAGAGCACGAAAAAACACTTAGATAGAACACAATTAAGAGGAATGCAATAACAATGAGATTTCTGAAGTTCTGAGACAAACAGAACAGTGCTCAGCATAAATAAAAAAAGAGCTAAATGCAGCAACATCTAGATTAGGGATAGCTGGTTAAACTTCACGCCGAGACCCAGAGGCCATATTTTTGGTTGACCACTTTCTTGAACACAATCACTTTTATGAGGATTTGCGTGACTCTGCACTGAAAAGTGTTGGTGCACACAGGCAGCCGGCATTTCTGGCACTGTTTCAACACAGTGTGCTTTGCATTGTGCGAAGAACGCTGTCACCTGTAGACCACCAACACCTCTGATGTTGAGAGGTTCAAAATCTCGAAATCCCAGAAATTGATCGACCAATAATACTGTTCCAGGGCAATAACAGAATGGGATACGAAAGAAAGGAGCTAAACAACACAGTGACGACAGGAAGACCAAGAAGAAGGACCCTCTTTTATTTCGTCTTGCACCCCTCTGCAGTGGTGCTTCTCAGTCCAAGCCTTCGACTGTCATGCCCAGGTCCTTTTCCAGGTTCTTTATTGCTTGTAGTTGAGCATTCACGAAACGCAAAATCGATTCCCTTACGTTCTTATGAAGGGTTCCAGGTGTTGGGTCACCAATGCCAACCGTCTTGAGGTTTAGCCTTGTCACGAGCTTAGTCGGATACCACGTCATACCAAACTCCATGCCTAGAACACAAGAAGAGCTTTCTTAATAAAATACTTTTAACCGCAGCAAACTTCAATATAACAAACACGGTTATACCAAACTTTTGATTGTAATAAAGGAAATCTAAAATTTTGTAGGTCATGCTTTATTTCAGTGAGCTTTCTATTATTATAATTAGATTTAAAAAATGCAAGATTTGAGGCAATATCGGTTACACAGCAAAGCGAGCATTTGTTAACTCCCAGTTCAAAATAGTTGTTCCGGTAGCAAAATTTCAAACACTAAGCAAGAGCAACTAGAAACGGTATATTCTAGATGAACGTGCATGAGTTGGCCAGCAGCTTAGCTTGGCTGACTTGCAGCCACGTTAAGTCAACGTGTTCACGCTGACACCAGTTGCACAGTCACACTGATGCAGATGGTGCAAACTGCATTTATAGCTTAGCATCATTTGAGTGCTGCTTACCAGCACGGCAAGCTACCAGCAAGTTATCAAAATTACCAACAAATTTTTACTGGCATGTCAGAGGCATCACGGTTGCGCTTCTTTTGCGCACCGTGATGCCGCAACTGGTCCTTTTTTTTTTTTTCATGTCAGGGTGTACACTTTTAAAACAAAAGCTATTTTTGTGTAGGATGCGACTTCATTGTACCAACGTACGGTTACATTGAAAAGCCAATACCATGCTGGCAGCAACAGTGAGTGCCACCGAGTAGCTAGTTCATACTTGCAGGTTTAAACAAGTGCACACTTTGCACAAGGGTGCCAGACATAGACAAAGGACAGACACTACTCCCAACTCTAGTTCACTGAAAGGAGACAAGGTACATCTGCTTTCTATAAACTGAACTGCAAGTAGCACCTGTTTTATGCCTGTCCATCCATCATTCTCATGCAATGTGTGTGTTTGTTTAAGCCACAAGCAACAGTGTGTCCCTCACTCTCTGACAGGGTGCACATAGCACCCTACTATATACACTGTAACACTCACCTCGCACTAGAATGTCACAGATGGTCCTGTTCTTGTTGCAGATCTCCAGGGCAAAACCAGTCAACGAAGCAAACAAATCCATGCTCACAACCACATTAGTTGATCGTCTGGTGCCTGAAAGTGTTAATGTGAAACCAATTCTTAATGAGAAGTATATTGCCTTCATTACAGGTAGCATGACTACAGAAGATAAACACAACCTTGACTTGCTACTGTGCACTTGTCTTGAAACTGTAAGCGACCGGCGGATGCATAGCATCGCAACAACACTCTGAAAATGCAGTTCTGTACATGAATAACTTTACACAATAGGCAAACCCAAAATAACCTTATGCAGTGAAATCCCGAACATTTGAAATCTCAATTCGAATTGACGGATACTGTTGGTCCTGGCAAAGTCCTATCTACTTGAACAGAGCGAGACTTCCCTGAATTCGAACTTCAAGAACCATGTAACTGTTATCTTGAACAAAATCTCTAACTCCCATGCACCGCTTTTTGCACAAACCTGAGCCAAAGGCAGAGGGGCTTGATGTGTCACTAACTGTCGTAATGTCGCATGCTGTAAAAATTACGATGCGCGAATAGCTGAGACGGAACAGGATGCAAGCAGAGCAGCGTGCACCCCCCTTTCCCATCTGGCTTAACAGGAGCAGATAGGAGCCCCAAATAGAGTTTGATCATGTTACCTTGCCCTCACCTATGTTTTGCGTGCTGTACGACACGATACCACACAACTGATGGGGTACTATATTTAAAGTGGCTCTCCTTAGCTTGAACTCCCGTTCGTGCGAATAAACTTAAGGTCCCCTTACAGTTTCAATTAACGAGATTCTACTGTATAAAAAGTCCACATGCCTTATTTGCCCTATATCATAGAAAACAGGCTTTCTGAAATAGATGCTTCCTTTGAGGTCATGGCGTCAGTCGTGCTGGACATTAGATAACGGCCGAGATGTAGTAAAGAACAATAATTTGCCGAAGTACTTTTTACTGTAAGTTCTAGGTGCCTCAGTGTAATTCAGAAATTGAGGCAAGTTGCCCGTACATGCCATATCAAACTTCTAGATCTTAAAAAATGCTGCTATGTTGGCCCATCACGGGAGCTTTTCCTAAAGGTAGATTCACAAGACGGGCCAAATCAATGATTCAGTGAAGACTAATTCCAGCTCCCCAACGCCAAATTACGACGCACAAAAGGGCCCCACTAACTACCTGCCTGCGGAAGGACTTGGTGCTGCTGAGCTTTGTCACACACTGTCTATTGAATTAATCAGCAATTCTGTCTATTGTGTGAATCAACGTGGCGTATCTCCCTTCACCCCCAAGATGAGTCCCCCGTATTATCACCCTTTAAAATGAACTTTAGCCCCTACGTGAAGAAGGATGCTTGCTGCCGAGTGGTTTCGCTGCAGCGGTGGCTTGAATTTGGGTCTCTGAAACCTTGGGCTCCTTGTCCATGCTGCCAAGCTGGTCGTTCAAGTGAGTGTACAATGTCACCAGGGCACAGATGGATTCTTCATGCATAATCAGCATCAGTTCGGAGATGTCCAGGGTCACCTTCTGTAGCACAGAGCCCCTCACCGTGTCAAAATCTGGGTGCTTTTTGTTCGTCTGCAAAGATGGGAAAGAAAAGAAGCAGATGCACATACCTGCACACGCAACCCATTTTTACTGTCAATAAAATTAAACTTCTCAATGTTGAAATCACTTCAGTGGATTCAGACATTCCTGCGGGAGTTTACCATCGCATCTGCCCGGATACTCTGTCAATGCCGTCGTTCCAGCGATTTCTCCGCTGTAGGGCAATATTTAAGGGTGGAGGGATGTGGGAATCCTCGGGTACCATAACCGCCGCACGGGCAGCGAACGTCGCGTCAGGCGCATGCGCGCCAGGGAGAGTTGGGAGAGGGGAAACTTTCCTTCGCGGGAATCGCAAGCGCTATCAGCGCCACCGGGTGGGTCACGTGAGATCCCGCTGATATCACCCGGGTCTCTTTGGTCTCCAGCAAGCGGCGACGGTGGAAGTCTCCGCCGTCGCTCCCGTATTCCCGCACGTGGTTAGTCAACCGCATTCTTGCCGCGGCAATTGCCGCGGCCGCCCGTATTCCCCCAGTAGGTAAGTCGGAAGCCCTTCTTTACCTAGTGTATTATTCTCTTCGAGGGAACCCTCAGCGATGTCAACTATAGCTAGCTGGCCTGCTCGAAGTGTGAGTTGCAGTCGTAATAAATGCTTTCCGAGTGTACACGTGGTTGTCGTCTATTGGTTCCTCGAGCTTGTACCGGACCGCAGGTTGATGCGCAGGCATGCGCCAACCGCGGGGATCGGTGTGTCGAGGCAGAGGGCCGTTGGCATCCCCCCATATCCCGACAGATTCAGCATCCAATTCAGCGTTCGACATGGCGTCCGACACAATCGTACACGCCGGACGCCATATCAGATGCCGAATCGCACCGTCTCTCTCCTACTTCAAGGCGGCAAGTTCAGGGTGCAATCATTATGCGAGCAAAAGAAAAAAAAACACACTTCTTGTTTGGAAAAGTGGGGGGTGCGTTCATTATGTGAGTAAATATGGTATTTTACTATAAGCTGTAGCCACTTACAAAAAAAAACAGATCTATCTTAGCAGATCAAGTATGATGCATGTAGACAATTTTGTCTATGTGAACAGCGCATACAGACCCATACAAATGGTCGAGGCATCTGGCACATCGGCACAGCGTGTATTACATGCAGCAGCTACAGACACCATGACCACTTCATTCACAGAGAAAAAAAAAACTGTTTTTGTCAAACATCTTTGCAGAGGATGCTTAATTTTTCACAATTAAACAGGCACGTACTGATCTGATGCAGTACTAAACAAAATCCACTGTGAAACGTCTCCTCAATGCAATACTTCAGCACATATTTCCTGACAGTTTCATTTTCTCAAGCTGCTGTCCTTACATTAAGTTCAGCTTCATCTTCATTAGTTGTGTCCTATTTCAGTGAATCACACCAATGGTACACACCACCACCAGCAGGCTTATCAATGCCAGCAGTTTTATAGCTGGCACAGGCTTCTATGCCTGTGTTGCTGTGTATATTGGCACGTTCCTCAACAATTACTAATCGCATCTGTTTATCTACCCAGGCTTAACTGATCCAAGATGCGCGGCACGACATTGCAAATTAAGCAATTTTACCTGCACAATTATGAGGCTGATCGTGCTTCCCGTTTCAGGGTCGGCTGTAGAGTCGAGAATTTTCAGTGGCCCAGGGCGGTTGGGAGCTGGAAAATAATAAGCAAAGCTTACTGTGAACCCAGGCGATGCAAGTGCTAAATAAATGCTCATGCATACGGTGTCTTTATCCTCTTCTTTGCTGCAAATAGATTTGCAATTTACTTAAATTACTTTACCATTTGTGTTGCGCTAACGAGGACAGCACAACAATAAATGTTGCGCTTGTACTGTCTTCCTCGCTGTGGTGTTGTTCTAGTTAATACTATACAAGTTGTAACGTACTGAAAATACGAGACATCTCTTAAAACTGCTCGGTCGAACTTTTACTTCAGCTTTTTAGAGCGCAGCTCTTATGCACCCGTGCCTGCATGAAGCGTAGGCGTCCCTCGGTGTAACCGAGCGAACGAGGACAGCGAAGGATGAAAGCGAATGCAGAGCACCGGGGGAGGAGGAAAGCAGAGGAGGAGAGTGTGGCGAAAAGGTGAGCGCTGAGGTGGGCTTTGGACTCGGTGTGCATGCGCTACTTCGCCTGCTATGCCACCGCTACAGAATGCGCCCCGCACGAGCCACACGTTCCCATGTTCACGGTTTCTTTCTGAACAATGAGCGATGCAACCATTGGAAATGCTTTGTCTGCCACTGCTGCAAAATGAGCTGCATTAGCAGGGGCTCAGCGCCGCCATCGAGAGGACCCAGTCATTCAGAATCAAATTCTTTGCCGCAATATATCACGAATTCAAAACATCTAAACAGCTGCGCTCAAAATTTCCATCAGGGAGCATATTCATTGATGATGTTTTTTATCCACTGAAATCAAAGTGCATCTACTTTTATTTTATGATGTGTAGTTCTTAAAGTTTCAAGGACTTTGTGTTGCCAGTTTGGAAGCAGCTTACTGAGAAAATTAACCCTTTAAAGATGGAAGTTCAGCTCATAAAACGCAATCTTGCCAAAAGGACGAACGACAAGACCACCTCTCCAGCACCCCCTCTGTTTCGCTCCGCACTTCTTCCAGATGCCGTGCTTCATTTTGTGCTTGTTATAAATAACATCACATGGCGCAAGGAGCTGTTGAACAGTAAAGTTGGGAGCACACACTTACTTGTGTGCAGTGAAGCCCCCCTTCGTTAGTATAAAACTTTTCTTAGTAGACTTCACCTTTCTGACAGAAATCTTTTGCATGGTTTTGCTGCATACGATCATCAAAATTGTTCGCACTTGATGCTGGTACCATACACGAACTTGTCTGCAGCGAAGCCTATCTTTGTTAAAATGAAAAAAAAAAAAAAAGCCTTCTTCCTCGTAAAATTTACCTTTTCGACAAATTTTTTGCATGTTCTTTTGCTTTATATAATCGTGAGAATCATTTGGATGCTGCAAAAGAAAAAAATATCCTGTCCTTTTGACAAGCTTTTTTGTACCATCAAGGGTTAAACATACGATTATTGGCGAGTCATAATGATTAAAACTGGAACAAAAAAGCAAAAGTTAAACATTAAACCAATATGAACCAAGGTTCTAAGACAAAAAATTTTCAGGAGTGACATTTCTGTGCCTGTTCGCGTAACGTCCCCATGTTTAACGTCACGTCCTACAGTTTAGCGTAGCGTGCAACATATTTCTACGACGAGTCGGAGAAACATGTCGCTCTGCTAGTTTGGTGGTAGAGTAAAACCTCGTTAATTCGACCCTCGTTGATTCAGAAAATCGGATAATTTGGACTCGTCTTCAAGTACCGGCAGGCGTATGCATTATTCCATGCAATCAAACTCTCATTAATTCGGACGTATTTGGCCGCACATCAGTTAATTCAGACAACTTTCAGAGCTCGGCGAGCGAGGAGCGCTGCTAATGTGCGACGCAAAAGAGCAAAAATGGCAGTAGCGTCCAGCCGAAACGAAGCAGCAGAGTCCGCATCGGTGTAGTCATCAGCGGCAATCGTACGTGAATGACAGCAACGCTGGAACACTTTGTGCCTATTAGTACCTTTAAAGCCTTTATACATGAGTTTACTGCCACTCATAATACCACGTTGGCCGCGTGCTTTCATAATTGCGTAGTCTCCATCCGTGATCATGTCGATAGTGGTCGCGGTTTCTACCGCTGCGGTTGTGGCAGACAGTAGTTTCGTTTTCACTCTGCACGAGCATCGGCTGCCTGCCTAAAAAACTGCATCGTTACCATCCATGATCACTTACCGTAAAATTCCGAGCAAGCGCCCCCACCCGTGCAAGAGCCCCCCCTAACTGCACTGCTAATTTCCAATTTCCGCCCCCCCCCCCCCCCCCCCACCGCCCGCTCCGCAGCAACACTGGCCTGTCACATCCAGTCCACGAAAATAATGGCAAATTCGGCAAATCGCACCGGTGCGCATCGGGGTGCCCCAATGAGCCATTTCATCAAATCATGGTTGCACCCGGGCGCCCCAGTAGGCGCACGTGAGCATCGGGGCGAACTGCAGCTGGCGGTCTGTAGTTCACGGACCGCCGGCCGCCGGCGAGATCTGCCTCTCACACGGCACAGAGAATTTCCCTGTGGCACAGTGACGTGACCACTCGGCAGCAGAGGAGTGGTCGCGGCTACGCTCTGGCATCCCCGGCAGCTTCACCGCTGCTAATCACTCGCCACTGATATCGTCGCTAGGCCTTTTCCAGTTCACTTCGAATCTAGCAGATGGCGCTTCAGAACGAACCGCCGACGCTCCCAAGCAGCAATGTTTTGTTACCGTCGTTGCTGCTTTACCCTCTCCTCGCAATAATGTCACACGATGAAAAAACATGCTGATATTTGCGGCGCCACCAGCTGTGATGCGAGCACAGCCAAGCCGCGGTTCACTGTCCGCCATCGGTAGCCCATGCTCTGCAGCTGAGCTTGACTTGTATCAGAACTCTCATTAGTGCTAAACGTTTCACCGAGGACACGATTTTTAATAACGTGAACATTACGCGTCAGTTTACTCTAGTGGACATAATTTTGCCGGGGATAGAAGCTGCATAACCAATGTTTGTTTCGCCGGTCGCGGCGACGCGTTGGTGCAGCGTGGATGCGCTCTTTCTGTAGTTTTTTCGGTGGTTTTGAGAGTGATAAACACCACTAACAAATCTTTGGCTTAATAAAGTTCAAGTTCAATAAAATTTTAATGCCATCCCCACTGAGCTTCTTTTTTTTTTTTTGGCAGGAAAATTTTGTCGTTGCCATCTTGAATTTTGATGCTGTTCCGGGATAGCACCCCCCCTAACTTTGTCGGTAATTTCGACTTGCTTGATGGGGGGCGCTTGCTCGGAATTTTACGGTAGATAGAGATCGCAGTTGTTGCAGAGAATGATAGTTTCGTTCAGACCCCCGGTGCAAGCGTCAGCTGCTAGACTTCAGCACCGCAATGTCACCATTCATAATCACGTCGATAGCGGCCGCAGTTCCCTCTGTAGCGGTTGCGGCAAACAGTTGTTTCATTTTGACTCGGTGCAAAGCAGTCGAGGATGAAGAGCACCAGCCACAACGCGATGAATGGAATTGTTGGCGATCAGCTCACTGGCGAAAAAATAACCAGGAAGTACACGCGATAGTGCAAAGCATGTCACAAATGAAGGTGCGCGCTGCAGCCATGCTGCGAAGGAAGTCGCGAGGCCTCGATCACCACTGTGAGAGCCAATGAGTCATGAGAAAACGAGAATTGCAACTTCCATATTGCTTTTTGTGCAAAATAGCAGCAGGCGTTGCTCGTTCATTCACTAAATAAAAGTGTGTTGACGTAGCAAGCATTTGCTTTTTGTTTTGTGGATATCCTCAATAATTCGACATTTGGTTAATTCGGACACTTTCTTCAGTCCCATGAAATCCGAATTAACGATGTTTTACTGTAAATAGTTTCAAATCTGCAACGCCTTTCAAGGCAATAAATACGTAACATTTTGCTACATAAAGGTATGAGATTTAATTTTGCATTGAATCGCACATGTGACGCACTATGTTTTAGTCGTGGATGCGAGCAGAGAGAGAAAGAAGTCTCTCTAGGCTTCGTAGCATTGCCTGCTATGTATGAAACGAAGTATAAGTGCACCTGAAACGTGCAATGTTATGTGACTGGAAGACAGTGATGTACATTAGAAAGCAAACAGGGGTAGCCAATATATTCTAGGTAAGACTAAGAGGGAGAAACGTAGTTGGGCAGGCCATTTGATTCATAGCAGAAAACCAGTTGTGTGTTTGTGTTGACAGAATGGGTTACAAGGAAAAGGGAACACAGTCAAGGACAGCAGAGGATTAGGTAATGTTATGAAATTAAGAAATTGGCAAGCATAAGATGAAGTCAGCTGGTGCAAGACAGGGGTAATTATAAATTAGAGGCATTTGTCCTACAGTGAACTTCAAATGGGATGATGATGGTGAATTGACCTTAAGCCTGTGGCTATGGCCCCACTACAAATATTATTCTTTTCTTCTGAATCATCTAACCCACTCTTATTGTTCGTGATGGCATTATATTCGAGCAAATACAGCAAATTTGGTATAAAAGATTTCAATCAAATGCATTGAGCGAACCAGTGAAATCCATGTGTTCCAGGATGGTCTTTTTCAGGCACAATTGGCAGCGCATGTCCAGCGGCCGAAGATCCAACTTCAAGCTCAGCTGCTGCGCTTGGAAGACCACCACAGGTTTCAGTACTCCCTGAATTGTCTGCGAGATATCCAGGGCCACCTGCAGTACAACACACACGCAGTTGTGAGCAGTCGGGCTGACCGCAAGGGATTCACAAAAGTAAAACTACTCAATGAATCGACAGCCATTGAAGCTGAGAAAGACACAGGTTTTAAATTATAAGAGTATTAATGTGACATTCTTGTTTTTAGTGTCGGTGAAAAAGAGAAAATAAAGTGGAAGAGAAGACAACAGAGAAGAGGTGTCAAGTAAACGTCGACTTAAAGGGACACCAAAAAAAAAAAAATTTTCAGTTAATTCAATAGCTTATCTGTCTAGGAGTCTATCATCGCTTTCAGGGCGCCAATATACGACTTTGTTGCGTAGAAAACTGCTACCGAATGCCCTGCCCCCGCACCGCAATTCGAATTGACTGCACCAAAACTGAGGCCATGGCGTAATCTCCATGTCACCACCTCTGCCGCTATTTGCAGATGAGCCACACCTCTCTCAACACGCGGCGGCATTCTTCAAATTAGCTCTGTCTCCCAGCTACCAGGCAGCTCCAGCCATCTGGTGCCCTGACAACACACCACGCGTCACATGAGAGAGGTGCCATACTCCACGTCAGGTGACGCCACTGCGATGTTCCATTTTCGTCATTTTCTCACTTACAAAAGCTCTGTTCTCGCTACAAGTGATGAATTCATTATTACAGAAGCTTAATCTTTCAATTTGGCTTGACCTAATATTTTTCTTTGGAGTCCCTTTAACTGATTCAATAAACTTCAATATAGTACTGCAGTGCTTACGATTCATTGACACACATTCATAAAGTTGAATGCACTGAAAACTTTGAAGGAACGAAGTGAATGCAATGTTTCGCCTTATTTATTAATGTTCTAGAGGGGAATACAATCAAACTTCGATATAACGAAGCCAGCAAAATTGGCAATTTGCTTCGTTATATTGAAATTTCATCACTTTGAAATTCGACCTTTTATGCAATTAAGTACAGTTGCCGATAAGATTTTTCTTACACGGAAGGGGCCGCAATATTTTCCGTATTATCAGACAATCAGAAAAAGCAAATATGAATGAGAAAAAAATTCATTTTGCTGAATTTCAGAATCAGTTATGAAAGATACGGTTTCGAAGGAAAGCCAGCCACACTTCAGCGTCCATTCCGCCCCCACGGCTGAGAGCATCTCCCGCAGTGGGATGGTGTTACCATGAAAAGTTACTGCCGCGGGGAGTCAATGCTTCGTCTGCCCCTCTTGCTTCAACATGTCTCAGAAACTCGAGACTATGCAACTTTCTGTACTCAATGCGCTGGAAGACAGTGCACATAATGTTCCACCATCCTGACACATCAACTTTTGCACACACGAAGATTACATCTAAAACAGGGTGTGCAGGCTGCATATATGCTCAGCCGTGCTGACAGCCATGTGCAGCCACAGCCGCGTGCCCACCTGCACCCCACTTTATGGGTAAAATATAGGTATATACTAGGCTTCACTTGAGGTAACGCACACCACTGACCAGAGTTAAGAGTTGATGCTTGCATGAAGAAACGCAACGCACTCAATGGGTGGCTGTCTACAACAAGAGGCATAAATGTGCACACATGCAAAAATTACATTTTTTTGTTCTTGAATAAATATGTTACTTATATACTAGTGTTTCAAGCAGTTTTGATTCCAACAAAGTGCTTGATTTAAGAAAATAATTCTCATATCCGATCACCTTTGTTAAATACAGCTGTTCAGAGAAAAAATGTCCTGGCTGTCAACAGCATATGTGAACTTTAAAAAGGTTCAAGCAATATAAGTGAAGGAACCAGGGTGCACCTCGGTTATTTCGAAGTTCAATTCCAGGTCCGTTGCATCATAGTCTTGCCGTGGCCCACCCTCACTGCTTGATGTCGATTCTCCTTTGGAAACAACATTCAAGGCAGAGGTTGTCTCAATCTTTGTTGGGAGCTCATGTTCCTGCGAGGGAAAAAGAAAGACATAGAAGGTACAGCTTTCATGAAGCTAATGTATATGGTAGCATAATAGATGACTGAGTGAGAGATGCACTTTTCAGAAGAAAAAAAGTGAGTTACATAATCGACAGACACATGAGAAAGCAGACACCGACAAGCGCTGACTTGTACCTCACATTTTGTTGAAAAACGAACATATCCACAACCAAAAAGCATCTACAGAAGGAAGTCTTCATATGAACTTCGGAAGACTTGAGTGATCTTTTAGACTCCAGGATCAGCTGAAGACCAAACTTGAAAATCCTCGTGGGCCTTTTGGGGTTCACTTTAAGCTGACACTTCTTGATGTTTGCATACTAAGTGTTTGCATAGATCTGCTTATGTTTTCCCTGCTCTCACAGCCCAGGTGGAATATGCCATGAGCTAAGAGTTCAATAAGAGTAACGAGTCAAGCCTATTTGACGCATCTTGACCTACTTGACTACATCACACGGCATCCAGTAGTTATATTCAGATATTTGATATAAAAATGAACCACTCAGAAAGGAAGAAAAAAAAAAGACAATGTCGCCAGCCCAAATTCAATGTTAAGGAACGTGTACTTTGTCCCGTGACAGTGGCCCCTTTCCAGTTTTGATGTGCTTCCCCGCATACATGACTATTGCGGCGAAGCTGACCAGTGACGTTTGAATTATCCAGCGAAGGCCAATTTCGAGATTGAAATAACAATAGGTTGGGCCCATAGAAATGTGTGGGCGCCTGCCGGGACCTTCTGTCTTGATAGAATTAACAGAAAATCGAATTAACCGGAGTCGAAAATTAACGAAAGTCTACTGTACGTGCAAATTGCAGACATGCCTTCATGAGGCAGCCGCTGGACCGATGTCAGTGAAATTTATTGCATTCGAGAGAGGTTAAATTTTAGTACATCTAGGAGCCAGAATTATTGTTTATGACTTAAGATTTTTAAAATTAAAAGTTACCAAAAATTAGTTTAAAAAAACATTCAAGCACAAAGTTTACAAATATGGCACTCTGCACGAAAAGCAGATATCACAGTTCTGTAAACTGCATCTGTACAGCATCTAAAGCAGACAAATGCGATATCAGCATCTGCAGCTTAGATGAAGTTATTAGTGTTTATGAGGGTTTTGCAAATGTCCTATTAGCTAATTAGGGATGTAATTGAGAAGTGGCACATATATACATACATAAATTTTGTCGGCTTTGGATGTCTTAATAGGTAAGGTATGCAGAATTGTGATATCGTTACCCGCCGTGGTTGCTCAGTGGCTATGGTGTTGGGCTGCTGAGCACGAGGTCGCGGGATCGAATCTCGGCCACGGCGGCCGCATTTCGAAGGGGGCGAAATGCGAAGACACCCGTGTACTTAGATTTAGGTGCACGTTAAAGAACCCCAGGCGGTCGAAATTTCCGGAGTCCCCCACTACGGCGTGCCTCATAATCAGATCGTGGTTTTGGCACGTAAAACCCCATAATTTTTTTTAATTGATATAGTTTCTTTTGGCTGACTTAGAGTTCTAAACTTGATAATTGAGTTTTATTAAACTTCTCAATTTTCAAAAATCACCAGCCCTTTGCCTGTCGAGAAAATGGGGGTAAGCGAAGCTTGTGTGTGTATCTGACCTTTGTGGTGATTTTCTTTCTTTCTCTCTCTCTCTATCTTTCTTTCTCTTTATTTCTTTCTTTCTCTCTCTTCCTTTCTCTTTCTCTCTTTGTTTCTCTTTCTTTCTTTATTTCTCTCTTTCATAGTCTATGAAGTGCTGCCACAAATCACCACCGGACTGGCCTTGTTGGGAAATGTCTAGATCTTTTTATGGTTGACACAGGCATGGTCACCATGGCTGATTAGAATTCTAATCTGCCATCTTGAAATAAATACTGAACACAACAGAAGGCATCTGATAATAAACACCCAAATATTGGAAAGCAGAGAGCGAGGAAGTGCAAAGGGACTTTCCCACATCCCTGTAAGTCGGCTGCAATGCACAGCTACAAGACTTTCGTCCACAGAATACATTCCTGCCTGAAAGATGGAGCTCTCAGTGTAAAACCTGCTGTGGCTGGCAAGTTGCCTTTGGCAATTTTTTTTTTCTTTTTTTTCTTCTCAGAGTACTATTCCAAGAAATTTGTGCTGCTGTGACTTGGTGACTGACACTAGGTAGCAATTTTCCTGGACAGGTTGCACCTATTGTTTCCTTTCGAAGGGCCCCCACTGTAATCTGTGGGCAAGGTAGCCAGTGATTGTTCAGAACTCTAAGCGCCAAGGCACGATACTATGAACTTTTCACTTGTGACAATAAATGCACAATGTGGGTTTGTCTCCACAACTCTTTGAAGGTCTGTAGAGTTGTGCAGGGCAGCCAACTTAAAGATGTGGAAGAGGTCCATTCATTATGGTGGTGGCGAGTTGTGGTGATAGTGCATCACATTTTGATGATGATGGTATTGGTGACAGCAGGGAACCTTTATATACACCCACGCTGCATGTGTATGAAGGATCTCGCCTGCGACATCTAGTAAGGTCCTCTTCATATTTTGCGGTACCTGCCATGATTTCTTACAAGATAAGGGCCGTACCCTCCAAGAAACCACTGGCAGGAAGCAGTTTCCACCACCGAGAAAAGGTGAACTGCCTAAAAGGCACGGAAAACCACCAGCTCATCTGAAATTGGCTTGGGGAAACTTCTAGCACCAGCTAGGCCATCTTTATCGATAATCGCACTGTCCCACACGAGCATCACAGGAGGTGAACCGGCGCTGCACTGCAGCCCTGTGTTTATTGTAACCGAACGGCCATGCTCAAGGATGTTCATTGTACACGCAACATGGCGCCGTTGCAATGTATATTTTGATGGTTCTGCTGTTTTTGTTCACCATAAGTGAGTATTTGGACATCATAAGTGGGCTTGACAGGAAAAAAAATTCTAGCTTCGATTATCAAATACCAAAAATATTTCTGCTCCTGAAATTCACGTAAAGAAAAGGAACACAAAGAGAAAAGGTGGTACAAGAAATCTCTAATTCTTCGAATTCTTCAAATACATAAAAAGCTATTTGGAAGCCTCTTGAAACCGAAGTTAATAAGCAAAATGTGAAAATTTCTTACAGTTCCTGTTTGGCTACCAATAGACACTTGAAGAGGCTGGCAGATCATATGCAGCCCCTATAATAGTACCAATGCCATATATTGAAACAAAAGCATTTGGCTCATATTCAAAATTTCAAATATGTGCACACCCGTAAGAGAACAACAGTAGAGAGAGATGGCAGCAAACTGCTTGCTTTCCTTACAGCTAATGGGATGACAGGAGCTGCTTCCGCAACTTTGGGCGGTGTACTAGCACCACCAGTTGGGATGCTGTTCAAGACCTTCAGTACTTGCACAAGCTTGAAATCGGTAACTGACACCCGTAGCAACGGCAGCTTCCCAGTTACTCGAACTCTGCATTTAAGAACAAAATTAAAATCAAGCCATCTGGGGCAACATAAAATAATATTACAGCACTGTAAGAACAGCAATAAAGCAAGAAGAGTACTAGTTTACAAGAACAAACTACAGTATAGACCACTTATAACGTAGCCGCTTATAGTCCAGGACCGGATATAGTGCGGTCTTTTCAGACACCCATTAATTTTCCAATAGCACTCCATGTATACACGTATTGCTTATAGTGCAGTTGCGTGAAACGAAATACCGGTTACAGTGCAGCTGCCTGGGAGTACGGAAGTCAGCGGAGACGGCGAACGCTCCCCTCAAATGGGCGCCCCAATGAGTGCTCGAGGAAGAAAGAGAGACGAAGTGGAGGAGAAGGGCACGTGGTGCGAACGGACAGCCAGTGAGGCTGAAACCAGAATCTTAAGTGCGAGTCGTGAAATATCACGGCGTGCATAGCGAGCGAGGGCCAACGCCGGCCAACGCGCGCTTCACGATAATGGCAGTAAACGAAACTTCAGGGAGAGGGCAGCGCCGGCACGGCACGACGAAGGGCGCACGCGGAGACCGTGGAATGTGAGGGAGGAGGGCGGCAGGGAAGCGGATTTCGCCTCGGCAATCCCCTCCCTCGTAGCTCCTTCACTTTCGACTGTCACCGTGCGTGCCCGCCGCTGCTCCAACCGGCCCGGCGGCATGTTTCTATTTGCGCCCAAGCACAGTGCTCGACCGCTGGCGCCGCCATGCGCCACTCGCACGTACCATGTTTCTAGCCGCCACCGTTGGAACAGAGGAGGCGTTGACGGAGAACACGCGGGGCTGGTGGTGACTAGGCACGACTGTGGCTGCTGTTGGGGGATTGATGGTATTCCTAAATAAACGCATCACTGTTTTGATGATCCAAATATAATCTGACTCGGTGGCTCAAATATAATCTCAACGACCGCCGCTTCGCGTCGGCACCTGCTACTCTTACTTTTTATTTTAATAAAGAATTGTACCAACATCATCGGCGCCCGGCACCGCAGCTGCACCGGGGTTCAACCGACCGCGCTGGCAAACAAAGAGGAATAAAAAAAAAAAAGCGCGATACCAAGGAAAAAAATTTTCTAGCCAAGGCGGCATTCGAACCCGTGTATGCCTGGTCTCAAAGCGATCCTCGTAACCACTAGGCTATATAGCCACGCTTCCATAGCGTGCATTCATGCGAACCATACGATTGGGTTTGAGTGCCCTCAGCGAAAGAAACCACCTAGAAACATGGTACGCGGAGAGGCGCATGGTGGCACCAGCGGTCGAGCACTGGGCTTGGGCGCGGCCCGGCGCCAGCTCCCCGAAGTTTTGTTTTCTGCCGTTATCGGGAAGCGGGCGTTTGCCGGCATGGGCAGTTTCGTTGGCCAGCCTGGGACAGCGCCGCTGTTTCCCTCTGCGCCGTAGCCGCAGCGTGCAAGGTCGACACGTGACTAGAAAGTAGAGGAAGCATAAAAAAGAAAGAAGGGTTCACTGCCATTTTCTACGCGTGGCTACGGTAGCGTGACTGAGACGTCAGCACGTACACGCATGTTCCGGCGCAATGCAGAATCGGCGACCTTGCCATTTGAGAGAGGGTGAAATTTCCGCCGCATTTTTTTTTTCTTTCTTTTTTTGTTTTGTTCGCGCGCAACATTGAGGTGTCTCTCCTAAGCTTTTACTCTATGGCGGTGCCGGAGCAATGCCGGTCGGAGGCGCCGCCGCGTGATTTGGTTCTAATTAACGAGATTTGACTGTAAATTGAATGCAAACGTTCTAGCCGCATTCCTCGACTGCCGGATACGCGTGGCGGCTCGGTGCACTTGTTTTGCATATGTGCGGGCCTTAAAAATTGTTGCTTCGGTTATAGTGCGGGACCGCTTATAGTGCGGATATTCGTGACTCCGGCGACTTACGTTATAAGCGGTATACACTGTATTTAGAGCTACAACAAGACAGCACCCTTCAACAAGAAAGGCGAAGGCAAACACTGAGTTGTGCAAAGAACATGATACATTCCATGTCCGTTACAACGGATCCACATACAGCATGCTTTCGGATATAACAGGCCAATCTCCTCCCTTAGTTTAGTCTGCCTATATTATCAATGCACCAAATTCCGCTTTTAAGTGCTCATATATAACAAACTATTGGCATGGATAAGTGACACTTGAAGTATACCACTGTTAATATATAGCATTGTTGACACTGTAATTTCTAGTAAGACTGGCCACCCATTATCAAATGTATGCAACACAAGGACTGCCAACCATTCTAAAACAACGATGGCCAACAAACAGGTGCCAAATGTAGGCCATATCCTTACACCAAATGAATGTCAACCATGTTCTTTGTAACTGCTGTCACACATTACGTCTTTCTTTAGCTAGTATGAGTTAAACCAACAAAAGAGTTGATGTTTCTTCAGTTTGTCATCAAGCAGTGTTTCCACAAATACAACAGTTACCATTTTACCAAACATCTTTCATATTCTTTTGCAATGCCTTCATTCAGAAGTGCTTGCA
This sequence comes from Dermacentor silvarum, assembly GCF_013339745.2. Lineage (NCBI taxonomy): Eukaryota > Metazoa > Arthropoda > Arachnida > Ixodida > Ixodidae > Dermacentor > Dermacentor silvarum. The sequence continues at coordinate 70,105,297 of NC_051159.1, forward strand.
ATAGTACAAAAGCACTCACTTTGGCAAACGGATGTTTTCTGCGATGATGCACTTATCAATTTCCACCAATACATCAGTAGGCTGCAGGACATGTAGCTCAGAGTTGCCGCTCCTAAGCACGGACTTCCACTCTTTATCTGAAATTGAGTTTCGCTGATTAAAGTAAAGATGTTCCAATGGCAGAAAAATTAAAAATTAAACTATGGGGTGTTACGTGCCAAAACAATGATCCGATTATGAGGCACGCCATAGTGGGGGACTCTGGAATAATTTGGACCACCTGGGGTTCTTTAATGTGGACCTAAATCTAAGTACACGAGTTTTTCGCATTTCGTCCCCATCGAAATGCGGCCGCCGTGGCCGGGATTTGATCCCACGATGTCACGCTTAGCAGCCCAACACCATAGCCAATAAGCAACCACGGCAAGTTCACAATGGCAGTAAAGTCTACAAGCAGGTACTTAGTGTGAAGAACCAATGGCTCATTACAATATTCAGCTCAGGTCATGCGTAACAAAGAGAATGAATGACAACAGGACAGCCATTTTTCAAGATATTTAAAATTCGGCAGCACTGACCTGGGGGGCACACCACAATTTCAGTGGCCGTCACGCGTACGGTGTATTTTTCATATGCCTGGGATATCATGACCTGCATCACTTCAGACTGCACCAAAAGAGAAGAAGAAACACCAAAGAAAAACTTATGCAACAATGCATCAATCAACAAATCAGAGTTCCCCCACTGCCTTAACCTCTCATGTGTATTCTTGTTGATGCTGCTAGCAATTTTGAACACAAAACCAAAAAGTATCCCTTTTCAAAGAGCTATATTTTGCCAATGAGAACAAAGTGTGCCATGTTGCTTGCTACAATATTGCTTTCTTTTTTTAAATACGACAGCGAAACTACCACCCATCATTATTGGAACTGCGGCAGCACATCTTTCCTTGGTTTCCTTTTTTTTTTTTTTAATATTGATTGTGCACTACAAGCATAGGAACCAGGTAAAACAGCAATGTCTAGCGAATATTTCTCATCGTGAATTATTTCACCAACAAGGTGTGCTGCTACTGCCTTCAATGACCAAGGCCGCACCAGCCCTTCGTGTATGAAACATGCAAAAAGTAGTCATAATCGTAATATCCCAGTTGTGCAAGACAGCCCTCGATAAGCTGCACAGATGAGCTGAACATCTGAAATGGGTTATAAGTTAACATTCCATTTCAAACCAGTCAATGAACTATGACCATGATTTATGGAGTTTATTGGAGCAAGGGCCGAACATAGCCAAAGAGCGCCATGCAAAATGTGATGAGCTGTCAATGAAAAAAGGAACTGCAAATGGTACATGTACCATGGTTTTAAAGAGGCCTAAAAAATTTATCGCAGTAAAGTTCATAAAATGTATAAATATTGAGACAATGACAATGAATAGTGATGTGTGCTATGACCATAAAAGTTTTGTTACAAAGGGATGATGTAGTAAAACATGTCAGTAGCACTAGTGCCTCACCAAGGCTCTTAAACGCAAGGGCTGAGAGGCATGGACTCTAGGAAAATGCTATCGCAGTAGCAGCCTCCAGTGAAAGGACGTGCTACAAATCTCTTGGGCTGATAACTCACAATGTACAGTCCCAGTAGAAAACGATTAGCACAAGTGACTGGAGGCCGGAGTGGCAAAATCGCGACATGCGGTACTATTGTTCCCAAGCACGCCAACAGCGAGAGTGCCAGGCACATTCCATGTTCCTAAGCAGGGGTAGCCAGCAGAAACTGACCCATCTCAAAGCCCGCATTTGGAAAGCTATCATATGCCTCATTTTTCGGCCAAGCTATGCTCCAACGAGGCTGCACACATGAGCCCATTTATTTATTTTTTATGCGCGGGCGTTATTAGTGATACTACAGTTAAACCTGCTTATAACGAATCTCCATATAACGAATTCCTAGGATATAACGAAGTTTTTTTATTCTTCGCCGTTACTCCATAGAAGCACATGTATTTGAGACCTCTACGTAACGAAGTGGCAGCGTGAGACCCCCTCGACATAACCAATTTTCCCCTTCGACAACCTGGAGATTTCGCCCCAAATTTTGTCATTTTTGCGCGAGCAGCAACCGGAAGCACCTTCTCCGCCGCGACGGAATGCGAAGCGAGCGCACGTGTGCGAGGCGGGCCTGCATCCCTCAACCCGGCGATCTTGCCGCCGCGGGCATGACCTTCCCCCTCCCTTCATTCAAACCTGATCCTGCCGCTTGCTGCAGCTAGCCTAGCCCGCCAAGCCGGCACTCTCTCCCTTTCCAGTTAAGGTTGCCGACGCGCTGGTCGACACTGTGACACATCCCACTCGATGAGCGCGGACATGCCGCTGGAGAAACGAGCGAAGTGACCTTCGTGCTGTTGTCTATCGCTTCAACGCAAACTGAGCGCTGAGAACACACAGCACGCACAAAGCTACGAGCCGCCGGCACACCTACACTGCTAGACTGTGCCCCGACGTCAATCGCTTTCAAGATGCGACCGCGCACCGCCGAGCAGTACACAGTTGATGCCAGAGTACAGTACAACGCCGCCCCGCTATCCCTCCCCCCTCGCTCCCTCGCCGGTGCCTCGAGCGCAAGGGAAGAAGGCGTGCTTCCTCCCTGCTTTTCTTGCGCGCGCGAGATTTAGACACGGTCGTCGGCTCCCCTCACACGTTTTCACTTGCACATACAGCATACGGCGCACGGCGACTGCGTTATCGCCCTTGGACTTTATATGGAATATCTATGAGCCAAAATCAATTTTAGGGCCACAACGCGTCATAGACATCATCTTTATATAGCAAATATGGATCTCAAGGGTCATACTTTTGCTGGCAGAAACCGAAAATACGTCATACTGTCGCCCCCGGCACTTTGGTCGGCGAATGCCATCATCAAGCCACCAAGCCAAGCAACATGAAAAGTCAAAATGGCCGCTCGAGCCGGCGCTGGGTGGAAGTTCGCAACGTATGATGCGGGAACGGTCCTGCAGTTGCGATGCAACAGCGGGGTTACCAATGCATTGGGTTCTATGGGAGCTGTGCCGGGACCGGCCGAAAACGACGTAACAGCGGGGTTCTACTGTAACAGTATACGACGCTACGACGCCATCGTGACGCTCGCTCTTCGTTTCCGATGCCTCGCTCTTGTACGACATGCGTCCACGCATCCGGTACCTGGTTTGACATTCAAAGGATGAGTGCTTCGACGAAAACGAAAAACGGGTGCGCATTAGAATAGAGGGCGCGTTAGAATCTAGTAAATACGGTAAGCGTTTCTTTTTCGAATTTTCGTGCCGAACCTGCATATAACAAAATCCTCTTTATAACAAAGTTTTTCGGGAATTTGGCAATTTCGTTATATCCAGGTTTAACTGTAGTTTCTTTATCGCAGCCTCGTTATGCAGCTTTGTTGGCACATAGCTTGGCTGAAAAGTGAGGCATATGATAGCTTTTGAAATGTGGGCTCTAAGATGGGTCGGTTTCTGCTAGCTACCCCTTGTTTGGAAAATGGAATGTGCCTCGCACTATCGCTAGCGACGTGCTCAGGAATAAAAGCACGGCGTGTCGCGATTTTGCCTCTCTGGTCACCATTCACTTGTGCTAATCTTTTTCCGCTAGGACTGTACAAAAATCTTGTAAAAACTATATAAGTAACTTACTGTTAAAAAGTGGTTCTATGCCAAGAAACAGTGCCGAGTGGAGAGAAATGTGTCGCGTCAATGAACTATGACAGTATTCGGAAGCACTCTTTCAAGAAATCAAAAGTGACGCACACATTTCATGCAGTGTACAGAATGAAATACCTCGGTGCTTCCAGACTTGACCAGCTCGCGCACTGTAGGCGCCTTGCGACTCCTCGGCAAGCCGTGAACATAGAGCTGACCGAAGCTGATCACCAAAAGGAGCTTGTTGCTGAAACCACAACATGGGAACCCAAGAATGAAGAGCACCATTGAGATGTGCATATTTCAGCATAAGTCACCTCTAGAAAAAAGAAAAATCAGAGACAAAAATGTCCGGTACACATTGTGACACACAGGAGGGCAGACCATAAGTCCTCAGATATTGAAGGTGGTGCGCACTCGTTTCTTTAGTCATGTATACTGCGGCTAGGTGGCAGCATCCTACAGTTTTATGTGCCAAGGTGCTAAGTGTCAGAGGAGAAATATTTGTAATGCAGAATGTTCCAATAAATGCTAACTTCAGATTTTTCATACCATGATTTTCTGCCAAGTTATTGCCCATACTTCTCACTAACAATCATGCAGGATAACGCTGAAGTCGGTAGCCACACTCTGAAAGGCTTCATTAAAATGCTTGAGCCTTGATAATGCAAAGCTGTAATGCCATGGCTGTGAGCTTGGGGGCCTTATGCTTTATACAGGCATCACTGGCCGCTGGAAAAGATGTGACACTGGCCCAAAACCCGTTAAAATTCGGCTGTGCAGTATCAAAGCCCCTCTATCCACGTGCCACCACCCCTTTTGCCAAGTAGTGCCAACTTTCGATGTGCACCGCTGTTCCCCAATTCATCGCTCAATCCAGTTCCATTTCCACAACTTCCGCTTCTGTGGTTTCAGTTTCCGGCATTTCCGCTTCCGGCAAATTCGTTTCCTGAATTTTTGCTTGTTGCACGCTCGCACCGCTACGGAGAAGTAGGCGACGGGAGTGGTGTCACTTCCACTCGGAACCAGAAGCTGCGACTACATAAGTTTCTTTGAGGGGATGAGCGAGAGAGGAGCGTGGAGGAGGAGGGTAGGTTGGCGGTACTTTAACCTGGTCGGCAGAAACATGCACGGGCCTTTATACAGTACAAGGTGAGGTTTCTTGGCAGCTAGGCTGACAGACAGACAGGCACTTCCATCTTTATGGCATTTGCAGCAGCATTAGCAACATCACTGGTGCTTGCGCTCTTGAAAAAAATACCTGGCTTAGTGGTTGCTATTATCTAAATGTACACAAAGCCTCTTGCATTCAGTATATTTAGAAGGCTCTAGCCAATTCCGAGTGTTGTCTTAAAGGAATGTTAAGGAGATATACTAAGCAGTATTAGTAAATTAGAGTTTATGCAATAGCAGAGCACCTGCTACTACTGAGAGGATGCTTGGTAATTCAGAAAAGACAGTAAAACACAAGTCACGCGGCAACACCGCCACTGAAGGGCCTGCACAATCTTGCTATGACATCATCAATTTCGGCAGCATCTGTTCAGGTATAGTTTACTGATAAGAAACTACAACTACGTGAGACACACGCGCCTATTTCTTGCAGCGTACTGCACCAACAAGCAACTGCATGAAGCGACCAGCACCAGAGGTCAGTGGGAAGCATGGGAAAGGTGCACCTGGCCCCCTTACACACCGTAACAGCGCACAGTAATACAACACTGGCTAATTCATTATATATTCACTAACATAGATGCATAGTCAGGTTTGTGAATATCCATTTCTGCTCCTCCCTTCTGTAATGCCATACCAGTAGAGTAGTTACTGTAGCTACTACTGATAGACACACAGCCCATGTGAGGAGAGCACCCATTAAAAAATTAGAATTCTTACACCTCTGATCAGCATCAATCGAGTACATGAAGAGCATCAATAAGATGCCAACATTTGTCATTCTGCTAACCTGTACTTTCCAGTTAAATGTGGAAGCTGCAATTATTTTTCATCCTGTTCGTTAACTCAAGAATAAAACTGAGATAAGCACAGGAGAAGGCTACCACACAAGGCACAAGCACACGAATGAAATCTTAAGAACACAATTTTGCACAGAGCCAAACAATGTTGCAAGGACTCACTCCTTCTTCCGACCACCTTCGTGGATGACTAGGTAGGACGGCTTCAGATCAACCAGCACTTCGAGAGCCTTCCGCTGCTCGATAGCGTGCTGTAGCCCAGTAGCCGACATGGCCTTGATGTCGTTCAGCTTCGATACTGCCTGTGCCTGCAGCCTGCAAGAACAGCGAAAAGCGCGCTGCAACACTGCACAAACCCTTGAGAGATTGCACCCAGTTTGGTTAATACACTCAGAGTCAATTTAACAATGAATAGTGAGGCTATTAAGGGTTCATTACATGCTAACAAGAACAAGTGGGCCAGTTGATGTGTTGTCTCAGAATGCCTAGCGGATACAGCGCTAAGGCACAAAATGCAATAACAGCAGACACAACAAACGCTCAACATCCACTGAAAGTTGACTGCACGGCCCAATATGAAGTTTTACACACTGTAGGTAAACATAGCAGATCAATGGCTAGTCACATCACCCAGTGCTGTGGAAAAGCATATTCTTTATTATACTCCATTTCAAACATAGTAGGTAACACTGCAGAAACTATGCAAGTAGTGTGGTCATAGAATTCTCACTCCACACATTTTGCAGCATACAGTTAAACCTGCTTATAACGAACCTCCATATAACGAATTCCTGGATATAACGAAGTTTTTCCATTCCCCGTCGTTACTCCATAGAAGCACATGTATTTGAGACCTCTACGTAACGAAGTGGCAGCGGGAGACCCCCTCGATATAACGAATTTTACCCTCCGACCACCTAGAGATTTCGCCCCAAATTTTGTCATTTTTGCGCGAGCAGCAACCGGAAGCACCTTCTCCGCCGCGATGGAATGCGAAGCGAGCGCACGTGTGCGTGCGTGCGTGTGCGAGCCGGCCCTGCATCCCTCGACCCGGCAATCTTGCCGCCACGGCATGACCTTTCCCCCTCCCTTCATTCAAATATGATCTTGCCGCTTGCTGCAGCTGGCCTAGCCCGCCAAGCCGGCACTCTCCCCCTTTCCAGCTGATGTTGCCGACGCGCTGGTACACGCTGTGGCACATCAGACTCGATGAGCGCGGACACGCGCTGTCAAACGCTGGCGGCGTGTGGAAGCGCCGCTGGAGAAGCGAGGCGAGCGAAGTGACCTTCGTGCTGTTGTCTATCGCTTCAACGCAAACTGAGCGCCGAGAACACACAGCACCCAGAAAGCTACGAGCCGCCGACGCACCTACACTGCTAGACTCTGCCCCAACGCAGATCGCTTTCAAGATACGGCCTGCGCGACCGCGCGCCGCCCTGCTATCCCTCCCCCCTCACTTCCTCGCCGGTGCCTCGAGCGCAACGGAAGAAGGCGCGCTTCCTCCCTGCTTTTCTTGCGCGCGCTAGATTTAGACGCGGTCGTCGGCTCCCCTCGCACGTTTTCACTCGCACATACAGCATACGGCGCGCGGCGACTGCGTTATCGCACTTGGACTTTAGGGTGCGGCCACACTAGCGGCAAAAACACACGGCAAAAACGCGCGCGGCAACGCGTCATGCTGTGCACGGCAAAAGCGGCAATCGGGGGTCTTGCGGCGTGCCGCGCGAAATGGGTTCTGTGGCAAATGCCGCGTGCCGCGAGATGAAGAACCAATCAAGAGCGACGAGGGGGACGTCACGGAGCCATCACAACCGGAACGCCGCCGGTCCGCGCCGAGTTTTCAATCGACGATCGTCGTCTCTCACATGAAACAGCGAGCGCTCGCGGTGTTGCTTGCCCGTTAGGAGAGCGCGGGAGATCGCGGCAAGGCACTGACGCGTGGCAACTTGCCACTCACTGCATGACGCACGCATTTTTTGCCGCTAGCGTGGCCGTACCCTTATATACGGAATATCTATGAGCCAAAACCAATTTTAAGGCCACAATGCATCATGGACACCATCTTATATAGCAAATACGGATCTCAAGGGCCATACTTTTGCTGGCAGAAACCGAAAATACGTCATAGTTGTCGCCCCCGACACTTCGGGCGGCCAATGCCATCGTCAAGCCACCAAGCCAAGCGACATGAAAAGTCAAAATGGCCGCTCGGGCCAGCGCGGGGTGGCAGTTCGTAACGTATGATGCGGGAACGGTCCCACAGTTGCGAAGCAACAGCGGGGTTACCAATGCATTGAGTTGTATGGGAGCTGTGCCGGGACCGGTCGAAAACGACGTAACAGCCGGGAAAACGCAGCCCCCGGGAACGTAACAGCGAGGTTCTACTGTAACACTATACGACACTACGACGCCATCGTGACGCTCGCTCTTCGTTTCCGATGCCTCGCGCTTGTGCGAAACGACACGCGTCCACGCATCCGGTACCTGGTGTGACATTCCGAGGATGAGTGCTTCGACGAAAACGGAAAACGGGTGCGCGTTACAATCGGGTAAATACGGTAAACGTTTATTTTTCGAATTTTCGTGCCGAACCTGCATATAACTAAATCCTCTTTATAACGAAGTTTTTCGGGAATTTGTCAATTTCGTTATATCCAGGTTTAACTGTAGTTGTTATTGATTTGAGATGCTTCCTACAGAATAACTACAGTAAAATTTCATTATTTCAACCCTCACTAATTTCGAAAATCAGATAACTTGGACTCATCCTCTGCTCCTGGCAAGTGGATGCATTATTCTGGACATATTTGGTTAAGCACGAATTAACTAAGAAGACCCTTGGAGCACAGCAAGCACGGTGCACCACAAATACGTGATGCAAAAGTGGCGCTAGCATGCAACCTAAATGAAGTGGCAGAGTCCGCACCACCCCAGTCATCAGCAAGAATCGTAGGGAACATGGGAACAACAGAAACACTTCACAATTTTATATTCCGGTGTTTACCAACTCGTATGACACGACGTTGGCCACGTGTCTTTATAACTGCATGTTCACCACTCATGAGTGCATCAGTAGCGACCATGGATTTTTCTTAATTTTGATTCAGTGCAAGGAACGTGCAATGTCAAAAATATAGTGAAAGCCATCGAGGATAAGAAGTAATTCTACAGCGGCCCACGTGCCGTCATCAAATCTACCACCTCGCAATGGATGATCTTTTTCAGACCGGGCGATTGCAAAAAAATTATTGGGATGTGTGTGCGGTTGTGCACGCGTACTCGGACGACGCACACCTTGTGCCGCGGCTGCACTGCAAAGGAAGTTGTGAGACCTTCGCCATTGCGAGTGCTTAACAGTCAAGCAATGATGCAATCGGTTTCCGCATTGATTTTATTAGAAATAGACATAACTTCGTCGATTTTTTCAGTAAATAAAGGCACGCTGATGTAAGTTGTACAGTGTTCTTTTGGTACATTTGATAATTCAACATTGGGATAATTCTGACATTTTTTTCCACATCTGTGATACCCGAATTAACCAAGTTTAACAGCAACTTGTGAACTAAACATTACGTCAAATCACAAAGTATTTGTGCACCTTTGTGCTTGCAGTATGCAATGTACAGTATAGACCACTTATAACGTAACTGTTTATAGTGCAGAACTGGCTACAACGCGGTCTTTTCAGACTTCCATTTTTTCCCATAGCACTCCATGTATACGCATACCGCTTACAGTGCAGCCGCGTGAGACGAAATACCGGTTATAATGCGGCTTCCGCGGGAAAATCTCCCGGACAAGGGCGGTAGCGAGCAACAAATGCGTTCTTGTACTTTGCGCCTGTGCCGGCTGTCGGTGTTGTCGCGCGCACCGTAACTTGAAAGCGATCTCCACACGGCTCTGACCTTTGTATGTGCTGTGCTTACGCCGCTCAGTTTCCGTTGAAGCGATAGACCGCACGAACCTTTGCTCGCTGCGGCGGCCGCACTTCCCCATGCCCGCGTTCTGACAGTGGTTGTCTGCCTTCATGTTTGTTTGTGCGTGTTGACACCACGCTTTTTAATTCAGTTAGTAAGCGAATGTGTCAAGTTTATGCAGCCGATAAAACTACTATGCCTACTCCTTATAGCTCTCTACTAATTTGCTATCACAATTGATGCTTTGCCTTTGGAGCGAAACTGCGACATTTAAAAAAAATTATTACTTTGTCTGCTTCATGCGAAGATCGTGGGTACTTGGACATTAACTTTTCAACGTTCGTAAATTTACACGGATGCAAAACTCCCAGTCGCGCGCTTCGTTTCTTGGATACGCACGGCTACTTGGTCTACACGTTTTGCATACGTGCAGGGCTTGAAAATCGTTGTTTTCGTTATAGTGCGGTACCGCTTATAGTGCAGATATTCACGACTCCGGCGAATTACGTTATAAGCGGTCTACACTGTACTATGTTTTAGTTGTGAGTGCAAACTGTGCACTGTGGACAGTGGTCTTAGAAACATGCCACTCCGCTTGTTTGGTAAGCTAAAAAATTAAATTCTGGGGTTTTAGGTAACAGAACCATATGATTATGAGGCAGGCCGTAGTGGGGGACTCCGAATTAATTTTAACCACCTGGGGTTCTTTAACGTGCACCCAATACACGGAACAGATGCATTCTTGCATTTAATCCCCTTCGCAATGCAGCCGCTGTGGCCAGAATTTGATCTCACGCCTTCGGGCTTAGCACCGCAATGCCATGGCCACTATGCATTTGGTAAGTGAACAGGATCATATTTATGATGCTGTCAATGTATAATTATGTAATATTTCGCAACATAAATGTATGATACTTAATGTTACATTAAATTACATGATGCATACCTACATCTTTCTTTCATAGTGATGCCCTATTTTATGGTCACAAGTACGAGCAGGGAGAAAAATCTCGCAAGCATTCGTGGCATTGCTTGCGATGCATGAAACAGGCTATAGATATTGCCACATATTAGGTGTTAAAAGTAGATGGAAGGAAGATGTGAAGTAGGTGAAAGAATGTGGAGTGTGAAAGCATCCCATCAGTGGCAATATCCAACAAGTAAAAAGTATGCTTTTTTCTTCTCTCTTCGCCAAGTCTCTTCGCCAAGTGCACTTGTAAGAGTGAGGTGATGTGACCTGCCATTGATACACTGTGTCAAGGTATTATGCACTGCAACTTGTGAGAGAAAATACTGAACCTTCTCACACAGCGACAATCACACACTGGAAGGCAAGGAACCATGTTAGTTCATTATTTTCATGTCTTTATGCCAAGCAAAATAATCTAGAAAGACTTCTCACTTGTCAAGGGTGGCCTGCTGCTCTGGGGGGCTGAAAACATCCGCCAGGGCAGCGATGACAGTCTATGGAAATACAAATGAATAATATATAAGTAAAAGTCAGATGCATTGGTGGCTCAAACCAGACGTGAAAGGTTTCAACTAGCTACAACAACTACACTACACAAAAATCTTGCACCAGTTGAGCTTATTTTTGTGCCCAGCCATCTCATCCTGAGTTTACATACTAGCAGAAAACAAACACAGCGAACGAACAGAAGATGAAAGAATCAGACAGTGCGAGTGCTGTTTGATTCTTTCGCCCTCTTTCCTTTCACACCATTTATTTCCTACAATGTTAACCTACCCACACGCCCAGCTTGCAGTTTTCCTTCTAAGTATTTAAAAAGTGACCACAGGCTTTTTTTTCAGACTTTTTATTACATGTACTATAAAAAATTTATTCACCATTCAACTGTATAATATACATGCTGAGCCTCCATGTTGTTTTCTTGCAATAATGCAAAATAAATGCTAAATCCCCTGCAAACCCCTCCCAATGCTTCCAATGAGGCACCCTGCATTCCAGTAGCACACCAATTTATCTAAAAATTGTTTTTCTTCGGGCAATCATTGCACAACTGCTTTTCATACAAAGAATGAACAGCCTATGGTTTTCACCATAGTTTTCGTGTTATTAACTCTGACTCATTTTATATCTTAAATGTTTAGTACAATTGTGAGCCAAGTGCATTCAAGCATTTAGAAAAACTTAAAAACATTCTCCCCCCCCCCCTTAAAAAAAGAAAGGCTCCTCTTAAATGTTTTATATTAGTGCAGCATATTTGCACAGAAAACTGCCATTTGCTTTTTGAGCATATAATTCGGCAGTGTGAATTAAGTGGTTGATAACACGAATGATTCTTGTACATTTGATCCACTAAAAGCTCAGCATTCCGAAATAGTCTTGACAAACAAGGAGAGTAAGGAACCCAGCATTTATTTATATTCAATCCGAAATAAATTAAACTATAGACCGTTGACAGAAATGTTGACATCACGAAACGCTTGACAACCACCATATATTTAGTTAAATAATTAAAGGGACAGTAAAGCGAGAATGTGAAGACTGATTTGCAGTACTCTTTCAAAACGCGCTTTGCACACAAGGTTAGTTACTAGCAAAGAAAAGAAAAGCCAAACGCTTCTTTCTCTGAATTTTAACTCATCATGCTACAGCAATATTTTTTATGTACTCGTCTTACTTATAAAGGAAAAGCCTGTAAAACCTGCCCTAAGCAATCTCTTGTAACTTTTTTTTTGCAGATTTATTTTTGTTCCTTGCTCTAAATTGTAAAGCATAGCAAAGACTGTGCACAGTAATGCACATGTACAGTGCTCACGGAATGGAATGCGAGATTACTCGAGTACCTCATTATGATGCTACGAATCTGTTAACTACAGGCATAACTGCCAACTCTCCCGAATTTTTCGTAATGTTTACGAACTTGCGCTCGTTCTACGATTTTAGGAATGTTGTGTCAAGTTTTACGAATAATAAATTCTGTTCGCGAAAAAGTTGTAAAGGTGGTCAAAAATGGAAGACGCAATGTTCCAAAAAAAGTGCATGGAATAAAGAAGTTGTGAAGGCTGGTGATGATGATTTATTGGCATCCCTTTTGAAACGAAGTGGTCACAAATGGACACCTAGCCTGCTTGATTTCATCAGGCACACTATACATGCCCTTCATTCTAGCATCTTTGTACAGTAAAGCCTCGTTAATTCGACAGTCGTCGTTTCGGAAAATCGGATAATTCGGACTCGTGCTCCAGTCCCGGCCGGCATATGCATTATTCAATGCAATCAAACTCTCGTTAATTCGGACGTATTTGGCCGCATATCGGTTTATTCGGACAACTTTCAGAGCTCGGCGAGCGAGGGGCGCTGCAAATGTGCGACAAGCAAGAACGGCAATAGTGTTCAACCGAATCGAAGCGGCGGAGTCCGCATCGCCGTAGTCATCAGCGGAAATCGTATGTGAATGACAGCAACTGCCGGAACGCTTCGTGCTTATTTGTGTATTTAAAGGCTTTATTCTTGCGTTTGCCGCCGTGCATAACACCGTGTTGCCGCGGGCTTTCATAATTGCATAGTCGTCATCTACGATCACGTCGATAGCGGCCACAGTTTTCTCCGCCACGATTGCAGGCAAACAGTAGTTTCGTTTTTACTCAGTATGCGTATCGGCCGCGTGCCTAAAAACTGCGTAGTCGCCATCGATGATCGCATAGATAGCGACCGCGGTTTCGTCTAGAGTGATCTCATCAGTTGTTGCAGCATACGGTAGTTTCGTTCTAACTCGGTGCGTGCGTCGGCAGCGTGCCTTCAGGACCGCAAAGTCGCCGTTCATAATCGCGTCGATAGCAGCCTCGGTTTTCTTCGCAGCAGTTGCGACAAACACTTCTTTTGTTTTGACCCAGTGCAAAGCTGTCGAGGATGAAGAGCACCGGCTAAATCGCAATTATGATCAGCAGGATGTGCGCGCGATAGTGCAAAGCGTGTCGCAAATGAAGGCGTGCACCGCCGCCGTGCTGCGAAGGGAGTCGTGAGGCCTCGATCGCCACTGCAACTCATAGAGATGTCGAGAACTTCGGCTTCCGCTCTGCTTTTGTGCAAAATAGCAACAGGGGTCGTTGATTCATTCACTAAATAAAAGCGCGATGACGTAGTAAGCATCTGCTTATTGTTTTCTGGATACCCTCGATAATTCGACATTCGGTTAATTCGGGCATTTTTTTCGGTCCCGTGAAATCCGAATTAACGAGGTTTTATTGTATATCTCCTTAATTTTTTTATTGCGATAGCAATTATATGGACACTTGAACCGGATTTCTGCCGTCGGCGTCGTCGGCGTCGCCGTCGCCGTGAGGTTCCCTATAGATAACATCTTCGCCGCGCGCCGTATGCCCGAGAGGAAGCGTGCGGAGACGCGCGCTATCACGGAGAGCGAACGCACTCAATCTCACACGCGCAAGCAAGGAAGCGGGAAGCCAACGCCGGAGGGAGCGGGGGGGGGGGGGGGGGGGGGGGGGGCGTACTTCTACTCTGCCAACAACAGCGCTCGTCGCTCGCCCGCACCGTCTCTTATCTCCACATGGCTCTGACCTTTCTATGCGCTGTGCATTCGCCGCTCAGTTTCCGTTGGAGCGATAGACCGCACGTACTTTCGCCCGCTGCAGCGTATGCGCTCGCTGCCAGCGTTTTGACAGTCGTTGTCTGCAGTCATTCAGTGTGATCTATTCATGTTTGTTTGTGCACGCTCACACCACGCTTGTTCATTCAGTTAGTAATAGTCGGGCCAAATTTTCCAACGCACGCTACACATGCAATGCTGCCCGGATCGGCAGTGCAGCGCTACAGGTGTGTCCCTTCGCACGCGCTGCCCACGGGAAGCGCTTCTCATCAACACCACCGTTTCACACGCGCCTTCTCGTGGTCATCGAGTCTCTCTTCATGTCGGTCTACTTACGCCGCAGCACACCTGCTTACTTAATCAGCTCATGTTTACAATTCATATTGCTACCAAAGCCGCTCACCTTACTTCGTATGACATTGCTGTGTTGCTATCGCATTCATTGCTTCGCCCTTAGGGCGAAACTGTGACATTTTTTTTTCCCCATCAAAACACCCCTGCGATGCCGCACACTACAGTTGAAGGTGCCTATACAGTGTCTTCTTGTGGCAGCGCAAGATCGCAAGCTACCATTAACTTTTCAATGTCTGCTAAAATGCAAACAGTTATTTAGTATTACAAACAAGGCCCAAACATAGTTTCACCCATCTGTATCCGACCATACCCTTGAAAGTTTGCCGATGGTGAAAGGACACCAGAGGGCTGCCTGCTTCAAGCAGCTCCTGAGTCGGGCAAAATCGGTAACAGAAAAATTGCCGGAAAAGCCAGTGTCACATGCACACAATAAGAACAATTTTTAGCAGCCGCATTACTGTGCTCAATCAGATCAACAATGTGTGCTGTATGCCGCACCAAAAGTTAATAATTGTTGATAAATTTGTATATCCCAAAAAGGATGTGTGTTCAGGGAAAACTTAAAAAGGTAATGCTGGTATGTAGTTAATGACTGGTATGTACAAATCAAAACAGAAATAGTGGCCAGTTGCCTGCTCCGAAGTTCACATACTGTGCGACACCTGTAGTTGAAACAATGTTGCACTTTCACCACCATGGCCATGAGTGGCACTGGTTAATACTCCAATCAATGGGCTAGATCCAGTACACACAAACACATAAGAAAGTGGACGGGGAGACAGCTCCTGAGCATCACACACGTAATGCGCGAGATGTGGGTTCTGCTCCTACCGATGGCAAGTTCTCTTCTTGTGCAATTTCATTTCCCTTTTGCTTATTATTTCCATATAACAATTAAAATCAGAAATAACTACAATTTTTCCTATGCTTTGTAATAAAACTTCTTCTATTTGCAGGCCGCCATAGGATTGCTTCATGCTTTACCCGGCTTAATTGTCTGTTGGCTTCATGTAGTTGTAATTAACAAAAATCTAACCCATCGATCCCCTTTATTCTCCTTAAATCTAGCATAACAGCTTCCACTGATGTCCAGTTTAAAGTTGACATTGTTATGGTCACGGCACTGCAGATTAAAGAAGTGCAGAATTCCTACAGTACCAATAGCAACATAACTTCATGATCAAAAATGCCGACAGAACCTGTCTACAATGATTGTCTAAGTTATCCAAGAGCACTCGCACAGTGCACATACCATATTTATTCGATTATAAGGCAGTCACGATTACAAGGCAAGGTTGCAGTTGGGGGACCCAAGGAAAAAAACGTAATCACTGCCTTGTTTGCACACTAATATAAGGCCATACGAAGTGGCCGACAGATTATTCAGGCTTAGCAGGGACTGCTCGAAATATTGAATTACCAACACAGCTTTTACGCAACATGGTGACCATGAAATGGAGGGGAAAGGAACTTTACCTCTTCCATGAAATAGAGTGAAGGAGGGAGGTTGGAAGAGGATGGGATTCCCAAGGAGATAACGAAACTCGATTGGTGATAACTTTTCCTTAAGGTTTTGCGGCAGTGCTTGCCATGCTGCCGTGAAACTACACTATAAGGCGAAATTTGTACTGCCACGAAGCCACACATCAAGGCAAAATTTACCATATAATCCGCAGGCCATCTTTACTGCTTACTCAGACTTGCATGTAACGAAGGGGGTCACTTCGAGGCCATGTGGATTTTGTGAAAAAGCCTCGCCTTACATATATTCGAATAAATATGGTACTTTATTTAACTTCTATTACAGCCGATGTGGCTGAGTGCCATTTGGCTTCATTGCCTATGCAGCCAAATGCATTGCTTGTCTCTAGAGACCTTCAAACTCTCCACACACAAGCCACATACAGTATAGACCACTTATAACGTAACCACTTATAGTGCAGGACCGGATATAGTACAGTCTTTTCAGACTTCCCTTTTTTCCCATAGCACTCCATGTATACGCATACCGCTTACAGTGCAGCCGCGTGAGACGAAATACCAGTTATAATACGGCTTCCGCGGGCAAATCTCGCCGACAAGGGCGGTAGCGAGCACACTTCTCAACGAGGTGCGCCCACCGATGGGAGAGGAGATCAACGAGGGCGATGCGGAGGATCCTCGGAGCATGAGACGTGGAGCATGAGTCCAAGGGCGATAAAATCGTCGCTGCGCGCCGTATGTCTGAGTGAAAGCGCGCGGGGGACACGCGCCTTCGCGGAGAGCAAACGCACAGCGGAGAGCAAACGCGACTTCCATCGCGCAAAAGGCCGTGGGGGTATGGGAGGGAGGGAAGGGGGACGACGCTGTGCTGTGGCACCAAATGCGTATCTTGCAACCGGGCGCAAGGGAAACTGGCGACGCAATCTCCCACACGAAAGGAGCAAAGCAGGAAGGCAGCGCAGGAGGGACGGGGCGGCTTCTACTCTGCCAACAAATGCGTTCGCGCCTGTGCTGGCTGTCGGTGTTGTCGCGCGCACCGTATCTTGAAAGCGATCTCCACACAGCTCTGACCTTTGTATGCGTTGTGCTTACGTCGCACAGTTTCCACTGAAGCGATAGACAGCACGAACGTTCGCCCACTGCTGGCGGCCGCGTTTCCCCACACCCGCGTTTTGACACTGGTGGTCTGCAGTTATCAAGTCTATTCATGTTTGCTTGTGCACGTAAACACCACGCTTAATAATTCAGTTAGTAAGCGAATGTGTCAAGTTTATGCAGCCGATAAAACTACTATCCCTACTCCTTATACCTCTCTACTAATCTGCTATCGCAATTGATGCTTGGCCTTTCGGGCGAAACTGAGACATTTTTTTTTAATTCTTGCTTTGTCTGCTTCATGCGAAGATCGTGGGTACTTGGACATTAACCTTTCAACGTTCGTAAATTTAAACAGATGCAAAACTCCCAGTCACACACTTCGATTCTCGGATTCGCGCAGCTGCTTGGTCTACATGTTTTGCATACGTGTAGGGCTTGAAAATCGTTGTTTTGGTTATAGTGCGGTACCGCTTATAGTGTATATTCACGACTCCGGCAACTTACATTATAAGCGGTCTACTGTATGTGCATTTATATCGTGACAGCACAACGACAGTAGTGCTTTTTTTGCTCTACTGTCACAAATATTTCGTGCCCCTTCTCAACTGTTGTCGTGGCACCAAAGATAGGCACTCATTTGCCATGCTGCAGACCTGGGGTACATTCCTCATAGGGTAAGATTTTCTCGATTCTTTTTACACGGTCATTTTATCGAGGCCACATAGACAGACCATAATGGGGTAGGGTGGCAAAGGAAATGCTCTCGCACTTAACAATACATGGCTGTTTCCCTATCTTCCTGCTTAAAAAACATGCTCACATACCGCGTCGTAGATCATTTCCACGGGTTCTGCCAAAAGGTGAACTCTCTGGTCACACTTGTCATCAATGGGATTTGTTTCGAACAAAAAGGACAGAAGAGTCTTCTTTTCATTGCCTTGAACAATCTCCGATGATATCAGAGTGCAGAATTCTGATGGCTCTTCAGGAAAGCCAAGAACCTTGAATTTCTCTATTTTTGACTCCAACCTGGAAAAAAAAATGCACGACACACATTGAAAATGCTCCCCTCCAAATGTAGGTGCAAATGCAGGCCATCAACTGTGCCACCTGATTTCTAGAGGTGCCACATGCATTTTTTTTTTTTTCACTTTTTTCACTTTGAGTGCACAATGTTTGGTGATGTGGGTGCGGCATACCTAATAGAGCGTTTTCAGTACAATTTCCAAAGAGCAAAGAAACAGTATGCAACAACTGATGACCCAACACTAGCATTTATGAATATGCAGACACTGATAACAAATTAACACGCAAAACCTACCTCAATGCAGTGACTAATCCAATAGCAAGACATTCTTACAATGTTCTGATTTGTTGAGTGTTCAGACAAGTGTAAATAAATATGTGAAGCGTACCTGTGGTGGCAACATGAATGCTATGAAGAGTGTTTTTGTTTGTACGTGCGAGTATTTAGAGTAGAACCTCGTCGATACTTTTTGAAAAAAGACATACTAACCAGGAAAACCTACGATCCAAAGTCACCCAAAAATTTAGCAGATTTGACTGTAGTTGACATCGACGAAATGCACAATGCGTTGCGAGAATCTTTGGAGCACAGGCGCCAATGCGCGTCTAGTTGGTGGGGCCCAAGCACCCAAGACGGGCATTATTTTCACAGCTCCGGCAAGCTTATGTTTCCACTCCTCGAATTCAGTCCGTGCCAGCAGCTTGTTCGAGCGGGGAATTTCTGCCGGAAGCTTTAATGAGTCCACTTGGCGCGTGACGCCCGTGCACGCCGAACAGGTGGGGCTTGAGCAGCTCGAGACGCGTGTTGTCGCTATTGCAGCTTCGGCAAGCTTACGTCTGCACTCCTCGAATTTAGTCTGGGTGAGCAGCTTCTTGTAGCGAGGCATTTTGGCAGGAAGCTTTGACGTGCCCACTCGGCAAAAGTCGTTGAGACACAAGACACCGACACGTTTCAATCTGGTGAGGACCGAGCAGCCCCAAGACGCGCCTTCTCGTTTTTCTTTTGTGTAGTGTGTTAAGACGGCGATGAGAAAGCGAAACGAAATTGAGTTGGTAGGCGACGCCGTAATACGATGCTGCCAGAACAAAACATGACACTCACTTCGCGCCACCTACAGCAGAGAACGGCGGACGCATTTGGGCTATTGACTATTAAAAGCATGCAGTACGCTGCGAATGGCACTACACCACGCATTCTGTGACAAAGATACGTGAAGATGCTTATTACGATCGGCTTGGCGGCAATAACTGTGAATGCAGTGTATGACGACCCGCGATTAGATTTGCTCGTACCAGAATGGGAAACTGAGTGTGCACTGGCGCATTTACGTGACACGGGGCAGGTAAATATTGTGGGGAAGTTGCTGTGGCAAGAGACATCCTCGCGATCACGTGCGCCTCGTGCCATTACTTGCTTACATGGAACCTAGCAGCCGAAAAACTTATCATACAATCACAGTTGGCCAAGGTACTGAACGTTGGCACCGAAATATTATGCTCTCTGGGAATGCATCAACCAGTAAAAAAAAGCATAACTGTATTGGGTCATTCTTTGCGTTATTGATCACAAATGTTGGTGCCAGGAAATCAAACGATACGGGATCGTATCAGCAAGGTTTTACTGTGCATGCATACGTGCTGTATGAAATGGCATTGAGTGAAGAGTGGGCAGGCAAGGTGGGTGTGCACCAATTTCCACATCCGATCGCATGAACATGACATGAAAATGTGTGCCTCTGGTCTAAGAGAAGAGCAACACATGATGGAAGATGTAGAATAAACACTGCACCATGCACCAGTTTTGCGTGCATTCAGTTCAAATTTTTCAGCAAAGCATCAAAGGTATGCCTCTCATAAAGCGGGACTGACGCCCCTAGGCAGAATAAATCTTTTCAGTCAAGATATTTAGTGCAAGGCATTGAATTCCACATAGCTCTCCATAAACACCAATGAAATTTATAACATTCAAGGCAGAGAAAGCGGAAGCAGAAGTTGAAATTTGTACACATCCATCCATTTTACAATGTCATAAACAGATTTACATTAATTTGTCTCTAACATTTACAAACATCAAGTTTCTTCCAAGTAATCTCATGAGGTCTGCCAATAAGTAATGCATGCTTTCAAGCAGTGCTTGGTTTTTATGAACGCCATGATTTCACCGTCACACATCATTAGACGTTTGGCTGCCAGTGAGGTGAGCCTGTCATAAAATATACTTACTTCATGGCTTCCGTTCTGGGTCTCTCTTCGAAACTTGCAGACATATCATTCAATATTACCTGCACAATGATGGTCTTCCTGTAAATGGAACGAAAAGAAACCCTGTACAGTTAGATCTCACCAAAGTGAGCATGGGTACAGCAAACTAAAGAATACAATATATTACAGCACATCTTATTCTAACATAACCGACACGTACATCTACAGCACACAGCAGCTGCCTCGTGTAAGGTGTTCACACATTACCAATCCCCCAATGCAATTCTCCTGTCCACAGGAGAAAACTCCGGAAAATAGAGTGCCAGCTGATTTCTACCCTGGCTCCAGTTCTGTGTAGCGTATATCTGTAGTATTATGTACCACCACCACATTGCAGTTTATGTGCTGCTTGTTTGAAGAAATTAATTCAGGTGTAGCAAGTTAAGGCATGACAAACGTAAACTATGCATCTTGGTAGCTTGAGATACAAGGCAACGTATATAACATGGACAGCTAATAAAGCCTTAATAAACAGGCTTTGCCAAAATAGATGCCAACACAGACTCACACTCTTGCTTCATCATGTATAGCCAATGAAAAGTTCTTGAGCAGAAAATTCAGCTTCTTGGCAACGTACTGAAAAAACGAAGAACATGTTCATAAGCAAATATACAAGTGGCAAGGCAGAAGAGTGCTAAAGATTAGCTAAATGAAGATGCACTTACATTGACTGGGTAGATTGGTGCTGAAGAGTTCTCTTGATAGCCAATAGCAGCATACAGCTTCTCCTTCTCAGCGGGCGTCATGGCTTTCTCAAACTGCTTGGCTGCAAAGGAAGAAAATGTGTGCATTGACAGAGGTGAATACGGCTATACAATTCAGTTTTTCCACTTCACAACTATAAGGAGAGAGGCCAGGTAGCAGTGTTCGTCAATTTTCAGCACAAACAATGTGCAGTATCATTGGTAATGCAAACTTAGAGCTGACTAACCATTGCAAGAAGTCTTGCAAGGTAAAGCTCTTCAAGTCGTGGATTCCAGTACAAAGGCCACACTTTCAGAAATATGAGATTCCAGATCGTAGAATAGATGGCTTGCAAAGATTATGCTAACAACAAACTGCATGTGCATGCATAAATTGAAACCTTTAAAATGACCATACGCACCAATGTCCTGGGTCTGAGATGCTGTGCCACTTTGGTCGCCACCGAACCACCAGGATGACAACCAGCTTTGTTTCGGGGCGTTCAGCTGCTGTTCTTCAACCTGATGTAAAACAAATCAGTAGGCACTTAGGGATTTATTACCACAACGAAAGCGCATTGCTTTAGCATAAATACTTGTTCAACAATGGTTACTGAAACATATACAATAGCAAGATAATTTTTTTTTTCAATTCGAAGTACAGGTATAAATACAGTGAAACCTCGTTGATAGGATTCTGCGTAATACGTTTTTCGGGATGATGCGTTTTTCTTTTTTTTTCATTTCTCGGCCAACGCCCCCCCATTGGAGCAATGTATTTTCATGCGGATGATGCGATCGCGCTCTCACCTGAAATTGGATGATACGACTGCAAACTGGTATTTCTGAAACTCGTAGCTTTATATTCAAGTGTACTAGATAAAATTATATTTCAACGACCCAAGAACAACGTGTTAATGGCCGACGACACTAGCGGAAGAACGCGCACCACAAAAGCTACCGTGAAGTAGATTTTTCGTGCAGTGGGAGGGAGTGGTCCCGGACCGATTTAAATTGCTGTGCGCCCCGGCGGCAAACGAGCCGCGAGCGAAGCAGACCAATGAGAGCCGCCGCCCCCTTCGCTGATCACGCACGGGCACGGCCGGTCTGGAGGCGCGCGCTTCGCTCTTTAAAGAATGGTCCCCTAGCGCGTGCCGCGTGCTCGCTCTTTAAAGGAAGGGAGTGCGCGTCTGGTAGAGCACTGCACGGGCTCGGGCTTACCCGAAAGCCCGGGCCCGGCCCGGCCCACGCCGGGTAGGGCAGTTTTTTCACGGGCTCAGGCCGGGCTCGGGCACGGCATGTGCTTTTTGACCCGGGACCGGGCCGGGCTTGGGTATTTTGACGCGGGCCCGGGCCGGGCTCGGACTTTCTGGTGGTCTGCATGTAACGTGCAGCGAGTTACCCTCGCGCACCTCGACTCTGAAAAACCTGTTGCCCCGGCGCAGCTGGAAGCTAGCAGTGCTACGCCTGTGTACTTCCCTTTTCTTCTTCCGTCGTATACTGCGCTGTTTGAAGAGAATGTAAAAGTACAGAAAGACCGAAGTCGCCTCAAACCAAAGGATGCCATTGTATTCCTTACCTAAATCAATGTGATTAATGCTTTTGGCGCGGTGCAAGCGCGTTTGCGACTTGCTGATTCTTCAAAGGCGATTTGGTAAACGACGTACTGGTAAGATGAGATAATTCGTCACACGGCTGAAATATGGCACTGCGTCTATCCATGATCGCACGCATGTTCTCAACCGGCCGCCTAGCAGCAGCGCATTACGCTGCACCATGGAGGAACCAGAAGCTTTCTTTCTCCATCCATGCGCTGCGCACACGACCGGTCGTGGCTGCGCTTCGGCTATAGTGTACTAGAATATGGTTGAGTGGGACGAGCGGCTGGGGCGGCGCATGCTTCGCAGTGAGGCGCCCGACGTGGAAAAATAATGTGGCGGCGCTGCGATAGAAGTGGATTGGGCAGCATCAAGGTCGCGCTGTTGGAAACTGCTGGTGATACTGCTCGGCAGGGTCATTCGTACTACTTCGTGCGCTGGTATTTGCGTTCAGATCGCTCAAATGGTGTTCATAATTGCATATGACATGTATTTATGCCTTAAGAATAAATTCATTTCATTCTCTTATTTAATCAATTTTTAATGCCGCTCGGTGATCTTTTTCGGTCTCGGGCCAAGTTCAGGGCCGGTTTCGGGCCTAAGGTAAAGGAATGGCGGGCCGGCCGGGCGGGTAACGTAGATTATTTTCAGGCCCGGGCCGGGCCCGGGTATTGCCATAAAAAGTTTGGTCGGGCTTGGGCGGGCAGCCCAAGGTAAAAACGGGCCTGCGCCGGGCCCGGGCTGAAAAAAATCGGCCCGTGCAGTGCTCTAGCGTATGGTCCCCTAGTGCGCGCCTCCAGACCAGCCGTGGCGCGGGGAACTGGTGTTATGCAAACCCGCCCAACCTCTATTTTTGCACTCGCAGTATCGTCTGCTCATGTCAGCTTTCGCTCGCGTTTGTTGTGGTTGGCTTTTCAGGCGAGATCTTCATGCAGTCACATGGCTGAATGAAGCGCCTGCCCTCATCTGCCAGTCATATCGCTCGTTGTGTCAAGGTCTCTTGGTGTTCCTTTGTTTCGTAATTCGTAGCCTCGTGGTGCCGTGACCTTCAAAGCTATGTCAAAGAACTTATCTTTCAAAATAACTTGTTTACAGACTTTGAAAAAAAGAAAGTTCAGCGAAAACTGACGAGCTGTTTTAAAGCTGCTCAATAAAAGTGTGTTGGCTGCGGTTCGTATGGTGTCGTGATGCTGCTCCACATAACAGGTGTGTTATGCGGAATAGTATTACTTGACGCCACAGGAAGCTTTGCTAGCGAGTTTGTCACCAAGTAAGCCTGTTTTCTTACGTTTTGGGGCTTGATTTGGATGATACGATTTTTGGATGATACGTTTTATTTTCTGGTTCCCGCGAAGATCGCATCAACGAGGTTCCACTTTACATCGTAATCCCTCTGTCAGCCTCACAAATTAGAGCCATTGTTAACATTTCAGAATGGGAGAGGCTTACTCAAGGGCACATCCCTTTAGCCTTTTACTTGGTATGCTGCTTGATATGTGTGCTGTCTTCACAATAGCTGGGTAGTTTTTGTAACAGCTGAGCTGTTTAAGGTTCTGGTTTGGCTGTGGAGCGTTAGCACAAAGCTGCGCCTGGCAATGACGTCACCGAGCGTTGCCTAGCAACGCCTCGCACAGCTGGTGCAAAGCGTGGCTAGGCGAAGCACGTGACGCCATCGCTCGGCAAGGTTACCACCCTCTCCGAAGTTACCCTCACCACAGCACGAGGCGCAGCCGACGTATCCGGCGTTCATCAGCCACGCTTCGCTCCAGACCATTGAGTGCTGCGCTTTCACTGGCGTGGCATCCCCGTGCCAAGCACGCTCGCGCGTCAACGCTACGTTGGACTATAAAGTGGCCTTTAGAAGACTGGGCGCCAACCCAGAGTATCGTCCTGATACTGGGGGTCGGCTAAGTTTGGATAAGAACCAGCCAAACCAAGTTAAGCAAAGGAAAGCAAAGTTAAAGCTAAGGAAGGGCCACCAGCTTCGCTGTTTGCCCAGTCTACGCATCACTTAGTGTGAAGCTGCCCCTAATTTTTTTTGCGCTATTACGCACAATAAAAAAGTTCGCAGAACGTTTATTAATCCCATCATTTGCTATTCTTAACTGCTTCAATTTGGGTTTGCAATTCACAGCACTAAAGAAATGGGGGAGACATAATCAGCAATAATGCATCTTTTCCAACTGCCCAAACTGACAATTGCATGCGCGGTTAAATAAAAACATTTGCTTAAAGCTTCAGAATAATGTCCACCCAGCCCTTGGAAAACAAGAAATTAAGCAGGAAAAATCGGCTAACTGTTACAAAGAAAAGGCCACACAATGATATGCAATGCTCACCTCAAGCTCTGCCTGACGTCTTGCAAGTGTGATGTTGAACACATCCAACTCATCTTCAAGTGCCTGCATTATGGCAAAAGTGAAATTGCAACTCAACTTGAAAACACTATGCTCTGGAAAACGTATACTAGCACAAACACAGTATTGACCTAACCTTGAGGTTTTCAGAAGACTGCTTGGTTTGCAACTTGACTTTGTACTGAGTCTTGTAAGCTTTAACTTTGAGGACATGCTCATGCATGTGCTTCAGTGACCAGTTACGCCTGCATCGTCGCACGTGCTCCTCCAGGATCGCTTCGTAAGCAAAGTGCCACCTGAAACAGTAAAAAAAACGGCAGTGTAATGTGCTAAGTGTGAGTTATTTCAAAAACATCCTTCCTCTGCAAAGTTTTTTATTATGAAGTACATAGGACCAGAAAATTATTTTGTTAAATCAAGAACATTATTAAAAAGAAAACACTTAAAACACTCATGCAAATAACAAAATATTTATATTGAGAGTGAAAAAAAAATGTAGGTTTTGAAAGCATGGACTCCACAGGATTAAGGAATTGCAGACTAAGGCCGCTCTAAGACAGCACACGTCTCGACTTAGCCCTGACCGAGCAGCTAGCTCCATTTGGAATGGAATGCAATGATGAGACACTGCAATGAGCAGTTTCATAAAAAGAAATCAGCCCGCCTTGAACCATCATCGTAATGCGTTGATTGCAGTGACATATTCACACATGTCAAGGCATTTTGAACACAACAGGTTTCTTGTGGTGAGCTTTTAGAGTGCAGCTCTTGGGCCGTTCCTGTGGCGAGCGTCGGCGGCATAACCGAGAGAACAAGCACAAAAGCGAAGGATGAAAAAGAAAAGCGTAGTGCCGATGATCACTATAAGATGGCGCCAGAGTACGGCACGTCTGTTCACTTTATCTTTCTTCGGTCACTGTGTTTCATCGACTAACAAATGCTAAACGTTGTCCCTCGACACACGACGCGCCTGCATGTATCATAAGTTTCTCAAATGTTATCGATAGTTCGATCCATTGGCTGTTGTCACGAAAGCTTTTTGTAATCTGATTGTATGCGTGACGTGAATTATGTAGTGCTTTCTGGAACCCACGCGGGCACCAGCGATTACTCTGGAACCTTCGACGAGTCATGCATAAAAGCCGAGCACTTGACCCGCAGATCAAATTTTCAACGATCGCCGACTCTACTCACCGCTATCATTGTGCTTGAGTGCTAGTATTAGTTTTGCAGCGCTTCATTCCGTCTGCAACGTGCCGCACGAGACAGATTGTCCGTGCCAGCCAATAAATTGTGAAATGAAAACACGTATAGAGCTGTGCTCAAATTTCGCATTAGGGAGTATTGTAATCACCGGTTAATTTTTTACCCATAATTTTCCCCCACAGAACTTTGTTAAATCGATCGTATTGTTAAATCAACTTCATTGGTTTGAGCTTTGCAACGCATGGCGCTCTATAGTATGTCTAAGGGAATCATAGGCACTTTGTTAAATAAAAAATTTAGTAACATCAAGCTTTTTTAAATCAAGGTTTCACTGTTAAAATAAAATTAAATTATGGGATGTTACGTGCCAAAACCCCGATTTGATTATGAGGCATGCCGTAGTGGAGGGCTCCGGAATAATTTGAACCACCTGGTGTTCTTTAACGCGCACGTAAATCTAAGTACACCGGTGGTTTCGCATTTCGCCCTTATCGAAATGAGGCAGCCGTGGCCCGGATCCCAAGGTTTCACTGTGACGTTTTGTGCACCTGATGCTGTTTACTAGGCTGTCTCATGTGGAGCAGATGTGTTTTCTTGAGATTCATACTGAATTATGTCCACCGGGTGCTGTTCTATGTTGCATATTCTTGTTCTTGAAATGTATAGGCTTTTAAATAGGGGTGTGCAAATATTCTAAAAGTTCGAATATTATCAAATATTATATGTTTAATATTTGTATTCAATTCGAAAAACAGATATCCGATAATGTTCGAATATTTGGTCGTATCGTATATTCGAATTAAATGAAATTTACTGCTGGCTGTGCGGGAGCAAACACGGTTCTTAGCATTTGTTTCTATCTATTCAAAGAATACTGGGGCGATCTTGTGGTGAACTTTGCGATGATTTCGTGCTGCTCGCAAAATTTCGCCTGTAAAGAACACTTAGCCACTAAAAGTCTAAAATTTGCGGGAAAGCCAGCCTCTCAGTAGCAAGGGGCACGGGTTTGTGGACAGCGAGGGTGCATCTTTTACATTTATTGCGATAGAAATTATATGGACACTCCAGGCGCATTTCTGCTGTCGTCGTCACTGTAAGGTTCAGTATACAGTCCACGGGCAATAAAATCATCGCCGCGCGCTGTACGCTCTATGTGCGAGTGAAAGCATGCGATGGTGAGTTGTCAATCCCAGCTCACGTACGCAAGGCCGGGATGCGGGAAGGAAGCGCGCAGTCTTCCAGTCGGGCACAACGCTCTGGAGGGAGGGTAGGGAGGTGGAGGGGCCGCGCTTTACTGCAGGCGCGTGCCCCCGCCATGCCGGAAGGCTACGGTGGGAGGGGGGGGGGGGGGGGGCGTTCTGCGCCGCGAGCGCCCACCCGCGCGGCTGTATCTTGAAAGCCTTCTGCTGCGGGAGCAGAGTCCGCCCTCCCTGTGTTTTCGCGGCTAAGATAGCGTTGATGCGAGCGCCGGCACGAAGCTCAATTCGCTCGCTGATGCTGCCACGCTGACTGACTCCACTGTTTTGACAGCGAGTTTCCGCGGTAGTGAGATGCGTTCATGTTTGGTTGTGCACGCGTGACACAGCATGCTTGTTAATTTAGTTGGTGTGCCTATGTTTACAAGTTTACACGGCCAATAAAGCTACTATCTTTACTTTGTAGAGCTGTACACTAATTTGCTACGCAATCGATGCTTCGTCTTTTGGGCGAAGCTGCGACTTTATTTTTTGCAGTGCCAGCGCCACCCTTCATTCTGAGCTTATTGCTTGACAGCAAGTGTGATGACTGACGACTGGCACAGGGTCAAATGCCTCCTAGTGTACAGGCATTTGATGTGGTATAATAAGGCACAGGGTGTCAATTAGAATATCTTCTATCCATGTTTACTCTCTGATCCACATTGCTTTCTTCCTGTCCCTTAATGTTAGGCCTAACATTTTTTGTTCCATCGCTCGTTGTGCGGCCCTTAACTTGTTTTAGTATAACAGCTTACTAGTCTAGTTTTTTTAACCTTCACAATGTAATTTCAATGTTGAAACATGACAAATTAACCGAATTTGCTAATAAATGCATGTGCCTATCATTATTCGATATTTGATTTCATATTCAAAGCTAAGTATTTGTATTTGATTCGTATTCGAAAATTTTGATATTCGCACACCCCTACTTTTAAATTATAACACAATTAAAGGAAATAATTTGTTTTCTGAGCTCAAAGTGTTCAATTTCTTACAAACTGTTTCAACAGTGCACTACAGTAGTGTGCATACAGTCATGAGGCTGACCCATTTCAGAAGGGAACTACTGCTATTATCCTCCCTAGTTGAATACGCATGAAAACCTAAAACACTCTGCTTCACACATTTTTTTTTTTTTTCAGTGGCAACCACCGCATCTATTTGGATGAAATTTTGCTGCAATTAAGATGGTCACCGCAGTGCAGAATCGGTGCAGGAATGAGGAAACATGTGGTAAGTATGGTGCCTACATGCTAGAAAGAGCCGATGAACCCGCACACAATGTAGGTGCCCTGGATTAAGCTTTGATGGCATATATTGGCATAAATTTTTTGCATGGCAGGAATAAATGAGGTGCTTAGAAAATAGTTTACAACAAATTTCCCTTCTCTACACCAAGCTATTTATCTTTCAAAAGTAAGACATATTTGTCCCACTGACACTAAATAGTCGTATATGTCCCATCTCGATCCAAAATTATTTCTGACCACTCCCCTTGTGAACAAAACACTCTAGAGATCTTTAGTGTGGTACAAGTAAATGAGGTGTATAGAAGTAGTTTGCAACTTATTACACTTTTGTACAAGTTTTTAGTTTTAAAAAGTGGGAATTTTTGTACCACTGACAATACATGGCTTTTTCAAGAAGTGGGACTAATACCCCTGTCGCACGGCACATGTAATGTCATTTGCAGTAAATGACATTCATATCGAATGTCGTTGCGGTCTTGCGTTCCCAGTCTACACGGGTAAACAGAATGGCATTCGCAATTGATGGCAATGTTTATCGGCAGGCTGCTATGACAACGAAACCTTACAAATCAGGCTTCTTGTTCACATATTTTCACTATATTGTTAGCAATACAATGGTAAACATTGAAGGATATTTGAAAATATATTACATTTTGTTTTAACTTATCGATTTTGTAATTTTTTGCCAAGCCCCTGTCTCGAGATTACACAAGTAGTGCGTGCATGAGTTCGGGGAAACTAATTCAATGGGTGAATACCATTAGCTCTGAATGTCATTCACTATGCCCGTGTAGAAGCAACAAAAATGGCATTGACACAGTAATCTCATTCACTGCGAATGACATTATATGTGCTGTGTGAAAGGGGTATTACTTGCCCAACTGATCTTCGAGGGTCTCAATGAAAAATTACATGTAACCACTTCCCTAGTAAAACAAACCAAAGCACTGACGGACAAATTGACACAGAGGATGCCATGAACGAACTGTTTGCGCGGAGCTTTCACCAGAGCATCAAACACCAACAGCATCAGTGCCTTTTTGCATGTGCATGGTTTGGCACATGCATTCATTCACAAGTGCAAGTTTTGCAGACTAGCTGTCACCTCACGATACAAAAATGGGTGCTTGCTGTGAGCTAAAGGTGTAAATGCAAATGCAGAAAAGAGGAATAACTTATCAGGCATGTCGAGAAGTTGAGAAGTATCACGTAATTTTTCTCGCAAGAAAATCAGGTCCAAATTCGGGAAGCATTCCAACAATGAACAATTTTTCCAGATTTTGCACGCTTGTTGCCAGTTAGTACCCATTCCCAGAACTATTCTCACATGAAGTGTTGAAACGTTTATATAGAAGGCAGCATCAAACAAATTATATAAATACACCCCTTTGCTGCTGAGAAGCATTTTCACGCACATGTCACATTGTCATACAAAGGGTTAAAGCAAAGAAAGCTGCTGCATGTTGCAGCAAATGTACAGAGAAGTTGCAATGTTGCCAATACAGTAAAGCCTCGTTAATATGTACCCACTAAATAAATCATTCCGGTTTGAATATAGTCGCAATGAATCCCCCGTCCTGTCGCTATTGAATCTAATGTACTGGCTGAGAACTTCAGTCGCAGTCGTTTATATGCACGTAACACGGTTAGTGCCTAGTATTTACTTAACTTCTCACCGCGTACAATCGTGTATGTCGTGCACACAGACCATAGACAGCAAAATAATGCTGCACGGACTGCAGTCGCCACCGATAGTGACATCAAAACATGTTAGCCATGGCAGGTTTTCTGCTCCTACAGGCTTCTATCGCTTCCATATCATCATCATGGATGACAAAGTGGATGATGGCCCTTCCGTATCTGACGTGACTAGCGCATTCATTGACCGTCATGAGGGCATTCGCAGATAAGTGGGGCTTGATGGAGAAACTAGCTCGTGGCCTTGCAGAGTTTGAGGATGCCGTCATCGCTGCAAAGCTGCCACACCGGCAAGTGAAAATCAGATCTTGTCTGCAAAACTTGTCTGCTTTTGCGTTTAAGTGAGAATGAACATGGTTTGTATGGCCGGTAAGTCTATAGCCGCTATCTACCATTGTCAGTTAGTTAATACATCACTTAGTGCATACTTGATTCCATGTTCCCCGCCAACTACGTATTACTGTAATGTACTACGTATTACTGTAGGTTTTACTGTAATGCACTAATTACTAGTACAGTGGAACCTCATTGATATGATTCTGCGCAATACATTTTTCGGGATGATACATTTTTTTCCCCGAAAATACAATTTGGTTGGATAATACGAGGGCGGTCCAATAAGTACTTAGCCTTCAAAAGAAAAACGAAATTTTGGAATGGTGTCGATTTATTTCTCAACATAGTCCCCTTTGAACTCTATACACTTGACCCAGCGATCCTCCAACTTCTTGATCCCGTCAGAAAAATATGTTTTCACCTGAGCTGCAAAGTAGGCTTCTGTGGCAGTCTATAACTTTTTCATCCGACTCAAATTTTTGTCCGGCGAGTGACTTTTTCAAGTTGGTAAACAAGAAGAAATCACTCGGGGCCAAATCTGGAGAATACGCTGGATGGGGCACCACTTCGTAGCCCAGTTCGACCAACTTGGCCGTGGCGACGGTGCAGGTGTGAGCTGGCGAGTTGTCATGGTGGAAGAGCACCTTTTTCTTCACCAAATGTGGCCATCTTTTTTCGCAATTCGGCGTCGAATCAGCCCAGTAATTCGGCGTAGTAGGGTCCCATCACCGTTTTGCCCTTCTCAAGGTAGTCGACGAAGAATCACACCTTGAGAATCCCAGAAAATGGTGGCCATCACCATTCCAGGCGATGCGACAGTCTTCGCCTTCTTCGGAGCAGGTTCTCCGGGTGCAGTCTACTGTTTCGACTGTTCTTTGGTCTCTGGTGTGTACCAGTGGATCCATGTTTCGTCGACGGTCACAAAACGACGCAGGAACTCCTTCGGATTACGCTTAAACAGCTTCAAACACTGCTCTGAAGTCGGTCTCACGGACGCACTTGTTGTCCAGAGTGAGCAAACGCGGCACCCATCACGCCAACAGCTTTCTCATGCCCAAAATTTCATGCAGGATATGACCCACGCGGTCTTTTGAGATGCCTACTGTCTCAGCTATCTCGCGCACCTTCAGTCGGCGGTCTGCCAATACGAGGTCGTGGATTTTTGCCACGTTATCGGCCGTGGTAGCCGTTTGCGGGGCCCCTGGGCGAGGCTCATCAAAAACCGACGTGCGACCACTGTTTAAACTCGTTGAACCAATTTTTGACGGTTGCCATCGAAGGAGAAGACTCACCGTAGACGGCATCCAGTTGCTCTTTAATTTCGCTGCGCGATTTCCCTTCCAAAAACAAGAATCGAATCACCGACGAGTATTGCTCTTTTTCCATTTTTTTAACGGACACACGAAAAGTAACCTGCTTCCTCTTCCTCAAGCGGCCAAAAACAAAACCGCGAGCCCGATTCGACTGGACCTTTGCATGTGTCCCTCTAAGAGAGCGTACTCAACGTCAGTACACGATAGCGTCGCATTCTCGCGCCCTCGTACGTTAAATAATACTATTTTCGGGCGATACGCTTTATTTTATGGTTCCCGTGAAGATCATGTCAACGAGATTACACTATATATTGTTAATTACCTTTAAGAGGTCCTCCTGACAGCTTTGTAACTATGGAACCTCGTCCTGTACTAATACTGCATGAACAAATAAAAAATAATAACATTCACAAGGTCACTAATATACTGCCTACCATCTTTTAGCATTGTTGTGCACTGGGACATCAGGCCTGTACTTCCTGTAGTGGGCAGCAAGTGTCATTCGGTTGACGGAATCCGAAAGTGCCAGCATGTCTTGAAACTGCAATGCACAGCGAGGTAGACAGTTTTCTAATGGCATGACATGATCAAAAGAAACATGGCCATAGGGCAACAGAACAGTAGCTCTACTACTACCCCTGAACCTTCGTTAAGTGCAAACATAGTGAAATTTGAGGACAAGCAAGCAGGTAAAGAATTTTTTTTTCAAGGAGTTACAATATAGACCACTTATAACGTAACCGCTTATAGTGCAGGACCGGATATAGTGCGGTATTTTCAGACTCCCATTAATTTTCCCATAGCAGTCCGTGTATACACGTATCGCTTATAGTGCAGTTGCGGGAAACGAAATACCAGTTACAGTGCGGCTGCCTGGGAGTACGAAAGTCAGCGGAAACTGTGAACGCTCCTCTCAAATGGGCGCTCCAAGGAGTGCTCGAGGAAGAAAGAGAGATGAAGTGGAGGAGAAGGGCACATGGTGCAAACAAACAGCCAGTGAGGCTGAAACCAGAATCTTGAGTGCGAGTCGTGAAATATCACGGCGCGCATAGCGAGCAAGGGCCGCAAAACTGCCAACGCCATCCAACGCTCCCTTCACGATAACGGCAGTAAACGAAACTTCAGGGAGCGGGCCGCGCCGGCACAGCACGGCGAAGAGCGCACAGCGGAGACCGTGGAATGTAAGGGAGGAGGGCGGCAGGAAAGCGGATTTCGCCTCGGCAACTCCGCCGCTTCAGTGGCTCCCCTTGCCCTCCCTCGTAGCTCCCTCACTTTCGACTGTCACCGTGCGCGCCCGCCGCCTTGCAGCGCACCGCTGCTCCAGCCGGCCTGGTGCCAGCTCCCCGAAGTTTCGTTTTCTGCCGTTATCGGGAAGCGGCGTTTGCCGGCGTGGGAAGTTCCGTTGGCTGGCCTGGGACGGCGCTGCTGCTTCCCTCTGCGTCGTAGCTGCAGCGTGCAAGGTCAACCCGTGACTAGAAAGTAGAGGAAGCATAAAGGAGAAAGAAGGGTTCACTGCCATTTTCTACGTGTGGCTACAGTAGCGTGGCTGAGACGTCGGCACGTACACGCTTGTTCCGGCGCAACGCAGAATCGGCGACCTCTCCATTTGAGAGAGGGTGAAATTTCCGCCACACTTTTTTTTTTCTTTTTTTTTTTTTGTTCGCGTGCGACACTGAGCCTTGAGGGGTCTCTCCTAAGCTTTTACTCTATGGCGGTGCCGGAGCAATGCTTGTCCGAGGCGCCGCCGCATGATTTGGTTCAAATTAACGAGATTTGACTGTAAATTGAATACAAACATTCTAGCCGCATTCCTTGACTGTCGCATGCGCGTGGCGGCTCGGTGCACATGTTTTGCATATGTGCGGGCCTTGAAAATTGTTGCTTTGGTTATAGTGCGGTACCGCTTATAGTGCGGATATTCGCGACTCCGGCGACTTACGTTATAAGCGGTCTACACTGTACAACACAGTCCAAGATCGTATTCATGCAAAAGTATTGTTGGCCATAAAGAAGACACCAAACCTGGCGTTTGCTGATGCCAATGCTGATCTCTGCAACAAGAATGTCCAAAACCATCCCTGTGGTGCTGTAGTTATTGATCTCCGGCTTTGTATCCATGGTCAACTTGGCAAGCGAGGAAATCGGACCGAGCACTAGAAGATGCATTGTGATTAATTCATGCCCAATACAACCTCAAGACTGTCAGAGAACACAAAAGGTCTAATGATTGTTGCAAGCGATGTTAGAATACAACATGGAACACAGTCAACCCATGCCAAAAAGAAGCTTAAGTCTGGACTTTTCAGTTCAGTGACCTTTGGAACAGTTGGACCTCAATACAACGAACCCAGGATCAACAAATTTATTTAATTTCCTGGTGTACTTGAAAACCACATATTTGACCATTGACGACCATGTACAGTAGACTTCCATTAATTCGACTCCAGTTACTTCAGTCTTTCGGTTAGTTTAACCATAACCGAAGGACTCGGCAAGCACCCATGCATTTTTATGGACCCAAACTTTCGTTATTTTGATCCTAAAATTGGCCTACACCAGATAATTTGAACTTGACAGAGTCAACACGAACGCACCTGACACCTATGGTGACCCTAATAGTGACCCCTTTAGTAACAGCATCTGTCTCAGCAGAGCTTAGGGGACAATGAATGCAAAAACACATCAAATCTCTAGTGCTTACTTTAAAACAGTGCAAGAAATTTGAGTTTAGGAAACTAGCTGCCACTGTGAAACACATATTAGACCCTTGCCGATTTTTCTTGCCAAGAAATCAGGCGCGCGTTAAATTCGTATACTTTTTTTTTTAGGAACTTTGTTGTCATTTCTACGCTAGTTTTCAATTTTGGGCACATAGAAAGTGGGCGCACATTTAATTTTGGGATGTGTCAGATTGAGGCAAGTATTGCTAAATGAATCAGCGGTGTGTTTCCGCATTTGATTTGCATCTTGTTTAATTCCACCCACTGGATATTTCGATCAATTCTGTCCGTCCTGTCAGAGTCAAATTAATGATAATCGACTGTATTTTTATCACAACTCAGCAAAGTAACTGCACATTGCAGCTATGATTTAAACAAGCCCTTGCACATTGCATACACATGTCACACATTGAGGCAGTAATGACAAGTAATAAAAACGTGCCAAGCCAGATAATAACTCTCATGTGTATATGTGAATAGAGAAATGGAAGTTGGCCGGCCGCAAGAAAAAGCTTTCTCTTAAAGGCAGTTACTCATTCAGAGACATTGCTGCAAGTAGTAAGCGTGACTATGACATGGAACATTGCTACAAGCCTATTTTCAAATAGTGAAGAAGGGTTCGGCTAAAATTTTTCTGGTCAGGTAGCATATAAAAAAAGGCATCTGGTTTTCTAAGCCTACTTTCTAACATATGTAGCAACCATGCACTAATAAAGTTTATTTACTCACTATGCATTCATTAGTTCAGTCAAGGTGAACTTCATTGCACAACTAAAATATATTGACAAATCGTCTATTTACCCTGGGTGAACAAGGAAGATGCTAAGAGAGCTGTACTTACTGTATGAAACATCAGCAGGCCTGACAGCTTCATTACTGATCTTCTCTTGAAGCAGCGGCTACAAATAACCACACAAATGTCAGCTACAGCGACAACAAACACTGTGCAATGTACTACCTTTATCTTTGACTGCTCCTGTTCCATGAAAAGCTTGCAGTCTGGGTTCCAATACAAGCCAAAGCTGCTGACATCAACCAGCTGAAACAGAGAAGGTCGCATATTAACCTTGCTAATAGGCATTGACCATAGTGAGAAGCCACAAGCAAAATTTCAAAACATAAGCTTCTCTACATATGCTGCCTATCAGAGGCACCATATGTGCACTTATAAAGGAAAGCAATTTTTCTTACTTTTCTCATCTGATTTGCAAAGCAAATGTGAATATTGTGTTCCACAGAAAACTGTGAGCATTATAAAAATATATTCTGAGCAGAACCACACCTTCAGGTAAATGAGCCTGTGTATAGAATACACGAAGTACCCATTGCTTTGTGTTTTATTTCCTAAAACACTCTCTGGCTTAAAGGACACCTAAGCAGACAAAAACACTAATCACAATTGTGCGTCATTACGGCAACTCAGGTCAGTTAGATCTTAAAAAGCATAAATTTTTGTTTGAATTATCAGAAAATAGAAAGACCAGAAGTTGGATAAAGCATGGATCAAAACTGAATTATAAGATTTTGTGGGGACAAATATATACGCGTAAAGCAATTTTAAACTTCCTTCTGCGCAATCATAAACAGAACCGTATAATAATTTGAAGCTAGTGGATACCTTATGAAAGAGGAAACAGAGAGTCCCTGAGAGTAGTGCACGAGGTGTCAAACAATCGTGGGATCAACCAATGAATCGTGGGATGTGAGAAAATTACAATTTAAGTAGTTTGTGACCGTAGCTAGTACAACACTATGTTGTTCCCGTCTTCCAGTACAGACTGGAAGTACAAATACCAGGCTGTATAACTAGGCTATGGAAATATTCAGTTCTTTTATCAGTTCCCACATTTGTAAACTTTTGATGCTGACTGTACAGTGCGGTCCACTGTTAAAAGGAAGCTTGACCCACATGTTTGGGATATGACATTCTCAAACATACGGTTGGGTTTGTGCTGCCACCTCGTGGTGGTCCTCGTCAACACACACGGAAGCCTGAACATGAAACACTGGCAAATTTGGCTAGTGATGCTTTATGAATGATTTGCTGTCATCAGCTGTTCTTGGCCGTGCTGCTCTGCTCTGAAATGCCAAGAAGG
Organism: Dermacentor silvarum; assembly: GCF_013339745.2. Taxonomy (NCBI): domain Eukaryota; kingdom Metazoa; phylum Arthropoda; class Arachnida; order Ixodida; family Ixodidae; genus Dermacentor; species Dermacentor silvarum. The sequence continues at coordinate 70,142,171 of NC_051159.1, forward strand.
CCAAGAAGTCTGAATTAACAGAATTAACCAAAAGCTTACCGTATTTTCCAGTCTATAAGTCGCACCTTTGTACAAGTCGCACTCCTCTCAAAACGGCAGTTTTCCCGAAAAAGACTATGTAAGTTGTATCGGTGTATAAGGCGCACCTGTTCATACAGTAGCGATTTTAAAAAATTACGGTGACGTTTCACTTGGTGAACGCGAGTCACACGCAAGCATATGGGTCCCATTCCTATATAATTGTGATAGCAATGATATAGACACTCCTGGCTAATTTCTGCTGTAGTGGTCGCCACGATGTTCCGTATAAAGTCCAAGGGTGATAACATCGTCCCCGCACACCGTATGCTGTATATGCGAGTGGAAGCGTGCGATGGTGAGCTGAATCGCGCACAAGGGAGGAAAGCAGGAAGGCAGCGTGGGAGGGAGGGGGGTGGCTTGTACTCTTGTAGCAACTCTGTAGTTTGCACAGCGGCGCACTGCCAAATCTTGAAAGCGACCTGCAGATGCAATCACTTCGGGGTTGGTTGACTTCGCAGTCGGCTTGCTGCCGCTTGCATTGCTGTTCCATCCTTCTCGCACAGTGCTCGGCAACTCGATCACGAGAAGAACCCGGTACCTCCATAGCATGCACACAAGCCATAGCAACTGCCAGATAATGTCAACCCAGCGTGTTTCGCATGGCCATAGCATCCAATTCGATTTTGATGACAGTTTTTCCGGAAAAAAAAAGGCCTTAAATAAGTTGCACTGTTCTATAAGACGCACCGACGAAAAATTCAGAAAAAAACAAACAAAACAAGACTTATACACCAGAAAATGCGGTAGTTTTAAATGGCTTCAATGTGCATGAAAAATATAGAGAACCAGCAAAAAGCCTGTGGTTTGTTTGAATTAATGGTAATTCTGAATTATTTGAGCCTGAAATATTGCAAGCCAACTTTATTTATCACAGAGGAATGATTGGAGGAATTGTTCACAGAGGAATTGATCACATAAGAATGCTACGGTTGGCAGCAACAGAAGGCTGGTTAAAAAAATGGAGGGAAAATGCTGAAGATTATGGAAAGAGCTAGTGGGCTAAGCCATTGGTCGGCAAATTAAACCAGACTGTCTCAACCTCACTCCCAAATTTTCCTTTAGCCTAGGGCTCACTCGAACTACCTTCCCCAAATTTCTAGTCGGCCAGGCTTACTCAAATTCAGACTCAGGGGTTGGTCTAAGCCTGAGTGAGTCGACTTATGAGTTTGCCGACCTATGGTTCCAGCCTATGCTAACTCTTGATGTGAAGCATTTGCAGTGCAGTTGTTGTGCTCCTCATCCACAGCCCATTAAAGCTCACAGCAAGAAAAAGCCATCTCCCACTGATCTCCAATTACCCTGTGCTGCAACGACAGACTTCATCCTGCACTCTTAAAAAAGTTTGCACCCTTTGGGGCTTATCTTGTCCCACAACAATAATTGTCATCTGCCGTGCTTGTGTTTCCTTTGTTGAAAACAGTGCGCTGGCTACTTTCCTGTCGAGAATGCTCTGTCACACTGATGATGCCGCATGCCATTCATGACTTGGAAGTACCGGGCACGCAAGACAGATGACGATTGTCGCCGTGTGACAAGACAAGCCCCAAAATGTGCTATCAGTTTCAAGAGTGTATGCAGACATTTTTTTTTTTTTACGCTTATCCCTACATCCCATCTCTTGCCACCCTTGACTGTTTCCCTACCCTAGGCATCCATCCTGTGGCTCTAATATGCCACCGGTTATCTGTTCTACACATCAGATAACCGTACCAACAGCACTCCTTTTAATCCATTCTAATGCGTCAGCTACCCTTGTTTGCTCATATCTACACTGTCATCTTCCTGTTGCCTAATATCAATTTCTATTCTATATTGCTCACTACATAATCCTTAACAACCGTTCCAGTTTTATGGCACAGCTCTTAGGTGCCCGTTCCTGCGGCGAGCGTCAGCAAGCAAACGAAGGATGAAAGAGCGAGCGTGGAGCGCAGCGGGGAATGAAAGAGTGAGCGCGGAGCACAGCGGGGGATGAAAGACGCGAGGAGGAAAGCAGAGGAGAAGGGTATGGCGAAAACTTGAGAAGCGTACTGCGGCGACAATGGCTACGAGATGGCACCAGAGCTGCGTGCATAGTCTCGAAGGTCTGTCTGCGGCGGCTGCTGTGAATTGTGCCCACGCGTCACCCACGTTCTGGCTCTCGCGATCTCCAGATTAGCGAGGCAGTTGCGCCACAGTTCGCTGCTTTTGCAACGTGCCGCACGAGACAGTTTGTCCGCACCAGCCAATTTATCACGAAATGGAAACACCCGTATAAAGCTGCGCTAAAATTTTACATTAGGGAGTATTGTAAGCGTTGGTGAATTTTTTCCTTAACACTCTAGTTTCAGTCCCATACAGAAGTATTAGCCAGAATATACTTCAACCTTTTTTTAAGCATATCAGCAACCTGCTGTTAATGGCTTTGAAGTACAACACTCAGCGATTCAACTATGATAATCAGCCCCCAGGGCAGTAGGCGCTTTTTTTTTTTTTACCACCAATGGGTGCTGCGGATACCGAGCTGATGCACTGTGGCATACAATGAAGGCAAGGGCCTTTATGATGCATTGTGACAGCGTTTGGCCTCCGAGAAGTCACCCAGCACTCACCAGTGGCAGAAAAAGTGCCAGCTGCCATGAGGGTTGTTTATTGCGTTTCAATTGCTGAACACTGCACCTGCCAAATGCACACCAACCTATTTTCATTCATCAGCAAGCTTCCTTCTCATAAACCAGGCCCTCAGATCATGAGAAGAAAATCGGCATAAATGTAACCCCTTCAGGCTCGATAACCACATCTGTGCACAAGGCTTTTTTTTTTTGCCACTTCTGCTGAGTGGCGGCCAAGAAAAAGCAACGATCATTGAGATTTAGTTTAATTGAACACCCTGCCTTTCTTGCAATGGAATGTCAAACACTTTGGAATAAAGTTTTGTAAACGTGACACATTTATAGACTGTCCATAATTCATGCCTGAAAGGGATGGTATCCCTCAAATTAATCTCGCAATTAAGAGTACCATACAGTACTTCAAGTCCTTTATGCCTAAAAACCAACTGGATCGAAAATTAGAATGAAGTTGCTTTCCGGGTGAAGAAAGAAAAGGGGACATTGCTCCTCTGTAGTTTTTATAGTGTCAACGCAATTACACATTAAAAAAAAAATTTATCCGACATGTTGGTGTTCTACAGAACGCAAATGAAGCAGGCAGGTGGGGACATATGCTGCATCTATTGTCCCCAAGCCGCGAGCACAATGCATGAAATAAGAATAAGGCTCACGCGAGTTGAGTTTCAAATCCACGGCCCAACCGTTGGCTCTCTCAGCATGCATTGTTTATAAAACAGTAGTCTTTGCTTCTAGGGTAATACTTTCTTCCACTGCCATAAGTTGAAAATAGAATAGCCAGTTAAAATTACAAGATGCGACAAGCATCTACAGAAACATTCGGTTAGACATTTTTGTGCGTCCAGTTTCTCTGTACCATAACAATGGCTATGAGCATTTTAAATTGCTAATGCTACCACCGTCAGGCAGAAAATTACCCTAACCATATGACTGTGCAAAAGCGAATTTAATCATAAGAGCTCCATAGTAATCTGCAAGGTCGAAAAACACCGAAAAAAAGAAGTTACCATCCACCTGTTTTACTGCAAGCAGAACACTACAACAGGAAATGCATCTGAGCACAAAAGCATTTTTGCATTTCGCCCCTACTAAAATGCGGCCTCCACGGCCGAGAACGAAACTGCGACCTTGAGATCATAGAAACAAGTATTCTAGTAACTTTCTTAGAGTGCTCTGATGTTTTCTGGTGCGTTTTTTAGGGGTTAGAGAACTTGGGATTTTCAATCACCATTCAAAAAAAAAAAAAAATAGGTGACAAGTCCAAAATGTCACACTGGTACTCCTTTAACACCTTCCCAGGGATGGATTTTGCTCCCACCTTGTGCACAATCCTGGCAGACACATCAAGGACACACGGCTCCCACTCCTCATTGGTCGTGTCGAAGGACAAGTTGTACAGGGTGATGCCAAAGGAAAATGGGTGCTCGGGGATGGTGAAATTGTCTTCATAGCGGATGTGGATGTTGCGGATGCGGATCTGCAGGTTCTTGATGATCTGTGCCGCCAATTTCTCAACGAAGGTGTCCTGCTTTTCCTCTTTGGGCTTGTCTGCATATTCAACCATAAACAAAGTCAGAAAAATACTTGTTGAGGCTTATTACACAGAATGCATATAATCGAGGCTAGCTATCTACTAGCATAATAGAATACATATATTATTTAATATTATTGCATGAAAGAGTACCTGTATACCTAAGGGCAATAGCTACTTATAAATGGCTCCCAACATTCATAAACCTGTGGTTATGTATTTTGAAGCACTGATAAGATTTCGTCCATTTATAAAAAGGACAAAGCCATTAATTTTACTCAAACGTCTGCCCTTTATCTGCCATGTTGCTAGAAACAGCAAAATGTTGCCTTTCTTGTGCAGGCTTTTTCCCATGCTAACTTTTTCAAATACTTAATGACCAATAAATTATTTGCTGTTTATTTACCTGCACAGTAAATACTACCTACGATTCCAAAACCTACAATTGGTTCATATAGTTACAATCTATGCACAGCAGAGATGTAGGTACTATGTGCAAAAGTTCATTACATAAGGTGCGCCCAAAATGTGAAAGCCAACCTATAGTGAAGGAAGAATGATTGATTGATTGATTGATTGAGTAAGCGAGTGAGCAAGCGAGCGAGAGTTGCCATCATGTCAAATGATGGATACTTGAGCAGAAACAAAGTAATGGTCAATCGAGCTGCCTTGACAGCAGATATTTATGTGTATTCCGTGTGGAACTGCACTTTGACCATTTTGCATGTAAAAACAGAATGCCTCAGCCTAACTTTCTATAAAAGAAAACAGATATAAACACCTTGTTTAATTATGCAGTCATTCAACCTATGTCTCAACTTGAGAATGCATAGTGCAAGTTTAGCTCACACGATAGACCTCAATGTGACAAAGCGAGTACCGCCACCAGATAAATCAAACTAGCCAAATGAGGCATCCTCCATGGAGGGCGTGCAGGAAGTCGAATGGCAGCTGCATGGGATGTCAGCCTGGATAATCTTATCACGCAGGCATTGTGAAAGTGTCTTATCTTTAATGCTCCGAGTGGGCGTGAGGAGTACACATTGTCGACCGGTGAACAAGATGAGTGTTTACAATGATAGATTCACAGACAGGCTTACAACAAATGTTTACAGGTTGCAGCCAACGTAATATATCTTCTTTTATAATCACCTTACATACAATAACTTGAAAAGAATGGTTTCCTACTTGTATTTCCTGATGCAGATCCAGAAATAATGCTAGCCTAGGAGCTATCAGATTAATGTGCTTTCTTTCTTTATAACTAAAGTGCCGTATGTACAAAGTCAGCAATGTGCTGTAGAATATCGGTACTTACGCAGCTCCTTTCTCTACTAACATAGAAGGAAAGGCTAAGATGCTAAATAGGATAAATGAAAGTACTGTGACAGAGGCACTAGGAGCATTAGAAATTATAAAAATTTGCTATGAGGAAAATATTATGATGTCAAAGTGAAAAATCAGGAGTGCCACAGGGCAACAGTCATTTGAATATTTCTGTTAATGGAAGCTGGCGCAATTTCTATTACTGGTGTACCGCAAGGAAGTGTCGGTTCACCATTACCCTTCTTTTTTTCCTTTTTTGCCTGCAAGAAAATACTACCTGCAGGCAGGTGTACTACATACTACCAACTTCAGCGTGCATATGACACCAAAATGAAATTAAAATTAAATTAAATTCTGGGGTTCTATGTGCCAAAACCATGATCCGATTGTGAGGGCCACTTTTGTCTGTCTGTTATCCCTACCACCATGCCATAGTGCGGGGCTCCAGATTATTTTTGACCACTTGAGCAGGGACGTAGCCAGAAATTGGGGGGGGGGGGGGGAGCACCTCGGGCACCTAGCAACTCGACTTCATTTTTGCCTTTAGTGACCATTTAAGGTGTGGGAGAACACAATGCATAAAGGAAAACAGGTAACCTGTATGCAATAACAGGGAACAAGGTTGATTACCTCTCTCTGCCTCTTGCTGCTTCACCAGCTCGATTCGAGCAAGTTCCCGTTGCTTGGCTTCCCGCTGAAGCTTCTGCTCTTTGGCCGCATCATATTTCACTCCTAAAGAAATAGATAAAGGCAAAAAGACAATCACGCACCATTGACGATTCAAAATCTAGTAATACTTTATTGTTTTCTTTTTATGCTGCAATGGTCCCTGCAAAATTTCACTGACCTACACACATGATCCAAAAAAAGTACCTTTTGACCACTTTTTTTTTACTGAGTAGCCCAACATAGCCATGCATGAGAACCATAGGTCAAACACCCTTAACCATGTAATGCCCAACATATAATATATGCTATGCTGTTTTAATACCTCAAAATTCTGATTTAGACATGGGAAACTGGTATTTTGGTACGCTGGAGAGATTTCCCCAGTTGTAGATAGTTCAGCAAACCAATGACCATACTGATTAGGTTACAACTCAAATAACATTTCATAGTTTCTTTGCACAAATGTGCTCTCCATGGCCAGAAATAAAGTGAACAAGTTGTTCTAATTTTTCTTAATATGGAACTGTCTTTGGGCATTACAGGGTTAAAACATGCTGGCAACATGTGAAAGAAGACATACTGAACAAACAGTGCGGACAAACAGGACTTATGGAAGACGACAACACGGGAGCTAACTATCAGGTGGTTTAGTCGAAGGAACAGAAATATATACGGAAAAAAATATATACGGCAAAGAAGATAGCCAATGCAAAAAAAAGAAAGAAAGAAAACCTGCGAGTTATCAGGCGCCAAATAAGGCAAAAGTTACGGCCAGTCAGAAACTATCAGAAACTGAATCACATGGGCAAACTGAAGGCACTTGTGAACCAAGCAAAAATAAAGAGAAAGAGAGAGACAAGGAAAACAGACAACACATGTAAACGACTCATAACCAAAAAGACAACAAATACAAAAGTGAAGGTGACAATTGTAAAAAAAGCATGGCGAGTGACAACGTGCTTAAATATTCACACGGATGCTAGTTGCCAAGAGATAGGATCTCCTTGTCATGCCGTAAAACAGCCTGCATACTAACGCATGTGGAACCTCTCTGTTGAAGAATAGACGCTCCCCAAATCTCATGCACTGCTGTTTCCAATATTTGCGAATTCAAACGATGAATGTGACTTTATGAGATTCCCCTGGCCTGTAGAAAAAAGCTATGCAGAGCAAACTGGAAGGTGTTTAAACGACAGGTTGCGTGAACATTCTAACTCGCTAAGAGTCACAACAGGCAGCACCTTGGCTTTTCATGGTAACGCATGCAGGCGTTCGCTTCCGTTTGATAAGACCTGTGCAATTCACAAATATTGCGAACAGCGAGCACATGAAATTAGTGAAGCATGCATCATTCAAAAGAGAGGTTCCGCGTGTGTTAGTCTTCCGCAAGTCTTTTACTACCTGACAAGGATACCCTATAACTTGACAACTACCATCCGCATTAATATTTATGCACATTGTCACTTGCCATGCTCCTTTCTTTACCATTGTCACCTTTACTTCTGTTCTGGTTGTCTTTTCGGTTACTAGTAGTTGTTTGCAAATGTTTTCTGTTATCCTTGCCTTTCTTGTTTTTCTTTGTTTACAAGTGCCTTCAGTTTGCCCACATGATGTAATTTGTGATAACCAGCCAGCGGTAGGGCTTGCCTCATTTGGTGCCTCATAACCCGCAGCTTTTGTTGTTTTCTTGATGCTGTCTATCCTTGTTGCTTCCTGCCTTTTTTTTTTCTGTATATATTTCCATACTCTTGAATAAACCACCAGTTGATAGTCAGCCCACGGGCTGTCGTCTTGCGTAAGCAGTGTTTGCCTGCGCTGTTCATTCAATATGTCAATGTTCAACCAACTAGCCCAAATCAGCGCTCGCGTGAAAGACAAGCTATCAAGATTTACATTCTTCAACTTTTGAATTAGTGTGTGCAGAGAATGGAGCGTAGAAGCAGAGGACTTACCTGACTTTGGAACTATGACCATGTAGATGCCTTCCACCGTGGCAGAATAAGTAGCACTGTATAATGACTGCCATGGAATCTTCAGTGTGAGCTTTTCTGAAAAAGCATGAAACGTAAAGAAAGTTAGCATGTGTGCATGCTTTCTTTACTGCAACCTGAAATTGCCACTCAAGCAAGCATGGCTATATTTTTGGGGCAAAAAATAGTGTGCATACCTAAGTCCACCTCAGTAACACCATCAGAAAATGCCTTCAATTTTTGAAGCATTACGCGTTATGCACATAATTCTGTACACAACATACAGAATTCAGCAACACCTGAAACGCTTTAATACTGTGGAATGTTCATGAATATGAAAAGTCGTGCACAAAGTAGAACAAAAAGGTACTGTGAAAAAATGGCACCAGGGCGAGCAAACTGCTCCGGGTGCAGTCTGCTGAGCGGCGGCTGTGCTACAATCGCCACTCATGCCTTTGTTTCCTCCTTGGCTCATAGCTGAATGCAGTAAATGTCTGCGCTCGGGGCAGAGAATGGGCCGATGAAGAGGGAGATGTAATGACGCCAGCAACAACATTCGAGAGGCGATGCCTCCGCATAGCTTAGAGTTGCTGTTCCTAATGTGATCATTTGGAAACACTCCGCTGGGCTTCTTTTTTATTTATTTATTTCAATATCTACATTTGCCCAAAAGAAATACAGTAGGGGAGGGTTACATACAAAGGATGAACAAATCACGCTAAAATAATGAAGTCAAATGCTGCGGTTCAAAAGGAAGTGCATGACCAAAAAAAGAAGAAAAAAGAGCGTCACAGTGGTTGCTTGAAACGTCATGGATAAGGGGACAAAGAGCTGCATCAAAAATAGCATATAATAATACAAAGAATATATATATATATATATATATATATGAACAAGAAGAAAGGGAACCGAGAGGCCTGATTTTATTAATCATATCATAGGAAGCCAACAAAAAGACACCAAGGACAACATAGGGGAAATTACATTACTTGTACTCACTAATTTAAATAAAGAAATGATAAATAATGGAAATTAAAGTGGATGAAAAAACAACTTGCCACAGGTGGGGAATGATCCCACGTCTTCGCATTACGCGCGCGATGCTCTTACCATTGAGCTATTGCAGCGCCGTTTTCCCATCCACTTTCTGGGGTATTTATGTTTTGCTACTAGAACTAACCCTAGGAGCGTTAGCCAGCACTCACAAACCTTGGCGGCAGATGTGGAACATCATTTTAGCCGCAGGTGTTACGAGTACGTGATCTTTTTCGGTGAAGGCAACTGGTCAATAAACCCACATATGCTACCTGAAGGCATCAATGTTGCCGGATTCAAGACCCTCGTGGCTCAGAGGCTATCCCTCAGCTTATGGTTGAGTTCACGGTGTCTCATGCCGTTGCTGTGCTACAGTGCACCAGATAGTGCACAGCTATTCTCGCACCAAGTAACACAAGTAGCACATTTCCTTTCGCCCTTACCTCTACGACAATCACACAATTTAAGATTGTCGAACAAACTTCACCTTCATGTTTGCTCGTGCAAGTACATCGGAAGTCACCCATCTACTATGCAATGGATGCTGCACTCCAGACTCACATTAAAAGGATTCCTGACAGTAACGAGCTTAGACCATGATGCAGACACACCTCGAGGGTGTGCAACTCGGGAAGCAGAGAACCTGTTCATCAGCTGTTGGTGCTCAGGCCTTGAGTCATGTCACCCACAGATACCAATCAGATCATGCTGTTGTCCTCAGCAAGCCACAGGAGCTCGATGGGCGGGGTTGTCGCGGCACCCCACGGCGGCCGCTGCACTACGCTGCAGGCGCAGCTACATGCAACTGCAGTGGCTAACTATGTGCACGACAGGGCTGAAATGTGCGCTTGCGCTCATGTGCTCCAGTCTGGCCGGGTTATGTGGTGTGGACCAGCTTTGTCCTGCACCAGTTTGACCAACGGATAGTAGCCATATCCAAATTGTACATGCAATAGCTCAACAGGAAGCGAAGTCTGCCAAGAAATCTAGCCAGGAACGGCCAGGAGAAAGCGTGCGCTGGCAAGCGTATGTGTGGTCTGACCTTAAGTTCCACGTGGTTCTGGGCTAGTTGAGTGTTCAAAACTAATATAAATTGCAGGACCCAATGTCTATGACACTGATAAGCCATGTGGCCAAAGTTTAATTCCTACACAGGCTGGCGCGGCCAAGCGCTTACTTCAGCCTGTTTATTAAACTGTGCCAATAAACATTTCACCAGTTGTGTTTGACACAATGTCACAACAAGCTCCTTTGTAAGCTCAGATCATTTATTACTGATGTTAAACTGCTAGATTGGCTAGCTGATTATTTGCACACAAGGACTCTATTTCTAGCTTTTAATAATGCGCAGTCATCTCATGTCAATTTAATCTCAGGAGTCCTCCAAGGCTCAGTACTGGGCCTTGTGTTTTTACGCTTATAACGTAAGTCGCCGGAGTCACCAATGTCTGCACTATAAGCGGTACCGCACTATAACCAAAACAACCAATTTTCAAGCCCTGCACGTATGAAAAACATGTAGACCAAGCAGCTGCGCGTATCCGAGAATCGAAGCGTGCGACTGGGAGTTTTGCATTCGTTTAAATTTACGAACGTTGAAAGGTTAATGTCCAAGTACCCACGATCTTCGCATGAAGCAGACAAAGTAATAATTAAAAAATGTCTCAGTTTCGCCCGAAAGGCGAAGCATCAATTGTGATAGCAAATTAGTAGAGAGCTATAAGGAGTAGGGATAGTAGTTTTATCGGCTGCATAAACTTGACACATTCGCTTACTAACTAAATTAACAAGCATGGCGTCAACGTGCACAAGCAAACATGAATAGACTCAATGACCGCAGACAGCCACTGTCAAAATGCGGGCGTGAGGAAACGCGGCTGCCGCAGCAAGCGAAGGTTCGTGCGGTCTATCGCTTTAACGGAAACTGAGCGGCGTAAGCACAGCGCATACAAAGGTCAGAGCCGTGTTGGAGATCGCTTTCAAGATACGGTGCGCGCGACAACACCGACAGCCGGCACAGGCGCGAATGCATTTGTTGGAAGAATAGAAGCCCCCCCCTCCCTCCCGTGCTGCCTTCCCACTTTGCTCCTTTCACCTTTCACGTGGAAGATTACGTCACCAGTTCCCCTTGCCCCGGTTGCAAGATACGCATTTGGTGCTGCAGCACAGCCATCCCCCCCCCCCTCTCTCCCTCCCATACCCCCACGGCCTTTCGCGCGATGGAAGTCGCGTTTGCTCTCAGTTGTGTGTTCGCTCTCCGTGAAGGCGCGCGCGTCCCCCGCGGGCTTTCACTCGCACATACGGCGCGCGGCGACAATTTTATCGCTCTTGGACCCATGCTCCACGTCTCATGCTCCTACTCCGCATTGCCCTCGTTGGTCTCCTCCCCCATCGGTGGGTGCCCCTCGTTGAGAAGTGTGCTCGCTATTGCCCTTGTCGGCGAGATCTTTCTGCGGAAGCCGCATTATAACCAGTATTTCGTCTCACGCAGCTGCACTGTAAGCGGTATGCGTATACATGGAGTGCTATGGGAAAATTAACGGGAGTCTGAAAAGACCGTACTATATCCGGTCCTGCACTATAGGTGGTTACGTTATAAGTGGTCTATACTGTAATTTAATTTGTCGCAGATATTACCACCATTTCTCACCTTCATCCCACGCAAATCTGTCGTCACTTCCTAGCCTAGCCTACAGACGTAATATTGAGCGCACTATCCTGCTTTATAACATTGGTCAATGAACTTCATCCATAAATGCTCCCGTTTTGTGTTGTAAATCGTACTGAGCCATGTATTCAACGCACCCACCCACTAAATATTGTTGCTCTTAGGTCATATGTAGATTGTTTTAAGTTGTTTTTTTTCCGAGCACTATTGAGCAGTGGAATAATCTAGAAGGCCCTGTGCATGACTTGCCTCTTGATGAGTTCGTTAAGCATTTCCATGTTGTATGATTGTATATTACTCTTTGTTCTTGTTACGTATACTGCAGCACAATCTGTATTCTATGTCTTATGTTTGCTTGTAGTAATCTGTACACACTTCTGCTATGCAAGATGGCAGTATTTGTAAATAAATAAATAAATAAATAAATAAACAGTACGAAGACGCACACTGATCCAAACACCCTTCTTGATAGATTGGCCAATAGCAGCCGCGTATGGGAATCTTCTATATGGAAAAACATGCGAGTGTGAAAAGAGCAAAGATAAGGCTTCTCTTGAAAGGAGAGTGTTTTGAGAAAAAGGTGTCCCTATTCTCCATTTGTGAGCCCCACGCTGCGCACTAGTGCAAAATTTGGCCGAGATGTTCACAGCAGCATATGCTATCCGCGGACTGTGTTTTTTTCATTAAGAAACACAGTCCGCGGACACAGGACCCCTTTAAAGTAACAATTGTTTTAGTTCAGTAGATGCATTTGATAAGTTTCAATAATCGGGCGAAATCACGCACTGCATATTTTATGTTAGTTGCAGAGATAATGTTCCCTTAGTCAGCAAAAACAGTGTTTTCCAGAAATCGCATTTAAGTGTTCAGTTGTAAACCATCAAGCCCAGAATTCATTAGGGACATAATTTCCCACATCATTTACCAGTCATTGCTTTGCAAAATCCTTCCTGGCAATTGCTCTAGCTCTTCTCTTTCGATTTTTGTTGAGAAATTTAACGAGGCACCAGTGATCTTCATGGGGCTCGTCCTGGTATGTGCAGCTTGACCACATTGTTGAAGCACGGTAGCATACAGGCCTCCCCAGAATCTGCACTCTTTCTTCGGGTTTGAAGAGAAATTAGGTATTCTTGTCTTCTGGTGTTGCATGCGAACATGACAACTCTGTTTGTATTAAAATTTTTTAGATAATTTGAACTCGGATGAAAGAAATTGCTGATGTGCAAACAAGCACGCTGCCGCCAATAGTCAGCAATGACATTTTCAGTGAATATAGAAAGTTTTTAAAAGCTAAAGCCAGTTATCAGGCCACAAATCTCATTTGCAAAAGCAAAATAACTACTTTTTGCATGCCCCTAGCTCCTCTGAAGAAAGAGTTGTATCAAATCGCTATGACGCCAAGATAATTATTGTAGGAAGGGGGGGGGGGGGGTGACTTTGGTGCCATGTTTTAAGCACATTTACTACTAATTTAATACTAATACTACGGACATAATCTTCATTGAATGCAATATTTTTGTAGCAAAAAAAAAACATTTTTTGGAATGAATTGCCTACCATCCTTACTTAATGTATGCTAATAATTGTCATCATAATTGAACATTTCAGTTATAAGAATAGTAATCATGTTTTCAATTTTGATATGTTTGGTCATCCAGCAAAAACGTGTCACCACTCAAAAAACAATGCTTAGTGCACGGTGGTTCTAACGAGTGTGAGCACTCGGAGAAACTCGTGCGACTACACCCACTCAGGGGCATAAATTGAAGTCGCCATTCTGCAACACCGGCTGTTTTACAGACTGCCATGAGATGCAAGACGGTTCACCTTCCAAGTCCCGAGTTTGCTCAGTACAAAAACATGCGAATACTAAGGTAATGTTTTGTGCTAGATGCCCATTTCAGTTTTCATGTGTCTACAAATCTCACCTGGCGTAGCATATTGTAGCTGCTAACTATGGGTTCAAATTTTTCAGTGTCTAACAGACAAAGTTCGACAACGCTTACAAAATGTCACACGTCAAACTGCCACCATATTGTTTTCTTTTTTATTTATTTTTACAGAAAGAAATGCCAAATTACAGACAAAAATAGGAGTGCTGCCCTTTTAAATTATTTCACATTCACTATAAAAACTATGTTTCAAGAAAAAGGAGGGAGTGGCAAACAAAAAAGGGGAGAGAGGGGGAGGGGAGGTGACACGACAAGCAGCCACACCAGGTGTCAGGAAGCCGAGTGACACCAATGCTATGAAATCTGTTTGGTGGACCACAACATACCTATGTGACCATATGCGACACGGAAAGGTAGATCAAGATCATCAATGGCACTTTGCTTGATGTCCAGATCTTTCAGATTGATGTCTCCTGCAAAAAGACAGACACGAGCATTGGTATTGCTTTAAAAATTTGTTCCAAACTGGTACAAGATTGAAAATATTTAAAGGGCAATTAGTCAGAGCTGCTTGCCACTTGAGCACCAGAATTTGTTTTCCTTATAATGGTAGAACCAGAGCTTCAGCAGCCTAAATGACAAAGGCATTTCCCACAGATCTTCAAATACCCATGCCGTGTGAACCGAAACCTACCTGTGTATTTCCCAATTTTATCAGCTCATCTCATTCTCTGCAACCCTTGACTATGCTTCCTTATCTTTGGCTTCAATTATGTTACTGGGTGACCACTTATGTGTTTTAGTTCATCACGATTTGCCTAGCTCAGATAAAAAGAATTAAATTATGGGGTTTTATGCACCAAATCCACCAGCTGATTATGAGGCACACTGTAGTGGGGGACTCCTGAATAATTTGGACTACTGAACTAAAATATCCCCCACAACCGTTTGACTATAAACCAGACATCAAACATGTCAAAACCAATTCTCAAGAGAATCTGACCTCAGGTTCTTCAGGTATAAGAAAGTTCAGTTCAGGTGTAAGAAATACATAGCGTGGTTCAGGCAACCACAAAGAAATGCCAGGCACAGCCTTGTGATTACCTTCGAAACGTAACCGATACATGAATATATTGTTACGAAGGTGTGGGTTTATTTACAGGTGATGATAGATGAGAGCACATGAAGGGAGCAGCCGAATGCGAAAACCAGTCCAGTACAATCAACCGCCCAGTTCAAGTGCGCGCTCCACACCATCTCTGTCTTCTTCTAACCTCCGCGCGTTTCTGCTACATTTTCCCCGGGGGCAGAGGAAGCTCGCCGAGCGAGTTAAATGGGTCGGTGATAATACTGCTTGAAGCGAGCCACATGAACAACTTGTGTCACGCGCGATCGCCGATTATTTGCAGTCACTTGGCCGACAACGTAGCTTACGTCACTTAGACGAGCGAGAATGACGAAAGGTCCAGAGTAAGTGGCGAGAAACTTGCAGTACAGCCCTTTTTTGCGAACTGGTGTCCAGGCACCGTAGAGGCTGTTGCTGTGGCCTTGTGAGGACAATGTCCTCAGACGGGAGAGTTGCCGTGCTTCTTCTGCACAACACAAAGTCTGGGCGATGGACAGGTCTTCATGATGCTGGAAGGGTAGGAGAGTGTCCAGAAAGCTCCATGGATTTCGTATGTAAAGCAAAAAGAACGGCGCATATCCAGTAATTTCATGCTTGGCAGTGTTGCACGCGTACGTAACGAAAGGCAAGACGGTGTCCCAGTTTTTGTGGTCAGTGTCGACATACATGGACAGCATGTTGGTAAGGGTGCGATTTGTCCGCTCAGTGAGATCATTAGTTTGCGGGTGGTAAGGAGAGGAATGCCGATAAGAAGAACCACAAAGCCGCAGAAGTCCTTCAACGACGTCGGCAGTAAATTGCCATCCACGACCACCGATAACAACCCGTGGAGCACCGTGACGCAAGATGAAGCGGTGCAGCAGGGAGGAAGAGACATCTGCTGTGGCAGATGTAAGGGCCGCTGTTTCCGTATAACGAGTTAAGTAATCCACGCACACTATAATCTACCGGCGGCCAGATGATGTCTTCGGGAGTGGTCCAAGCAAGTCAATACCAACTTTTTCAAAATGCGACGTCGGTGGCATGACAGGTTGCAAATAACCTGCAGGGCCAGTCATTGTTTGCTTGTGGCGCTGACAAAGAGCACAGCTGGCAACGTACTGCTTCATTGTTTTCCAGAGTTTCGGCCAGTAAAACCTCTGGCGGAGCCGGTGTAGTGTGCGTGTGAAGCCAAGGTGGCCGGACGTAATGTCATTGTGCATCAAACGAAGAACCACAGGGCGCAGGTTTTCTGGCACTACTAAGAGCAATGGAGGGCCGTCAGCTGCGTAATTCTTCCTGTACAGCAAACCATTAGAAATAGTAAATGGCTGCCCTGGTGAATCATGCACAGATTCCAATAATTGTTTCAAGGCAGAGTCACGATGTTACTCGCTCTTGAAGCTACTGAGGTCTGCGAAGTCTGACGAAATAGAAACTAAATAGTCGTCGAAGTCATTGTCCTCTGCGTTCGCGTACAGTGACAGGAGGCCTGAGAGGCAATCGGCATCCGCGTGGCATCGTCCGCTCTTGTAGGTAATTGAAAAGCTGTACTCTTGAAGGCGCAACGCCCAACAAGCTAATCGGCCAGACGGGTCCCGGAGCCCAGCAAGCCAGCACAGTGAAGGGTGGTCAGTCACTATGGTGAACTTGCGGTCGTGCAAATACAGCCAGAACTTCTGAATGGCGAATACAACTGCTAGGCACTCCAGTTTGGTGACAGTGTAGTTCTTCTCCGCTTTGGTAAGTGTCCGACTAGCATAAGCGACGACATGCTGCCGACCGTTGCAGATCTGAACAAGCACAGCACCAACACCACTAGCATCAATATGCAGTTCAGTGAAGGCAGCGGGATCGAAGTGCATCAGGACCGGTCCGGAAGTCAGTAAAAACTTCAGTTGCTGAAATGCAGCCTCACAGGAATCCGTCCACACGTATGGCATATCCTTGTGAAGAAGGGACGTCAGAGGAGAAGCAAGCTGTGCGAAATTCTTGATAAATCGGCGGAAATATGAGCAAAGGCCCAGAAACTTCGGAGGTCTTTCACAGTCTTTGGTTGCTGAAAGTTACGAACCACCGCAATCTTTTTTGGATCTGGTCGTATTCCCTGGTTGTCGACCAGAAAGCCTAGTACAAGAGCTTCACGCTCACCAAAGCGACACTTTTTGGAATTTAAAATAAGGCCAGCTAGCCGTATGCAGTCAAGCACGATCGATAAGCGGCGATTATGTTCTTGAAATGTCGTGCCATAAATAATCACGTCATCTAAATAGCACATACAAATTTGCCATTTGAGTCCGCGGAGCACTGTATCCATAAACCTCTCGAATTTTGCCGGAGTGTTGCACAAGCCGAAAGGCATAACGTTGAACTCATATAGGCCGTCGGGTGTTACGAAGGCTGTCTTCTCCTTGTCCAAGGGGTGCATAGGAATTTGCCAGTATCCTGACCGCAAGTCAACGCAAGTCAATTTGATGTTACACTAGGTGGTAAAGATGGCATTCAACAGAATGGAAGGACAGGAATGCAACGTACTGAACGTGGCCCAAACGGACAATGCAACCACACACATATCTTTAACCTTTTAGAGTGTATACAACATATAAGTAAAAGCAGATCCTCTGGGACAGCCATCTGTTCTCACTCGTAAACCAGGCTCGGTGGCATATACAAAAGGCAAGTGTTTTGTGGTAATGCTATTTTTCTTTTAAGCCATAAAAATTGTGTTTTTGCTTTCTTGTATATATATTTGCACTGGTAAGCAAAATGAAGCTTCTAAAGTGACAACGTTCCCCAATTCCACTTGACAATATACAGATGAACGTGACTCAGTGATTCATGTACAAGTCTACAACAAGAGCACACAACACAGCATGTACGTAGCCTGTCTAGGCAGTACACAACATGCTGATAGGCCAATAGCACTGCTGTGTAAGTGCATGAAAAGCAGCTATACTATTTATACAAAGTAGTAAAATATGGCAAACAAGATGACGCACAGTGTGGCTGCAGAGCATCACATAATGAGCACATTCCACAACAGTGTACTATATGGGCAACTTGTGGTCTTAATTGTGATGGAACCATTGATAGCTCCAGAGAGGAGAAGGAGTGGGTGAGTGCTGGAGCTGGGTGTGTACGCCAGAATGAACGCAAATGAAGCACAGTTAACTAAATTATCTGCGACACGTTTATTGTAGCTTCGAATTCAAACCTACACTGCGATGAATACACTAGGCAACATGTGCCTGGCACCAGTAAGTCTGCAGCCTCCGTAACATGCGCAGGTAAATACCGCAAGCGTTTAAACAAAAAAAAAAAAAGGAAGAAAACAAATAAAAACCACATCTAACTAAAACATTGTTGATGACCAACACTGAACACCACGCGACTTCGACAAATTGCTTCGTCTGGTGCTTTTTTACTCCCTTGGCGTACGCAGTTTGCAGGCGTTCTTTCGGTTTTATTGCACGTAGTGGGTACAGCTGTAGCTCCATGACGCGCCGAGGTAAAAAATAGAAACACCTCTGGTGCAAGTGGTGCCGGCACGCCACTGTACGCGATCGTTGTCACGGCGCACGTTGACAGAAGCTGCACGGCGCTACCAACTAACAGCACTGCAAGCCTGTGACTCACACTCGAGGAGAATCGAAACTCACCGCCCCATATTCCCAACTTGAGCTGGGACGTGTCCAAGTTCTCAATGTAGTCTCCAAGAACGTAGTTGACAAGCTCGACAACCACCGATTCGAAAACCATGGTTGGTCGCCGGCTAGACGAGAACGGTCGGAACGATCCTTAGCGAGAAATTTCGTTCCACATGTCATGCAGCGAGCGTCGAATGCCGCAGCACGCTCGGGCCTCGCGTTGCAAACTGGCAACTCCCTCACGTGCCGCTCGCTCCGCTCGTTCTCCCCAATGTGGCGCGGATGTGCGCGCGCCGTCACGCCCCCTCCTGGGGTTAGATGCAACATGCAGAGACAAGAGGTGGGATAAGCCAGGTGCTGGATAAGCAAATTTGAGGCCCCCGAAAAGCTTTTCTCGCAATGAGCAAGTCGCCAACGCTCGCGGTATCTGCCAACTCCTACAGATTGGCGCTTGGTCTCTCGCTGTTACAATCTGTGTTGTAACAATGTGAAGACTCGAGTGTTTTCTGTCTTTTTCCCCCATTGTATTTCGATTATTAGGGGCTGCACAGGCTCTTCGAACAGAGAATATCTCACGTGAAAAAAAAAAAAAAAAAAAAAAGAAAGAAAGAGAGAAAGGAACGAAAACGGGCAGGCGATATGGGGATACTTTATTTGCTCACTCACTCGATCGCATATGCGCTGGGCGATCCTCCAGCACAAATGCAACCTTTCTGTCCCGTGTCTTGGTAGATTTGTCCCTATTTTTTCCTGCGATGTTCTTGTAAATGTTTTGTGGATCCCTGGGCGTGGAAAGTTTCGGCCAACGACGTTCCCCGGGCACTCGGTTGATAAAAAATTCCGTTACTCGAATCACGACACGCTGAAGTAACCTCACCGAGCCACCTCGAAAAAGTAAATAAATAAATGCACGCGTAATGGCACCGTGACTAAAGAAGAACGTGCGATGATCGATGTAAAACAAGAAAAATAAGCAAGCACAAAAGAAAATAAGAAGTTTATTTTTTATTTATTATTTCTCGCTCCCAAGAATTCTATTGGTTCGCTATGTCACATGACATCAAGTACGTCTTCAATGGAATAACGCTGCGCTCGTTTGGTTGGCTGACGCTCGGTGCGTTGAGGAAAGTGGTAGCCGTGGTTGTGGTGCCGAAGCTGCGGAGGTGGCACACTGGAGACGGTTCTGTAAAGATGTAAATGGGTGCTTGAAACCTGACGTGCACTACAGGTATTTTCACTGTTTCATCATGCATGTGAGATGCTGAACTTTGTACGCAAGCTGCGTTCGGAATACACCGCGCGATGTCAGACAGGCTCAGCGTTCAGAACTGTGATCGACGCTCGTAAGCGAGTCATCGAGGAATCGACAAATTGCGGCTTTAAATGCTAGCTAGCCATACATGCTTTTTGAGGTGTTTGTGGGGGATATCCAATTTGAACATCTTCTACTGGAATGAAGTGATTGATAGCGGCTGTGGTAACCGATGCTCGCTTGACACAATCGGTTTCCCGCTTGCTTTTTGGCCCTCGGAAGTTTCCAAAGTACTGACCTTCGAACAGAGGGGCCAGACTGTTGCCTGTGTCGAGAACAAATAAATATAAAAATTACGGAAGTAGCAAACATATTTATCGGAGGGTTAATTTTCCGTAGCATTGTGCGGCTTAAGCTTGCCTGCCGAACAAAGGGAACCGATTTTGTGGGGGGGTCGTCTATCACGTCAGGCTATAGCGAAATGAAGGCGATTGTAGCTGATGTCAGTCACTTTCTGTTTCCTTCAAAATAAATTTTCTCACTCGTACGCAGTATTTTTGCGTAACGCGAGTCGGGAGTATCGCGTGGCCCCGTTTTTTCGCTTCAGATTGTCAGCTATCCCGCGGTAAAATTAGAACAGTAATAGCTTCCTTCTATTATAATACAGTGCCCTTCCTGGCCTGTATATATACATGAAACTTGTTAGCGTGCCTTGCCATATCTTATGTTCTTGCAGTATTGAGCTATAGAAAAAAAAAATAAAGAAATGAAGCAATCGCGTCAAAGCTAGCACCGGAGCCGTGGTCCCAAGGTAGATTATCGATCAGCTACCTCCGCTATTCAGATACAAGCGTTTATTCGGCGTGTGATGTAAACATTCATTCGCACTCGCAGATTTTTGCTATGTTAATCGCATCCGATATTGCAAAACCGCAATACTGCGCTATCGTCAGCATCGAGGCAGTGCTACAACCGTATCACGCAATTGTGGCGACGTAACCCAACTCTTTGTTCGGCATCTTACTAGAGCGTCTCGATCATTTGGATAAAATTATTGCACTTTATTTTTGGATAAATTCAGGACCTAGCCTTCTCTGTCATGTGCATCATGAACTAATGTAGGAAACATAAAAGGTACACTATTTTGCACTTGAATTACGAAGCAGGCATAATACCCTAGTCACACGGGGCCTTTTAGATCGCGATCGAGCCGGAACGAGATTGAATTTCTCGATCGGGATCGACTCCCCTCCTCAGATTGTGCAAAGGGGCCATTCAAGATCCAGGAGTTTAATCCCGATCGGATTTGATCGCGATCGAAAGCGCCTAATACACACCAGCTATAGAACCCATGTTCAGAGAATGCATGACCCCCTTTCTCTTAGCCCGTTAATCCTCACTTCTACGTGCACTGATTTTTCTAAGCAAATTTGGAACAAACGTGCAGTGCATTGTCCTACGTAGATTGTAGCACTGACCCATAGATTCGTACAATGCTGGGGTGATAATTTTGACCCTACATGGACGTACAGCGTACTTGGAGGTAGACTTTGATCTGCCATTACCATATCACAGGACTTGAGCTTCTATAAGTGAAAGCTATGCAGGATTAAACAGCATTAAGACAGGCAGTGCTGTGAATAGATAATTATCTTATGGAATGTACTGTCCAGATGCAAGGCGATAAAAAGAGCTATTTGGGCAAGTCACATGTAGCACTGTAGGTTGTCGGGGCAGGACCAGGATGAGTGACACAGCTCCTAGGAATATGTTTACCAGACATACTTTATATATCTGAATAAACCTGCATTGTATGAAAAATGCTTGCTTGTCAAGTGAACTATTCCTCTCAGCGGATGTCTGCTTAATGTATCTGCCGTGGCTTTTCAAGCTCTTAATATCAAAAGAACTTGCCGTAGGGAAAAATAAAAATTCAGTCTTCTGAAGTTGTGTTGGCTGCAACAAATAAATCCCGTAAACATGCATCTTTTAAGCACATGAGAGGAAACCATACAATTGCAGCTGAATAAACATGCTTGACATGTGCAGAGAGCAACCTGTCGGTGAGTGTGAGATTGTAATGGCATGCTAGGATTAACTTGCCTAAATGTCACCTAGTTGACGGCTTGGCGGTGGGTGTTGAGAAGTTCGAGTGAAAATGACTCGTGAACATCAGCTCGTCAGACCGCATTGTTAAGTCATGGGGGCATAGCTCGGCACACTCAAAAAAAAAAAAAATACTTATAGTCACCACACAAACCCCATCATGCAAGTACTGTAGATTCAGCGGCCATGTAAAGATACAAATTAACTCACCTATGTAATTAATAGAAACCTTAATTAAACGAAGGTAGTTTGCTTTCCTGGGAAATATTGCTTGCTTTATTGGCTTTTCACATCTTTGACTAACGCCTACATAGTTATCAGTGTCGGAAGACTGAAGCACATAGGCCATTGTAGTTGCATAGGACATGTAACAGGATCACCTTGTGCAGCACCACCACTTTTATAATAGTAGTGTTTCTTTTTATTTTCTTGGTTTGGGGGTGGGAAATAGCGCAGATTCTTCTTGGGTGCCTCAGGTGGGCACTGGATCTGTCGCTGGGCTATACACAGTCATTGCACAGTCATTCACATTTGCAGCTAATCACAGTATCTCGTTGAAGCCACTGTCTTGCAGGAAAGTTACAGGTTCCATTCTAATGAGGCACACATAGACAGCGGCGCTCTGCTGTCCAAGAACGTTTTAACACTTAAAGGCATGATGCTTGACGCATGGTCAATGCAGACATTAGGCATGACATCCATAAACTCTTTAGTGGCTGAAGCTTGTGCCATGATGCTTACTGTTGAGCGTGTGCTGAAGAAAATAATGCAACTGTCATATTCACAGATCCCTCGAACAGACTCTAATAAGGTATGTTAAACTGGATTGGTAGATATACCGATCAAGTTGGTAGACAATAGTAGCATGCCAAGGAATGGGCTTCTCCAGTCGACCTTTCTGCCTATCTTTCATTAAAGCGACCGCGAAATGATTCTGATGATTTTGTACTATTGTACTGAGTCATTAGGGTACATCCTTCTGATCATTAAGTGCAGCATTTAAGTGCTCCATGTAAAGCATGTAATTTATTATAAGGCTTTAAAAATGTGCATCGCTACCGATTACATCGGTGCGGCTCCCCAGAGTTTTCAGCCCCAGAGTTTTCGTGTCCCTCTGCCTGCAAAGCAACATGCAAGCGGAGTGGCTGCAACGCGTTGGGCTGTTGGTATCCGATCGGCGCCAGCATCTACGTGTTTGCGGCTGTCACTTCACACTGGAGGATTACTACCACAATAGAGAGTTTTAGCATGTCTGGTATTCAGGTAAACGAAAACGTAGGTCGACTGGGTGTAAACGTCAACTGCCTGCATGGTGCAATCACCTGGTGGCACAGAGATAATATAGCAGTAACAAAGTGTGTTCTACTTTGTTGCTGGTGTAAATTTTCAGCAAGGGCATAACCGTGAACATGTTGTCTCTTTAAATGTTTAAAATGATTTACACTAGGTTACAACAGTAGCAGCTCTCTGTTTGGCTGTTTAAGCTCCGTGCTACCAGGTGGCTGTACCGTGCAGGCTGCTCGGGCCACTCACATTTACGCTAAAGCCCGTCATCACACAGGTAGTACAATATGGAGGGGCTTTAGTTTACGCCTCTGCCGGTCCGTCAAAACGCCCAGCTCACCTGCGGTTACCGGAATGCTAGACATGCTTGGCACTGTGACAGAACGCTCGCAACGCACGCTGCTTGATCGCTTTTGCTGGGGATCAACGGCCAGGTGGCTAGCGGAGAAGTAGACGAAACATCATCACATGATGACTCAGAGCCAGTGAAGGTAGAGCTTAGCCCCGATCACTCTGTGAACAAGTTGAGAAAAAATGCATAGCTAGAAAGGAGGGCAACTTATAATCGTCCGTAGCTCTCTTAATATCAAACGCGCTTCACTTAAATTGTGGCGTGAATGTTTTACTGTAGCTGTACCCTACGTGTCTACGAAATTTGTCCGAACAGTTTCAGGTACCCTTTAAACACATCTCTAAAGATAATTTATTCTTCCTAAAAAAAAAGTTTTATTTCAAGCAAGTTTCTTAGAATGAACCCAGCCCTGCCTTGGAAAGAGACAGTATTTGGGGTGGCTTTTATTTCTGCGAAAGGATGAGACATTGCTGCTCTTTCCCTGATATTGACCAGTGAACGGCTTCCCTGTTCAAGTTTAGGACAAGAATTCTTAGCTTGAAATGCATGACACTATTCTGCTAACCAAGCGAGACGATGAAATTTATGCAGAATATAAAACCTATTTGGAACTATTTTTATATATGCCTTTAGTTTCTGAATATCTTGTCTGGTTACCTTTCTATGCCCCTAAACGTAAAAAAAGTATGGT
Organism: Dermacentor silvarum; assembly: GCF_013339745.2. NCBI lineage: Eukaryota > Metazoa > Arthropoda > Arachnida > Ixodida > Ixodidae > Dermacentor > Dermacentor silvarum. The sequence continues at coordinate 70,166,386 of NC_051159.1, forward strand.
CACTTGTGAAAGATTCGGGCTTCGTACCGGGCGTAGGAGAGTTTTGTAAAACAATGTATATTGTTTCTTATGGACAGATTGCAATTGAGCTAAAAAAAAATAATTTAGCATTATTATGTAAAAAAAAAAGAATTTTTAATCTGAATTATCATTGTTGAGAATGTTGAGGTGTTTCATAAAATGTGCATAACCAACAATGCTGCAAATTACGTCGTGGCCTATATATCTATATATTCTGCACATCCATGGGGCCGAAATGTAAAAATGCCTGGGTGCTTTGCATTGAGAACCCAAGGTGGTCAAAATTAATCCAAATTCCCCACTGCATGTGCCTAAATATCGTGTCACTGCTCTGGCATGTAAAACCTCAAAGTTAATCTTAATATTTAGATTACACATTCTATTCAAGGTGCTCACAGGCTCCGAAGTGTAGTATTGCGTGAGGGGGGTTACAAAAGGTTACAAAACAATGAAAAGGAGCAAGAATTTTGTTATACATAAATTCATAAAATGGAACTTATACAATAGATAGTGATAAAGGTCATTTCTAGATTATACAATTCAGGCTGGAGTAAGAAATTTGTAAATATACAGGTAATTTAATTTAAAACACGTTCACATGGCATTTGCATAATCAATTCGAAATCAACATTTAAAATGTGCACTTAACTCTTGTCTAAAAATCACAGGATTAACAATATTTACTATTGTGTCACGAAGACCATTATAATATTTAATAGCCTTTGGCAGGACGGATGAATTAAACACTTCAGTTTTGCCAAAGAGGCATTGAAAGCTATGTGCATGATGCAGACATCTTAATGAACGGAATGGACGAGTTAAGGTTAAGGAAAACGAATGCTCACTGACAACTATTTTGTGCAATAAACAAAGTAGCGAAATAATTGGACGTTTTTCTTAAAGCGGGAGTGTTAGGGCTATCTTGATGCTTGTTACACTAGAATGTATGCTATAATCTCTGACGATCAAACGAGCGGCTCAGTTCTAAATGCTTCAAGGTCATTGATTAGTTTACCATCGATGACGTTATCTTGCCTACCATCAATGATTATGCGGACAGACTTCCTATTCACAATATCAGGATTACAGGAGAGGGTGTTTTCAATCTGTTGCTTCACGTTAATATAAAGAAAAGTCCCGGTCCTGATGAAATCCCCAATGAATTCCTTTATAGATATACCGAATGGACATCCAAGTTTTTAACACTAATGTTTCAATCATCCATTTCTAGTGGCTCGTTTCCCACTGCCTGGAAGCGCGCAAAAATTGTGCCCATACATAAAGGTGGTCCAACCTCTGACACTAGCAACTACCTACCGATATCGCTCACGAGCACCTGTTCTAAAATGCTAGAACACATTGTATCAAAGCACCTGCTCACCTGTTTAGATGAACATAATTTAATTTTTCCAGATCAACATGGCTTTTGCAAAGGATTGTCCACCGTCACTCAGCTTATTGAACTTGTACATGACCTTTCTTGCACAATTAATGCTCGCGGCCAAACTAATATAATATTCTTAGACTTTGCAAAGGCCTTTGACAAGGTGTCCCACAAAAAGCTTTTACCTAAAATCAGTGTTACCTTCAAAAATTTTGCCCTTACGCGGTGGTTCACTTCCTACCTTGCACATAGAGAACAATATGTTCAGCTGGGACATCAGCAATCTAGTTTACCTCCCGTGGTATCTGGGGTACCCCAGGGTAGTGTCTTAGGGCCCCTTTTATTCCTACTTTTTATAAATGATCTGCCAAATGACATCACCACCCAAATGAGGATGTTTGCCGACGACTGCACTTTGTACAAGAGAATAGAGTCACCAGGTGATCAGGCTGACCTTAATCTTAACTTACAGAAAATTAAGAACTGGTGCGATCAGTGGCAAATGCAGCTTAATCCAACTAAATCTGTTTTTATGTCCATCTCTAGGAAAAAGAATATTCAAAATTTTTCATACAGTATCAACGGTCATGAACTTGCTCTAGTTAAACAATATAAGTACCGAGGTCTTATATTTGCACCCAACTTGCTTTGGAACCTTCACGTAAATGAGCTTTGTGCTAAAGCTAACAAAGTATTGTGGGGTCTGAGACGTAACTTGCACTGTGCCTCCCCTGAAATTAAAATTTTAGCTTACAAAACCTGGCTGAGACCCATAATTGAGTATGCAAAAATAGTATGGGATCCCTACACCCAAAGTGGCTGCCTAAAACTAGAGAAGGTCCAGCGCCTTACTTCTAGGTTTATATTTAATAAATACCGCCGTTTTCACTCTCCAACTGAATTATGTAAACTTGCAGAGCTCCCACCTCTACAAAAACGTACCGAGTATGAAAGGCTTAAATTCCTGTTCTTAGTAATTTATAACCATGTCAAAATAAGATACGACAAGTACTTCCAAATCAAGACACAGGAAACATCACGGCACAGACACAGTATGAATATACCTCCTCCCACAGTGCACAATGACTGCTTCAGGTATAGTTTTTTTTTTCCCAGGGCAATTCAGCAGTGGAACTCTTTGCCAGATTTAATTGTCCAAATAAAATCAGTTAATTCTTGAAAGCAATACATTGCCTTATGTACTCTGATGCACCCTGATGTTCTGTACTAATACTGTGATATAAGTCAAAATGTGCTCTGTAATTATATTGGTAATGTGTTTCATATCAGCAGTGCTGTTTCATTTTCTTTTTTTTTTTCTTTTTTGTGCATTGGTCAAGTGCACTAATGCACTTTATTATGTATGTTAAATCCACTCCTGTAATAGCCCATCATATGGGCTGACAGTATCAATAAAAAAAAAAAGTTAAGTTTGGTAAAGTGATCAAATGGGCGCAGCATTCAAGTTCATGGCTGACAAATGTTTGATATGCTAGCTTGCGAGTAGTTTGAGGAGCACCGTAAAGATTATGCTTCAGATAGCCGAGTGTACATGATGTTTTTGCTGTAATTGTGGTGATATGAGTTGACCATGAAAGAGTTGGTGTAAGACGGAGGAGGTTCTACTCTTGCGCATATGCATGCGAAATTTGGCTGAGATTTAGTTATATTAAATACAATAATTTTTGTGGGCAAGCAGGGAAAAAGCCTCAAATATAAAGAGTTAAGTGAAATTGAAAGTTTATAAACATTTTCATTATTAGTTTAGATGCTCAATTTGCGTGAAATTTGGCCAGAATGCAGACCAGTTTTTCCAGAAGTGTAACACGTTCAAAACTATCCTTTTGCATGTGTGGTATGCTAAGTGGTTTGCATGTTGAGCTTCCTCCTTCAGGTAGGCTTTCTTTGCTGCACTGTGACAGTGATTTAACTCCAGTTATCTGTTTTCCGGACATTCTTTTGATTTTTCCCTGGTCTCTGTTTGCTTGGAGCGATCAAATTCTGATTTGGAAGGATGCCCAACTCTTGTAGAACCTCCTCAAACTTCGTGGTCTTTGTTGAACATAGTATGGCTATATAGAAGTGGCTTTCTCAACTGAAGTTCATGAAGCAAACACACTCACGGCTTCCAACAACCGCATTTGCGAGATCTCGATTATAATTCCAAGGCCAATTCGCACACGCGGTGCATCCCCTCGCGCAGACATAAACACAGAACAACACGTAGAAGATATACATGCAACAGAGGTCAGTCACGCGCTGCTCTTCAGTCAGTCAGTCAGTCAGAGATCAAGTTTCATTTTGCTGGGACCTGCATGATGAGGAGTAAATATTTGCATTAGCCAAGGAAGCTATCTTGACTGTGTGTACGTAGCTTTGGCAGATACAAAAATGTAACAGCTACAGTGTGTGTGGGGAGAGGTATAATATGCCATAGCGTTATGAAAATGCAGGAGGAAAATCAAGGCCAAGGCATAAGACATGCCGTCACTGAGGGGTGTGTGTTATGTTATGTGCGGCAGTTCCAAAGACATGTACGAAAACATTATGTTTAGGAATTACAAAAACATGAGGACTTGTCAGATCATTGGCTCCAGCCTGAGGCTTCTCATATTCAGCCACTGTTCATTGTTTCCATTAGCTGTGTGCCAAAAAATGATTTCATGTCATGCTGATTTGGTCAGTCTACGTGTACACACACTGAAAAAGTACAAATTGGCGCAAGAAGACAAGTATAAGGATGTGGGGCACAGGATAGGTGTTCCAACTAGTTGAAAGATAAGCACCTCCCCTGTGCACCATCTTTGCCCTTTCTCTTTGCACTACGATTTTTACTTCATTATGAACCAACTTGCCCAAGAAAATGTTTTGCTAAGTAACGTTTCGTAGAATGAAATTTTTTTTCTTGGGTTTGCCAGGTAAATTTCTTCACCCATTTTATTTTTTCCTAATTGAGTCGTGTAATGAGCAAAATGGAAAAATGAAATAAATAGGAAGTTTTGTATACGTCGTAAATAATGTGGAAACTAAGGTGTTAATGTATGTCCTGGACGTACTGTTGGTCATCTTGTTTATGCTATAGCCAACTTGCAGCAGCCTTAAAAAGACCCAAAAGCCATTGTCTCTTGGAAGCATGACCCTTGCACTTGTTGGCTGATGCCAGAACAGGCTTGCAACTTCTGTTCAAAAGACTGCCATCTTCCTCCCCCCCCCTAATTTGATATTACCGGGAACCAGATAAGGGCTTCTTGTCACAAGAAGTTTCACCAGAGAGAAACAAGAATTTTTAATGCTTACCACTGGTGCACATTGTTTGTCATAGCAACAGAGTTAAGCAACATAACTCAGTAAATGCTTAAAATTGTCTCTTGGTTGCATTATGTCCTTGTGTAACCATTACCTAATTGAAGGGTGGTATCTAATCATGTGATGGAATGCGTATTGATGCTTTTCTGTTGTGCCAGTATATTGTCTACAGATTTATTTGCATTGAAGCAGTTTTAAGTGGCGTGATGTAGTGGATACTTCATGTTGTTGATCTTTTGTAAATCTATTCATTTAGTACTGACTTGTCTAATCAGTGAATAAAAAGGAATATTTAACCACAGTTTAGAATGCTACATAATGGCTATCTGCCAACTAACGAGCAAATGCTCTCACCTTGGACACTACAGATGTAATTACTTGGTATTCATTATTACGTTTGATTGTGAAGACATTTGTTACTCAAGGACATTGCACCCTCTCTGGTCATAGGGGAATGATTGTGCAGTTCATAACAAAATGACAAGGAGCAGTGCAAAACTATGAGGCAGTTAACACAAACTGACAGGACCTATGCCTTCCAATGATTATTATGAACAATCAATCAACTGGCTCAAACTAAGATCTTGCCGGGCTCTGCAATTGCACAGTGCTGACAAGGAGAGTTTTCATTGTGTAGTAAGCTTTGCATGATTACCTTGTTTCTTTGACAGTGCTCAGCTAAAAAGATGGAGAACCATGGCATGGACACACTGGACAATGAACAAGGGGGCATCAACTTGCTTGACCTGCCCTCCGAGATCATCGAGAAGATTTTGCGGCATACAAACTTTGCAACCATTAGCAATGCGCGCATGGTAAGCAACTGTGGAACCTTGGCTAATCTAGTAAACATTAGCCATCTCATTCTCTAGATACTTTAATAGAGGTTAAACTATGAAGCCCTCTTGGTGCATGTGTGCAATGTGCTTATGCTGCGTCAGCTTTCTTGCTACTGTGCTGTTTTCAAAGTTTTTTTGGTAAGTTCACATTCTGCAAGGGAGAGCTAACGTGGATGTGCTTGTCATATGATCCGTGTGAATGAAAAGGCCAGCTGGATTGGGCGTTGTAGACGATAAGGCTTTTGTTGCACTAAAATAGCATTAGCTTAAAAACAAATTTCCATTTTTCTTTTCAATTTCATTTCCCCATTTTCATTTCAGTTTAAAGGAAGGGAAGATTAGTTGTCAGGATCACACGCAAGCCTGACACAGACCTTTCAAGAGCCCCACTTTTTCTTTTTTTTTCTTTCTTGAAGACCCTGTAGCAGGGGTATTGCACAAGGTGCTCAAGATGCTTGTTTGAGACCCTTGAAATCTCTAATACAAAAAAAAAGTGCAATCGGAGCTCTCTCTCTTGATGTTAAATTGAGAAGGGAACCTTTCACTGTTCATATTTGTGACCGCCTGTGAAATATTTATCAACTTAAAAATGCTCCATTTAGGACACCACTGTCTTGAGTAGGCTGAATTTGGTAGTTGCGATGTACTTTCATGTCACAAATGACTTGTTCTGAATGAAGGTCATGTTCCAAGTATCACTGCTGAAAGTGTTAGCACTTCACCATGTTTCTAAAGGCATTATAAATGTGGCGCCAATATGCAACACTTTCATTAAGACGGATCAGTTAAATAAAGTATTTCAGGAGTGTTCTTTCTTTGTGTTTGTTTCTGCCCATGTTTTGTTTATGAAAAGGAATAGGGTTACTGTTGCAGTTTGGCACTTAGAATATGGATGAACGTGACAGAAGTTTTCTCCAAGATTTCTAGGGGGAATTTCTGAAGTATAAGTTCTTCATGAATAAAATTTAACTTGGACACAAAACTCACCCCATTTTTGTACGTTTGCAATTCTAGAGGAGTTCCCAGAAAGTAACTGGCAAATTGAACATGTTTATTGTAGGTGTGCCACCACCTGAATGATGCCGCGTCTGGACTGCTCAACTCTGAGTTCGTGCGGCTGCGGTTGGCAATGCAGCAGCGCTTCCAGGGCATCAAGGCACAGATGCCACGACGGGAGTCTGCGCGCCGCAAGCACCCACTGTCGCGCGAGTGTGACATCATCGAGACTGTGCACATGCGCTTGACCCTACTGCAAATGACTTTTGGAAAACACATTGAACGCAAGCACTGCTGCTTCTTCCCAGGGGAGGTACGCTGTTTGGGCTAGTGGCTGGTCTTGGCCATATACTGTACTACATCATTCTGTTCTGGTAGAAATACTACTGCAGTGGCTGTTGCGCAACCTGTCTGTTAGGTCACAGTGCGAGATTGGTTGCCTTGCACAACCTCCGTAGTTGTCTGAACTTTGTGAAGGTGGTCTAAAATGTTTCTACAGCACTCGTAAAAAGCATTCACAGCAGCGAGAAAGAATTCTATTGTCAAAGGGACACTACAGAAAAAATAGGTTGAATAACAAGAAAGCCCCTCTTACCACGAGAGAAGGCTTGGTAGGTAAGCCAGAGAAGACAGAAACAAAAGAAAGGTGCCGACAGCCTTAGTAGTTTCTGCACAAGTGACATCGTAGATTTTATACCAACTGCTCGGGCTTAGTTAGTTGTGTTGCATACAGTGTAGACTGCTTATAAAGTGAGTCGCGAATATCCGCACTATAAGCAGTACCGCACTATAACCAAAGCAACAATTTTCAAGGCCCGCACATATGCAAAACATGTGCACCGAGCCGCCACGCGTATGCGACAGTCGAGGAATGCGGCTAGAATGTTTGCATTCAATTTACCGTCGAATCTCGTTAATTTGAACCAAATCACGCGGCGGTGCCTCCGACCGGCATTTGCTCCGGCACCGCCACAGAGTAAAAGCTTAATAGAGACCCCTCAATGTCACACGCGAACAAAACAAAAAAAGAAAAAAAAATGCGGTGGAAATTTCACCCTCTCTCAAATGGCAAGGTCGCCAATTCTGCGTTGCGCCGGAACATGCGTGTACGTGCCGACATCTCGGCTATGGTGGCCTTCTAGCCACCGTATCTCAGCCATGCTACTGTAACCACGCGTAGAAAATGGCAGTGAACCCTTCTTTCTCCTTTAAGCTTCCTCTACTTTCTAGTCAGGTGTTGACCTTGCATGCTGCGGCTACGGCGCAGAGGGAAGCAGCGGTGCTGTCCCAGGCCGGCCAACGAAACAGTCCACGCCGGCAAACGCCCGCTTCCCGATAACGGTAGAAAACGAAACTTCGGGGAGCTGGCGCTAGGCCGGCCGGAGCGGCGGCAGCGCGCGCGCACGGTGACAGTCGAAAGTGAGGGAACTACGAGGGAGGGTGAGGGGAGCCACCGAAGCGGCGGAGTTGCCGAGGCGAAATCCGCTTCCCTTCTGCCCTCCTCCCTCACATTCCACGGTCTTGGCGTGCGCCCTTCGCCATGCGGTGCCGGCGCCGCCCGCTCCCAGAAGTTTCGTTTACTGCCGTTATCGTGAAGCGAGCGTTGGCCGGCATTGGCAGTTTTGTGGCCCTCGCTCGCTATGCGCGCCGTGATATTTTACGACTCGCATTCAAGGTTCTGGTTCCAGCCTCACTGGCTGTTCGTTCGCTCCACGTGCCCTTCTCCTCCACTTCCTCTCTCTTTCTTCCTCAAGCACTCCTTGGGCCGCCCGTTTGAGGGGAGCGTTGCGTTCGCCGTCTCCGCTGACTTCCGTACTCCCAGGCAGCATTGTAAACGGCATTTCGTTTCCCGCAACTGCACTATAAGCGATACGTGTATACATGGAGTGCTATGGGAAAATTAACGGGAGTCTGAAGAGACCGCACTATATCTGGTCCTGCACTATAAGCGGTTACGTTATAAGTGGTCTATACTGTATTGGTAAAGATGGGTACATTGTAACATTTTAAAAGGAGCCAAAGACCGAACTTGAAAAGTTCAAGAACTCTTGCTGCACCACAATAGCCCAAATACGAGAAAGCACTTTGAAATCTGTGATCTCACACGAAGTGACAGCAGAATTGAAGTTTAGCCTTCTTTATTTTTTTTCCAGAAACAACCCTTTTCCCACTAAATTAACGGAAGAATTTTGAAAGGAAGCTTTATCAATCTAAGCTGATTTAGTCTTTCACTTTAGTTTCCCTTTAAGTGCATTTTGTTGTGTTCTGAGTTAGGTTGTGTGTTGGATATAGTACCCTTGCAGCATTAGGCAGGTTGTGCAATTAGCTGTCAAAGGAAATCATGGAGGCATGCAAAAAAATGAAAGATGCTTGTGTGAGGCCTCGGTTCCAAAAAAGATGCACCTTTTTTGTGTGTGTATCAGCTTATCATGATAAACACAGATGTAATTAGGTGGTGGACAGTATGAGATTAGAGAAAACTTTGTTTCTGTTTGCAAATGCTGTTTTTTTTTGAAATGCTGTACTTACTACTTACAAAATCGTTGAGTTGGCATTTATATGTGTGCACTTTTTTTCATTGGTATGCATTCTATCACTTGGGCAGATCATATAATGCTTAGCAAAGGCAATCTGGTGGTCTAATAGAGGCGGTGCTGCTGTTTGTGCCTCCAATCTGGTATTCGTAGTCTTGGTACTGACAGTGCTGACTCTGGGTATGTGTCCCCAGATCTTGGACGAAGTGCACCGCATCCTGAGGTACGTGGAGGTGACGCCCACACTGAGCCGTGCCTACAAGGTGACGGATGAGCTCTTTGACCTGACCACCATGGCCATGGAGTATTTCAAGGAGCACATTGAGCCCACGCTGCCCGAGATCAGCTACTTTGCAGCCGACTTCCTCGACTACCCTTCTTCCTACTCTTGTGAGCACCCACTACATGTGCACGCTTCTTTTTCTTGCTCCCTCCTTTTGTCCCAAGGTATTGCAGGCAGCACTGACTACCAATGCCAGTTTTGTCTCCTGTTTATTCGAGAGAATTCCTGTAGATTGTCTCTAAAATCTTCAAAAATGTTTCTCACAGAAGCATAGTAAAAGCAGGCAAACTTAGGGTTCGGGGGACGGTGTCTAAATTATCGGTGTGTCAAATTATTCAGCGTGTAAAAAGAAACTAGCAAATGTTGATTGCATTGTTGTTCCATAACGTCGTGAAGTCTTTTACTCATCTTTCAGAAGCTCTATGTGGAACGAAAATTTTCGTCGGCTAGGAAAGTGTGCAGCACGTGCAAGTTATCTGGAGAACCTGCATCCAACTGCTCCAGAATTTTGGTGACGTCCTTTGCAGGATGGCAGCATCGTCCGTGTGACATGTGTGCCTTGATTCAAATTGCAGTGGAACCTCGTTAAACCGTACCCGCTTAAGCCTTAGTTTCTTATCAAATGTAGTTGAGACGAATCCCCGACTCGGCTGCCCTTTAATTTAATGCGTTTGGTACCCGCTTAAGCCGTAGCGGTACATCGTGTACCTGTCGGTTAATGCATAGTATTCACTCGTTGAATACCCATCATACTCCGTTGCAGTCTCATGCTCCTTCGGCCAACCGATTCTGCACGCAGCGTGCTAAGTGCGAGCTGCACGTTGCATGCGTACGCACGGATCTCCGTGGCCATTGCGATGCTTAGCCTCCGAGCCGCGCCGCGCACAATCTCGGACTAGTAATCTTGGAGGCCACAGCGAAGCAACCTAGCGAGATACCGTTGTCTGCGAGTGCTCTCGCGAGATTCCGCGTGACGCCGTTTCCGGCGAGAGCAGCCAGAGCAGCCGTGGACGTGCGCACATGTGCGCAGTTGTTTTGTTCGCCAGCCGTATCGCACGTGTGCTGAACTTCGCGGTGACTTGAGGGCGCGGCGTGATCGTGACAGAACTGCCCGAACTTTGCGACAGTGATCTGCGGACGCGGTGTGATTGTGACAGGACCGCACAATGTCAAACAGGCAAGTGAAGCATCGCGTGATGAGCATAAAAAAAAAACTGGACATAATCAATGACATTCAACGTGGAGCAAAGAAGTCCGGGTTAGCATGGGAGAAAGGCTTGCCACTGTGTACTGTTTGTGGCATTTGGACAGCGTGAGAGAAGTTGCTTAATGGTGCACCGTCCAACCTCAAGCGTTGCCGTTTAAGGGGCTCGAGTTACCCAGAGGTCAAGGAGGCTTTGGTGCGTTGGCTGAAAAATGCGACGGCAAAAAACTTGCCTGTGACCAGACCCCTTCTCACTGAAAAGGTGCTGTGCTTCGCCACACAGATGGGTCACGACAGTTTTGTTTGCAGCAGTGGCTGGCCCGTAGGTTCAAGACACGGGACAACTTAACAACAAAGGTTGTTTCCGGTGAAGGTGCAGCGGCAGACAAAAGCGGCGCGGAGGACTGGGCCAGCGGCAAGCTGCAACATATATTGCGAGAATATTCCCCAGAAGATATAGTTAACATGGACGAATCGGCACTTTTTTTTTAAGATGTTGCCGAACCGAACGCTAGCTTTTAAAGGGGAAACCTGCACAGGCGGAAAACAAACGAAGGACAGACTATTGGTCGCATTTGCAGCCAACATGGCAGGGACTGAAAAGCTGCCGCTCCTCGTTATCAGCAAGGCCGCGATGCCGAGATGGCTTCAAGGGTGGCCGACTTCCGTCAGGCGTGTTCTATCGCAACAACACCAAAGCCTGGGTGACCTCGAAGCTATTTGAAGAGTATGTGCGCCTAGTGGACCGTTGCTTTACCGCTCTCGGAAGAAAAATTGTTATGGTCATAGATAATGCACCGGCTCACGTGGAACTTGAGAACCTTTGTGCCGTGAAGCTGGAGTTCCTGGCAGCAAACACAACCGCACTTTCACAGCCATTGGACCAAGGAATAATTCGGTCTGTTAAACACTTGTACCGGAAAAACATGCTGCGCAGGATGCTTCTTGCAATAGAAAGTGGGAAAACTTACAGCATCGACATGCTGGGCGCGATACATTTGCTGGCGTATTTGTGGCAGCAAGTACAAGCCGCAACTGTGAAGAACTGTTTTGCGCGTGCGTAGTTCATTGTACCCGCAGTGCCCGCCCAAGAAATCAATCCAAGCAAAGTCTATGCAGATGAAGAAACAGCTGACGACAGCGACTGCGAGGCGCTGCTTGCAGAAGTTTTGGAGCGACAAGGTGGCGGCGACAGAGTGTCGTTTTCGGTGTTTTTCGATGTCGATAATGACGTCAAAACTTATGAAGATTTGTCCGACAGTGACATTGTAAACTTGCTTAGTACGAAGTTATGCAGCGCAAGCGACGGTGAGGACAACGCCGAGCTGGAAGATGCGCCGTGTCCGTCCGTTGGAGAAGCAGCGCGAGCACTGGATGTGATGCGGCTGTTCGCCGAAAGGAGAGGGTTAATGGATACATTGGCTTCCACTTGGACGGCTTCGAAACTGCAGTTGTCACTGCGAGGCCACCGAAGCGGCAAATGAAAGTGACGGATTTTTTGCGGCCCGTTTCCGCAAAATGAAGAAGTTTTTTAGTTTTCTTGCGAAACGCGTTTCATTCCACAGGCAGGTAAGTGCATATTTCTTACTTTCGGGTAAGCCGTAGTGCTGCTTAGCACGTACTTTCTTCGCGACCCCGTCAGGTACAGTTTAACGAGATTCCACTATATAGAGATAGGTTACATCCACATCTCGCTCCCTCCAGCAACAGATCACTGGGGTAACAAAAACCAGTCTTGGCGGCCATGCTTTCTGCATAGTGCAGGTGCTGGAAGAACATCATGGCTGCCCTGTTTTGAGCGCCACCTATAGGATTCAACTGACACTTTTCTTCCTCTTATTGTTTGTGTCCCCTTTCACCCTGCCCCAGTGTTGTGCAGCAATCGAGGAGCTACCTGGCTAACCTCCCTGCCATTTTTCCTCTTATTCTCTTAAGGGCAGCTAGTTTAATTATTTGGCCTGTGATTCCCCAGTTGTTATCACAAGCTACAGCATGGTTTAAAACATGGTACTTTTCCTTCCTGCGCAGCTTCCTTGAAAAACCAGATTTCGCTGATGGACTCGCCACCACCTACATGCACACAAGCTTCACTGTCCAGTGCGCCCCAGTCTCCCCAGCCACCTCCGGTCAATCCAACGGTGAAAAAGCGCCTGCGCAAGCTGAGGGAAAGCATGAAGAAGTGAGCGCAACTTTTTTTGTTAGAGCATAGTGTGCGTGCACTTCAGTGTATAGTGTAATACTAGCTGTATTATCTTGGAAATTATTGGGTAATGTAGAGGAAGTTCTGTCTTGGGCCAAGCTCTTTTAATTTGTGTGTTTGTGTGCTAGCGATGCACAGAAAGCTATTACTAGGTTATCGCTGGTGTGGTCTGCAGACGTGCTCTTGGGACAAAGGAACAACAACACAGTAGTGCAACTAATCCAAAGGGCATTTATTGTACCTTTCATACACCAACACCAGCGAGCCGAATTACTACCAGTAGAACATGCCGATGGGTGCTCTCGGCATGAACAAATCGAGGAACTCCGACTCACCGTGACAGAATATCGAGCGAATAAATTCGCTCTATGCCAGACACGACGCCTAATCGAATGATTGTTTGTCTATCCCGGTGCCCCGCTCCAAAGCCTCGCGAGGCAGTCCCACAGAGTGCGCCGACAGGCGTGCGACAATTCCGTGCACTCTGCCGACCCTACGCCAAAGAGGAAGTCACTACTCCCCTTTTGCGCTCGAGTAACCCTGCCATTAGGTGGCGCTAGCAGCGCAACGCTCACGCCATCTCTCGCACAATTCTGCAGCTACACCGACTGAACCACGTGGAGCAGCCAGATTACGTGAGATGGTCTAGCCGTGCTGGGAAAACCACATAAGGGGGTGCAAGAGAGTCGAGCGTCCCCACACGCTAAACCGAATTGAACTGAGAGAGAGTTTAATGGTACATGCGACTGGATCCTACTGCACTCCAACTCTATTTGTAGCCATGAGGAGCCCTTTTCGAGATTGAAGCCAGAGAAAGCCTGCCTGAGCTGAACGTTCAGCTGCCCCCAAGCAGTTCCAAGGAGCCAACTGACGGGAATACTGTTGCATGTCAGTCATGCGCTCCCAGCTTGAATGTGGGTGCACCTGTGAGTGCTCCAAGCTTGGGCACTCACAGGCAATGAACCAGGCAATTGTGTTTCGAGCACTCGATTTCAACCATCCAAATTAAGCGCTGCTAGAATGCTTGAAAGCCACCAGTCAAGGGAGCTACTGTAATATAGGCTCCGAAATTTGGGCATCACTGAGCTCCGTGCATGCTGTAATTTGGCTAATGCAAGAACATCGAGATTTAAATAGGCTTTCACAGTTGCTCGTTGTGCCTTGCAATTTCAACACTAGTGCCGCTAAAGAGCACACATGACAGAAGGTAAAATAAGATTAGGTAATAAAATGTGCTTAAATTATGGATTTTCTTGTCAACATTACTTCGAGGTATATTAGTATAGTCGATGCTCATTACAATGGACCGTGATAATCCAGTGAAATAGGTCATGTCCGAGGTTCGTTCTATTCAAAATTAGGGTCACGGTATGTTGTGAGGTGGCAAAACTTCACATATAGTACCACATTCTAACCCGTAAACGAATGAAAAATGATAAAAACATCAAAGTTAAAATAAATGGGTTTACACAGTAATTGTACTATTACGTGGCATCGTGTCTTCCTGTCCACCGTCTTCCATACAGTGGTTGCCCAGAAATGGAAGTTTCCCCGTACTAGAACATATATACACCCGCACAGCGGAAGATCGGGGTGCCGGCTGACCAGCGCTACCGTGCTGACCGCCCAGCCCGAGCGCATTGCCGCCGCCGCCAATGACAGAGATCATGGCTGCAGATGGTTCTTCACACAAAACAGTGGCCGGTAGTATAAACCAATGACCTAATTTTATATTTCATGACAAGTGATGACCACTCTCAAATCTGTAGCACGAACAAGAGATGCGGTACGAGGCAAGTTCAACTCGGAGCCTACGTCTGGTCGCCGCTGCACTGCTTGCGAGATGGCACTGCATCACGTGCCTCACAGTCTTTACACCGTGAATAGCAGCATCTCTTTCCTTTTGTGTGAACTGATGAGATGGGAAATTAAGCAATCTCAAAACTGTGTACAGTGGAATCTCGATGATACGATCACGGCTAATACGAATTTCCGGATGATACGAATTTTTCTGTGGTCCCGGCCGAGTCCCATTACTTTGCAACATGCTAGAGAACGGTTGTTACGAATAGATTTTCGACCCACGTCGGTTGATACGAATAAACGCCGCCCCACCGACGGCCGCGAAATAGAACAGTAAAGCCCCTTGATCTTGAAAGTAGCGACCCTCTCCTCCCCGCCGCGCTTTCCTCCTTGATTCTCCTCGCCCGCCGGCTGCACGCGCTGCGCACGGCACGCTATTGCGCCTGGGCTCCCGCGGACGGGCCGCAGAATTCGATGGGGGCGCATGATTTTGGGCCAGTTGCGCGCCCCAATGGCGTAGAAAATTTTCAAAAATGGTGATAACAGCATGGAGAATGCTGAAGGCAATGTTTATGAGGAGGTTGGTTGCATCTTAAAGCCGTATGAATGACACACACTGATGTAAAAGGAGCTTTCAGGCGAGTTTTATACTCCAGTTATTTTTTCTGCCACATGATACGCTGCTTTACTTTGTGCATCTGATCTAGTATTGCTTATGGCAAATCGCTCTGTGTTTGACAGTTTTTTCTCGCATGTGCGCGCATGTGCACCGCAGGTATTATATTCAGCGTGCCTTCTTATAATGAATGACTGGCGAGTGCATCGTCCGTCCATGTGCTTGTCTCAATGTCAAAGTAGCTTTTGCGCCGTGGTTTCTGCGTTGAATAGGACAGTTGCGCAATTTCAGTGCGATGAAGCGGTGCAGGCAACCACTCATCGCCCACAATAACTGAAGCTGAGGAAAGGTATTTACAGATTATTCTTTAGGTGTCGGTGTCATTGAAGCTTAAAAAATACTCGGTATATCTATCGGAGAAGGCATTCTATATTTTTAGGAAAAAGAAACGCCTCTGGATAAGGTATTTTGATAGTTCACACTGACATAGAGTTAAGTTATGTAGTAGGATAGTTAAAATTGTGATTTTGATTAGCGGGGGGCCCTATTGCTGACGCATTGTAGATTGCGGGCAAGCATTCGGTGGCGACAGGCTCTGCATAAAGAATCATAGTGTCGTTGGCTGCGTCGTTAAGCGACCGAGATCATTAACGCTGAAATTATTAGAGGCGGGACAAGGAGCGAGCAGCAGCAATCACTTACGACTGTCAGTTCGAGGTTCATGCCACTGTCGAGGGGGATTCCTGTGCTTCACGACTGGTCGGCGGGAGAAAATTGTTGGAACTGCGTTGTGCTTCAGCTTTCTTTTTAACACGAAAGTGTTTTATGCCGGGGTCCACCAAGACTTCACTGACGTATTTCCGTCACGGATATGACGTTCTTACAATGTACACGAACATAATACAAAGAAAGAAACCAGAAGAAAAAGTTCCACAAACATGCAAAATTTGGAAATCGAACCCACGACCTCTCCGTCCGCGACGATAGATCGCCGAGTGTTTAACCCATTGCGCCACAAACGCATTTGCAGAGAGCTACACAGACGCGCCTTATATATCTAACACTCCTCCGTGTACCCGCGCTCTTGCTCGGGGCGGTGCCGCCGCCTACGAGCAGAAAAGAGAAGTACTGCATTATGACACTAACGCGCACCGACAGTGAACGCTTCGGTGGTCTCAGCACTACGACGCCTCGATGCCAGCATTCGAAGGGACGCTGGCATCAAGAAGCACTACCAACGCCACCTAGGTGGCGTTCACCGTACTCAGCACAGCGGAGCGTGGCCTCCGCAATTAGCTCTGAAAATGTTTCTGAAGTTGATCGCGGAGGCTGCAATTACGAAGCGCTGTACGCGCTGATTTGACTCGGTGACGATTCAGTTACGTGCTTTGTCTTGCGCGTTGTATTAGTGTGTCAGTTACGTGCTTCGTCTTTCGCGTTGTGCTAGCGTGTGCAGCGTAGTGCAGCTTCCATATGCACGACGGTTGCTCATGGTCATCGACGTTGGTAGTCGTGATGGAGGAGACGTGCCACCAGGCGTCAGCATGGGTGCATCAACGCCTAAGGGCGCTTTAGCCACAAAACACCAATAGACATTATATATCAATGTGCAATAAACATTACACTACTTCTGTGAAGACACGTTTCACTTTCGTGTTCTATACCGATTCCTATATAAGAGGGATCAACCACATTTTTTCCAAGTTCTGGTAATATGCGCAGCTCAATTTGGTCTTCAGTGAAATGTAGCTAGAACATTTATCGAAGAGTTAATCACTCAGGCCGGATGAATAAAACGTCCTTTATACAAGTACAAGTGGCTAATACGCTGCAGTGCTAAACATTATTGCCTACATAATATTCCCTGCATTGCTACATCATAACCATAATCAGTATTTATTGCTCAACCTTCGTAATCAAAGCGCATTTATACAATGACATCGGCTCGTGTTACATGGATGGAAAAGGTTTACCCACAGAACAAAACCGAAGAAAGGTGATTGTAACGCATTCGCTATTAAAGTGAAGATTCCCGGCCTCCGCCTAGAAGTCAACAGCAAGGGTGCGCGATCGCGTCGTGCACATTGCCTGTATCCGTGAGAAAACCAAATAATAACCGTCACCCACTCACGCGTGCATGGCAGCCCAGTTCAAAGCAAATTCAAGAACTGAAAAAGATTACCAGGTGTCCTTAGCTATAGTCTAAAAGACGCGAATGCGAGTCTTGTAAAATCTACTGTAATTCACCTCAATCCACACTAATCCACCTTCACGCACCTTATTCGACCTTAATCTACTATAATCCTCCTTAATACACCTTAATCCACCTCAATGCACCCTAATCCTCCTTAATAAACCTTAATCGACCTTAATCCTCTTTAACCCACCTTAATCTTTTTAACCCACCTTATTCAACCTTAATCCACCCTAATCCTCCTTAATTGACCTTAATCCATCTTAATCCGCCTTTGTGCACGTTAATCCACCCTAATCCTCCTTATTACATCTTGATCCACCCTAAACCACCCTAATCCAACTTAATTCTCCCTAATCGACCCTAGCCCTCTTTATTTAACCTTAATCCACATTAATCGACCTTAAATCACCTTAATCCAATCATAAATCAGTCATGAATTTACTAATCATTAATCTATTATACACGGCTGGACATGATTTGGCTCGCTTCTGGCCTTCATTAGGTCACGTTACTGTCTGTACCTCAAACGCTCACCTTGAAGCATATCCAACTAAGGGTCTCGCCTTAAAGTGTGGACTAGTTGGCGCTCATCACCTGCAATACCACGGGTATACTTCCCACAAATTTTTTTCAGGCCCTGCATTCATTGTATATAAGTGACTGACACACACATCAAAACTGTAAATAGCTCCTCTACAAACTGCTATTCCGATTTTCTGTAAAACAGGCAACGGATCCTAGCAATCAGGAAAATTCCGATCGAGAGGCTGTATCTTCGGGTATATTTGTTCAGTGGAAAGCAGAATCTATAATGCTGCATTTCCGATTGAATAACAGTTGACGACGTGCGAGGCGATGGAGTCCCAGCAGAATATGCATCATTCTGAGGAGAACCCCATTTTTATGCAATGTACAAATTGCTGCAGCAAAGAAGCTAATGAGCAGGCCGGAAGAATTGAAAAAAAAATGCAGCATTAGAGGATGCTTTGGTATGAGCAATAAGAAAGGCGTCTTACCTCGCAAACAATACTGTTCCTTGTCGGAACAAAGCTCTTTCGGCGAATGTTGTGCCGAATGTTGTGCCACTGCTTTTTGCGCAAGCCATCACGCTTTCCTTGCGGTATCGTAAAAACTGCATAACCATCATCACGCTCCTTGCTGCAGTTAACTGCGAGTCGGCCTAGTTGGAACAGATTCATTTTCTTAAATTTTTGCGCAAACAAACAGGAACGAAGAAAAGGAGAACACAAGGACGAGCGCTTTCTCAACCAAATACTTAGCAGTCCTATCAACATTAGGTCTGGATCTATCGCTTACCGAAGCCTTGGCCACCACCTCCACACATTCCACCACACATCGTTCTTTTCCTTTCTCTGGTACACTCCTGGCAATGTCCCTCATAAGTGCTAATCTGTTGACGATGCCAATCCTTCCCAAAGTTCTGCGTGGAGCCAAGGATCGGCATCGTCGACGGATTAGCACTTACAAGGGACATTGCCAGGAGTGTACCAGAGAAAGGAAAAGAACGATGTGTGGTGGAATGTGTGGAGGTGGTGGCCAAGGCTTCGCTAAGCGATAGATCCAGACCTAGTGTTGATAGGACTGCTAACTATTTGGTTGAGAAAGCGCTCGTCCTTGTGTTCTCCTTTTCTTCGTCCCTGTTTGTTTGCGCAAAAATTTAAGAATATTGCTGCAGTTATATGCGCAGCATGCAATGTTAGCATGCGACCGAGCTCAGGCGCAAAATGGCGCGAACGAAAAAGCAAAACACAAGCAAAACGCAAGCTCCGCTCGTTTCCAAGGGCAACGGCAGGGAGACCAATCATCGTGGAAGAAAACGGGCCTAAGACTGTCTGTCGTGCAGGGGACTCGCGAGGGGAGAGGAGGAGGCGAGGAGGTCGCGCGCCGGCGGCAGAGTACAAAGAGTGGCGGTACTTTCCTACATCAAGGGGTTTTATAGAACAGTGCGCAGTCACGCGCCTTCTCCCTTTCTCTTTTGGTGTGGAGGCGCGGACGCGGGCGCTGAGCCGTGCTCCCTCAAGGGCTGCAGAAGATAGTGCCAACCTTTCCCTTTCCATACGAACCACTTACTACGCAGGACAGCGCAGAGGCCGCGACTGGGCGCGAAGAGTTTGAAGCGGTGGCGCTTTTGTTGCTTTTGTGCTTTTCCTCCTTTCCCGCGTGTCATAGGGCGGAGTGGCTGCTGTGCTTCGGGCCGTGTTTTTTGTGTTTGCGCCATTTTGCCTAGTCGCGGCGAGCAATGTCAACCGAGATACGATCTCCGGTGATTCGCACGGCCGTACGCCGACGTGCGGGAGCCTCCATTGGCACGTCTTCCGTCGACCGCGTTATCGGTGCCGATGGCACAGGGCGATTGTCGGTTTCGCTGCTGGAATCGCGCGGTGCAAGATAGCGCGACACATAATCCACGGTGCAAGGTAGCGCAGCACGTTCAATCGGGTGCTCCTCCACTTCTCCCGCTAATGGCCGTGTTTTTCGTGCCGTGGGAGGCTTGCGCTTCCGTATTCCGAAGGCGTGCTTCGTCCAAAATTTCTTCTCCAACGAGCGACGATCCATCATTAACCTGCGAGCTCTCAGTAATCCGAATTCTGCGTGGCAAGTGAAGACGCTGGCGTGGTTTACGAAGCAGACAACTGCGGTTGCCATCTTAGCAACCAATGGAAAGACTCCTTTCAGCATGGCATCCAATCGGAGGCTCGCTTTCATCGGAGGGCCCGTGTGTACCTATCGCAAACCCGCCCTTCTTTTGTGTTTGTTCGATTGTTACAAGATGGCGACGACAGACGAATTGAGAAGCGGAACTGCGAAACTTTGAGCTTTCGAACCATACCAAGATGGCGGCGCTCGTGGCGGGAAATACGAGATATGTGTCCGTGAACTGCGGTGTTTTTGCGTGATGTAAAGCTGTTTTCTCGCCCTGCGCACTGATGAATTAATCTTTTTCAGCCTTTTTTAGTGTGTTTTCAGCTAAACCAATTTGATATAGCGTAGATTAGGCGTTGAAGATACCGAAACGCGTGTTTTCAAAAATAGATTTTTCTCGCGATTTTCGCGATCTGATCCCCGCATCCCCCCTTATTTAGATAGTTTTAATTGTGTTTCGATGATACGAATTTCGGCTAATACGAATATTTTTCGTGACCCCGTGAGATTCGTATCAACGAGATTCCACTTAGTGAACGTCGGTGGTTGTTCTTGAAGCACTGTTGCTTCGGCTTCTTCGAAGCTGAGTAGGCCTAGTGGCACCCTTGACGCTTGCTTGGCAGTGAGTCGTCGGCAATGGGCAGCGCTGGTCTGCTTGTGGTAGACACAAAAGCTCTCCACCAGTGGGGCATTGTGCAGCACACAGTTGCTGGCAGCTTGCCGCTAGTGATTTGTTCCTTAAGAAAAAGTGCATTTTCGCAAATTTCGCTGGAAATAGTTGCATGCAGCACACTGGCAGAACCACGCATCACTGCAGCAAAATACGTTGTATTTACACCATGTAGACAAAATTTGCCAAAAAATTTGTCTGTTGTAGCCGATAGTCCATTATAGCTGTGTCCATTTAAAGTGTAATTCATTACATTGATAATATAGGAAGACCAAACTAAGTGAGAATAGCCTGTTATAATCAAAAGTATGTTGTTTGTATGTGGATACATTGTAACGGGCGTGGACTGTATATGAATACTGTTTTTCACTTTCTGCATTGATGAACAGAAACAGTGGACAGGTGTTGGCGCTGCGTCGAGAGCTGAAGCTGACACGACGGCGGGTGACCAGCCAACAGCGGCACATAGTGGAGATGAAGGCGCGCCAGGATGACTACGACCAGAAGTTACAGACAACGTCGCGCAAGCTGAATGCGGTATTGCAGGAATTGAACAGGTGCAAGACAGAGTTACAGTACTGGCGCTCCAAGTCACCTGCTGTGCCGGCCTGCACCTGCGGCAAGACCACTCCGCTTGGTGGGGGGCCTGCCCAAGGCGCCCCCATCGATTTCATGCCCATCGACTTCCAAGAGGCCGCCTCTTCCTCTTTCGGATTGCAGGGTGAGTACACGGTGTTGTTGCTTGTTGAGTGCGACAGTATGAGAAGTTTGGCTACCAAAGAGTCCACTATCAAAAATCGTAGCTAAAGACACACACATTAAAATGTTGCAGTTTCGGCCAAAAGGGGAAGCATTGATTGCGGTAGTAATTATTAAACAGCTATAAGACGTAAAGATAGTAGTTTTATTGGCCATTTAAACTTGTAAACATTTGCTTACTAACTAAATTAACAAGCGTGCCACGTGCACATAGGCAAACTAAACACATTTCACTCGATGACCGTGGGCACTCGCTCTCAGAACGCTGGCGTAAGGAAGAGCGGCGGCAGCAGCAGCGAGTGAATTGACCTTCCTGCTGCCTCTTGCTTCAATGCGAACTCAGCGGCGAGAACACAGCGCACATGAAGCTATCAGCACTTGAATCACCTTAACTCTGTACCCATCACAGATACAGTGGAATCTCGATGATACGATCACGGCTAATCCGAATTTCCGGATGATACTATTTTTTCTGTGGCCCCGGCTGAGCCCCATTACTTTGCAACGTTCTAGAGAACGGTTGTTACGAATCGATTTTCGACCCGTGTCGGTTGATACGAACAAACACCTTTCTCTTTTGGTGCGGAGGCGCAGACGCGGCGCCGGACAGCGCGGAGGCCGCAACTGGGTGCGAAGAGTTTGAAGCGGTGGCGCTTTTGTTGCTTTCGTGCTTTTCCTACTTTTCCGCATGCCATCAGACGGAGCAGCTGCTGTGCTTTGGGCCGCGTTCTTTGTGTTTGCGCCATTGAGCATACGGATGCTCGCGCTTCCGTATTCCGAAAACATGCTTCGTCCAAAATTACTTCCCCAACACGCGACGATCCATCACTGACCTGGGAGCTCTCAGTAATCTGAATTCTGCATGTTAAGTGAAGACGCCGGCGTGGTTTACGAAGCAGACAACTGCAGTTGCCATCT
Organism: Dermacentor silvarum; assembly: GCF_013339745.2. Taxonomy (NCBI): domain Eukaryota; kingdom Metazoa; phylum Arthropoda; class Arachnida; order Ixodida; family Ixodidae; genus Dermacentor; species Dermacentor silvarum. The sequence continues at coordinate 70,188,780 of NC_051159.1, forward strand.
TTCCCTTGCCACAGCAGCAACCAATGGAGAGACGCCTTTCAGCACAGCAGCCAAACGGAGACCCGCTTTCATTGGAGGGCCCGTGTGACTACCTATCGCAGACCCACGCTTTTTTTGTGTTTATGCGTTTGCTACAAAAAGAGATATGTCTCCATGAAGTGCAGTGATCTTGCGCGATTTAAAGCTGTTTGTTTTCTCGCCCTGTGCACTGGCAAATTAATCTTTTTGGCCACTTTTAGTGCGTTTTCAGCCAAACCATTTTTATACAGCGTAGATTAGGCATTGCAGATACCGAAACACGTGGTTTTCAAAAATAGATTTTTCTCGCGATTTTCGCCATCTGATCCGCGCGTCCCCCCTGAATTTAGCTAGTTTTGATTGTTTCAATGATACGAATTTCGGCTATTACCCGTGAGATTCGTATCATCGAGATTCCACTGTAGCATTCAAGAAAAGGGCCGTGCCATACGAAGCCGATGCCTGAGCTTTTCAACATTTTAGGTTCTATGGTATGTGTAGGTGGATCAGGAGCACTTTGTTAAATAAGAAATTATGTAAAATGAAGCTTTTTTAAATATAAGTTTCACTGCAACATTTTTTCTGTGCTTTTTACTCGGCTGTCCCATGGGTTTTGTTTCATGCCACATATTCTTGTTCTGCTTGAAATGTACATGCTTTTGAATTATAACACTAATGCAGGAAAGAATTTGTTTTCTGAGCACTGTGTTAGACTTCTACAATGTTGTTTCAACAGTGGACTACAGTATTGCGCCTATAGTCATAAACTGACCCATCTTGGAAGGAAATCCCTGCTATTATTCTCCCTTGTTGATCAGGTGTGAAAACCTAAGATGTCTGCGTCACACTTTTTTTTTTTTTAATGTATTCAGTAGCAACCACTGAATCGATTAGGATGAAATTTGCTGCACTTAGATGGTCACTGCATTGCATAATCGGTGCAGATTATAGGAAATGGGGTAAGTATGCTGCCTACATGCTAGAAAGAGCTGATGAATCGGCGCACAATGGAAATGCCCTGTATTAATTAATACATACTGTGTCCCCTTGACGGCCCCCTTTACCGCCCAACACCGCTGTATTTTTATTGCGGCAAAGCTTACTTTTGAGAACCGGCATTATGCATTGCTTGACCGTTGCTGTGCTTTCTGTGCTTTAAGGCAATCAGCAAGGATGACAAAGGCGGAGTCGGCGCCATTGCTTACAACGACGAGTTATTTCAATGAAAAACACAGCACCAAACTGCAGGAAGCTTGGTAGCAAACGTCAAAGGTGGCTAAGCCTAGCGGTGCTGTGGTGATGGCTATGCGAGAGCGGCAGTGGTGGCTTTGATTTATGCCGTTTCAGACCTGCGGTCGTGGCAGAAAGTCCGGAAAATTGGATGGTGAACGATTTCAGCGTCCAAAATTTCAAACGTTCTTATACATTGGCTCTATGTGGTACATGGTGGTGCCGCAAAAGTGTCCAAATTATTGGGCATGTCTCAAAAACCGGTCGTTGCCTGCACCTAGCTTTCGAATCGAATACGAATATTTAACGTAGAATATATGGTATTCAGTATTTTCAAATATTTGCCCACCCCTACTAATCAGTCGCAATGTGACAGGAATGGCAGCTACTGTGCTGCTTTTGTGCAAAATAGAAACAGTATTTGCTGAGTCATTCAATAAATAAAAGCATGTTGATGTAGTAAGCATTTGTTTATTGTTCTCTTGTAATCCAAATTAATTAGGTTTTACTTTGCCGAAGAATTTGTTATATTAGTGTTCTTATATTGAGGTTCAACTGTAATGAGGTCGCTGTCCACACAGTGGGGGTTTAGAGTTTGTTTACTTGGCGCTCTTTGGCCATTCCTGGCCCTTGCGCCAAAAAACCCTATACAGTATAGACCACTTATAACGTAACCGCTTATAGTGCAGGACCGGATATAGTACGGTCTTTTCAGACTCCCATTAATTTTCCTATAGAACTCCATGTATACGCATACCGCTTACAGTGCAGCTACGTGAGATGAAATACCGGTTATAATGCGGCTTCCGCGGGACAATCTCGCTGACAAGGGTGGCAGCGAGCACGCTTTTCAACAAGGTGCGTGCTCCCGGCCGGCGTATGCATTATTCAATGCAATCAAACTCTCGTTAATTTGGACTTATTTGGCCGCACATCGGTTAATCTGGACCACTTTCGGAGCTCGGTGAGCGAGGAGCGCCCCTAAACGTGCGACGCAAAAGAGCAAGAACGGCACTAGCGTCCAACCGAAATGAAGCGGCGGAGTCCGCATCGTCACAGCCATCAGTTGAAATCGTACGTGAATGACAGCAATGCCGGAACGCTTCGCGCCTCTTTGTGTTGGGGAGCCTATACGTGCAAGCGCTTGCATGTAGGCTCTTTAATTTGTTTCTTTAAAGCCTGAATTCTTGCGTTTACCGCCGTGCATAACACCGCGTTGGCCGCGGGCTTTCGTAACTGTGTAGTCGTAATCAACGATCGCGTCGATAGCAGCCGTGGTTTTCTCCGCATCGGTTGCGGCAAACAGTAGTTTCGTTTTTACTCGGTGCGCGCGTCAGCGAAGTAAAGGAGGCATTGGCCTAAAAAACTGCGTAGTCGCCATCGATGATCGCATACCTAGATATACAGCGACCGCGGTTTCGACCGCAGGTGTTGCAGCGAATGGTAGTTAATTCCTCCAGACTCGGTGCGTGCGTCAATCGCGTGCCTTCAGTACCGCTAAGTCGCCGTTCATCATCGCGTCGATAGCAGTCACGGTTTTTTTCCGCAGCGGTTGCGGTCAACAGTTGTTTCGTTTTGACTCGGTGCAAAGCTGTCGAGCTTGAAGAGCACCGGCTACATCGCGATTATGTTTTCGCCAGCTCACTGGCGAAAACGTAATCGCGATGTGCGCGCGATAGTACAAAGTGTGTCTACATGCTTGGTCTACATGTTTTGCAAACGTGCAGGGCTTGAAAATTGTTGTTTTGGTTATAGTGCGGTACCGCTTACAGTGAAGATATTTGCGACTCCGGCGACTTACGTTATAAGTGGTCTACGCTGTACATCATCATCATTAGAGTTTGTTTACTATGTAGTTCTGAGGTTTTAAACTCTTGAATCCTGAGGTTCTGGATTCACGTCGTTCCCAAATCCTTCTTTATCTGCTGCAATGCTGTGATCTGGCAACATTACCAACTGTCGCTATATACAGTCAATGACCGATTTTTCGGACATGACCGATAATTTGGATGCCTTTGTAACACCGCCACCTACCCCATACAGTCGGCGCATAAGAACGTCTGAAATTTCGGATACAGAAAACCTTCGCCAGTGATTTTCCGGACTTTTTGCCATGACCGCAGGTCCGAAGCAGCATTAATCATAGCCACCATCGCCACCATTTTGATTATCCCGCCTCATTAAATCGGCGCTCTCGTACACAGATGTGCTGGTGTAGCCACCACTGCAGCAACACTATGCTGAGCTACTTCGACGTTTGCTACCAAGCTTTATTCTGTTCGGTGCTGTGTTTTTCTGTTGTTGTTTTTTTCCCCTCCTCATTGACACTATTCGCCGGTGTTAGCAATGGTGCTGAATCTGCCTTTGTGATCCTCGCCAATCTCTTGGAAGCTCGGAAAGCATGGCGAGTTGCATAATGCCGGTTCCCGAAAGTCAGCTTTGCCTCAATACAGAGTGTTACGCAGTGAAGCGTATGCGAAGTATTGCGGTGAAGCATACCGAGAGTGGCAAGGGGCAATTGTCCTGGGACACTGTATGTATTCCTTAATTATACATGCATGCGCCCGCCGTCTCCTATCACAGTATGAGCACTGATACGTCTAATGAGTGTACTGGCAGGCCTTCAGAGCTATTTTGGACGTTCCTGTGGCGATTTGAGCCCTTGGGGGCAGTAAAAGGCATGCATTCGTTTTTTGGACGTTTTTGTGGCCCCCGAGGGAGTCCAAAAAAATGGACGTTGACTGTATGTGCACACCTCCCATGATCACTTCATTACCAAAACACTAATTGTAGCACGTATGAATTATCAGGTGTTTTAAATTAATGAGGCTTCAATGAAAGTGTGTTAAAAGCAGTTAAAATTTTAATGTTATTTTCTGGAACTGAATGCTAACTTACAACATACTTTGCACTCTCCCAATTTTGTTCCCAGGTGAGGGCCAACTCAAGCTGGTGCCTGCGTGCTACGGCACTCCACCAGAGAACATCGTGCTGAGCTTGAGTGACTCTGAGTGTGTGGCATTTGAAGAAGTAATCGCAGAGGCGTTGCCCGTAAACAAGACGGTGCCCGTTGACAAGTCAGCACCGCCAAGAGCGTGCAAGCGCAAACTGGATCTGGACGGAGGCGCCACCACGTCAAGCCTGGTCATCAAAGCACACAAAGTACAAAGGAGTTCATTGCCAAACGTGAATTAGCAACGCCACACCCCACTTATCATCCCCCTGGTATTTTTACGTTCTCTAACTGTTGGGGAGGGAGGGGGGAGAGCTCAGCTATCTTGTTGTGTGTGCATCTCTTGCCCAGCGTAGTTTTTTCTTTTTTTCAGACCCCTTGGGGGTTGACTTTGGACGAAGCTTCTTACGATTTCACATCGCTTGTAGTGACAGGACTAAGAACTTGTGAGCAGTTTTTTTTTTTTTTTTTTTTTTTTTAATGGGGCGCTTACTAGATCATGCCTATAGCAGCGAAGGCTTCTTGTGGGCGCACAATCAATGTGGCTGGCTCAATCAGTCGTGTGATTGATGTTTTTTTTTTTTTTCTCAAGGTGCTACAAGCTTCACAGTAAGCAAAGCCTTGACATTGGTATCTCGCCTCTCTTCTTTTCATTGCCTCTACTTTTGTCACTACCGCCGGGGCACATAACTTCGTGAGAGTGGAATGATACTGATCTTGTTAGGTCACTGGAGCGGTGAGGTGTGCGCGAGAGAAATGGGCATCTGTCACATATGCCTGTTCCGCGAAAGCCTGTGCTAAAAGGTGACGCATAACAAGGGGGTTTCCTTTAGCGGTAAAGTGCTATAAGGTTACTGTTCCGTAGCGCGAGTGCTCTGGTGCTCTTTGTACGCAATGCAGCACGATCTGCTGGTGCAATGCCTGTGTTCCATAACTTCACTGCAATAGCACTTGAGAATATGTGGCTTTGTCCTACTGCATGCTGTTGTTCGAATACTGCTGTTAGCCGAACTGTGTGCCTCTTGGTCCCCCCCTCCCCATACATGGTGCAGTTGAGTGAGGCTTGTGGAAGCTGAGTTGTTTGAACCAGTATCACGTCTTTTTTTTTTTTTTTTTTTGCCATTCTTGTGAAATATTTCGTATGGAGTTCAATAATTCCACATGCTTTTCTGTATTTCTGTGGAAATTGTGTAGAATTCGTACCGAGTCTTGATAAATTCTGTTTGTTTTACAATTAGTCGGACAGCATACCGATAAATTTCAATACGGCATCTGCTAAGCAAAAGAAAGAAAGAAAGCATTTCTGCTTCAGATATGGTGGATCTATGCTCTAAAGTGCAAACTGAATGGCTTTTGACTGTAGTACCTGTGCTGTGGTAATGTAATATTCTCACAGTCTCTTGATCTGAAGGCACCTGGAGACTTGAAAAAAGGCAAGGAAAAAAAAAGACTGCCTTTGCTTTGTTTTTTGTAATTTGGCACTTTAGTGCATTTACGTAACTGCTTGCACAACCTTCCTACCGTAATTTGAAGGTGCACCATTTCTGTTTCATGCTTATTTTGATAAAAGTGATTTTGTGTGCATGTGGCTGATGATATTATCTTACTAGGAATGCTCCAGATTCATATACAATGAGAGGTACAGGGATCGTCGTGTCACACACTTTTTCACAATGACAATCCTTCCCACTTTTTGAAAGATCGTATTCAGTGTAACGGCCACGTTGGCAGGTTATGATCGTCACTTTTTTTTTAATTGCTGGTTGGCAGCACGCCACACAGCCTTCTAAATGGCCATCTTTGTTCTTGTGTCTGCTGTGTTCGGTTTATAAATGGCTGTCTTGGTAGCTCAACAAAATGTAACGTTGAATTCGGTCCCCGAATCAATGTGATGCACAGCATTGGATGTCACTTGATCCTACACTGTGGCCTTTGGTTGCTCACTCAGCTATTCCTTTAAAGCTTCTTATATTCTTGCTGCTTTATAATTTTGCAACAAAAGCACGAAATTCAAGAGCGTGCTAGCTTCTCCTAAGTCATGCTCCCCTGTGCCTGATGGCTCGCTGATAAGAGTCAATAAATAAGTTACTTGTAGTATTAGTGAATAAACTTCTAAAACAGCGATCTAGAACATGTTTATAAAAACATTTGGACGTTTGGGAACAGAGCGAAGGCTCTCCAGTAGCTTCATCAATGTCTGAAAACCAGCAGCTGAGTGCGATTCACCAATAAAATTTTTTGACAATTGTAGAATGTGGGCTAATGAAATAAGAGAACTTTAGAAGTAACTAGAATGCATTCTTTCATTTACGCTTTCAGCATTCTGCGTGTTGTTGGCATAACTTCAGTTTGTGTGGTGCCTACACCATCTTTGCCAATAGGTGCACTGCATCTAGGCACCTTGTTTTATCATTTTGCATTTCATTTGTCCATGACCTTACAGACATGCGTGTAATGGCACACTGCAGCACGTTATGTGCACACCTGTTTTTCTGTCTTCTTTGCTGTTAAAAGAGGATTCACTTGTCGCTCCTCAAAAAATGTGGTGCTCACCTCTTTCTGTGCTAGCCTTTTTATTTCTCGTAAGAGTTTGCGAATAGAAATTTTCGTTACCAAATTGAATAGCGAATAGTTTTTGAATAATGAACAGCCATTTTCACCATTAATCTGAAGCAATCTTCACGTGCTAGTATTTTCACAGCAGTCGCAAGTTTTTGTTGTTGCATTGCACATTATGAAGCGTTGCTTTAAAAGCATAAATGGAGCATTGGGAGCAAATAACCAGTATATTGGCATAATTGGGTCTCATTGGTGTTTTGAAATGTTAGAAAAATATTCGGATTTACGAATAGTGACTATTTGATTCGAATACCGAATCAACTTTCAAATATTCGCACACACCTACTTTGTTGCTTTGTTCGGGATAAAAGGAATGACAATCTCTGCCTCTCATACCTGTTTGCGTGGTATCCTTACTACTCGAGTCACCTTCGTAGCCTCTCCGGAATTGTTTCAGTGGCAATGTAGCGCTTGTGTTCTTGCTCCCCTGCACATTTTGCAGGTGGCAGTGGGGGGATGGGTGTTGCAAATAATATGACATTGCACCTAACTTATAGACAGATTATAAAGCCAGTGATTGCAAGTAAGCAATCAACGTCTTCTGCAGTCGCATGCACTGGTCCGGCACCCAGAATTTTTGTGCACTGAGCAGGGGATTGAACTTGGCTACGCACCTTCGAGGCGTAGCCACTGCACTGCACAAGCAACAGAAACAAGTCAACACTCCCAAGTGTCAGCCTTCTCCCGTCCGTGTGCGTAAGTGCTAGTTAATGCATACAAGTATTAAGTTAGTGCAGTTGTCAGCCTTGAAGGAAGGTTCTCGTAGCTAGTAGTAACCACTGCTTCATCCACAGTTGAACCATAATTCATTGTCATCAAAATCCAAAGTTGCATTCACTCTTTGCACAAACATCTCAAACTTTCTTGTTCACTTTCTTTTTTTTTTTTTTCTTTTGGGATTTCTTTTAGCTTTTGGAGCACCAAATAAAAATCTGTGGGTCTTGCACAAAACCAACAAACAGGACCAAGCGGGGGCACACTCTGGGTTTCGTTTGTGTTGGCTCTTTGTCTTCAAAGCAACACTTCCGTGAGAATTGCACAAGAGTTGCGCAGTTTCAGCACTACGCACAGGCAATAACTACACGTGGTTACGCATTTGTCACTGTGGTGTCTGCAGAGTGTACCCTGATAGAAATGTTTGCCATCATGTGTGTTTGCTTTTTTTTTTTTCTTCTTTCCTCATTTTGTAATGTTGCATCTTGACGAGAATGATTGTGGCAAGAGCTCTGTGATTTTTGTTTCCAGAACATAACTCATTTGATTACCTACACCTTAAGCGGATCTGCCTGCAAAGTTGTTCAAGTAAACATTTTTCTCTTGCGTGTTTAAGGTGTTGTGGCCAAGTTGTGTGAGAGTGTAGCTGTAGGGGCTGGCTGGCTAACACCATCTTGCTCTGAACCCATGTTGTTTGAACATACAAAAAAAAAAGAGGATGTAATGAAATTCGGATGCGTACTTAAGACGAGCATTGACCGCATCAGTGCGTTAGCATTGTCAAAAAAAAAATTGAAGCAAGTTTTCGTTGATCAGGTAACGGTGCATGGGTGGTAGCTCAAAAATTTATACCTAGGCTCGCCTGTTTCATGCTTGTGTTTTTAGATTTGTAATGCTATGACACACCAGAGTATAGTATTCGGTTGCGTCCTCTTAAGCTCTATATATGTTTTCAGAGCGTGAGCACAGAGCAATATGTTATTTTAGTAAACTTTGAAGCAGAAGCGAGGGCGGCCTGCAATTGAGGGTGTATTGTACGCAGCCAGTCTAGTGCAGTGATTTTCAACTTAGCTGAAGAGCTTTACACCGCATATTGCAGTGTCTTTGATTCAAAGGAAAGTTTTTTTTTTTTTTTTTTTTTTTTTTTTTTTTTGTACCTGTGCCTGAGTGTATTTGATGCCTAGCAAGCTTTTTAAGTGTGGCAATTTGTGTGCAGAATAGCCTTTGCTTCCACCTCTTCCTGCTGTCTGAAAGAAAGCCTTGTGTCTGTGTGCACATGTGTGCACATGTGTGCATGTACTAGTGAGAGTGTGAACACCTTATGCTTCAACTTAAGACTCTCTATCTCTCACTTGCTTGATCATGAACTTATTGCCGAACGTGTATTGCCCAAAAGCACAGTCTTCTGAACGCTTTCTTCTCTCATTTTTTCTTGGAAACCAACCACGAGTTGTGGAGTAGCGCATGTTTTATTATTTGTGCCAAATTGCCAAGCTTCTTCTTTAGGTTTAAAACGTTCAACCAGGCATTCCCTGAAGCATTGTCGCTTTATATTAATGTTTGCATTGGGAGCTGAATGAAACGAAGACTAGGTTATTTGGTCATGTGCAATTGTATGTCTGTAGTGGTGGCCCCTTTAATGGTGTAAGCATTTCTAGTGGAACAAAAAGGGCGTCCAAATAATGGAACAATCATGCCTCGGTCGTGTACAGTTGTTCGAATGGGAAGGCTCTCTTCAATTGTGCTGGCTGCGTGAACGGCGTAACTTTGTGAATTTTTAGTGTCTTGGAGAAATCCGCATGACATTGTGCCACATTTTTAGTAATGACACGTTGATGTGTTACATTGAGTGTGCCTTTGTGCATTTTCTTTTTTCGCTGTTGCACTAGTACTGTAGGATAAAACATATATCAGATTGCTTGTCTCTTTAAAGTGGATGTATACTGTAGCGTTGTGTCATGTATTGCAGTTTTCATTGCCTTATACATTTTTTTTTAAATTCTCGCTCAACTATGGTTGCATTCTCTACCTCTTGAGGTTGTTGGGCAGTACTAACAAGCATTTTTTTTTCTCTTTCCCGTGACCCACAGAAGATCTCAAATCTCCAAATGTCACAATGTAACAACATACACAACAAAGATACCAGTGTGTATTTTGCACAGTTATATTGTGACTGTAGCTTAACGCTGTAAGCACAAGATGGTTATTTATTGTTTCTTGAAATAAAGCTAACACTTCACAATTGTTTCCACTGTTATCAATTGAATCTGCTGGTGACTATGTGGGTAAATGTGGTAAATTTTTTATTTCACAAAACTTGCTCCTTTTCGCGGATTTTTGTACAACTCGTTCAGATACTTCATCTTCATCATAAGAAATGCCTCACTTTGGCATTATGTTGGTCATTAGTCCTTGCTGCTTAGAAAGCTGCCTGCACCGAAAATCTGAATGTGCGGAATTAAACTCCTGTGGCTCACAGGCAGAAATAGCCTAGTCTTGTGCAACAGATCCCTATTTACACAGCATGGAGTGTCTAGGTCGAATGGGAAATGTAAGCATGACATGCGCTCTGTGGTGCATTCTGCCAACACTAATCAGTGATGCCAAAATATAGGGACCACTCAACGCTGGAATGGAAAATGGTAAGACATTAGGAGAGTGGAAGGTGGCAGCTTGGATTAGAGAGCAAACATAGGTGGTCAGTATTCTAGTTGAAAATAAATACTTGCAGTACATTCTTGATGCATTTTTATGTCACTAAATGATGCACTGAACACTGAAAATGGTTTTCTGTAGGAAAATGTGCAGAATCAAATTTGCGCATGTGTGGTGACAAACACGGAGTGCTTGACACAAGTTTGTTTCTGCTGAACGAACTAACGTGCCAGGTGTATTGCTTCAACTTGACACACTTGACAAAAATTTCGGACGACATAGCACTAGCACTGTTGGGCCAAAAAAGTATGCCTTTATATTACAAATGATTGAATAACTATGTTGTGTAGCTAACCGGTTAATATTTGGCCTGCGTCTATTCGTCGGCTTCTCTGAAAGGTGCTCATTGCTGCGGCTATCCGAGAATAAGGAATCCGGTAGGCCATAGTAGGGTGGCTAGCCATGGTAGGATTTTCTAAACGTAAAGCCACGCATGCCACCGCGTCCACGTGATCCTATATGGCTGCGTCCATGCCGTGGCACTGCAATGCCGTCGAACTTTGTTTATGACATCCACGGGCTACTAAAGCTGCAACTGCAGTTGTATTGCCATGTGCACTTCAAACACAAGCTGCAGAAATATCGTGATTTTTTGCAAGACATTGTTGATGAAAGGGTTAACTAAACAACAGTTCGCTTTGAGGAGAGGAGATTGCGCTGGAGCATTGCAATGCAAGTGGACTACAGAAAAAGAAACCAGCATACCAGTGATCGCATGATATGGAATGCTGTGTAAAACGTGGTGGCTATGACACGTTTCTGGCTCTGCAATTGGTTCCAGCGCATGCAGCAAATGAAAGCGTTGCCTTCAAGATTGGTTTCTGTTACACAAATGGAATTTTTGTTAGAGCATACTTCTCCACGTGTAGTAAAATATAATGAAGCAGGTGTTGCACGTTTGTAAAACGTGAAGGTGAAAGCCTGTCGCTAGACTGACTGGTAGTGGGCCAGTGCCGTCAGCGCCTTCGCAGAGGGAGGGGCAGTATGGGAACACTGGCATGATGTATGGCATCGAGCCAGCTGTGAAAGACTATGAACGCGCGAGCAGTGGCACGAGCGTGTCTCTGAGACCACGTGACATTTTTACTCGCAGAAGCATTGACACAGGTTTCTTTCAAGGTTGTTTGAGGGTCATTCTGCGATGAGGCATATAAGGCTTTCGCATTGATAATGCGAACTTGCTTGTAGAATAGGTAATGTTTGACATCGCATGATGCCCCTTGGAGTTGAAATGTGAATCTTAAAGGCTATGCTTTTGCTGGTTGAATGTAGCAGAAGCAATTTTGGAAGCCGTGAAAGCATGTCATATGATGTTTTAGATTTTTTTTTTCTGTTATTTATTGCGTTGGCATTCAGGCACTTTCCAGGGGCTAGCTATGTTTGTACTTAACTGTTTTCCCATCTAACTTGGTTGATCATTGGGTAGTCTATGGTCAAATGGTTAGCACATCGGGCTGCTGTGCTGAGCTAATGGGGTTCAAAACCAACCATCGGATCAACTTGGGGTCACAGAGTACGTGCCAATGTGTACATATATGCCCCTCTTCAATGAACTGCTTTCACGCCGACATGGGTCACTCATGTCGATGCGGGACTAGGCAGGCATGGCTGTTCAAAGAAACTCTTTGATGACAACATGGAGCACTGGGTATCCAGTGCCATTCATTCTGTGCAACCCGATGCATTTTCGCTAGGTATGCACTAAGTATGTGCTGCTTTAAAATGAATGCCTTTCACGCCAACGCTTTAACAAGCTATGCCATGAATGCATTGGGTATGTGCCGTTAAGCGTGTGGCAAACAAGGGAGCAATTCTCGCCTTTCGCAGGCACCGGCGCGCCACGCTTCTTGTCTCGGAGGCCACGCGCGGACTTCTAAGCCGCACTGCTAGATGGCCCAGCGTGTCCAGAAAAAAAAGGGCTAGAGAGGAGCCCGGTTGTCGCCTGACGAGTTTCTCAGCTTTCGCCATGCACCATGGTGCGCCATGTATTTCGGATTCCACCCCAGGCTTCGCGGCGGTGGCGCTAGATGGCGCCGAATGTTCTTAGGGAAGCTCCAACAAAATGAAGGAAGCTGACCAGAAAACTGACAATCAAATATTTGGACTGCAGTAAGGGTGTAAACCAGGAAACAGCGGTTAAGAAAAAGGTTAAGGAAACAGAGAGGGGTCTGTGGAAAACAGGGATGCAGACGAAATCAGCACTGGGAACATACCGAACTTTCAAGCAAGAAATGGCCAAAGAAAATATCTACGATAATTCTAGGGGAAGCTCTTTGTTGTTTGAAGCCAGGACGGGAGTATTGCGGACTAAGATGTACCGAGTCAAGTACCTGTGCGTGTGGAGAAGAAGAGGAGACGGCTGAACACCTCATACTTTTCTGTAAAGGGCTTAACCCTACAGTGCAAGGCAACGGGGCTGATTTTTTCAAAGCATTGGGGTTTAGGGACAGTGAAGGCAAAATAGACTTTAAGCGGGTAGAAATAACCAAACAGCGGTTATCTGATTGGTGGATAAAATCAAGGCAGGGGTGAAATTTCACCCACCACAAAGTACAAAATATGTTAATAGTCATGGCTAGGTGGCGTATGCCACCGCCCGGTTTAAAGGGTTCAGCCTCATCCATCCATCCATCCATCCATCCATCGAAGCACGAAAGAGGAGTCCCCTGCTACAGTGTACTAGAAGGTACACTGTACCCTTGCTAGGGTGGCTAGAAGGGGAGGTGTGAATACCGGCGGCGCTTTCCTGCAGGCGCGCGTGACCCCCTTGCGCACCGATGCCACCAGGGGAAATATGGCGCTACCGCTCGCGGCGCGGGAAGCATAGCCGCGCCGGCCTGCCGGCCTCGCCTCGCCTCCGTGCCTTCGCCGTCAGTTTTGGTCTCGTCGCCTGTTTTGTGGTGCTTCTCGCGATACATAGCGTGTTGCACAGCGTCGTCGTGGCATTGCCAATTGCCATCCTAGTATTATTCACGAGGCCTTTCACGCTAGCTCAATCTGATCACCACCGCCTTTTATTCTTTTTTTTTTTCTGTTTCCTTAGGTCTATCGTTCGTGACTTTATTAATGGAACTGCAGTCTTGATACCATGTCACATTCCTGCCCTCTCAGAAGATGCCGTGCCCACAGTACTTCCGAACTTGCCAAACTACATTAGAAGGACTCTGACGAAAGAAAGAAAAAGAAGAGATGTCTCACACGCTCCACGGGTCCCAGGTTCGGCACGCAAACCACTCCGGTATAGGCAGTTCCGCCTACTATGACCCTGTATGCCTGGACTACATATTCGACTCTCTGAGTACGAATAAAGTATTATTATTATTATTATCTTACAAGAGAAGCGGCGCTTGTCTATTGACAAGACGGGGGAATACATGCCCACCGGCAGACGTGGAGGCTGTAAATATACAGCGGGATGGAATGCCCAGTCCAGTCGCAGAAGAATTGTTCATTATCGAGCTTAAGCGACCTTTGGAACTGTGGTCACTGCAAAAGTTTAAACAAAACATTGCTCGTTACTGGACTGCAGAGTTTGCATTGAACGAAATGCTGCGCCTGTTGTGTTAACCAAAATGGTAGTGTTCTTCATTGGAGAAGGACTTGCCAGGGCCGGTATTTTGTAGCGATGACTTTAAAGTAATAATGCCTTTTCGCGCTTATCGCGCTTTGTCAGTGGTCAGAGCGACGGTCCGCTCGCGTTATCAACGGGATCAGCCGGCCGTGAGCGGTGGATGATAAGACTATTCCAAAATAAGTCATAAGACATCGCTACAAAATCGCGGCCCAGCTGTAGCATCTACTTGGCTGGGCAGCTTCACAACGAAACCTTTGTGGAATCTAAAGAACAAACAGAAGGGACCTTGGGGGCCTTTTATATCTACCAGTCTATCAGAACCATTCTACAAGCTGGTCAATTAATGCCCTTATTGAAAACAAACTCACTCGTTTAATTGCATGCCAAAGCTTGGCAAAGTTTATGCAGTTGATCAATTGGTGATGTGCCAAAAATTGGTTGCCTAGAGCATTCTGCTGCCCTGACAGCATCAGTTGTACGTTTTTATTGCGTAACAAGGATTCATTTTTTGCTTAAAGGTGTCATTCAGCAGGGCACTGAGAATAAACTCACCGAAATATTGCGTGTTGTAGATCAAATTTTACCATAGTTGTTTTCCTCACTTAAATAAACTATTTTATGACCAGATCTGTTGCTGTCTGAAATCATAGTAAATTGCTTATTTGAGCGTCGAAAGCACATGCTACACGTCTTCAAGCGCTGGCACAAAGTGGTTTGTACGTCGAGAAGTAATCGGGTAATGACTGCAGTTTACAGGTCGTACGTACAGCACGCATAGGGTGATTACTGCTGACCTCGACGACGACGGTCGCATTTTGAGGGAGTCGAAATGCAAGGCACCTGTGTGCCGTAAGGTGTGAGTGCGCGTTAAAGAACCCGAAGTGGTCGAAATTATTCCAGAGCCCCCAGCCCCTATGATCCTGATCCGGAGGACAAAAAAAAAAAGAAAAACGCGTTTGAATCTATCGACGCAATGCGAACTGGGCCCGTAAAATCTCACAGGAGTAGTGATGTGGGCTGATAAAACGTTGATTTCATGGATAAAGACGTATATTCCATGACGCTCGCAGACAACGCGCGATACCCGAGGCTGGCGATGCGCTCATTTCGGATGCGTGCCTTCCCGCGCCTCGGTCAACAGCGCCGCCCTGCGGCATCGGTGCGCTGAGGGGTCACGCTTGCCCACCTTACCCCTGCAGTACACGTCTAATGCATAACTCGGTTCGACAGTGCCAATATGTTGTGTGGCTACATTGTTTTAATGCCGACGCGTTACCGTCGACAGTCGTCGTGAGATTGGTTCTGCCGCAGCTTTTTAAAACATTCTCGACCAGTGCCTCTGACTGGACCTCAGCTATGTGCCAAAAGGTGGTTCACAGCGACCGCTTGAACAATAGCAATAACAAGAAACAAATCTCGAAAGCAATTCTTTTGCTGTTTGTATGCGCCAAAAGCTACAACACGACATAGCCGGCATTGTTTTAACCAGCGCTGGTTCCATTCTAGCCACTGTAGTTTCATGCTGGTTTGAACAAGTTTGAACAGAATTTCAATTGGCAGAATCCACTGAAATCCAGGCAGAGACAAGACTAGACCAGGCAAGCCTAATTTTGTCTAGTTGCCTTCTAGCCGTCTGTGGCTGTGTTTCGCCAACGTCTCCTCTTGTTTCAAAGGTGTTTTAGTGGCTTAAGATTTGCAAATATCGTGAGAGAGGACTATCGTGAAGTTCCTTGAATCCTCTCGCTAACTCGAGCTAGGTCACTTCGAGAGAGGGAGTCTGGGTGCCTTGGAACTCTTAACAAACGTAAGTATACACGCACAAGCACGTCAGCTCTTCGAAACTTGATATCAGTAGTCGTTCTTGCATGGCCTTCGTTCACGACACTTGCGTCTGCAGGTATTGCGATGGACCCAGCGCTACTGAAAGAAAGAGATGCCTTTAAAAAGAGGGCCATGGCCACTCCTGTGGTCGAAGCCCGAAAACGCGACCGCGATTCATCAGCGGGAAACGCGGCATCACAGCCAAAGAAAAAAGTCAAACCATCGAAGCCAAAAGGTATCGTAAGTCTTGTGTATGTGCATTCTAGCCGTGATCGTAAAATGCTTCCCTTTCATTTCAATTCTAGACGCGTACAACTACAAGACCACTTCTGGGGGTTCGCAGTACAATTTCAGTGTCCTAGCAAAAATTGTGAAGCACATGAAGGTAAGCAGTTCTTGGTGGAAACTTATTTCTTTATTTAGTACATACTGCAGATCACAAAGAGGTCCAAGCTAGGCAGGCACATAGTATATTAAAGAATACTGTAATTATTGCCATGCATGGACATACACATCATCGCAAAAAATACAATTGTCAATACATTAGAACAGTGCTAATAGCAACGAAAATACAATAGATACGGGGGTATAAAAAGTACACGAGGAATGTAAAATAACGTACAGTAAAAATATTACAAATAGAAAGAATAAATAAATTATTAGGCACAATAAATTATTACAATTATCAATGCAGTGAAAGGAAGGACACATTGTAGTAAAACGTCCAATTATCAATACATTAGAGAGTGGTGCAATTAGCAATGAAAATTCAGTGGATACAGAAACAACAAAGAAGTACTACTGGGGGTGTGTCAAATGAGGTTCTCTGAGGCGGTTCCACTTAAGGTGGGCCGAGACTTAGAAAATGAGTTTCAAATTTTGGCTGTACAGCAGTGGTAATAAAATATATAGCTATAAAACTTCCAAGGAATTTTAAAGATAGATGCAGTTTGCATTAGAGGTGAAAATTAGTTTTAAATTTTTTTTATTTTAAGTTTTTCTACGTATGTATCTTTTTCTTAAGATCTACTATCCGCAGAGTATTGCAATTTTGTACAAGGGTTGCAGCTAACACTTTACAGAAGTGTAACAAAAATTATGCGCGTACAACAAAAACTAAATTTGTTTTTTTTTTACTTTTGTTGATGCATGAAAATTGCCACTTATGAATGGCTTTTTATTTAAAAAATACAAATGCACCTAGGCTATTGATTGTAGTTCCAGTTATGTAAATGCCACTAATTAACATATGTGGGAATTTTTGTTTGCTTATGCCTTATAGTTCCCTAGAAAAAGGTACCACAACCTCCAAAAATCTTGTTTTGAGAAAAACGCCAGTAAAGTCTTTGAAAACACACCCACTTTTCCTGTCAACGTGTTGAAGAAAAAGAAAAAAAAATATTCTTGAAATTGCGAATACTCGTGTGATATATTTTATGAAAGATAAAAAAACTCTCTATCAGGTGATTGCAAAATCTCAAAATCGAATTTTTTGACGAAACAAGTCTCACGCCACCTTAAGTATTGTACAGGGAAAAGAAGAAAACTTATAGGTTGAGTATGTGCAAAATGAGGAGGTAGCGAGTGGGCCCACACTCGGTACACATGACTGTGGGCCCAGTGTGCACTTCATGTCGTGTGTACGTTGAAGACGAAAGGGTTAAATATGATGAGGGGTTGAGTGTGAAGTTATGGCTAAGGAGCAGGCAAAGAAATTCAAGGCCACCTCACTTTGTCCATTGGACTTTTTTCAATTTTATTACTTTTCATAAGCTTTGTCGGTGAATCGGTTGTTTTAGATTTGGAGGAAATAAACCCCGCTGCTTTCCATTGAATGTATTCTAGTTTGTTCTGTGTAGTGTAAGGGTCCCACTCTACAGAAGTGTACTCGAGTTTTGGCCTGATGTATGTAAAACATGTTAGCAGTTTTTACGTCTAGGGGTGAATTTCCAAGTTCTTTCTTCAAGAAACATAACTTGCAGAATGCAGAGATTCAAATGTTACATATAGTCTGTTTCAGTAGTTCCGTGCAGTACCGTGGAAGCTACAGGCTTCTTAGGCCACTCAGGGAGGCGAACACGTGTCAAAGGTGGCCTTCCGCCCCCTGTCGTCTGCTAGTGGCGAGCGCTGCAGCACAGGCAGTGGCGCTCAAATTGAGAGTGCAGTTGCGCAGTAAGGGCAACTCTTGTGATAGCAGCGGTAGAAAATTTGTTCCATGTATGCTCGGACACCTGAAAGGCATGCGTCTTCAAGGTATTTTAAGATACAGAGGAGGAGGAGGGCGGGCAGAGACGGTCGAAGTGGAGGGTTCAGAAGGAGCACTCGGCCAGCGTGTCAAGCTAAAGCCCCTGGCAAAAAACTAAAGTAGCACCAACTGCACCCCTTCGCCTCTGCCTCCTCTCCTAGCAGCTGCAGCAGCACCCCTACGGTGTCCACAAGGAAACTACTACGGACGTGAGAGTCACGAGCACGGCCAGGCTCGACTGGCGTGCATCTTTGGTGCCCATCGTCCCAGGGCTTCGCTGCCGTTGCCTCAGCGCGCTTGCTGTGTTGCTCGACCTTCTAAAACACCATCAAGTAAACAACACAAAAGCGAGTGAACATTTCAAGATGGCGCTTGCTCAACCTTCTAAAAAACGTGTGTCATGTTTGAAAACCTGTGATTTCTCAGCACCGCCGAGCTTACCCGGTTGTAAAGGATGTTGACAAATCGGGAGGCCCTCAAAAGGAATTTCGTCCCCGAAACGTGGAAGGTCGCTGTTTCGTCTCACAGAATGCAAAACCAGCAGGGGGCTTTGTTAGTGGGTCAGGAGGCGCTCTTCGGCCGCAGGGAACCCGCGTTCCCAGACCAGTGCATCTTAATATGGTGCACGCGCGGTCTGAAGACACGGGGGGTGGAGGTGGCGTTGGGAGGTGTTTGGCCCAGAAGCCCAAACGGAAGCACGAACAGCTGCCCTCTCGCGTGCTGCCTAAGACGGACCCCCTGCAAATCATGATTAGGGTGTCAATGTGCGTGCCTTGGTTGCGAAGAAGCCATTTCAGAGCCAGAGGGATCGTGTAACCCAACGTGCGGGCTCTTGAGCGACGGGCTGGTACCAGAGGTGCAGTCCGTCTTTGGGAGGACAGGTTTATGGGCCCGCCGGAGACGAACCAGGTGCGGGACGGCATTGTGTATCGATGGGTGCGCTTCAGTGGCGTGCCTTTTACTGCATGCAGACTGTGACTTCCAATTAAGGCACAAGAACGGGGCGACTCGAGTGTTTCTTGCACTGACAGTGTTCTGGGGGAAACGCCGGGATATTCTAACGTTTTGCAGAGTGGAACTGTTTGTGCGTTATTTGTTTATTTCTTGTTTGTTGTATTCTTTCTCTCCCTCTATCTCTCTGAATATTCCGAGAAGCGCAAGGAGAGAGTGAGAGAAGTAGTGACAAGTGAGTGACAGCCCAGTTTACCCAATCAGGTCACTGTGGGGTCGTGATTTGCCCTGAGGGGATTTGGGAGGAGCAACCGAAGGGTTAAAACCAGGCTCCTGATCCCTCACGAGTGTTCCGGACGCAGGACAGGTGCTCTGCCTTGCGGCTCTGCCGAGTTAAGGTGCCAGTTCCAGTGTGAACGAAGGGTCTGGACGTACCAGCGGTGTTATGCACTATCGGCTATGTCGAGTGTTACGTCAGACTTGCTGTAAATAGCTGTCGGTGTATATATTGTGTACATAAAGTCATATCTCCAAGTGCAAACGTCTATGGCGTCCCATCTCTGATGCAAGAGGAAAAACGACGGCAGCGGCAGCTGAAGAAAAGTTTCCATCCAAGTAAGCTGGCGATGCCAGCTTGGAGCACTCTGTGCAAACAAACAAGGACAAGGAAACATTAGTCCGGATGTCCATTGCCAGCACAGTGGCACTGCCTTCAGGAGCGTCAATGCTGAGCGCATCTGCATGCAAACGCACTGGCATCTGGCCCCACGTGCTTGCGGGGATGGTTTTTGCCATTACAAGCATTTTGCTGACTTAAATATTCTATAAAGCACTTCCATGACACGGTGTACCCCTAAAATAGTGAACAAGTGGTAACCGCACCATCGGCATGAACCTGAAAAAAATAGCTCTCTTTCAGGGGTTTTATTTCATGCATGTAAACACACTGTGAGCACTTCTGTATATTGACTGATTGAATACTGCATATTAGTAAAATTTCAGTCACGACAAAAATCACACCGCTTGTTTCTACATACATTCCATTGTCGTACTCAACGTTACCTTTTCAAATGCAGCCGCATTTCGATGGAGGCGAAAATGCAAAAACGCCTGTGTGCTTGCGTTGTAGTGCACGTTAAAGAACCCCAGGTGGTCAAAATTAATCCGGAGCCCTCCACTACGGCGTGCCTCATAATCAGAACTGGTTTTGGCACGTAAAACTCCACAAAGAAGAAACGTTACCTTTTCGCATTTTTCCGTCTCTTAAACCTCTCCCACTATACCGCTCCGAACCAGACTGCCCTGGTTTGCACTAGCGGGGTAATTGCACAAGCCCATCTTTCCGGCCAAGGGCCATGCTCTTCGGACTGCGCACCTCAACTAACTTGATTTACAATCCACAAAACGCATGAGAGGCTGCACACTGGCACGAATGACGCTACTGTAGTTTATTTTTCAGGGGCTTTATGTCAAGCCCTCTTGTAATGTCCGAATGTACACGGTGCACTCGCTGACATTCGTATGTGCAATAGCTTTCTTAATTAGAATTCGTGCATGTTTACCGCACTATTTCCACACTGTTCCAAGCATATTGAACACCAACCTATTCGTTCCTTTCGCGTAAAAAAGCGGCTTGGAACGATACCACACAAGCAAGTCAGCGGACACCATTTTTGCGATGGACGAAGCACAATCCAAAATGGAGTCCTTCTCAGTGTTGTGGCTGTGCTGACTATACATAGGAATTTAGCCACTGTCAAACCAATGAATTGTTTGTACTTCTTTAAATGCAAGTCAATATCTGTACGGCAGTGTTGCTTTATTATATATATATATTTTTTATTCTCTGCACATTTTTATTCAAACAAGTGAAGAACTCTATTTTCATTATCATAGATCCTCATTAAATATTTTATTAAACAATGAAGCAAAATCATGCAATAAACCACCCTGCAACCTGCAGGGAAGCTTCCAACTAAACACCTGCTGACAAGACCACTTGTCAAGCCAATTTAGTCGTCTACCAGGTTTTTTTTTTTGTGTTAATATCCATGCCATATTCATTGCACCAGTGGAGGATGTTGTCTATGTTAGAATTCAATTTATCTTGATCACGCAAAGATTTAATTTTGCGGTACAACACTCATTTATCTGCAAACACCCGAATTTGTGTTCTAGTGTTAACTACACTAACAAGGTCGTTAATATACAAAAGAAAGAAACAGGCAGTGGCCCCAAAACACTACCCAGAGGCTCACCCGACATGACAAAAAGAGAACTGAAGCAGTTACCATTAACTGAAACAAACAACCGAGTTTGAGAGGTAATCTCTAATCCACAAAATTAGTATATCTAGAAGGTAACTAATCTTTGAGTTTGAGTATAGCGATGGAACGAAAAATGTTAGGCCTAACGTTAAGAGACGGGAAGAGAGCGGTGTGGATCAGAGAGCAAACGGGGATAGCTGATATTTTAGTTGACATTAAGAGGAAAAAATGGAGCTGGGCAGGCCCTAGTAATGCATAGGATGGATAACCGGTGGACAATTGGAGTTATAGAATGGATACCAAGAGAAGGGAAGTGCAGTCGAGGACGGCAGAAAACTAGGTGGAGTGATGAAGTTCAGAAATTTGCAGGTGCAAATTGGAATTAGCTAGTGCAAGACAGGGGTAATTGAAAATCGCAGGGAGAGGCCATTGTCCTGCAGTGGACATAAATGGGCTGATGATGATAGCCTTTTAGTAAATAACTCCATGAATGCTGTGTCAATCTGGCCATTGTTGTCTAATGTATTAGAAAAGGTATGAATGAATGTAATTAACTGTGTAGTTGTGGAAAAACCCTTTCTGAAACCATGCTGTAAATTTATTAATACTGAGTTCTTTTTCCAGACATTTTAAGTTATAATATGTTCCAACAACTTACAGCATGTGGACGTTAAAGGGAGAGGGTCGTGGTGCTGTAATGATAAGTGGTTACATTAAAAAAAATGGTAATAACTCGAGCAGTCTTCCACTCCATCGGCAATTTTGCTGACAACAACCAACTTTGAAAAGCACAACAAGGAATTTGGCAGTGGTTTCTGCATAGTGTCAAAGAAAAATGTTCTGTAAACCATCAGTACCAGGGGATGTTTTGGAGCTAAGATTTATAAGCAGTGAACTCTACCATGGTAGGAAATGAAGCCAGCTTGCGATGGGTGAAAAACTACTGCACTTAGCGTTGCATGAATACATGGGTCAGAAAACACATTGCGAAAGTGAGCATTAATATGCTATGCTGTTTAAATTGTTTATTATTTTTTTCATTAATTGATAGCTCTGTCACATGGTTCTAGCTATCACTCAAAAATTTCCAAAACTTATTTGGGTCATTTTTTTTTTAATTTGTTAATGGCATTTGAAAGTAACAGTCTTTGACTCGAACACTGTGTTGTGAAGATTGCTTTATAACCATTTGACATGGCTAGACTGCGGATTTTTCTTTTTTCTTGCTCTGTCAACTTTATGCTTTAAATGAATGATATTACGTGTTACCCAAGGGGTATGTCTATGTATATAATTTCGGATTTATTTGGAATGAAGGTGTTTAGGCAGTGTCGGCACATGTCAATAAACCTTTTCCCCAGTGTAAACGCATTCACATTTTCATCAAATTCAACTAAGAAAATTTTTATATACAGTAGAATGCCTCTACAGCGATATATGACCTGTATAATGAAAGATTGATTATGTCTAGGCCGAATTCCCATCTTTGATATGTATTGTGAATGCCTCTACAACAAGGACCACCATGAAGAATTTACTTGTACAAAGAAAGAATTTAGGTGTCCTCGACGGCGTATTTGTTGCTTCACAACGATGCCACGTAGCGGTGGCACCACCTGCCCTCCGCAGGCGTCACCGAGGTGCGCTATGTGATTACACTAACGGCAGCGCAAGCAATGCACTTCATGAATGTGCAGATGTCAAAAGTAGTCCTGCTGCACTGCTCCAGGAATCACTCAACTCATACGCTGCTTGTTGTAATGCATCAGGGGGTGCAACGGCTGATGCATACGTCGAAGTTGAGTACACATGATGCAATCGTAACTGACGACCAACATCTTCTAAGCCATCTAGGGTGGAAAGGGCTCAAACGTCAATGAAGGCAACTGTGGTAAATGTTCTATAAACGAACCAAAAATTTTGTTGGAAAGAAAAGCGATCCAACCGTTTGCAGCTTTACTTTGCGTATCTCCTTCATTTCGCCACGGAGCATGGTGTGAACTTCGGTGGAATAAAGTTGGCTGCAGTCGCACATTCTGTCAAACAAGGTATGCACAAAAAAAAGAAGAGTTAGCAACATATTTCAGATTTTTTGGATGCATGTTAAATAAAGGTTTTATTTTGTTATACCACTTAATTAATTTAAGGTGGAAGAGTTATCAGAAGTGGAACATTAGGAATTGTGTGATAATTATTAACTAATCAATAATATAATAGTATAATCACTGACTTCTAGTCGTTGTCTTCTGCACATTTTTGCTGTATTGTGACATCGTCAACAAGCTGCACGTGGAATAAAACAAAACTGTAGAGCTACTTGATTTCAGAGCTGAAATCGGTAAATGCAGAGGCTAAGCAATCATTGAGTATATATTAAAGACACTTCCTAGTAATTTCAGGCTGGTGTAAGAGCAGCACAAAGGAGTGCATTTGTTGTCTTTTTGTTTCTCTGTTTTCACGCTTCAAGCAAAGGCACTTGGAAGGTGATACGCACCCTTTGTCGCTCGAAGAGATCTTGGACGAGACAAACCAGTTGGACCTTGGAGCACGGCAAAAGCACTGGCTGTCAACAGAGGTATTTCATGTTTTTAGTTTTACTCAACAGCCAACGAGTTCCTGAATCGTTGGCATTCGTAAACACATTGTGTTGCTTAGTCTCATTCAAACTGTATAGCTTAGAAAGACACAAGGATGAAATCAGACTTTGGCTAATCACTTTTGAAATTTCAAAACCCGAATCTGTGCACCACATGGTCATCAAAATCAACCCAGAACACTCTGCTCTCGTGTCCGTTAAACAGCCTAATTTGCAACTTAGGGGCACAAAATCTCCCCAGTTGCTGTTAAAAATCACTCATCTTTTTCTCCGGACTAGTCTGTGCTTTCTTCAGCATTTCATGAAGTGAAGGTATATGTTGAAACAATTGTGCAAGTTGGTACTCCCTGGCTTAAACAAGGGACTCATGTGCAGGCCTTGCAAAACAACCCTAAGCTTCAAGTGACGATAGACGGCAAGTACTCATTCCGGCCAGCGTACAACCTCAAGGACCGCAAAAGTCTTCTGCGGCTCCTAGACAAACACGACCAGCGGGGCCTTGGAGGCGTACTGCTGGAAGATGTGCAGGAATCGTTGCCCAATGTGGAACGCCACCTCAAGGCACTGGGTGACAGCATCATCTACGTGGTGCGCCCTATCGACAAAAAGAAGGTGCTCTTCTACAATGACAAGTCCCTGCAGTTCAATGTTGATGAGGGTGAGCTGCCTGCCTCTAGTCTTCCTCTTCATCTCAACACTGCTTTACTGCAGTCACTTACAGTGACTGCTTCTCGACTGAATGGTTGGAATGTCGTGGGCTGTTTGTTTTTAGTTTGCATGCATTTGAGACAGATGCCAAAAAAATTACAATTGCTTGTTGGGTCTGAAAAGCAATCCGGCGAGCAAGTTCAGTGCATGTTTCTCTTAAGCGCTGTGCTTGCTGATCAGCGACCTGTTTTTCCATAGTACGAAACCCGGTTTACGCCTTGAATGCAGTGGTGTGTTCATGTGCATTGATGATGTCCTGGTACAGAGAGGCATGCAAACAGAGACATGAAAGCTCTCATTGTTGTGTTTGGTGTATAGTAACTGCATGAACATGAATGTTGTATGTCTTAATGCTTGGGCCTTTGATCAGTGTTCGTGACAAGTGCGCTGGTGAGCCGTGGCTCCAAAGTGTCGTTTGTGCATCTGGCTACCATGTGTGCCATCATCTGTTGGGGTTTAAAAACCTATGACTATATGCAAGCTCTGACCTCTCTAGAAACTCAACACCACCCGATAATTGTGATGCACATTGGTGGCACAAGCCTACCACGGTAGGTGATGCTCTCGAGAAGAAAGGTGATGACACACAGATTCAGGCAATGAAGCCATTTATTGTTCTTCGTATACGAAAAACCAGCTGCAGTTTCTTGGAGAGACTATGCCAATCAATCATAGAACTTTAACTCCCCAGCCCCAGTTTTGAGGGTCGTGAATCTACACCTGTTCAGAGTAGTAGTATCTGCCAGAAGCGTCTGAGCTGCAGATTAATCATAACATTTCTATCTATGTGCTCGGAGAAAATATGGGAAAACATCAAGGAATCTGAAAGCACTTGTTATATATGTTGTGCTTGTAGAGTTTGCTGGCCTGTTTAGGAATGCGTGTTGGGGGAATCTCCAGACTGCACAAAAAAGCACAGGAGTGCTTTACAAGATTTTGCAAGAATCACCATAGGTATATATACATAGTGTCGGATTTTATTACTGTGTACTGATATCCTAGCTGACAAAACCTGGGTTGCTTTAATCGGCATAAAGTAGTAGAACACGATAACAAATGATTCTTGTTCACTAAAGCAAAGCCTGTTTAGTGAAATATAAGGTTCAGATTTACTGAACGTTAACATTCTGTAATATTACTACAATGATTTAGAGATTTGGTGATTAAGCAGCTTTTATTTAAAAGCACTTGCTGACACTCCTGTTTTCACTTTGCTCATCAATTTTGTGTACATGTGCGTGTGAGAGAGAGAGAGAGAATGCGGCACCTCAGAAGACTTACAGTTGAGTTCACCACAACAAGCATGCAGCATGTCCACTTCAATGAACATTAAATAGCATGCTTCTTTATAAATTCGTTTTCGGAATAAATAGGTAGTTTTTAAAGTTTTGAAGAGTAATTCATTTAGTATCAGTGTGTTAAGCAAGGGGCAGTGTATGTATTCTAGCATGCCATTTTTTGCAACAGATCAACAGTGCCTACAGACCAACTCATTCTACTCTCTGTCATTGCCTGTCCAGAGTTCCAAAAGCTTTGGAGAAGTGTTGCTGTTGAAGGCATAGATGACCAGAAGATAGAGGAGTACTTGCAGAAACAGGGCATCACATCAATGCAGGACATGGGTGTCAAGAAAGTGGTAAGTTCACACAGCTAGTGAAATACAGTCGAACCCACTTATAACAATGTTTAAGTGCCAAGAAAATTCCCATTGTTATAACTGATAATTGTTATAACTGGGTTGCACGGAAAATAGCAAAGGGGACAAACATTCAAGCATTTTATTTAGACAGAAAGAAGCATTACCGGTTTTAACAATACTCGAATGTAACAATAAGCAAGCTGCCTCACCCTGAACTTTGTGTGTGTTCTAAGGTAAAAAAAAACTGCTTACTACAATGTTTCCATGCCGCATTATTGGCTATAACAATTAAATCTGGCTACTGGGTGTCTGTGCCGAAAAGGAAAAACGTGAAATCTAGGAAAGGGGGGGGGGGGGGGGGAATGCTAGCTGCTTCGCTTCGGCACCTCCTGCAGGTGTAACAGGGGCTCACATTTTTTCATTCTTTTTTTTTAAGATATTGCATTCTTTTTTCTTTCAGAGCACACACCCTGTGGTCAAATTTAATTGTTGTAACTGATAACATGCCATGGAAGCATTGTAGTAAGAAGTTTATTTTACCATATAAAACATACAAAAGTGGACAGTGCATCGGCTGCTCATTCGATATACAGTCAAACCTCGATATAACGAACCTTGATTTAATGAAATGCACGATGTTACAAACTATTTTTATTTCCCCATCTTAGTTCTGTTGAATTAACGAAACCTCAATGTGACGGAATTGTCAATATAATGAAGTTTTTCGCTGCAAGTATAACTTCGTTATATCGAGGTTTGACTGTATTGTTAAAACCGGTGTCGTCATAAGTGAGTTCAACTGTATATCTAGCTGACCTGCTGTGAGTGAATGAATGCTGTAGAACTTTTTCAGGAATGATTTCGTTCTGCAACAAGTCAATGAAAACTGGCATGAGGACCATTGCTATGTTGATCTTGTGTGATTCTTGTCTCGGCCAAGTTTGACCCAACCGATGGCATACAAAGTCCGTGCAGTCATTAGCTGATGCTTCTGCATTTAGTAGAATGCTGCATTGCATTAGGCATTTAAAGCATTTGCTCACTAATTAAATGCTTTTAAATGAAGCCAGACCTTACATGTGTATTTGCTGTGTCTACATGCATGCACGAGAAAACTGCCCACCAAGCATTTCTAATTACCACTTTTTACGGACTGTAAGTTGCACCTTTGTATAAGTTGACCTCCCCACTTTTTGTGAGTTTTGAACAATATATTGGTATATGAGTTGCACCGCTGTATAACATGCACCTATTCAACTTGGTCGGCATGATGAAACGCAATAATGCGTGCTTGTACACTCATAGCAAAATGCTGTCTTACCCAGCATTACAATGTCCAGCATGGCAGGACATTGTAAGTTAACTTGAAGCTTAATCTGTCCCCAAGATGTGTATCTGTATCATAAATGGTGGTATTTCTTAAATAAACTAAGGCCGGTGCACAGGTGCACATTCTGGCTTGGTGGTCGTCTTGAGACATGGTAAGAGCCTGTTTGCAGCACTTTGGCAGACAAAATCAATCTCCCAGGTCAATATAGCATGCTCTAAGGCACTTTACCTAAATGCAAACTTTATCTGTAAGGCTCTCTCAGTCTCACCAAGTTTGACTGCACAAACTCGTGGATGGCAGTTTGCAGCTGTTCATTCTTTACTCTCATTACTGCAGAATGCTGCCCAGAAGCGGAAGAAGTCGTCATCGAAGAGGGCAAAGTCGTTCAAGAAGCACAACGACCACATGGGAGACATTCTAGAAGATTACACTGACAAGTAGATTTTATACATGTTAGGAGTGTACATATGCCTTGTAAATTTTCATGTAACAATTCTGTGAAGGAGAACTTTAACAATGCAAAGTGTTAACCCAAGCTACAAAGAATGCTTAGACTGTAAAACAATGTACTGTCATTCATAAAAAGCAGCTAGTAAAACAAAGGTTGCTGGCGGCTGCTGAGGTGCACCATGGCATGCAAAAGTCAATGATGTTTGACATTAAACCTAAAGGTGCTCCCTGCTGAACTGTGTTGATTTGTCTTTTCTTTGTCTATTCTTAGCTATGCTTTCTCGGTGGAAATTTATTAAATGCAAGAGCATTTCTTTGACTACTCTACCCCAGTTTGGTTTGCCTATATGGTCTTGATATGGGGCCACAGGTAAGCATCGCCACCCAGGCACGTATATACTCTGGAGCGGCACATAAAAGGTTAAAGGAACACTAAAGAAAAAAGTCAAGTCGAGCTAAATTGAAAAATTAGGCTCCTGTAATTTGACAAATTCATCATTCATATTAAGAACAGAGCGTTTGTAAGCAAGAAAATTACGAAAATGGAAAATCGTAGTGGCGTCACTGATTTTAGACTACAGTATTTCTCATTTGACGTCGGCACTGGGTGATTCACAGAGTGGCAAAGAGAGGCCACGTGGGGGTTACGTCAACTCATTTGATTCGGTACCATAAGTTGAGCAGCAGCAGGACCTTTGGTGGCAATTTTGTACTCAACAAATTCATAGATTGGCACCCAGTAAACAACGATAATTCTAGATTAATAATCCCTCGACCTAACTTGGCTTAATACTTTTTTTATTGTCCCTGCTGCAAATTTTTTTTTGTTGCTGAAATAATATTTGTAGTGATAGTAAAGCTACAAAGAAAGCTGCTTGGAAATTTTGTGCAAAAATGTGAAAGGGTTCATCAGAAAGAACTTGCAAATGTCCATTTTACACGCTGAAGCCGGCCAAATAACTGCCATCACAGCTCATCAGAAGTGAATGTAGAAACCCAGACTTGGCGTGTTTCGAACCAATGTGCCTGCTCTCTGCTTGAGACATATAGTGCATGCAGCTGCACTTATGTCTCCCCATATTTGGGGCAGCTACCAGTGTGCCACATACAGTTCTGGCATCGATTTCAGATCTGCTTTACCATGTAGCTGTGCAGGTGCTGATAAGGGTGTACTGGGGCAAATATATAAAAGTACACAAGAAAAAATATAGTATCCTCGGGAATTTGCTTAGCTTGGGAAGGCTTGGGCATAGCTGTGCGGAAGAACAATCTACCAGAATCAAGACCCACTGCAGAAAAAATTTTTCTGTGCTATCACCATTTCAGTTGCATCCAGGAGGTAACGAAGGAGTCTTCTGATACTAGGCAGAAAATTGTTTCTAGCACCATGTACCAGCTAGCCCAACAGCAAACTCCTGAACTTTTCTGATATGTTGGAACCACATGGTAGTGTCATGCCCGACGAGGCAGCCATTCAAAAACTTAACAGGTACATCCAGCCTTCAAACCTCGGTTTAACAAACACTGTTATACCCGCCACGGTTGCTTAGTGGCTATAGTGTTGGGCTGCTAAGCACGAAGTCGTGGTATCAAATCCCGGCCACGGCGGCCACATTTTGATGGGGGTGAAATGTGAAAACACCTGTCTACTTAGATTTAGATGCACGTTAAAAAAGAAACCCAGGTGGTCCAAATTATTCCAGAGGCCCCCACTATGGTGTGCCTCATAATCAGATCATGGTTTTGGCACGTAAAACCCCATAATTTTATTTTTTAAGCACTGTTATAGCAAATTATCAGATATAATGAAGCAAACTTAATACTCTCGAATTTTTTCCAACAATAATTGGCATGTGTGCTTTTAACAAATAACAAGGTTTGACTGAATTGCCATTCAAGGCAGAAAGTTCTGTAAAGCTTGCTGTTGTACATCTAACGCTAAGTGAAAGCCAGTCAGAGGTTCAATAAATCCTCTCAAAGAAAACTGAGCGTCACTGCGGCACACGCCAGCTGCATTCGCAGTGCTGCCATACAGGCTGGTGCTGTGACCATAGCAGCACACTGTGGTGGTTTATCATGTGACCAGGATATATTAATAATATGTATATGAAATACACACAAAAGTTTAAAGACTGAAAAATTGAAACCAATTTTCAGCCTTGGACCCCCTCTAACTCGTGCTGCAAATAACTGCACCACAATGATGTAAACAGAGTGCGAACAGTAAATGCAGCAGAGTCTCGTGAAGTGCCTGTTGTGGTTCTGGAGGCAATTGTTGATAAACCACAGGTGCCCCCTCCCTGCCAATCTTTGCCCCTAAAGAAAAGAAAAAAAAATGCAAGTGATGAAATGCAGCGTAGCATGTGAAAAAAAGTGAAATACATAAGCCATAGGAAAGAAAACACTTCATTGTAAAGTAACGGTGCGGTACTGTCGGTCCAGTGCTGCGATTCAGTGCTGCTTTGATGAAGTCCACTTATTTTTTAGCAGGTACTGTTGGTCATTGAGGCTGGTGGCTAGAGTTAACCACTTGGCTGAAGTAGTCGAAGGCGGGTAGGGTTGGGGAGGGGTGAAAGTGGGATACAGGATGCATTTCCAGAGTACATCCAAGGTATTGGGTACAATGTTTAATATTAATCTGCAGTTGGAGCAGGGTGGAGGGCTTTCCATGAGTAGGCCACAGAGTGGATGTATGCGGGCAGAAGGTAATAGAGTGTTGGTCTGAGGTGAGACCTGCATGCTCAGAGTTTAAAGAACTTCATATGCAGATAACAGTGTCTTGCACTTGAAGGCCAGATATCCATGTTGCGTGTTATGTCGGCTAGTTTTTTCACGTGTAGTAGTAGAAATGTTGCAGTTGCCTGAATGCTAACAAGGTGGTGTCCTCAAAAGTGAACGTCGTATGTCCCCCCCCCCCCCCCCATATATCATACGGAACATGACGCTGCTCCGCTTCCGCGGTAGCTCTCGGTCGTGCGCGGGCCATTTGAGAGGTGCGTTCCGAAGCTGCCTAATATAATTCGACCATTTGATCACCTGTCCACGAAAGTTCCATTTATTGTCTAAGACTAGGTATTCCTTTGCTGCAGCAATGAAATTTCGTTATATTGAAATTGTGTATAAACACACTTCATTTTACCGAGGTTCAAAATAGTAGACGGTGTTCTATAGACAAGAATTTATAACTCGAGAAGCGTTTGATGGGGGGCTAGTTGGTAAGACATTTAGGAAAATTGTAACTGCGCTAAAACGAGACACGAGAACGAAGTGGACAGGACGATCGCAGTCCTGTCCACTTCGTTCTCGTGTATCGTTTTAGCGCAGTTATAATTTTCCTAAAAGAATTTATAAGTTAAATACTTTTTTTATATCGAGAATTTAATCATATTGAAGTTCATTATGTTGAGGTTTAACTGTATTAAGAATGCTTGGTACTCTTCCTCAGCGTCGGAATATATATAAATATATAACTCCATATATTTATACAGTCGGATGCCTCTACAAAGAAATGACCTGCATACCGAATGATTTTGGAGGCCCCAAGCACTTTATTAATAAAGACATTTGACTATATGCTACACTTTTATTGAACTTATTCTGTAGATGACCCATTACAGATCAAACGCCGGTTCACTAGGGAATGCACGGAGTGATATATTCCTGTGATGGCTCTATTTGCATAGCTTTTGCAGTGCTGCCTGCAAAACATAAGATGGAGTAAGTGGAATCTCGAAGATACGAATCTCACGGGGTCATGAAAAATATTCGTATTAGCTGAAATTCGTATCATCGAAACACAATTAAAACTAACCAAATTATGGGGGGATGAGGGGATCAGATCGCGAAAATCGCGAGAAAAATTGATTTTTGAAACCACGCGTTTCGGTATCTGCAATGCCTAATCTACGCTGTATCAAAATGGTTTGGCTGAAAACGCACTAAAAGTGGCTGAAAAAGATTTATTCGTCAGTGCACAGGGCGAGAAAACAGCTTTAAATCGCGCCAGATCACCGCCATCTTGGTATCGTTCGAAAGCTCAAAGTTTCGCCGTTCCGCTTCTCAATTCGTCCGTCGTCGCCATCTTGTAACACACGCGCAAACTCAAAAGAAGCGCGGGTCTGCGATAGGTAGTCACACGGGCCCTCCGATGAAAGCAGGCCTCCGATTGGCTGCCGTGCTGAAAGGCGTCTCTCCATTGGTTGCTGCTGTGGCAGGGGCAGGATGGCAACTGCAGTTGTCTGCTTCGTAAACCACGCCGGCGTCTTCACTTGACACGCAGAATTCGGATTACTGAGAGCTCCCAGGTTAGTGATGGATCGTCGCTCGTTGGAGAAGAAATTTTGGACGAAGCACCCCTTCGGAATACGGAAGCGCAAGCCTCCTACGGCAAGAAAAATACGGCGATTAGCGGGAGAAGCGGAGGAGCACCCGACTGAACGTGCCGCGCTACCTTGCATCGTGGATTACGTGCCGCACTATCTTGCACCGTGTGACTCCAGCAGCGAAACCGACAATCGCCCTGTGCCATCGGCACCGATAACGCAGTCGACGGAAGACGCGCCAACGGAGGCTCCCCCGCCTCGGCGTACCGCCGCGCGAATCAGCCGGGATCGTATCTCGGTCGACATAGCTCGCTGCGACTAGGCAAAATGGCGCAAACGCAAAGAACGCGGCCCGAAGCACAGCAGCCACTCCGTCCGACGGGCGGCCGCCGAAAAGGAGGAAAAGCACAAAAGCAACAAAGCGCCACCGCTTCAAGCTCTTCGCGCCCAGTCGCGGCCTCTGCGCTGTCCGGCGTCGCGTCCGCGCCTCCGAACCAAAAGAGAAAGGGAGAAAGCGCGTGACGGCGCGCCATTCTCTTTCGCGGCCGTCGGTGGGGCGGCGTTTATTCGTATCAACCTACGCGGGTCGAAAATCGATTCGTAACAACCGTACTCTAGCACGTTGCAAAGTAATAGGGCTCGGCCGGGACTACGGAAAAATTCGTATCATCCGGAAATTCGTATTAGCCGTGATCGTATCATCGAGATTCCACTATAGCTCTTAGGGAAAAATTGGAATGTGCATCATATGATATAGCAGCAATTTGCTCAAAAAAAGTGACAGCATGCGCTTGCATGCCAATATTTATTAGGCCACAGATCTACGAATGGAACGTGTGCGTAATTGTCAACCTTAGCACTGTCTTTTGTGCGCCTCACATCGCGTAGCAACAAGTTGCTCATGAGAGCAAGACCGTGCCATTTTCCCCGATCCTTTGCTCGTGGCAGCTATTGGCCTACTTTCCCCAGAGCTTTCCTCATGGCTGCTAACATTTGGAGACTCTGTGCAACATTCTATACCATGTTTGCGATTAGCCCAGGCCGTTATGGAACAGGTTTAACGTTTCTTCACCGTCATACTCTTGTCATCACCTTGCTGCTGCTGTCACGCACACACGCTCTCCTTACACAAACATGTTGGTTCATTGGCAACGTTTTCCAAAACCCCAGGCGATGTTGGATAAATCTTGAAACACGCCTTGCATAACATCATTTCCATATGGCAAGGGATATCTGCATATATTTTTTCTCTCTTGCACATTCTTGCCATGCTGGGTTGCATGAAATATGTAGTAGCCTCCAGTATGTTGCTGTACCATTCTTTTCCTTTAATTGCATTTTGTATTAATTCTATCTCTTTGCTCCCCATTTTACTATATTGCCGCGTGTCTAGTGCGGCAATGACGACGACGTAAAAAGACATATCGGCACATAAGCAAGAAGAAGAAGAAGCAGTGACTATCGCGCGGTATTAAAAAAACCGTCCGTTATTGTTACTGCCTCTGCCGACAAGTGTGTTTCGTTTGTCCCTCGAGCTTCCGACGTCGCGACAATATATATGTACGCCTTTTTCCTCTTTCGAGCAAACATGCACCTATGTTGTGGCTTTTCTGGTCGCAGCTTTTTCTTATATTACTCGTATTAAATAGCAGCGCCTAGTTCTATTGATGAGAGCCAGCCTGCTCTTTCCTCTGTAATAGTTTTTTCAACGTTTGCAACATTAGTATTAAATCCACGAATTGAAGGAAGTGTCCCAAGCTTCTACTGTTTGAAGTTGATATTTCTATAGAGTTTCCTACGAAAATTACTAGAGTTCCTCTAGTGCTAATGTCTACGAGAGCTGCAGGTATGGTGGTTCATTCAGCAAGCACGGAGATCGATATGCAGTACATTGATTTGCCTAAACTTGGTCCTTCTGGCTTCAAAGGGCTGTGCGACTTTGGAAATTGATCATTTTCTACATAATGGTGTGTTGTGAATGAAGAAATTCATAATGGTTACGCATATCAACTTCTTGCATTCAGAGAAACATGATTTCTAGATTTTCAGTGCCAGAGTTCCATGTTATAATTTTTCAAGAAACTCTATGGACATTTCGTCCCTGCATTAACATACGCAATTTCAACTGTAGTTGCCATTCCATCTGCTTAGGACTACCACTATCGTTATCCTTTGCAGCAGCTGTGGTATACTAATGAACGTTGTTGAGCAACCGACTGTTTTGCATTTTTGATACGTGATGCACACATTAACCGAGATAGGCCACGCAGAATTAGTTAAAAAAGCTTTGCACAAGTTAGTTTATGGAACATGTCACCAGGCCCACTTCAACATACCCATGCTATCTGCTCCAACAGTCATAAGAGGCTGCTGTAGTGGGGCCTGCCAAGTGCATAAGTAGCTGCTTTGTTTAGCTCAACTTAAACTTAATGTAAAGCGTAGCATATGCCATTTCTCAATTCTTCTGTCACCATATAAGCTTGAACCATTTCTTTCTGTTGAAAATTGAATTAGGTTCAGGCACATACAAAGCATACTGGTTCAAACTGTGCTTCGGGCAAAGTTTTGTTTTAGGTGGGCTTTTCCGACTGTGTTCTGTTCAGCACCCTGCAATAGGCAAGCAGTGCCTCCGTGGATGCTTTTACACAGGTTACTGTAAGGGGAGAGAGAGACAGCAAAAATTTGTAGCAAGTTTTATTATTCTTTGGGCAAATATGCACTATTTACAAAAAATACAGGACTTGGCGATGAGCGTACTAATCTTCATGGGGTGCAACAACAACAAAAAATCTATAAGGTGCGTGCACTTTATCTCTACAGATCACCAATTCATTGGCCACAAACCTTATTATACATGACATTTAATACAGATCTATATTGAGCTGTATACCGCATGAACGATAGGTTTATAGTGCACTGCCTTCCCACTGCACGAAAGCTTGGCACTCGTCCACTTATAAGTAGGTAATGAACACACACACACACACAGACATACAAAAAACAACAAATGCAGTTAGAATTCACCGCAATTGCCAGATGTAATTTTTGCTGCAGCACAACATAACGTTACTGATTCCTATGATAAGTTGAAGTCTTTTTATGCAATGTGCACTATCGTCGGCAAATGCCATTGAGATCCACTTGTTAAATTGAACACTCAAATTAAAGAGCATTGATAAACTGCTATTCCAGCAGTCTGTCAATGACGTACAGGCACATGCACTTCTACGCAACACTGCTCTACAAAATACTTGGTGTAAAGAACCATTCCATAAAAAAAATGCAAAAATGTATAATGTGTTATGCACATTTACAGTTGTCTTAAATGTTGGCATCCGCTAAAAAAACGAGACAACACGCACACGTCATGTCATCTGAAAACAGTCCATAGCAATTGGTATGTATTTGTAAGAACTGCCACTCGTCTTGATGCATGTGCGCGATTCACTCCGAAGATTCTTGTTGTATAAAATGTGTGGTGTAAAGTGCCAGTCTGTAAAAAAGCTACAAAAACTTTTTTTCCTGTGTGCATGTAGCCCTCAAAAGACCTGCCAACCTAAATGTAGGCACAAATGCAGGCACAAGCTGTATGCGGAATCTTGCAGATTAAGCAAAAAAGAGGGGGGGTGGCAACATTGGTCAATGTACGTTTGCAACAGTACTAGTTGCACCCTAGTCAATGGCAGACACTTACTCGGCATATTTCAGAGGCCAATATGCAGTGTGAATGGCACTGACTTATCTTGAGCAAACGTTTGTGTTGGAAGTCATACCAGATGTGTTTATTAAAGCACAAAAACCTTGAGCATGTCTGGAATACTCAATACAGCAAAGTGCATTGAGTTCTTTTTGTTCTTTCAAGAAAGATTCAGTGAAGATAATGTGGCCCTCACCACCAGTCAGTTTTCATCAAGTATAGCTTTTATCTCATTGCAGCATTGCTCAAATGATGCTGGGCACTGAACTAGACTGAATTTTAAATTCTCACATGCTGGTATCTGTGAGCATGTAAAACAGTGGTAACATGTTAGAATAACTTGACCACGACTACTTTCCGGCACATTCCAGAGAAAGAAAAAGGGGGGAGGGCTACTGAAACATTTTCCTCATTTCCCCGCAATCACATAGTGAATTCATAGCACTTGCAAAGTTTAGTTATAAAGAGAAAATAAAACACCACCAAGAGCCTCTAGACAAGTGAATCTGCTGAAAATGAGCTGCCCAATTTACGTCTCTTGCTGTCTTATATTGGCCAACATCAACTTGTCAGTCGCTGGAAACACACCTGTGTTTAGTATACCACAATGATGCACCGCTTACAGTGAATTGTACATACTATCTACATAGTCGGCGTCAAAAGGTTACAGGATGAAACCTCTGCAAGAAAGTAAAATTTCAGCCCAGTTTTAGCCTACAGCCTGTAAAACAGTACAACGCTGTTTGTCACGTATGCTAGAACAGGTAGCAGATCTGAGATGTACACTGCGTGCCCAAGCTCAGTAAATATTTATTTTTCTTACAAATCCTATGCCCCGTAAACTTTTGATGTTGACTGTACACAAACAGGCCATCAGTGCACGGCCTGCAAAGTGACGACGGTGCCTGATGTGCTGACCGCTTCCTCATGTTTTGCCCACAATGGATAGCTATATGCTGTACTTCATTGCTTTTTTTTACTCGGCATGCATAGCAATTGATCGCCAATATTGCCTAGCAACTGCCTCAAAGGCGGTCTTCAGTGCTTGTAGAACCTTCCTGTGGTCTTGTACCAAATGTGCTGAACAGGATCCCCCCTTTGCACATTATAGCAAAACAGTTGCAATTTCAAAAGGCGCTGCACTGTTTGCCACTGACAATTGCACTGACAAAAGGGGGGCTTGCAGTTCTACCTGACAGCAAAGTGGAATGTCTAAGAACGACTCTTCACATTATTGTTTATGTGCCGTTGATCGCTAACACAATAACGGTTGCAAAAAGTATATACACACATGCACACACACATATTTTTATGGAAAATTCACACACGTGCTTAATACTACTACTACAAGAAAAAATAAAAAAATAAAACAATAAATACATTTTCCGCTATGATGAGTCTGTTGCAGTGACTTTGCTTAACAAGCAAGCAAAGAGGAACATGGTTGTCCTATTGAACCCGCTGTTGTGCCACATCTACATAGGAAACAAAATGCTGCAATGTTGCAGTCAATGTCTGACCAATATAACAACCTCCTACAAGAGAACTGCAGACAGACCGGTTTGCAAGCACGGAAAATCAATGGCCCCTACACGAAAGTTCCATTTTCACAAGAAAGGTATGATCACTATCAAGGTTATTTTAGAGCTCTATTTTGATCAGGCACAATATAAGAGTAAAAGGATTTTGTTCAGCAATAGAAAGTAGGAATGTAAATTAGACCGTAGTCATTGAAGCAGCAGCACTTCAACATCACTGCTACCAATATGCTGCTACCTCATAATACGTAAAAGCAAGGAATAAATCTTTGTTCTTATTCGTCAAATGTCAACCATGGTATGCCACGATAGATTCCCTTCCAGCAAAGTAACACATTCAGACACTTCACTATCTTGAAAATAACAACCAAGCATGGGGTACCTTGTTGGCATAGTATTGTAGTAATGTGCCTCACAGCAAACTACAGTTGACCACAGTGCCACAGTACTACACCACGATGCTGTAGTACTACAATACTCTTCCCTGCAGAACCGCAGTAACATTCCTTACAGCACTACACCTAGTACTAAAGTACTATACCTTGTGGCACAAGGCTACAGCACTACGCTTTGCAGCCAAGACCATTTATAACCATTTGACTTGTAGCGTATTCTTGGCTATTATAAAAAAAAAAAAAGCCCAGCAACACTTGTTTGATGCCAAGCTATGGCATTAAAGACACCCTACCCTGACAGTCAGAATTTGCATGCTGGAAGCAGTTTTGGGTCTCAGACGTAGTGAACATGTGCGGACTGCCTTGGTTAGAGCGAATGCACTAGCCCCTTCTACTTGTGCGTCGCAGTCACTCTGGACACTATGCACCCAATTTACTCTTAGATTTAATTCTGACATAAGTCAACGAGCTGCACATGGCAAGTGGAGGTGCACTTCCTTTCCGGAGTTTCCCTATCAAAGTGATAAGCAGTTGAATCGGACAGCCACCTGGGTTTTGGCTAGTTTCCATCTCCCTTGATTGTTTCACCACCGGCTCAATTCCAGCCTTCAATCTTATTGCTAAAGTTTGTGCCGAAGTGCCTGGTTGTCTATTATCTTCAGTCTGCTTATCACATGCACAGAATCAGCAAAGAACAGTTCCTTCCATGACTTGCACAATAAACTGCAGAAAGCAGTGGAGATATTGGTGAATAAGAGCACCACTGCTATGTGCCTTTTGCGTGACAAACACACACACACACACAAATTTGTGCACGCTTTTGCATGCCCGATTTGCTATTCCAAAATGAAATTGTGTCACTTTTGGTCCGGTTTCGTCAAGTCCACTTCCTGAAGCCAGGTAATATTAAAATGAGGTCCAGACAGGCCATTTTGGTGTGGTAATCTGGCTCATTATGTGTAAGTTTAACTGATTCACACGTTTCACGCATAAAGGTAGGGACTGGTACAAAAGCAAAACACAGCACCTTGGTTAACATCAGTTTAACGAGCCTGCGCGAAACACACCAATGAAGCTCTATTGGACCCTTTTGCTTCTTTGAAGAAAGAAAAACTGGGCTACGTGGAACAGAGGGTGCATGCTACGGATAGCCAATGGTACACTACAAAAAATTTAGCAATACCACTACACTAAGTCAGACCATACCATGTCTGGGCCATCCCTGCCTGTCCATAATGTTGGCTCATTGCCAACCTTAATGCAGAGCTAGCCGCCACATATATATAAAACAAGAGTGAAGCTCAAGATTTACTTGGGTCGTAAAGTTTCCTTCCCATTCACAGATGACATTGTGGGAAGTTCCATGCTGCACGGCATAGTGGAATGATTGGTCGCAAGTCTCCATGAGCTGTCGACGTGACACAGAGGCACCCATGGCAGCTGTCAGGTGCACTGGCACTCTCTCTCTCAGACCAGCGATGAGCATTCTGTGTTGTCTCGGTATTCTGTAACTGCCGGAGCAGTTTTTGTCGCCACTGTGGCCAGGGCTATGTGCAATACGGCAACACGCAGGATCCAGACTCGCCAGCAGGAGCACCGCAGTCACACTTTTGTTTCAGACAGGGGTAACTGCAAAGTGACAGCTTCGCAGTATGGCGGCGGAGGGTCTTCTTGAGATGATGATGGCCTCTGTAAAGGGAAATGACGGTGGGGAAAGAGCTACATCGTAGGTCAAATTCGCAATGGCAACAATACATACCATCCTACAGTAGTATCTTTTCAACATGATCGTGGCTGATACAGACTTTTCAAAGATTTTTGCAAGATATGTCCAAAA
Source organism: Dermacentor silvarum (assembly GCF_013339745.2). Taxonomy (NCBI): domain Eukaryota; kingdom Metazoa; phylum Arthropoda; class Arachnida; order Ixodida; family Ixodidae; genus Dermacentor; species Dermacentor silvarum. The sequence goes on from NC_051159.1 coordinate 70,228,399, forward strand.
TGCACAAAGCTCACTGTCACACTTGAGGATGTGTGAGTTGTCTGCCACAATGGATTACATAAATGGCCAGTGGCTAAATGGTGTTATGCCCTTCAGCAGATCACTTTTATTTCTTCTGTACTTTATCACTATCACTTCAGGCAATAAGTAATATTTTTTTGCTGTCTGTTGAAAGCTGCAGTGTCGTCTCATAATGATAAAAAGGGGATAGCTGTCCCACTTGCTTGGAAATCATGGATAGGTATGCTAGTTTGCTAAAGCACGATAATGTTTAGATGAGAAGCTAAGATACAAAGGGTGAATTAAAGTTTTCTTTAAGATAACATAGTGTTGCTGATCAAAAGACCGACTGATTGGATTGTATTGAATAAATGAGTGATTGATTGGATTTATTTAACATCCAAAAGCAACAAAAGGATTATGAGAGATAACCTTGCGGAAGGCACCTGGATTAATTTCAATAACCCCGGGGCTCCTTAACATCTATGAAAAGCTCTGTATATGAGCTAGCATTTTGAAATATTGTCATTAAAGCTGTGAACTCATGCTCAGCAGTAAAATAGAATAACCACCGAGTCACTGCAGCATGTCATTTTAAACAATGATGCAGGCCTTGGTGGCAGAGGGGCATGAGCAACAAAATTGTTGCCATCAGTGGCTGTGCTGATTGTGCTGAATGAAATTTTCGACCAAACATAAGCCAGGTAGCCCAGTCCTCCAAGTTCTCTATGTGCTACAATGGACAGTATCTTCATTCCAAAACCTATTCAAATTGTAATTGAGAAATACACTCTCATCTACTGATGCAGAGGAAACAAACATGCTGCCTCAACTGAAATGCCAAGAATCAATGTGCTGGGTTTTAAAGACAGTGATGTATTCCACAGCCTCCAAAATAAGCAACAGACGGTGGTTATGGGTGCATTGCTTCTACATGTACACCTATTCCTGGATGTGGAACTGCAAAGTGGACACTGCAGTTGTACAGGAGCTATGCCCATATAAAATAATTCTAAAACTGTTTTGTATGCGTTTACTGAATGGTCATTTGTAAAGCTCAGTCTAGTGGTGCGCAATTGAGTTCCGAAGTCTTGATGCAGGATGACTGAAGCATTGAGCTCTGAAGTCTTGATGCAGAATGACCAGTTACACAACTTTCTGCTGGAGGAAGGTTGTATGGCCAGGAAGTAATGGTAATGAACTTCAGGAGCATGGCAAAGCGAGCGGGTTAGGAAGATTACATTTTGAGCAGCACTCATGAAATCAAACAGAGACAAACATATGGACTGCAGTTTTATCAGAAGGTTTGCGAAGCAAACGAAATTGAATGCACAAAACTAGAGCAAAAAAGAAAATGTGATCACTGAATTCATAAGCTTACTGACTTGTATAGCATCATCAAATACAGTCAACTTTCGTTATTTTGACCCTGACGGGATCAACAAAATTCATTAAGTTATCCGGCGGGTTGAATTAAACAAGGTTCAGAAAATATGCCAAAACAGACCGCTGATTCGTTTGGTAGTATTTGCTTGAGTTTAACATGCCTCTTAATCAAGCATGTGCCCACTTTCCATTAAAAAAAAAATTAAATTATGGGGTTTTACGTGCCAAAACCAGTTCTGATTATCAGGCACGCCGTAGTGGGGGACTCCGGAAACTTGGACCACCTGGGGTTCTTTAACGTGCACCTAAATCTAAGTACACGGGTGTTTTCGCATTTCGCCCCCATCGAAATGCAGCCGCCGTGGCCGGGATTCGATCCCGTGACCTCGTGAGCGCTCAGCAGCCCAACACCATAGCCACTGAGCAACCACGGAGGGTCCCACTTTCCATGTGTCCAAAGTAAAAAACATAGAAATTACTTGAAGCTTCTAACTAAAGTAGAAATCTAAAGCGCACCCGATTTTTTAGAATGGCGGCCAGTTTCCTAAAGTCAGCTTCGCTGCGTGGTATTTAATGTCCACTTCACCGCAATAGTGTCACGTTATGTGGTAAAGCGTACAAATGCCGCAAAGGCGGTTTGGTTTCATATTCGATTGTACCCCAGTCAATTTTCAAGTGCCTTGGAAAACAAAAGGCGTCCGTTAGAATTGGGTAAATAACATATTCAGACATTATGAGCTACCGTTAGTGCTTGAAAATGTTCCCAGGGCAGGCTGAAAATAGGCGTTTTCAACGTGAGATGACGTGTGTTCAACGCATTCACTGTCCCCTAAGCTCTGCCGAGACGACACTACCACTGAAGTGGTCATTATTGTGGTGACCACAGGGTCAGGCACATGCACGCGAACAAGCCAAGTTCGAATAGGATAGAAATTGGGCCCATAGAAATGCATGGGCGCCAGCCGGGACCTTCGGTCGGGATTGAATTAACTGGAGTCGAATTAATGGAAGTCTACTGTGTAAGGTCATGCTCATTAAGTCAAGTATGGACAGCTTAACTAAAGGGGAAATCACACTTTTCATCAATTCATGATTGTTTATTAACTTATGCTTTAGTGTGATCATTGTTTTTTGTGCTTTTACACATCCTATTACACATCCTATTTATCATAAAATGAAACTTCAGTTGTTAAACAGTCCGTCTTTGTCTCTGCACACAATGCCGGCAACAGAATGATCGTATTGACACACCTGTACCATTTGTCTCAAGTGAACAGACCCCACTGCTTGCACTGCTTTAGGCAATTAGTGCGTGTAGCGGGGGAAATGTTTTCATAGGGGTTGGTATTAAAATACGACGACCTTATTTTGCCAGATAAACTAGTGCAGGGCTTCCTTGTGGCTTACAATTTCAAAACAGTGGCATCGTTTTAAACAGGATGCTTTGAAACCAGGTAATCTATGGCATGTAAGATTTAATGCCATATCTGAAGCTGCCTGCAAAGGCACCCTTGCGAAGAGATGAAGCAAAGTTAACCACTCCAGCAGCAAAAATGGCAATGAAATTATGAGTAGCAAAAAAAGTGCTGCCTCAAACGATTAAACCATATGACTTGCACTTTGTGCCAGATACAAATGCTCTTGAATGTGGTTATTTGCAGTGGTTATATGAAGTGATGCATTACATGCATGAAAATATGGTACTTCATGGAATTAGCACTGGTCTTGCATTCCTTGTTCTTATGAATTTGCGCTACTTTTGCTTCGAGCTCCGATGTCTTCATGGCACATTGTTCTCAAGATTGCTTCGGCAGTAACGCTCCCACAGAAGTGGTATTTTTCACCTACCTTTAGTGACACTGCTGCTTCATACGAAGGCAATGTATCAGAACTCCAGGAGTCCTGAGTCCGGACAGGTGCGTGCTCTCGTGCTGCTCTTAAATTTGCACTGCCACTGCTTTGTAAACTGCTCAAGAAGCCACTACTGTTGGCCCTGCGTGTGTAGAGAAAAAAAACAACACTTCCAATGTGATTTGCATTAGGAAAAAACAGTGTGTCTGAAATACAGCAAGCACATAACTACATGGCCTTACTTGGCTTACCTGAGCTAAGTGACCAAAGTGGTGGCGGCGAAAGGAGTTCACCTTACCAATATTGTTCTGAGCATGCATGGTCATCCAAGATACAACATATTTTGGCACTTATCAATTGCAATTGAGTCAATCACCTTCAGGTTTGTGCAGCTATGAGAACTTAAATAGGTCTGTTGCCACTATACTGTTCACACAATGGCAACAGATATTGTGCTAGCATTAGGAGCGTAAAAACAGAAAATAAAGTAACGCACGTGCGCGCGCACGTGCACACACACACACACACACACACAGTGCAACTGACGGTGGTCTGCTCCGGATCCCGTCAGTTGCACTTCACCCCTCGAAGTGGCAGAACGTGGGTCAAGTGAGCGAGCTCCTGAACAACTCTTCGCAATGTAGTCAATGTGGTTTAAATCATGTATCCCGGACCTCAAAGAGGCACGACATAATGTTAACGCATTTATGTCACATTTACCGCTAAATTGGCACTGAATTTTTATTTAAATATTCTGTCACGAAGAACTCACGGTGTTGCTGTCAAAATGCATTTTTATTACAGCAGGTGTTTTATTTTTTTCATCTTTGAGGAGTCCACTCATGACTAAACGTTTAGTCACATTATCGTGGCATTTATGCACTTTTTCTGGCACAGGTTTGTATTTTTTTAAACGCCCTAAGCCACAATAAGGCTGCACTATTTCTGCACAACATAACAGTGTGGACTCAAACACATCATTTAAGTGCAACAAAATACCGTGCGTTTTTTTTTTACCATTCAGATTTTTTATAAAAAGGCTATGGCCGTGAGACACCTGTCAGCTTCGCAGACGAGCTCTATGGCAAGGCAGAAATACTTTGCCGCTTCTTAAGTTACTCTGAAAGACTAATTAACAAAAGATTGTTAATTAACCTTTTTTGATTGTTAACACAAACTTGAGGGCAGTTGGTTTATATGTAGAACTTATAGGGTGTCACAATTTATGACGTACCGATTTTTTAGAAATCCAAAAAATCGCATGTAACTTTTGAGACATTCGTCATCGAAATTGAAGGCCAAATCTAGGCAATATTGGAACCGAGTGCGCCAGGCAAGGAGAAAAGGTGGCAATGGCGAAAAAGGTGACAACGGGAGTGACTAAATTTGAATGAAGGCGCATCACAGCAGAATCTTGACGGGGAAAATAGCAAGTCATCTGCGGTGCACAAGTGAACCGCTTATCCTTCTCACGTGATGTCTGGTACTTACCTGATTATCTCTTACCTAAAGTGTAAAATAGGCGCAAGTCACTCTTTCATGCTGCGTGCATGGAGGAGAAAGTGCCGCAATGCCTGCCCCTGGAAGTTTTACGCTAGTCAGCGAAGGAAAAGGTGGAAATGGCTGTGCCATGCATGGAAATGAACGGCAACTGTAGGCTAGCTCTGCAGTTGCACGCGCCTTGTAGCCCGGGTCTGCCAATCACTGCATATGCCACAATTTTTATAAGCAATTCCTCAACGCTGGCTCCATATGTTAGCGGAGGCGTTGGAAAGGTGCTGCCGTGGATGAAAATTGAGATAGTGGTTCTTGCAAATAAGTTGGTCTGTGGAAATTTGGTATGGGATAATTAGGGACTGAATAATCACACATTCTTTTTGATGAAAAGGAATAAATAAAAAGGTTAAACTAGCTAAACTATGAAAGTTACGTTATGGCTGTAAACCTTTAAGCAACCTTTTCTTAGAAAGGAAGGCTACCAGTGTTTAAGTGCACTCTGCCAGCAAGAATAGATGCTAGCACCAGAAACTGAACAGTAAAAGGTAAGTGTGCGTGCATGCATGTACAGTCCAGAGCAGAAGTCTAGAGACCACGGTATCAGCAAGAAATCTAGATTTCTTCTAGCATAGCTGTGCAACATGGAATTGTCTTAATGCATTGCACTGATCGAACAGGTGCACGTAGGCCTTACCATCAGATTTCAGCTCTCATGCCCAGGCTGCGAAGAAGAAAAGATAACTTCTCGGCACCTATGGCCCTCAGACCTTTGCTCACGACTATCCATACACACATTCACAAAAACAGACTGCACATATTTTAGTTAAAAAGCAAGAACTGACCGTTTACAAAGTCGCCACAGGGCGAGGAAGCAGCAGAGCATGCTGGACAGTGCTACCGAAACGCCAACAGCCATGGGCAAAAGGATGTCTGGAGACACAGGAGGCAGCTTCACTGCAATGTAAAAACAAGGCATGAAAGGCTCACAATAAAGTTGAGAGACGAACTTATTTGCTCAGATGAGCAACTTTCTAATTCAAGTTCATGTGAACAATGCTTGGCAGATGAAAAGTTCAGGAGAGTAGTATGTGCTTGCAACAAGGAGAGCAGCACAGTCTTTGTCAAAAGAAATGGAGCCACTAGGAACACGAGTGTCACCGAGTTCTGGCGGCACTGCATGGCAATCCTGGTGCAAGAAAGCAGAGGAGGGTGCCTCTACAGCTCCACAACATCATAGCAAAAGCATTTTTACTCAAGTAGAGCACTGTGTAATACACACTTACGTACGTTGCTCTTGTCCTCACATGCTTTTACATGTATGTGAACGTCTACACTCCCTCAGGCCTGATTAAAGACACCAAGGCTCATTACAGGAATACCAAAAGAAAAGTCATGTCCTGCAGCCTTTCTTTGAGTCCTAGAGGTGACTACATCCTCTAAAGAGCTCTTCTCACGAACGGTGGCACCCACAAAGTGTTTGAGAACAATGTTATATGGGATTATATTAAAAATTTTACACAAAATATTTGTTTAATTTACTCTCAGAATGCACGTAAAAAGTGTAAGTGTCTTTTGTGGTGGGGAACAAGTGAGTGCTAGAACGTAATGGGATGAAATACTATGCTACTTGAACCTTATGTTCAAGTAGCATTGCAATAAGCTCACCTCTGCTGCGACATTGTGGAAATAATCATCACAGTGATGCTACTGCGCACTTCCGATCTGGAGCAACTTTTGGAGCATCAGAAATTTCATTTTGGAGCACTTTGGAGCTGGCAATTTGGCATTTGTGAGCACCTAATTTTTCACATCCTGAAGCATTTCGAAAAAGTGAGTGGCAATTTACATTCAAAGACCTGAATAATCCCTACGTTATTACGAGAAGCTTGGTAAACATTTCCATCCATTGCAGATCTCATGGAGAAAAAAAATGCTCTTTTGTGCATGCGACAAACACACACAAATTGATATCGGTTCATATATTGCTAGTTTTCCCAGATGTCATTAGGTATATCCAGAAACAGAAATGATGGACACGTGTCATTGGCGGCATGCAGTTATTATAATCACATGTCATGCTGCGCTTCAAACAAGCTACAGTAGAAACCCGCTGTTATGTTCTCGGGTGCTGTGTTTTCCGGGCTGTTACGTCGTTTTCGGCCAGTCCCGGCATAGCTCCCATAGGACCAAATGCATTGGTAACCCCGCTGTTGCATCGCAAATGTGGGACCGTTCTCGCATCATGCGTTGCGAAGTGCCACCCCGCGCCGACCCGAGCAGCCATTTTGACTTTTCATGTCGCTTGGCTGGGTGGCTTGACGATGGGATTGGCCGCCCAAAGTGCCAGGGGCGACACCCCCTATGACGTATTTTCGGTTTCCGCCAGCAAAAGCATGGCCTTTGAGATCCGTATTTGCTATCTAAAGATGGTGTCTATGACGTGTTAGGGCCCTAAAATTGGTTTTGGCGCATAGATGTTCCGCATAAAGTCCAAGGGCGATAACGCTGTCGCCGCGCGCTGTAGGCTGTATGTGCGAGTGAAAGCGTGCGAGGGGAGCCGACGAGCGCAACCAAATCTCGCACGCGCAAGAAAGAAAAGCAGGAAGGAAGCGCGCCTTCTTCCGTTCGCTCGAGGCACCGGCGAGGGAGCGAGGGGGAGGGAGAGGGCGGCGTTGTACTCTGGCATCAACTGCGTACTGCGCGGCGGCGCGCGGTCGAGCGGGCCATATCTTGAAGGCGATCTGCGTTGGGGGCAGAGTCTAGGCAGTGTAGGTGCATCGGCGGCTCGTAGCTTTGTGCGTGCTGTGTGTTCTCGGCGCTCAGTTTGCGTGGAAGCAATAGACACCAGGAGGAAGGTCACTTTGTTCACTGCTGCTGCGGTGCATCCTCACGCCAGCGTTTGACAGTGCGTGTCCGCGCTCATCGAGTGTGATGTGTTCACGTGTGCCTGTGCGCGTTGACACCATGCTTGTTAATATAGTGAATAAGCGAATGTTTGCAAGTTTATACGGACAATAAAACGACTATACTTTGTACAGCTGCCTACTAACTTGCAATCGCAATCGATGCTTCGGCTTTTAGGCGAAACTACGACTTTTTTTCCACACGTAAGAATTAAAATAATATTGTGTGCAGTTCAACACTAGTCTCATTTCTCAATTTTTCCTGTTTCTCGGCTCGTGCGTTTCCCGGCTCTTACAATTTTTTTTTTCTGTCCTGTGAAAAATGTATCAGCAGGGTTCTACTGCACTAGCTGCGTTTCCGGAGTAGATAACGTACGCCGATGAACCGCCAATTGACCTTGAAGCCACGAGCCTCAGCAGAAACCGCACTTTGCCATCGAGCCGCGTTGCAAAGCAGACGCCGCGTTGGTGCCGTGTGTGGCGCTGTGGCCTAATCGGGACGCACGCGCTAGTGCTGTTTCGTCTTTTGTTCGCAACTAAGGTTGCAACTAAGGCTCGCCCTATCATCACGTTGCACGTTTTAATTCCCCGGTGTTGCAATTGGCGATAGATGCCGTCAAATCCAAGACTGTTTGGCGCAGTTTCGTCGATTGTATCAGGTTGGCGCGGTAAATCCCATTTGGTGCACTTTGGCGCAGGAGTGGAATCACTGTCATCATTATCGGCCTATTTTACATGTACACTACGGGACGGAGACCTCTCCCAGCGATCTCCACTTACACCTGTCTTGCACTAGTGATTCCAAGTTATGCCTGCAAATTTTCTATTTTCATGACACCACGTAATTCTCTGCCATCCTTGACTGCACTTCCCTTCTTTTGTGTATCTCTAATAGACCACCGGTTATCTGCGTGATGCATTACATATCCTGCCCAACTTCATTTCTTTCTCTTAATGTCAACTAGAACATCAGCTACCTCTGTTTGCTATCTAATCCACGCCACTGTCTTCCTGTCTATCAACATTAGGCCTGCCATTTTATTTCCAATCGCTCGTTGCACTGTCCTTAGCTTCTTCTCAAGCTTATTTGTTGTTAACCTCCAAGTTTCAGCCCCATATGTTAGCATAGGTACAATGTAATGATTTTATATGTTTTGCTTCAAGGATAGCAGTAAGCTGGGAATAGGCAAATGTAATTGGCTGGTGCACATATGCAGATTTGAGTTGTACATCACTGCACTTGCCATTGCATTCTCAGGATGTCACAGACTATAACATGTCTATTGCCTTTCTTCTACATGCGAGGCCATCATGCCCTTCATGCAGAGTCTCGCAAGAATGCTCTCTAGTCTTTGCTTAAGGCTCGTGTTTGTGTCCACACTTCTCCTTCCACAGGCCAGTAGCAGAATACACATGTAAATGTGCGCTGATATGTCACTGACATTTGCGTGAGGTTACCGTCTCACGAATGCCAAACTGCAGCCTCATTACACTTACTAAGTTCGCAGGATCTTGTCTCTTCATTATAGACGAAATCGTCGTGGCACTCGCAACGACTCTGCGACGACGTTCGAGAGCAGTACGTATTTTTGTCTATTTCTGTGCATTCCCTGTTGTCTGTGCAGACTTCCAGATGTCGTCGTGCTGGAGGAGGAAATGGATATGAAGACATGTTAACATTTCAACAAGAAAATACCCACAGTAAGCAACCATGCAAGTAGTGGCACTTGCACATGCACTTGAACAGAAAGTTACTGCAGTGTAGTATTTTACATCATTACGCCCTCCATCCATCGGTCCTAATTATTTCATGACTTGCATTTTTGTGAGGGCTCTGGGCCAACCTGAGCAATATCTTCATGCATTCCTTAATTGTTTTACCACCTTCTCTGTAAATTCAACATAGAGCTTTAGCCTGTATGTACGTGTTTTTGGCATTATCATTCTATCAGCGCACTGGTACGGAAATGGGGACAGCAGAGCAGGTGGGTAGAACTGCTGATGCTGTGCTCAGCCATACCACACGAGTCTCCTACTGCTTTCTGTGGCTGTGTACCTGCTGTCTTGAAGGTTTCCACAGTAATGCCAACCTCCTATCATACCATACTTTTCCCTGCCAAGAAATGTCACACAACAGAATATTCCAGCATATTCTGGTTTGGACATGTCCCCGGATGTCTTCACCAGCACTACTGTTCTAGGGAGCACCGTGCTTAGGAGTCTTCAAAAACACCCCTGTGCCCTGACCTAGGCTGGTGTCAGCCCTTGAAAGGGTACATGCCGCTTCTTGCTAACTATTCTTGGCAGAACCTTTCCCCTAAGTTTAGTTATGTGAGAACAAACAGAGTCATTTGCCACGAGGCCACTCAGACTGACTCTGGTGATGCTGCTCACAAACGTTGGTGCTGTGCAAGTAATCACATTTATTCAACTAACTTTGCGCCCAGGCCACCAAAACAAATATAGTGCATGTGAGCCCAGACACAATTATGACGGTAGAAATTCTGTTGAAGAGCTGAGAAAATTTTCATATGTCCTCCAGAAACATCTGCTCTGCTGACAAAAGTCACCTCTGTGAGTGCAGTCTGCAAGACACTGTGCATTGCAGTTGTGCCATTTCGCCAGCAAGTAAAGTCTTTACACAGCAACCCTATGCCTGCATTGCAGTACTATCACGGGCAACAGTACAGGGGTGCACTTGTGCACTGGAATGTTAAGGGCTGTTGTCAAGTGCCCAAAGAACTTGTTCAGGCAGTGCTGTGAACCACATGCAATTTGAATACAGATATTCATTCAACAAGATTATATGCTAGTGCAAATGTAGTCAAGAAGGCTGATGTACTAGATAAAAAGTAAAAACAGGCACCGCACATAAGAACAAAGAGTGCACGTCTTGATTATTATCAAGTCACTGTGCTTGTGATTACCTGAAAGAGGAATGCAGTTTTCTATAGTTTAAGCGATCAACTTTAGCTCGGATTCGACCATGCTGTTGATAGTCATAGGTCATATTCGTGCTACTATCATAAGTGCACGCAAGATACTGCTGGATACCTTTACTAGCGCTCATTGTGGAAATTGCAATGGGGAATTGCAAATTCTACCCACTCTGCATTCTTATAAGTTTGTAACAGACCAATTTAGTGTGAGATCAGTTATATCGTCACATACCTTTTGCACACCTGAGCGGTGATACCTGTACAGGATAGTCTGGCTTGCACCTGCAGACATTGTTGGCATCGCAAGCTGCGTGCCTGGCGAAGCGGCAACTAAGGAACACGCATTTGCTTCCGATTTGTGCACTGCCTGCGCACGGAAAGGAAAAAAAAAAAACAGAAGTTGAGTTGGGTACGCATATGCCCGTATGACAATATCAAAACAATTATCGTCAGTACGCACGTTTCGAACCAATCTAAACAAAAACGTCCGAGATGCGCTTTTCGATAGTGTAGCAATTTTTGACTATACCCAGTTGCAGCATGTAAACAATTTGGAGTCCAGCAATCTCACATATACATGCAAGCATTTACGTCCCAAACGATGCGTTCCATCAGCAGCGTGAAGCTAGAAGAATGACTAATACTAGAGATTCTTGAACATAAAGCATAAGCGCAGGCTTTAACCGCTACGCAAAACTGACATCGTTCAAACTAGTGCTGTAAATCATGCGGACGTCGTTAACGCCACTAAACTACGTGGGACAAAATTCCAAGAACGGAAACACGCTTTCATCTTTGTCAGTCAACACCACAAGTCGCGAAGAGTAGCTACAAAACTATGCAGACTGCTCGTCGCATCAGCGAGTAAGTGAAAGAGGGTACTTCTCGGCAGACGAACGCTAGGTCCATTTTCCTGACAACACTTGCTCGAGTTCAGAGCGCTTTCACTGGTCGCACGAAGTAAACAAGGGTTTGACCGCGCCTTGCACAGACGCAACACCGCCTCAGCGTATCAGACACAAGAGCGAAGCAATGCCTCACAACTCACAGCTTCCAAAAAGCAGGAAGAAAAGGACGCAGCCGTAAATGCGTCCGCACTCCGTATACATGATGGCACAACACACAACCAGTTCGTCAAATGACCACTTCGGCCGCCAACAACGCGTTACACAACATTAGAAAACACACTGACGTTCAAAACATGACGTCTATTTGGTGAAGCACGTTTAGAAGGTAGTGCCATCTAGAAACGAGTTAGCAAGCCTTTTCAATATGGCAAGAATTTCTTAGTACTTTATAATACGCTACCACTACTGGCTTACTACTTAGCTCGGAAATATTATTGGGCGTCTTTTTAGGTGTTTGACAGCGAGACCGCTCAATATAAATCGTAAAGCACACCGGACATTCCGTCAGCAAGATCACCTGGGTTGTGTGTGTTTCCGGCCGGCATTCTCTGGCCTCCCTTCCCGTTTTAGCCTCCGTGATCTGGGACCGAATTATCGCACGGTCACTTTCGGACATGGAGTTTTCTGCAATATTTATTTGTATAAAACTATGTTTTCAGAGACATTAGGTCTGTACGATTCGCCTGCACTTTTTGCAGGAGTTCACGGCGCATGTTCCAAGTTCGTGCCGTTTTCACATGGGAAGAGGACTTGGCACCCGTAGGTACCGCGCCCCAGAGCTCACATGTACTCATCAACCCAGCATCATTCGATACATTGACCCCGGCAGCGTATTTATAATTGCGCCCGAGCCATTGCCCAAGCCCAGTGCTCGACCGCTGGCGCCGCCATGCGCCGCTCGCGCGTACCATCTTTCTAGCCGCACCGCGCGCGGCGCCCGATTCAGGCGGCCGTGCCAGCCGCTGCCGTTGGAACGGAGAACACGCTGTGCTGGGGGTGACTAGGCACAACTGTGGCTGCTGTTAAGGGCTCGATGCTATTCCTAAATAAACGCATCACTGTTTTGATGATCCAAATATAATCTCTTTATCGGGGAGGGAGCAGTCTACCTGACTGGAGCAGTATTTTTTTTATTTGGGGTGTTGCTACGCTGCGCTCCGCAACACCCCAACAACCGCCGCTTCGCGTCGGCGCCCGGCACCACGGCTGCCGCCGTGGCACCGGGGTTCAACCGGCCGCACCGCCAAACAGAGAGGAAAAAAAGAAAATGGTGATACAAAGAAAAAAAAAGTTTCAAGCCAAGGGCGGGATTCAAACCCACATACCAGCGCTCCCTAAGCAAGCGTCGTAACCACTACGCCATACTACAGCAGCAGCGCACTCTGTTGCGCCAGCACCGGTTCCAACTCTGTGTTCCACTGAGACTAACGGAAACACGCCAAGTTCGTGCAGCGCCAGTTCAGAAGTGCAGCCGCACCGCGACGTTACTGAAACGAACGCAAAAGTGTCGATTTGCTGCAAATCATGCCCGCGTTTAGTTGCTGGCGTTGTCCAGCGTGTGCCGTGATTGTATCGGGAACGTCCAGCTGTGTCAGATTCACGGCTGCCATGCCGTGAGGAAAATTGACATTGGCTCTTTGCGAGTACTCCGACAGCAATATGAGCAGTATAGCGGTGAAAAGTAGCAGTGCTGGTGCGTAAGCTAGTGAGACCTACGCAAAAAGTTCGTGTACCTACTTTGAATTCGATTTCAAGAGAGAGAAAGAAAGGAAAGACAAGGAGGTTAGCCAGTATAAATACCGGCTTGCTATCCTGTACTGGGGAAAGGGTAAAGGAATAAAAGGTGATAGAAGAAACAAATAAAAAAAAATTGAAGAAAATTCGCGCAAGCGCCTTTACTACCTGTCCAGGAACACGCTCGAGGGCCAGGTGGAGATGGGCGCCATCGCTACCAATTAACGGCGCAATTTCTGTCAGCAGCACGGAAATTTGAATGGGACAGCGTTAAAATCCGGCGCCGGCGTCGATGTCGGCGTCCGTGGCGCGGCGGTAAAAGTCATCCCCAACCACCCCGACCCCGACCGCGCAGGCCCTACGCGTGGCGCAAGGTGTTAGTGAACAAAAAATGAGTTTCTCAGGAAAATCTGCCAGAAAAATGGTAAAGTACAACTTAACCACAACATACAGACATGGTGGCGTCGGATTGTAATCTGAATGTACGAGAAAACATAATTCTGTTACAAGCAAACTCAAACACAAACCCCTTTTCCAGCATTTATACAGCGCTTGCATGTAGGCTCCCTACGGCAGGTCAGATGCGTTTTGGACACGCGCGCGCGTCGGGGCAATAGCAAACAACTAATAAAATAATTTTAAAATGTGTTGGTGCCTTCACATTTTAGTATAAGACGACTTATATTGCCTTGAAAAAACGTCTTCCCAGTAAAGCCGACTTTAAGGGGATCGGTGTAAGCTTGGCCTATGTATGCGCTGGCTTTCCCACGTTCTGTGTTGCAGTGAAGCCTACCGAAAGAAAAATGCGATGCGAACGGGGCCCGATAACGCCATCGCGTTCCACTCTTAAGCATCCTCCAATTGTTTAAAGCGACAGCTTTAAGGGCCCCGTGGCGCAGAAAATCAGGTGTCTTCGGCGTTATTCGCGAGTGGACCGTGAGTTGACCGTGACCGAAAGTTTTCTACCAATCATAGCGCGCCGCGCCGCGTTTCGACCAATCACAGAACGGCGCTCGGTTCCTTTCAGCACCACGAGTTGGCAAGCGACAGCTTTAAGGGCCCCGTGGCGCAGAAAATCAGGTGTCTTCGGCGTTATTCGTGAGTGGACCGTGAGTGGACCGTGAGTTGACCGTGACCGAAAGTTTTCTACCAATCATAGCGCGCCGCGCCGCGTTTCGACCAATCACAAAACGGCGCTCGGTTCCTTTCAGCACCACGAGTTGGCGCTCACCTCCGCGCATCCAGAAAGAAACAATTGGAAATTGAAATGATTGGAAAGGGAAATGATGGAAAATGTTTTATTTGAATTGAAGGTATCTACCCAGCTCCCAGTTTAGGCTCATCTGGCCTCCTTGAAGCCCTTAGGTTGAAGTATTGCAGTGGGAAAGTAAACATGTCCTCAATAGAGCTTAGTAAGAGGCGGCTGGAGATTTGGTGGCAGAAAAGTAAGGAGACCACAAACAACGGAGACGTGCAAAAACAGAGTTCCCAGTAATGGTTCAAAAAGTTTGATGCTGGGAATTCTTTGTATCTGTGTGTTTTCCCAAATATATAGGTAAGACATTAGGTAAAATAATAATAAGAGCATGTGCGTCCATCCGTCGGTCCGTCCGTCCGTCCGTCCGTCCGTCCGTCCGTCCATCCGTCCATCCATCCATCCATCCATCCATCCATCCATCCATCCGTCCGTCCGTCCAGAGACCGCACGTCAAGTCCAGATGGCATCCCAATTATGTTAATAAATACATTGGGCCCAAAATTTAAGCAAACATTAAGAGAGGTAGGGAGCAAACCGATAATGGACGGTAAAGCCCCCGAGGGGTGGAGACTAAGCAGGATGAGCATGATTTATAAGGGAAAGGAGGACAAAGCTGACATAAACAACTACCGTCCCAAAAAGCCCGGCCCACATGGAGCGAACTTTCACGGCGAACATGGCACGGCCTGCACCAGCGCGGGGGAATGCCAGCGTGCCGCCGCCGTGCTGCACCCACATGCGGTGAAAAACAGGCGGCCGCCGCAGCCACGATTTCAGTGTTGCTAGAAAAAGCATGATTCCATTCCCAGCGAAATGCAGTGAAAAAAAAAAAAAAAGAAAGAAAGAAAAACATGTAACATCGCACGATATAGAACCTGCGAACGAATTTCGTCAGAAGAAGGATTTTGGCAGTCTGCGGAGCGCCTAGATCCAGCAACGTGGTTGCAGGCACTCTACCAACCCTTGAGCCCCCTCGCCTGTCGCGTACTGCAGATTCCCCCTTCTTCTGCGGCATGTGAAAGAAACTGGTCGGTGCTTGGAAATGTGCTTACCGTGCTACGTACACAACAGCCTCGCAGGGGATCGCGTGCAAGAACTTATGTACGCGCACTCGAACCTCAATGTTCGGAAGGCTTCGTCCCCTGCACAGCGAAACGTTGACGCGTCAAGCGGAAATCAATCGAACACTGATTGATAGAAAGTTGCCGTAGTTTCACCCGAAAGGCGAAGCATCAATTGCGGGCAATTGCGATAGTAATTGATGCTTTTATGAGCTGTAGTTTTATCAGCTTTATCAGTTTTATAAGCTGTATAAACTTGGACATGCAGCAGCACCAGCGAACGCGCAAAACTGTTGTCGACGCCGTCGGCGTTTTGCCCGCTTTCGCAGTGCCGAACGAGCGCGGTGTTGGTGACTGTTGCCGGTGCCTCTGGGGGCGGCTCGGAGGTTTTCGACGAGATCAGGAATGGGACACTCGTCGAGCAGCGTCGGAAATCTTACCGACCTTCTCGCCTCGCAACGTTTTGATATAAATACGCATTTGTTGCCGCATCTAAACGTCGCCTCCCCTCCCGCCCTCTCGTCCCCCACGGCCTTCCCGCGACGGAAGAAGTCGCGTACAGTGAAGTTTGCTGCGATTGCTGCGCCATCTGTCGCAGCGCCGCCAACAATAATGAGACGGCCAAAGCGCGCGGAGGTATTCGTAGGCGCGGCGTCGCTGGTGCTGTTCGGTCGTTTCTGGCGTTGAGACAATGTCATCCTTCAGCTCGACTAATTCTGATCCATCGACTGAAAACGTACGGAAAAGGAAGAGGAACAAGTGCCGGTACTGCTGCGTAAAAAACTGCCACAGCCACGAAGGCCAGCCTGGCGTGAAATTGTACCGATTTCCAGGTCGTCCGTGGGAGCAAGAACGACGCAAAAGATGGATTGTTGCTGTTCGAAGAGTTAAGTAAGTGATTGTGAAAACAGCGTTTTCCTAGTGTCAATGTAACTATATGCTTTAAGGTCTAGCCAGGTCTAGCTGCTTGAGGTTCTGCAACTGTATTTGTGTGCTTAGCGCGGTTGGAAGTGTATGGAGCACGTTTTGCTCAGCAAGCTTGCGTAGCGCGAGATTTTACGCGCGAATTTGTGCCTCAAATGCTATTGTAGGCTGCATGCGAACCTTCGTTGATTTGCTTGCATGCGTGTAGTCCGGTAATTAGTTGTTAAATTGCGTTTTTCTGTGATACTTTCAGCGAAGTAAGTAAACTCGGTTTGCCTTGATTTTGGGGGTAGTGGTGGTGCGTGTAACATCTAAACTTCCAATGCCTTCACCAAGTGGCGCCCGCCGTGAGACTGCTCGCTCTCATCAGCGCTTTGTGGCGTGTTTGCCTCGTTTACCGTCACGTGAAGAAGTCATTCGGTTACTGCATGTGCGCTCTTGCTTGCGGCCTCATGCATAGTGCACTGTGTCGTCAGTATGACCTGCGTAATATTCGCAACCATACTCCTCTTGTTTTCTTCAGCGAGAACGACGGCTCGACGTGGATGCCGACTCAGGCGAGCAGGATCTGCTCCAAACACTTCGTGAACGGCAGCAAAAAGCACGATAGCGACACACCCTGGCTATCACCCAACTATCTTCCCAGATGTTTACAAAGTTCGTCCTATAAAATCAACCGACCAGCTGTCGAGGTATGGAAGGTAAGTGGTCAATCATTTTGTCATCTGCCTGCTGAGCCTTGTAGTGCTTATCAATATTCAATGCAGTTGCTGTTAGTACTGTGTACTTCAATTATAGAGGCTCATTTGCTTGTTCCTATTAACTTGCAAATTCAACTGTTAAAGCCGAGCTTAAGACACTGAATAGTGCGAGAAGTGAAAGCTGTTTCGACACTTCTTTTTTCTGTGTACTTTCAGGTGGAAGAAAAGAGACGAGGTAAAGTCAGTGGCATCCGGAGAAGGTTGTTGCACCATTGCCAGTACGGATACCACACGGGGCAGCCAAGACACAGATGCAGACACTGCAGGTCACAATTACTCTTTGCGTCCACCTGGCTTGGAGCTGCTCTGCGCTGCTGCTGCATCACTACAGGTGGCACAAGAAGATAAGGCAAGTCTCACAGGAAGCAATATGTAGTGACATAAAATTGATACATTGTAATCTAAGTATTAAGCTTATGCGCGAGTTGTCAAGGGCACTTTTATTCGCTTGGATTGCCTCAATGCACTTCTGCGTGGGTATGGCTCACAGTGGAGCAAAAGTTTGTGAAATAATTTTATCTGTCTTTCAGGCCCAGTGAGTATATCATTTATATAGCTGGGTTACCTTTAATGTGTGCATCATTTTCTAAGCTAACATTTACATATAATATTGCTTTTCTTGAAGACATGTAATAATTGTTCTAAAACTCCCAACGTACGCATATTCTCCTAAAGTTGTACCCGTGTGTAGTTTCTTACCTGATTTTCCATTGAGTGTATGTCTTTTTTTTCTTTTTTTTTTCTTTCAGGCATGCCAAACTGACGGTGATTTTGCGGCCTCCAGCAGTTTTAGTCTTCTGTTGTGTTCTTTGCAGGGTAACGAATCATGCACCCAGGTTGAGCACAAAAGTGTTTGTAGTGCAGCAGTTCAGTGCAAACCGCCCATGACTTCACGCCATAGTGGATTTGACCACAGAACTAGCTGCTTCACTGGCTATCAAAGTGTCAAACAGTGAGCGCCTGCTGTCAGGGACCTGTGTGGAGTGACACTAGATGTGTTTGCTCTACTAATGAGCATAATGCCAGCCTGTGCAGAGCGTAGCTGTGACATTCCAGTAGCAGACAGGGTTTTGATGTTTCTGATGAAGCTTAAGCTGGGCATCAGCTATTAATCTCTCGCAGTACTCTTTTCAGTGAGTCAAAATACAGTGTCGCGCCACTTTAATAGTGTCCTGAGAACTCTGAGAACTGCCACCCAGAAGTAGATTTTTCGTACCCCAGCTCATGTAATAATGAAAACAATGCCCGAGTGCTTCAAAAAAAAACTACCCAGGCTGTTCAATGATCATAGACTGTACCGAGGTGCGTACAGAACGGCTTAGCACTGTGCAGCAGCAACGAGTTATTTACTCCCACTACAAAGGAGGATATACTCTAAAGTTTCTTGTGGGCATTACCCCGTGTGGTGCAGTTTGCTTCTGCTCAAAGGCCTATGGTGGAAGATGTTCTGATGCATACATCACTGTAGATTCTGGATTTTTAGACTTAGTGCAGCCAGGGGATGTGGTCATGGCCGACAAAGGATTTCCGGGGATAAAGTCTGGGTTGGAACAGGTACAAGCTGTGTTGGTGATGCCTCCCTTTCTACAAAACAGTGACCAGTTCAGTGAGAGGGAGGTAACAGAGACGTACAATATTGCACAGGTTCGTATTCATGTTGAAAGATTTATCCAGAGAATTAAGTGTTACAATATCCTTAATACTAGAGTGCCCACAGAGCTGATCTCGGCAATGAGTGACGTGTTTCATGTATGCTGTGTTCTTGCTAACTTGCAGCCTCCAATCATTCGTGAAAGGGGGTCTGCAGGTGAAAGCGTGGAATATTGTTACGGAAGGATAGGAGGAAAGAAAAGAAGATCGAGAGACACTGGCTGCTTCGTGTTGTTGCTGGTCAGCTATCTTGACCGCACTAACTCTACTTGTGTATATATTGTAAATACATCCAGTCTATACTCCCAACATCCCCGTAACATATTGGTGAGAGGTGCGGGGTACCAAGGCTGGAAACGGAGCTCCGCAGTGGACGTCGCATCACCGTCCCCACCATGACTGACGGTGAGCACGCGGGTTCAACGTCGTTGCCGCCTGCAACGTCACCACCGCCAGCTACGTCGTCGTCCCCATCGGTTGTGGTTGTACAAGCCAAGGATCCCGGAACTTTCTGTGGGACCGATGGCGCCGACGTTGAAGAGTGGCTGGCTATGTACGAACGCGTGAGTGGAGTCAACAGATGGGATCCTACGCTTATGCTAGCTAACGTGTTGTTGTACCTAAGAGGCACGGCAAAAGTGTGGTACGAAAACCACGAAGAGGAGCTGACCAGCTGGCACCAATGCAAAGAGAAGCTAAAAGAGTTGTTTGGCCAACCAGCCGGCCGTAAAATTGCCGCAAAGCAGGAACTCGCCTCCCGTGCCCAAACCCCCACAGAGTCCTATGTTTCGTATATCCAGGACGTGCTGGCGCTTTGTCGTAAAGCCGATCACGACATGACTGAAGCTGAGAAGGTCGGGCACGTGCTGAAGGGAATCGCTGACGATGCCTTCAATCTGCTCATGTGCAAAGGCTGTTCTTCAGTTGATGCTATCATAAAAGAGTGCCGACAATTCGAGCAGGCCAAAAGCCGCCGCGTCCTGCAACCATTCGCCAGACTTCCAAATACTGCCGCAACGTCGACGTGTGAAGATCAGCCCACACAG
The DNA here is from genome assembly GCF_013339745.2 of Dermacentor silvarum. Taxonomy (NCBI): domain Eukaryota; kingdom Metazoa; phylum Arthropoda; class Arachnida; order Ixodida; family Ixodidae; genus Dermacentor; species Dermacentor silvarum. The sequence continues at coordinate 70,248,317 of NC_051159.1, forward strand.
CAGCATGCGTCGCCATCAGAGGACGTGGTGCGAATCGTCCGACGTGAACTGGAAGCGATGGCGCCCGCAGCTTTCTGTTCGCGTCGCCCTGACGCTACCCCTCTTTCAGTTCCCCTCGTTCAAGCCATCGTTCGCCAGGAACTTGAAAGCATGGGTTTACATTCTGTCTGTGCTGTCGCCAACCCCAGAGCCAACGAACGCCCTTCTACTCTGTATGATCCACCACGACACTTCCCTCCGCGTTATCGCAACCCGACTGAGTGGAGAACTGCGGACGACCAGCCGATATGTTTCACCTGTCGCCGTATTGGTCATGTCGCCCGATACTGTCGCAACTCGTGGCCCTCAACACCTCGCATGCCGACCAACCTGCACGTTTTTATGGAAATTCCCGCCGTGTTTCGCCCTCCGCCGAGTCTAACAGTGCCGACAACTCTGCCAGGAACACGTGGTACAGTCGCTCACCATCGCCTCGCGGACACCAGTCTCGTTCATCACAAACACGTCGGCCATCTTCCCGTTCGCCGCTCTCATCGGTTTTCTGACCACCCCTCCCATACTTGCCCACTTTGATCCATCTGCCCCGACCGAAGTCCACACTGACGCCAGCGGCCACGGCATCGGTGCTGTTCTCGCCCAGCAGCAGAATGGTACCGAGTGCGTGATAGCTTACGCCAGCCGCCTGCTGTCACCTTCTGAGAGGAATTACTCCATCACCGAGCGTGAGTGCTTGGCTTTAGTGTGGGCTGTCGCCAAGTTCCGGCCATATTTGTACGGCCGCACGTTTTCGGTCATTACAGACCATCATGCCCTCTGCTGGCTGTCTTCCCTCCGGGACCCGACAGGACGGCTTGGTCGCTGGGCTTTGCGGCTCCAGGAATTTTCTTTTATTGTCATCTACAAGTCTGGACGTCTGCACAAGGACGCTGACTGCCTCTCTCGTCATCCCGTGGATCCTCCTGATCCTGTTGCACATGATCCGGAGACCTGCGTGTTGGCTTTCACTGACATGTGCGACATGTGCGCTGAACAACATCGCGACGAGTCCTTGCAGGCCATCATCGCCGGAGTGCAATCTGGCAGCACCGACGGCCCGTGCCGCATGTTCGTGCTGCACGACGGCATCCTCTACCGCCGAAATATCAACCCTGAGGGCCCTGAGTTTCTCCTTGTCCTTCCTCGTCATCTACGATCCGTCGTTCTCGAGCAACTTCACGATGCACCAACGGCGGGACACCTTGGAGTTTTGCGCACATACGACCGCGTACGACGCCAGTTCTTCTGACCGTGACTCTACTGCTCTGTGCGTCGTTATGTCGCAACTTGCGAATTGTGTCAGCGCCGGAAAAAACCTCCCCTGCCACCTGTCGGACGACTCCATTCAATTGAAGTTCCCTCTGAACCTTTCTATCGCGTAGGCCTTGACCTGCTTGGCCCTTTTCCGACGACGACTCGAGGGAATAAGTGGATCGCCGTCGCTACCGATTACGCGACACGCTACGCGATAACCAAGGCAACCAAGGCGTTGCCGACTAGTTGCACAACTGACGTCGCAGATTTTCTCTTCCATGACGCCATCCTCCGTTCCAGCTCGGCTCCGGCTGGTGGCTCGGTCGGACCTGCTTCACTGGCCTCAATCGGCTTCTCATGGGGCCCGGAGCAGGCTCACGCGTTTGCCGCAGCCACGTCGCCTTTCGTCCCCTGTGGCTTTCGACCGCGTTCTTTCGGAAAACTAAGCACTTCAGCCCTCGGAGGTGGTGCTGCATTGACAACTACTGCAGCAAATCCTCTGTCTGTGCCCACCAAAAAAAGTATAATTGACGTTAAAGTAGACGGCGTACCTGTCAAAGCACTCGTCGACACTGGAGCCCACATATCTGTCATGAGTGCTAGCCTACGTAGACGTTTAAAGAAGGTCCTCACCCCAGCAACTGCACAAGTGCTTCGTGTACCGACGGTGGCGTGCTGGTTGTTCTCGGAATGTGTACTGTGCGTTTAAGTATAGCCGGCCGCCCAACTTCTGTTCTCTTTGCTGTGATCGACAACTGCCCTCACGACGTTATCCTTGGGTTGGACTTTTTATTCAACCATTATGCTCTCATTGACTGCGCAACCGGCGTCCTTCAGTTGAAACTGCCTCAACTCGCCGATGCTCCAAGCACCGCGCCACCGCGCCTGTGCTCGCTTCAAGATGTGCGTCTGTCACCCGAGGCAGTCACTTACGTCGCTTTGACCGCACAGCCACAGGTTCCTGACGGTGACTATGTGCTTCGCCCCATCGTCGACGTGCTTTTGAACCGAAATGTTGCTGTTCCGCATACGCTGATCACGGTTACGAATAATGACGTCATCCTCCACCACGGTGCACCTCGACAGTTACTAACCGACCGCGGCCGCTCGTTCTTGTCCCGAGTTGTTGACGACCTCCTCCGCTCTTGTGCCACAGAGCATAAGCTGTCCACCGCCTACCACCTACAAACGAACGGTCTTACGGAACGTCTCAAACGAACACTCACAGAGATGATGTCGATGTACGTCTCCAATGATCACCGCGACTGGGACGCCACGCTGGCCTACGTGACATTCGCGTATAACTCGTCCAGACATGACACCGCAGGATATTCGCCCTTTTATCTTTTGTATGGTCGCGACCCCACATTGCCATTTGACACCATCCTACCTTCTGTGCCACGTGTTAAAACTGAGTACGCTCGTGAAGTCATCGATCGCGCTCACATGGCGCGTCAAGTCGCTCGATCTCGTCTATTGGCATCGCAGGATATACAAAAAGAGTGGTACGATCGCCGCCATCGCGACGTTAAGTTCGCCCCAGGTGCTTGGGTGCTCCTCTGGTCACCATGTTGTCGTGTCGGTCTCTCCCAGAAGCTTCTCTCTCGCTACACAGGGCCTTATGAAGTCCTACGTCAGGTTAACGACGTCAATTATGAGATCTCGCCGTTACAGTTTGATCCGTCCTCAAGTCCGACGCCAGTTGACATCGTGCACGTTTCGCGGTTGAAGCCATACTTCGCTTGCAGTTCTTCGCCTGACATGCGCCGAGACGGCACTTCAGCACCCGGGGGTCCTGTTACGGAAGGATAGGAGGAAAGAAAAGAAGAAGATCGAGAGACACTGGCTGCTTCGTGTTGTTGCTGGTCAGCTATCTTGACCGCACTAACTCTACTTGTGTATATATTGTAAATACATCCAGTCTATACTCCCAACATCCCCGTAACAATATTATATTTTGATGTGTTAAATTCATGACTCCGATCTCGACTGTTATGCTTACTAGGTTTCGAGCTTATTTAAGTCTTATATAAACCAAACATAGTGATGAAGGCGTATGTGTGAAGTTCCATTGAATGTATGCGAGTGTTTGTGTTAGTTTCGAGCTTATTTAAGTCTTATATAAACCAAACATAGTGATGAAGGCGTATGTGTGAAGTTCCATTGAATGTATGCGAGTGTTTGTGTTTAAAAGCTAGTCCTGTATAGTTACTAGGATAGTTCTGTGAAGTTATTTGCCAGGCTGCATTCTGTCTAAAAGGAATGTTAAGCTATCAATCTTGTAAGTCGTGCCTTGCAATGTAAATAAAATCTCCTATGTGTTCTTTTGAATCTGCAGTGTTCTGCCATTTAATTATTTTATGTGGGTGTAGTAAATACAAATGACTGGCTGTACACATACCAACTAATGATTTCTACAAGATATATTTTTCAAAATTTTCATAAAAGAAGAGTTCGGAGTTTTGAAGTGTGCCTCTAAGAACAGCTGTGTATAAGCATACTAGGTTTGGTAATTGCCAATTTCTGATTTACAAACTCAGCTGCAAGTGTGTGCATTTGATGCTACCGTGCGAGACAACAAACTTATGCAGAGGAGTGATTGATTACATTTATTCTATCAATTGAAACAATATAGGCTTCACAGCTTAGCAAGCGCGGGCAAAAACCATGCAAAATAAAAATCTTCTAAGTAACGCACAGCCGCACAAAGAAAACTTTTGTATTTTTGCACAGGAATAGTAATGCTTTCCTTTGAGCTGTACACAAAAAAGAAACATTTTTCAATGCCACATATGTACATTAGGAGCTGCACCTGAGTGTAGTATTTATGTCCTTTCACCATCTCTAGCTTTCCATTGCGGTACTTAATGTGTGGCACAAATGTGACAAAGTTTTCGTAATCTATGATTTTTCCATCTTTTCTGGAGAAAGGGCACTTGATTTCGAGTAGGTGGGTTCCATCTTCCTTTAAAACGAGGCCATCTGGCCTCCCACACAACCACGGCTGTCTATAGGGTGAAGCACAAGTCCTGTCTGGAAAAGAAGTAACAGTGTTCAGAACTTGAAATAAGAATTAAAAAAAAAGGATGTGTCTATTACCTCAACTACATCTGCACGCATTTTTACCTGGAACTCTCTACGAGCTACTGGCTCCATCTGTATACCTAAAAAAGAAAAGGATTTTCCCCCATTAATATTGTGATCAACAACACTGAATCGCATACCATAGGATGTGGCTGTAGAAAAAAATCGTGGAGCATGCAGGAGTGCATCTGCCAATTCCTGGGGAGGCTTTCGGGACCGAAGAATCGTGTGTGCGAGCGAGCATGTAATGTGCACTCTCCTTTCTTGGTGCCACCTGTTAGTAAAATAGGTGGCATTATTATTTTGGCAATAGAAATATGCATGCCTAATTCGAACAGTTGAGTGCATCCATGAAACTAGCACCCACCTTACGTTCCGCGACTGACCCTTGGTGAGCGCACAGAGATGGAGTGTGTCAGCACACCGCACTTTCGCATTGTAATAAGCCAGTTCTTGCTGGGCCATTAGTGCTTCATGCTCTTTTTTTCTTATGAGCACTTTGGGGTAAGTGCACTCTACAGTTAATGTGTGAAACACTTTTTGTGGTTCTTTTAGAGTGCATTTTAATAGAGTTATTTGCTCCCGTAGAACAACTTCATGGACAATACTGTCAACAATATCTCTGTAGATATTCTCCTCGGAAGTTTCGTCACATTCTCTAAGAATCCTTGATGTAGCACATTCGATGTCTGGAAAATGAGTTAGTACATAATTGGGCTCTAATGCGGCAGGCTTTTTACCCCCAACGTACGGGTGCTTGTTCACTGTGGAAAAAAAATACACAGCCCTATGTATGAGATAAAGCAGACATGAATGACACTATGCTAATCCTAACAAAGGCAACATAAATTGTATTAGAACAGCTGCATAGTTGCACATGAAAACACCCGATTTCCGAAAGCAATACTTTTTAGCGCAATTCATGCAGACAGGGGACTAAGTGCTTACCACCGAAAAGGTCTTCGATGGACATCTTGTCGTCTATTCTCGGTTTTTTGGATGGCACACCCCAACACTTTGGGCCAGTCGTGCTTGATCGGTCCTCATAACGGACAACGAAAATGGCTAGTGCTGCGCAATGCTTGCAGTCTCCCCTGCCAGCCATCCCCTGGGTGGATGGCTGGCAGGCGCTCCGCGTACGGGTTTGTACCTATCTGCCACGCCTAGCACGCCACCCAGGGCGATCCCCCTCTTTCTCTTTACTCCTCTCTCCCCTCCCCCTTTTTTTTTCTTCAAGTGCAAATAAAGATTATTATTATTACCTGCAGCTGCAGCGCCCTGCACTTATTTCGCGGCCAGGTCTGGTCAGCTGCAGCAAGTGTGAAATAAGATGGCCTTAGTTATGTGAGCGAATCTGAAGTTGTCACGTCACATTGCGAAACAGACGCTTCGAGAGGAGACAAAAATGTGACCAAGGAGCGCCGCTAAATAAATTTTGCGAAAACGGAGCAGCAGATACGGTAAGCTACCTACAACTACAGGTTATACCTCTTCACACGAACGCCGGACCACACGGTGCGTCTCCAGTAGCCAATAAAGGAAAAGTTAACACCTAGAAACGCTTCAAACATTTATATATTTGCAAAAATGCGTTTCTGCGCACGTAGGCCACGAAGTGAACGAAATACTGTAAATAGCAGAGCTGCAGTTGGACATTTCTGCGACCACGCGCCGGAATAGCTGGCAATGTAGCAAAAACGACGTGAAATCACCGAATGTCGACTTGAGACTGTTCTCATTCAAAAAACGTCGCGGTAGCATAATCTTGGTTTGAGTTAGTTGTAATGCGCTGCAAAGTTTCGTATTCGCTCCCGTCCTGTTAGTGCGTTCTTCGTCTTCGTTGAACTTGCACCGCAAATTTACCCCCAATAAGTCGTGGTAGCGTGTGCGCTTCCGCTTACTTGGCGATATAAAAAATGCATGCATGTTCTCCTTACCTGCAAGGAAACGTCGTACACTTGTTTCCTTTGCTGCGAGTGACACTTCGCCCTCAAGTCGGTGCCGTCGGTCTCCTTCACGTCGTAAACGTGGCCCGCCACATACAGCTTCTCTCCTTTCTCGAGTATCGGCGCACGGAAGTAATTTTCGATATAGCTTATCGGCTTAAAGCCACAAAACAACACACGCGACATTTTTAACGTCACGCGCGCGTTGGAACACGTTCAGTAGCTGCCGCGGGGGTCGGAGCGGCCGGCTCAGTGTTTCACATTCCTACCACTATTGGCGCTACGCAGCGTAGCGTTGTAGCGCCCTCTGTTCACTGTACGGAGCCTATATATGGTGATTGCGAGGTCTCACTCGCCGCGCCGGAAGTGGGCAATCGGAGGCCGGGGGAGGGCAGTGGCAAAGGGACATGTACTCTGCTTACTCTTAACGAGGTCTGCAAGCACGATCATCTGGGGCGTCGGAAGTTTCCGCTTCCACAGCCACACCTAAACAGACCACAGGCAATCACCTTGCGAATGCTGCAGACGGAGACGCATCCGCGTCTCCATTTATATATTCAAAATTTATAGAAGGCATCGATCCGGGCTGTCCGCGCTGCGGACATCCCAGGTGCACTCTTAAATACATGCTCTGGCAGTGCCTAGATTTGTGCGGGGGCTCAGGGTCTTCCTCTTCGGGGGAGACTGGCTCCGGCTCGTCACCAGCTCCGCCAAGGAAGAGCAGCTCAGGGCTGTCCAGAGAGCCCGCGAGATTGCCGAGATACTCAACCTCCCGGCTCCAACGTGGGTGCGGCTAGGGAGCCTACATGCAACGCCGTTGCATGTAGGCTCCCTAAGTACAGTGGCTTGAATGGGCATTCTAGCCACTGTACCCTAGGTGCGGCCCGCAGACGATGCCCCCTAAGGGGGACACTCATCGTCTTCTCAGGACCAAAATAAAAGTTCTTTGTCTGTCTGTCTAAAGGAAGAAAGAGATGCTTAATTCTGCAGCCCTTCAGGGAGCACGGCGCAGAGCGCGCGTTTGCTCTTCGGCGTGCGTTCGCTCCCCGTGAAAGCGCGCGCCCCTCGCGCCCTTTCACTGGCACATACAGCGTCCGGAGCGCGGCGACGATTTCATCGCCGTTGACGTCATACGGAACCTCCCGGCGACGCCGACGGCAGAAATCCGCTTTGGAGTGTCCATATAATTGCTATCGCAATAAAATAGTTTTGTATCTGCAACTAAACCATATTGGTCGCGCCTGGACGGCTGTGATCAGTCGGTCATTGTACGCGATGCGCGCAGCTTTTGTCGCTCTTTGGCTGACTAGCCGATTAAAATGCGGCGGCAGGAAGTCGGACGCGACGGCGCCCTGATTGGTCCGCGCTGACAGTCTTCATTTGCCACTTCCGGTGAGCGGTTGACCGCCTGCGAAGATATCAAGCCCGCCTTGATCGACGGCGAACAGCCGCCGGCCGCCGGGCGGATGCCGCTCGCGGCCTTTGACCAGTTTTTTGAAACAAAATCGCTCCATGTTGGTCGGGCTTAAAAACAGTGACGTCAGTGGTTTACAGGGTGGTGATGCAGATTATAAAAGACAGACTGCAGGCATGGGTGCAGGGTGAGGGGGTGCTTGAGAAACTACAAAATGGGTTCCGGAAACAAAGGAGGTTAGAGGACGATCTGTTCTCCCTGACGCAATGTATCGAAATAGCAGAAAAGGAACCCAGACCCATATATGGCTGGCATTCCTGGATATCAAGGCAGCCTGTGGCAGTGTAATTCGAGGAGTTGTGGGACATACTGGGCTGGGTGCACTAGATGTGGAAGATGGAGCAACTAATCTTTTAAAATATATCTATATCATCATCATCATCATCATCATCATCATCATCATCCTATATTTAAGCCCACTGCAGTACGAAGGCCTCTCCCTGCGATCTCCAATTACCCCTGTCTTGCGCTAGCGTATTCCAACTTGTGCCTGCAAATTTCCTAACTTCATCATCCCACCTGGTTTTCTGCCGTCCTCGACTGCGCTTCCCTTTTCTTGGTATCCATTCTGTAACCCTAATGGTCCACCGGTTATCCATCCTACGCATTACATGGCCTGCCCAGCTCCATTTCTTCCGTTCAATAGCCTAGCAAGGGAACAAGAATTCAGGATCGTCAGTCAGCCTCTAGAGTCTGTAAAGGAGTACGTTTATCTAGGTCAATTACTCACAGGGGACCCTGATCATGAGAAAGAAATTTGCAGAAGAATAAAATTGTGTTGGAGTGCATACAGCAGGCATTGCCAAATCCTGACTGGGAGCTTACCAATGTCGTTGAAAAGAAAAGTGTGCAATCATTGCATTCTACCGATGCTAACATATGGGGCAGAAACTTGGAGGTTAACAAAGAAGCTCGAGAACAAGTTAAGGACCGCACAAAGAGCGATGGGACGAAAAATCTTAGGAGTAATGTTAAGAGACAGGAAGAGAGCGGTGTGGATCAGAGAACAAACGGGGATAGCCGATATTCTAGTGGACATATACGTGACAAGATGCTTATAAATGAAAAAAAAGGTATGTGAGCTTATAGAGATAAAACGGGGGCTTAGGCAAGGGTGTCCTTTGTCACCTTCGTTGTTCATATTGTACGTATACTAGGATTAGATACCAAATTAGAGAGGAGCGGACTTGTCCTCAACCTTTCTTTTATTGCGATAGCAGTTATATGGACACTCTAAGCGAATTTCCGTGGCCGTCGTCGTCGCCGTGAGGTTGCGTATAAAGTCCACGGGCGATAAAAGCGTTACCGCGTGCCGTACGCTGTATGTGCGAGTGAAAGCATGCAACGGTGAGCCGGCAATCGCAGCTCGCGCACACTAGGGCGACAAGTGGGAAGGAAGCGCGCAGTCTTCCAGTAACGCACAACGCTCCGGAGAGAGGTTAGGCAGGTGGAGGGGCCTCACGGTCCCGCCGGTACGGAAGTATCCGGGGGAAGGGGGGGGGGGGTTCAGCCTCCACTCACGCGGCTGCATCTTGAAAACCATCTGCGGCAGGGCAGAGTCCGCCCTCCCTTTGCTTTCGCGGCTGAGATCGAGTTGATGCGAGCGCCGGCAAGAAGCTCATTTCGCTCGCTGCTGCTGCTACGCTGACTCCAGCGTTTTGACTGCGAGTTTCCGCGGTAATCGAGTGAGATGCGTTCATGTTTGCTTGCGCCCGCGTGACACCATGCTTGCTAATTTAGTTAGCGTGCCTATGTTTACAAGTTTATGCGGCCGATAAAACTACTATCCTTACTTTGCATAGCTGTCCACTAATTTGCTATCGCAATCGATGCTTCGCCTATCGGGCGAAAATGCGTCTTTTTTTCAAGCATTGAAAAGTCATTACCCCGACTGATGTACGCGAATGATATTGTACTAAAGGTTGACAAGGAAGATTTTCAGGGATTGATGGACATCTACGGTAAAGAGGAAGCTAGGTTAGGTTTGAAGTTTAATAACAAAATATCGGCAGCCATGATTTTTAATGATAATCAGGGTCGCGAGCATAGGATACAGGAGGTTACGCTGGAGATAGTGGATAAGTACAAATATCTTTGCGTGTGGATAAGCAATGGGGCTGAGTACCAAACGGAACATGAAAAATATGTAACGACTAAAGCTAGCAGGAATGCAGCTGTGATGAAAAATAGGGCACTGTGAAATTACAATAGGTACGAAGTGGTGAGAGGGGACTTGGAAAGGGGTAATGGTTTCTATGGATGCGATCAAAGTTCGAGCAAGGATGGAAATCAAGAAACGCGGGGTATAGGTAGGCTTACTTTAGGAGCACACGCAAATGCACCAAATCAGGGGGTATATGCAGGGTGACATGGGATGGACATCATTCGAGGGCAGGGACGCTAGCAGCAAGACAGAATTTGAGGAGCGATTGAGAGAAATGGGGGAAGGTGGTAGGCTAGGAAAGTTTTCAGTTACTTCTACATGAAGTATCTTGACACAAAATGGAGGTAGCAAGCCAGTAAAATTTTCCAGCAAAATTTTGGACTGCAGCGGATGGGGGGGCAAGAATCCTCGGTTAAGAAAAAGGTTAAAGAAACAGAGAGGGGTCTGTGGAAAATAGGGACAGACGAAATCAGCACTGGGAAAAACATAACTTCCAAGCACGAAATTGCCAAATAAAATATCTACGATCATTCTAGGGGCAGCTCTTTGTTGTTTGGACCCAGGACGGTAGTATTGCCGACTAAGACGTACCGAGTCAAGTACCAAGGGATAGACACGTTATGTGGTGCGTGTGGAGGAAACGGCTGAACACCTGATACTTTTCTGTAAAGGGCTTTGCCCTGCATTTAAAAGCAACTGGGCTGACTTTTTCAAAGCATTGGGGTTTAGGGACAGTGGAAGCTAAATGGACTTGAAACGGGTAGGAATAACCAAACGGCGGCTTATTGGTGGCTGGCTAAAATAAAGGCAAGAGTGAAAATTCACCCTCCATTACAAAATATACTACTAATCCCGGCTAGGTGGCGTGAGCCATCCATCCATCCATCCATCCATCCATCCATCCATCCATCCATCCATCCATCCATCCATCCATCCATCCATCCATCCATCCATCCATCCATCCATCCATCCATCCATCCATCCATCCATCCATCCATCCATCCATCCATCCATCCATCCATCCATCCATCCATCCATCCATCCATCCATCCCATCCATCCATCCATCCATCCATCCATCCATCCATCCATCCATCCATCCATCCATCCCATCCATCCATCCATCCATCCATCCATCCATCCATCCATCCATCCATCCATCGATCCATCCATCCATCCATCCATCCATCCATCCATCCATCCATCCATCCATCCATCCATCCATCCATCCATCCATCCATCCATCCATCCATCCATCCATCCATCCATCCATCCCATCCATCCATCCCATCCATCATCCATCCATCCATCATCCATCCATCCATCCATCCATCCATCCATCCATCCATCCATCCGTCCGTCCGTCCGTCCGTCCGTCCGTCCGTCCGTCCGTCCGTCCGTCCGTCCGTCCGTCCGTCCGTCCGTCCGTCCGTCCGTCCGTCCGTCCATCCATCCATCCATCCGCGGGAGCGGCGGCACTGGCCGTGCGGGGGCTAGCGTGAGGAGGAGACAGGCGCTCCCAGTCAACCAGCACTTCAGCAGCAGACGAAAGGGACATTTCCATTAAGTGGACGGGGGCGCCACCGGACGTGCCACAATGCTTCCGGACGTGCTCGCTTCGAGCTCCCGAGAACATCTAGCAATTTCACAGTTTCCTGCACCGGAACCTCATCATCTTCGTATGAGAGGTCAGTCGACATCTTTAGATCTACTGGAACGTGAAAAGTGACCTTTACACTCAGTTCCCATAGAATGGTGAACAGTCTTGTGCCTTAGCCGCTGGCCTCGCCACGCTAACCCTAGCTGCATGAGACCGAACACTCGAGCACGTGCGCTGCCCACCTCGCGGCGGCCAGCGCTGCTGGCACGCGCTCAGCATGATGGAAACGCTAGAGACCGAAGTACGACCCGATCAGGACTGCCAAACCGCTAGAGACGCTAGTAGGCGTCTTGAAGAGCACATCACCGTAATTGTAAAAGTCACCGACGGTACCGAATTAGAACTCCCACAAGACTGTGTTGGACCTAGTGTTGTGCACGCAGCCGGCTTGACAACTTCGGAAAAGAAAGATACCCACGTGAAGGTGAGAACTGTACAAAACCTAATAGCAGTTGACAGCTACCACCCAACAGCAGTAGAGCAACTTCTTCGCTTACGGCAAGTTTCGATAATGGGAACACAGCAACCGGTCCTTACATACCAGGAAAATGGCACGAACACAGTCAAATGTGTAATTAATTCATGGTATACAGTGCGCCGTGACAGATGAAGAACTTGAAAGGGAGGTAGAAGTGCAAGGAGCTAGAATCCTGCAAGTAAGACGCATCGGTTCATCGAAAACAAACCTGATAACTCTCGAGTGAACATATTTGTCACGATATGCTCTCTACTGTCGACTGGTCTTCCGAATGTACTAGTACAGGCCCCGTAGCATGCTGTGAAATTCATGCCTTCAAATTGGACACGGCGCGGACGTCTGTCCCAGCAAGAAGAAATTTGTGACCTCCATAAAATGTGGAACTAAGTTACCTCCCGGATCCAATGACGACACTCCTCATGAATGCGAGCTACGCTGCCGAAATTGTGGTGGAGAGCATGCAGCAAATTACCCCGATTGTCCAGTACGCCAAGAAACTGGCGAAGTGAGAAGAGAAGCTGCAATAAGCGGAAAGCAACGATATTTAAACGCCATGAAAGATGAGGAACAGCACGAGCGCACAAAACAATACGGGAACCCAAAGAAGAAGCACCGCAGCAGCAGTAGGAGCCTCGGTAGAACCAACTGACCTGAGCTCCCAACAAGAAACCGCCTCGAAAGACTTAGTAGCACAGGAAAGGAACGTGGCCGAAGCGTCAGTCACAGCAGAGACAACGACCAGAACAAGAGTACCGTAGCTAAGAAGGAAGATGGCAGAGAGGTCCCACGACTACTCCAGAAGCCAAGAGGAAACGAAGAAAAGACGAACAGGACCCCTTCAGGAACACTGAAAGACAAAAGATGTTCCCGAGAAGAGCAATGCACGTGGGTGAGTGGTTCACACCTTTCACCAGCTGCGAAGTCTTCGCCCTCACATCACACCGCTAATACAAACCCTTACTACAGTTAGGCATTGAAAGCAGCTCAGACATTGCAATCTCAAAGGAACATGATTAGACATCTACCAACGAGCATTAAAGAGAAAGAGGGGGACACAGGTACACAACATAACAATGCAATGGAAATGAAAGAGGTCCTAGGCAGACTAGATCAAATCGTTGTTGTAGTTACTAAAATGCAGGAAAACATTTTGAACCTGCAAGCAGAAATGCAAAAAAGGGATATTTTGTCTAGTGGTTTTCCTGGCTTATGAATTGGTATTACTACTGCCTCCTTCCATTGTTTTGGAATTACTCCTTTTTCCCGTGCTTTGTTTATATATTCCAGCAGAGCCTCTTGATAATTACCTGGCAAGTTTCTCAACATTGCATACGTGATTTCATCTGCTCTGGGCCAGTGTTCCTTTTTAAGCTCTGCACCACCTGATATAATCATGGTGCAGGAATCAAATGGGATAACAACCATACCAAGATACCAACTGTTTCAGCAACCTAGTATTAAAATGAAATGTAGGAAGGAGACATATAACATAATAATATATTATATTATTATATTATTTATTATATTATTTGGGGATATGACTGGACGCACCGAATGGCAGAAAGTTAGAATGCGTTATGAACAACGTACATGTTACTTTGTTAAATGATACCACGATTGTTACTAGAACAGGCAACAACGTCGAGAAAGATACGAACCCGGACTTAACATGGTTCAGAGGACCCATGGATGCTGTATGGGAGAACAGCCTAGAGAACATGGGTAGCGATCATTATATCCTTACAACGCAGCTTGTAGGAAAAAAAAAGGACGAACCGAAAACAGAACTTTTAGTAAAACTAAGATTACTAAATGGGACGATATGCGAGCTCAACTATTACAAAGAGACCCAGGGGACGACATAGATACTTGCGTAGAAGATATGAAATATGTGTACAAAAAGAACACTAAGGAAATAGGAAGAGATGAAGATCACCCATATGTTGACTCCCATCTCTTAAATCTCTGGGACAAGCACCACAGGTTAATCAATAAATACAAAAAGAATAAATCAAACAAAGCATTACGCAAAACAATTCAAAGAATCCCAATAGAAGGACAAAATTATGCCCAGGAATTAGCCAACGAGAACTGGCTTGAAACCTGTGATCAGCTTAACGGACAGTTGAATACCCCGAAGGTTTGGCAAATATTGAGGACCCTTCTAGGCCAGACAAAACCAAGACACGCGATAACTAAACTGAAAATGTTGGAAAATAAAAATGCAGAGGAGCTCGCTGTAGAATTTTTGCATACCTTTTTTACAATCAAAAGCGACGATCATCCCTTACCAGATTACGACGAGTATGGTAACGACAATGCCCAAGGCACCAACTCACCTATTTTCCTTCATGAATTACATGCCGCCATGCAGAGCTTAAAAAGGAACACTACCCCCGGAGCAGATGGAATCACGCATGCAGTGTTGAGAAACTTGCCAGGTAATTATCAAGAGGCTCTGCTGGAATATATAAACAAAGCATGGGAAAAAGGAGTAATTCCAAAACAATGGAAGGAGGCAGTAGTAATACCAATTCATAAGCCAGGAAAACCATCCGACAAAATATCCAACTTCAGTCCCATATCACTAACCTCCTGGGTAGGAAAATTAATGGAGAAGATGGTTTTAGAACGTCTTGAGTGGCACCTGGAAGGCCTTCAACTTTTACCCGAGACAATGATAGGCTTCAGAAAACATGTTAGTACTCAGGACGCTATGCTGACGATCAAAAACCAGGTGTTCGATACACCAAGTACAGCTCAGCTAAGAACAATCGTAGGGGTTGATATGCAATGAGCTTTCGATAGTGTCATTCACCGCGCAATTCTAGAAAACCTTAAGGCAACTAAACCGGGGCCTAGAGTATACAACTATGTTAAGAACTTCCTAAGTGAAAGGACGGTTAAAGTGAAACTTGATGAATATGTATCACCTAGCCATCCAATCACGCGCGGAACACCTCAAGGTTCTATTCTCTCGCCGACTTTATTTAACATTGCGATGATGAAGCTACCCACATTACTAGAACAAATACCAGACCTAGGACATAATCTGTAAGCCGATGATATAACTATTTGGTGGTGTCGAGGATCACCAGGATGGCAAGAACACATTATTCAACGTGGACTAGATACCATACGTGAATACGCCGAAACACTAGGGCTAGAATGTTCCCCTCAGAAGTCAGAATATATTGCCATTAGTGAAGACGTTAGGAACCGAGCCGAATAATATAAAAATTAAAAAAAAACTTCGAATGAAAGAGGCAGTCTTACCCCACAAGAATACCATAAGAATTCTCAGTTTTTTTACAGGACAATGGTAAACCACCAACATGGGTGCAGAAGTTGACCGTACAACTAGAACAGATCCTTGCAGTGATGCGTAGAGTAACCAGACAAAAGAGAGGAAATGAATAAACACAAACTACGTAAGGTTATTGAAGCCTTGATCTTTTCTAAGATAATGTACTATCTACCATACACTAAGATAACCAACACTCAGCGCAAAAAGATAGACATTATAATTAGAAAGTGTGCTAGACTTGCCCTGGGAGTTCTTAAGTTCGCACCCAACCATAAGATTGAAGGAACCGGCTTCTTTAACACACTAGAAGACAGAATAGACATGCACAATCAGGCGCAAATACAGAGATTTAAATCATCTTATCGGAGTCGACGAATACTGAAGAGACTGGGATACGAAACCGCTAACTTACCCCCAATTCCCCCAAAATTACCACCATGGGATGATCTGCCAAGGCATAGCTTCCTCTAGAAAGATGCCTGCTAACGTCACTCGTTCACCCATTGTAGCCGTCGTGCCTTGAGTTGCGGTCGGATGTCAAGAGATGGCGCCATCCACTTCCCTATCTTAGGGTGCCTCGATGCCCAGCGCCGCCGTCCAGGGTGGAGACAACCCCGCTGGCGCCGCCATATTGAGTCACACGAGCTGAGACTCAGCAACGCTTGCGTTCATAGATAGTGTTACTCGCGGCGCACTTCCAAGTGCTTTGCCTTGATTAGAATTTTTTTATCGGTATCGCATCTGCACATCTTTATAACCAATAGCCGTTAACTCGTCGAAGGTCCAAGACGTAAATGTATGGCGCCGGGAACATACCCAAAGTTGCCTAATTCAATTTACATTTAATATGCCGTGTGTATGTTTGAAATGCGCACTATTTTTTTTTTTTGCGCTTCGATGCTTGGTATATAAGGTTTGCGACCCCCTGTGTGTGGAAGTTTTTCTTTTTCGCTGTTGTGTTTTGGTTTACACGTCACGCCTCCTTTACCGTAGCCAGCCACTCGGCCACGGCGGTTAGTTTCCCTTGCGTTGCGCGTGCTCTTCGCGTTCGTTGCAATTATTTGACGATATCTCCGCGTAATTTTGCCTTTTTTTTGCCCACAAAACTGTGTGCTGACAGGATTAAGCTGGTGTAAAAATAACTGCGATGTGAAAATAAGGTTTAGTTAGTGCTGTAGAGAAACATGTAACGTAACTAGTCTGTGTCAATCTTGCGTAGTACACACAAGAAACCAAACGATGCAGAAAATACATTTACTTGTAATGTCTAGTACAATCAATCATGAAAGAGATATGTACATGAAAATATATGTAGTGTGGCGCCTGAAGGTTATGAAGAAAAACGAGATAAAAAAAAAAATTCGCGAGGTAGGCTCGACACACAATTCGGGATAGTGAGAGTTTTTTTTTTCTTTATTCATTAGATGGGGGTTCAAGTGAGTACGTCAACCTTATTACACACAATATAAATCGAAAACAAGAATGCAAACAAGAAAACGCAACCGCGGGTAATATTAATCAAGATATCCAGCCAGAATACATCAGCTACCATCGAATACGTCGCATCAGCCAAACACATCGATGGCGAGTACAGAACATTTTATAAATAACCATTAGAACACTGATAACTACATTGAAAAAATAAACAACACTGCATACATATCGCGTACAAAAACCGTAAATGAAACTAAGACAGTCAAATACAGATTAGCAATATTTTTCACTTCGAAAATTTAGTCCATGATGATGTAGGGCTGTTGACTTTAACAGACGGCGCCCATCCTGTCGATTTCCCTCGAACTGGTCCTCTTCAAAGTCTTTCTAAGTACAAGTAAAACAACAAAAGTGATTATTGATATGAAAAGTTGCCTTGTAAATACAGAGAACCCATTACAGTGCTTAAAAATAAATTTTCGCAGAAGTAATGCTGTATTACCTCGCTTCACACGTTTCGAAGAAATGCACAGGCTACAACAGACACCATGTCAGAAAGCTCCGAAACATTTTGGTCCCTGATGCCCCCTTAACTCTACTACACCTGGGCATACCGTGCACAAGTATTTAAAGACCGTCACAGTACCCACTACGATCGGTAATGAGCACGAATGACCATCGGCTTACGAGCACCACGCTACAAATATATTCGTCTAAAAAATCAGCTATATAACGTAACAACCTGAGATCCGCAAGATATCTGCTGAGAATAGAGAAAATCACAATGCTTCGCTTGCCACGTACACAACAGCCGCTCTCCCCAGAAGAAGCACTGCGTTCTTTAGTCCCAAATAACGAGTAGCGAAAAAAGAAACTGAGGGGAAAAAAATAAACAAGAGACACACGATGTGTGCTTCCCGTGAAAAAGTAAAATAGGTGGTTTACATGATGATTTGTAGCTAATGTAAGTCTATTTCGCGGCGAAGCATTTTCGTCAGTTCTTAAAATAAGGGTACTACTCGCATAGACTGCGCCGATCAAAACGGCAAAAGCATATGCGACGCGCGCTCGCAATATAGGCTACTCAGCATCGGTGCAGTGCTTAGTTCGTGAGCGAACGTAGGTACGTGAGCGAGGATCAGAGAATACTTTCTTATTTAAATGAAAAACATGGTGCGATAGTCTAAACTTTCTTGACACTTACCTCTCAAATGTAGGAGCTATCCGTTGCCTTCCAGTGATACCGCTTTACTTGGGCTTCCCATCTCTTCCTTCGCTCTGGGTCCCGGGGGAAGCGTTAAAAAAAATTAAATTATGGGGTTTTACGTGCCAAAACCAGTTCTGATTATGAGGCACGCCGTAGTGGAGGGCTCCGGAAATTTCGACCACCTGGGGTTCTTTAACGTGCACCTAAATCTAAGTACACGGGTGTTTTCGCATTTCGCCCCCATCGAAATGCGGCCAAACAACGAAGCCCTTTACGCGTCGATCCGGTGCACTTGGGAACACAACAGCCCGCGTCATGCCCACTCGATGCACTTGACAAGCTTGTCATTCATGCGGCTGAACACTGTCCAGCAAGTAGAAGCGTCAGCGAAGCATCCGCGCGCACTGTGTCTCGAACTAAGCACCCGCACCAAGCACTCGCAACCGCTCGCTGTGACTCAAGATGGCGTCGCAGCGAGAAAGCGGCGGCGCGGGTGCGGTAAAAGGTTGGCACCACCCTGAACGGCGGCGCTGGCATCGAGGCACCCTACCCTATCTTACCCTATCGCCGTCAAGGGGGTTGGGGTGGTGTGGCGTCGCGGCGGTAGCGGCGTCGGCGGCCATGCGGTGGTGTGCGCATGCGCGCATGTCTGTTGCAGGCGACCACCACAAATATCGCTAGCTACCACCTCAAGTGGAAAGGAGGACAAGGGGAAAGGCAAGGGCAGCAGGTTTTTTGCGCACGCGGCAGGCATCTTTCTAGAGGAGGCGTTGGCCAAGGATAACCGTAGACCCCATCCCAAAAAATATGCACCCGGAACAGAATCGAAAGCGGTGCTCAAAAAGAACTAATCTATTGCAGAAGACAGAGGATAAAAGCACGCACTATACACAGATGCCAGTCATAACGCCGAAATCAGCAAAGCAGTGGTGTGGGCCATGACTCGACGCTTGTGAAAAATTGCTTGGGAGTCCCAACGCCTCAAGACGCGCAATTGCTGGTGGTAATGCTTGCCATAACGGAAATGACACATACATCTGACGCGATCACAATCCCAACATACCGCCAAGGCGCTTGCAGAGACATTCAATATGATGACCTACCTTTCCACATACGCACAAAGCTCCACATGTACATGCATGATCACTCCCTTCTAGACGTACGAATACAATGGGTTCCAGGCCATCAAGGACTTAGAGGAAATGTAAGAGCACACCAGCGCTCCCGCGCAGAAAATCCGGGACCTCCTATCCTTTGGCCTGTCGAAGACACATACAACCCCAGAAAAGAGCAGAAGATGACGCGGAAGGAAAGGCTACATATTTTGAAGTCTCGCAGGGAAGCACCAACACTTCTCAACACAGCATCTTGCACGCATTCGAGAGAGGACGCCTCAATCATACGAAAAGCACACACGCATTACTCACACCACACTATACGCATTATATTAACAGGGACCCAGGCTTACCCCTTGCAAACAGTGCGGGGCCTATCCATCAAATAAACACATCTTGTGGGAGTGCCCTGCAAACGCCATCTTCAAAAAGACAATACTTTCCAAATTACCACACAACCAACGTCCTGGCAGCTGGGAGGAGTGGAACACTCCCCCACGAAGGTTTGAAAAACTATGGTGGCGGCTTCTGGTGCAGCACGTCTAGAACGTGCTTGGCCAGGAGGCATGAGCCTACCAGGAGGCCCGGACTAGGGCTTTAGTTCTTTCGGTGCTAATAAATGTTATTTCTCTCTCTCTCATTAGGCGGATACTTGCAGAATATATACCACCGGTACAACTGTGCCGGCGACCGATTCTGTTCTCGGCGAAATTTCGTAATGAAACAAAAAGCGTTACCTAAATGTTCTCACAGCAACAAACACACACCTTCAAGAGCGTAAGCTCTTATTAAAGCGAAGATTTCTTTGCCTTCCTATCCGGGCGCTCCCACCCATTGTCGCTCACTAACGATCTACACCACGCCTGTGAAATGAGTCTGAAGCGAGTGTTCGTCAGCATGCTCGTGAGTGATATGTGCCCACCCATGCTTCGAGTTCACGCGCGCCATTTTACCTGCGCGCTCGTTGGTCCGGGAGACCATGACGTGCAGCATTTGCTCGCGTCTTGCATCGCAAACCGTCGTCGGCGCTGGTATCTGACACGGGCGAACACAGGCGCCGAGCGAGCGTGGCCAGTACCGTCCATTTATGTTAATCCGATCCTCGGGGGACGACTAAACTTGGTGGAATTATCCGAAATGTCGAATTAAGAAACGGCAGCAAAGTGAAAGCATTCAAATCAGGCAGGTACCCAGGATACTTTCTCGGTGGTGGGGAGGGGGGCAAACCAAGGTAACGTTTCTATGCTAATGAGGAGGGGTTACCTTCACTAGTGCAAACGTGAATAATGCCAAACGTTCACCATAAAGGCCCGTAAACCTGCAAAAGAGAAATGAATTAAGGTGTATCTCAAAGGTATGCCTGTGAGATGCACCTCTCCTTTACTTGGCTAACAAGGAACCACATCAAATAGACTAGCGCAGGAAACAAACGCAGGAAGGACACTGGCAAAAACAAGTAAACAAGCAAAAGTGTGAAATAAAGATTTCTAGTAGCGTTTTTGAGCGTTGCCATCGGTCCCGTACAACCGCGTAGAGCGCTGGTCGCTGCGCGGTTTTATGGACGTACTGCGCC
This sequence comes from Dermacentor silvarum, assembly GCF_013339745.2. Lineage (NCBI taxonomy): Eukaryota > Metazoa > Arthropoda > Arachnida > Ixodida > Ixodidae > Dermacentor > Dermacentor silvarum. The sequence goes on from NC_051159.1 coordinate 70,269,048, forward strand.
CACCGCGCAAGGTTAGAAAAACATCCAAATAAGCATAGCAGAGAAATGCCTACGTCGGGCGGCTCGACTGATAACTGTGGAAGCATCATGCAAAACACGCGGAATCATTCTCTACTTACGGCGGCGTTTTCTTTACTTCCTCCTTAAATAAAAATAATTTGATCCATAGTAATTTTCACAAACAATTGCTAAATTTGTTAATCTTTGCTTTTACTTCCTGTTTGGCTGCTGCCTCGGCTCTGTCCCTTAGTAGATCGCTTAATTTCTCAACTCCTTGCGACTCTTGTTTCTCGTTTCCAATTTTGCACGAAAAGTGCTGTACCTGCAGTTAGGGAAGAACCAGACTAGGTAACGGGTGAATTGCTTATGGGTTGAACGCCTATTGCAGGGTTTAATGATGGACACTGTTTCGCATGATGTTATTTTTGTTTCGCACTTGTCCCGTCTTTGACTATAGTCGCGGCTCAAGATGGGAAGACCTTGAGCCTTGCTCGTGCTGGGTTAAATAGTCCCTTCTGGCGTCATGGTGCATTTTAACAGGAAAGTATTTTATACCGAGGTCCACGATCAACTTCTTGTAACGGATGTGACGTCGGCGGCAAACGCGTAACATATGAACGCGGCACACTGGATACGTGCCTGATTCAAATGTTTTTTTTATTGCTTAATTGCAGTAGTCTGTGATGTCTTTTTGTTTCTTGCTCTTGAAGTGCGACTCGACCAGAACGAGGCAAATAGCACCGACATGTTTAAACACTGGCTCAGCGGGACACGACACAAAACAAGCGGCATTGGATGGCTTCACGGCCGGAAGGAGTGTTGCTCACTAAAATATAAACAACGCCTACTGAATTTCTTCTGTTTTCAAGCTTATAGCAACCGATGCGCGCTTGGGGGTGGCGCCGTTGCGGGTTGGTAGGGTTCGAATTAACCGAAGCAGCATGCTTTAGAGTTCGAACTAAACGAGCTTTTCTTCGATAGCAATCTATGGTTTCTCGCCGGCACATTTCCGTGCGTTCGAATTAAGCGAAATTGCGAATTAACTGAGATTTATTTACCGGTAGTCGACTGTACTACCTCTTGTCCAGGTTGTGGCAGGCGTGGCACGGCATCGCATTGTACTCGGCCGCACTATATACAAAGACTCCGGTCGGGCGGCCGCTCTAAAAATGCGTCGTAAATTTGTTCCTTGCATTATTCGCGCCTAACTATAGGAGTACTGACAGAAAACTTTGTCTGCTATTTATTTATAATAGGATAGCAGTTGACCCAGTAGTTGCGCTATTGAACCTCCTTGAGAGCGCGACAAATAAACACATCACGTTCTAATGCGACCAGTTCAAAACGCGTGCCAAGTGCACCGTGGCTTCGATAGGACGTGAAGCAGGACACTATTCACGTCACCGATAACTGATGTGGTGCTCTCGTGGTACCAGAGAACGCTGACGCGTACGCAAAGCACTCGATGAGATAAGCGGCGAGAGAGGGTCCCTCTGCGTCTTTAAGAGAAGCACACTATTAGAAGGGCCAATTAGACAGCTTTAGGTCGTTGTATGACATTCAACCGCTGCACCAGGCTAACTGGTGTGCGCTAGAGTTGTTTGTGGTACCACGTGACCGTCACCTCCGTTTCTTCTGGCGTGAATATAGCACCTCGCGTCACATCCAGAGCTGCGCATCATTCCACGCGTGCTTTGAACTGGTCGACGAAAAGGTGATGCAATAATTATTTGAGAGGAATTGAGTCACCATACCGTAATTACGAAGTCTACAGCTACCGACAAATACAAATAAAGTAGTACACGATTTTTTTTGGCAGCACAGTATTTGTCGCTGGCGATTTGAACTGGAGTAGAGTGGTGGGCAGTCTATGAGGTGGCGATTTAGACTGTAAGTTTAAATCGCGACCATACTAGCTTTTTTAGCAACTGAAGATCGAGTCACCTAAATGCCCCAATATACGCCTTGGTTCTTTGCTTGCAAATGTGGCACTGCAGTGCATGCAAGATACGTGGCGTCGAAGCGATAGTAAATAGGAGAATTCGAACATGTGGCAGTAATGACGAGAGGCGACAATAGGCCATAGCACGCGATCATGATATCGGGAAACGTCGGTTCATTGTCTACTTGCGAATGACGTATGCATAGTGCATAGAACCGTATATTATATGCACTTTAACGTAGGCACCTGGTAATGTTTTCGTGCGCTCATAGAACTTGGCTACAAGTTCGCCAGAATACACGTCAAAAGTGGCCAAAATGTAGCCATGGAGCCAACCCAAATTTGAAATGACAAACGCTCCCGAAAAGTAGCCAATTTGGCGGAAAGTAGCAAGGACGGCAACACTCTATAATACTCCGAATAAGTTATCCATTGCCTTGAACCAAGCGTTGCATGTTTTCTAGGTGGTTAATATGACATTTTAGATAGATGGCCTTTGACAGATGATGGTATGCTGTCTCTTCAGGTGGACTACACGAGACTGCCATTATGTGAGCGCCAAATCCCAATGCTCATTTATATTAGCCCTGTGCTTCGGTTACTACAATATGTACCTTGGTACATGCTGCTACTAATAAAGTGAGTTCGGGCAGTTAATTAAGTTACTTCTATTCAGTAGAAATCCTGGGCTAGCGTGAGTTTCGATATGGCCCTCCCCGAAATTGGCTACGAAATACAATGGCGTGGGCCTTAATATTTTTCTCTAAAGCATCCTTGTCACTCACGGACTTCGGTGCAAACCTAAATGGAAAGCCAATGTATCTCCGTGTGTTCGTAGTGATAGCGCCTGACTTGACGTTTGCACATGCTCTCTCTCTCCCCCCAGGTTATGATTTTTTGCCAATGTCTTCAAGATCATTCTTAGACGCCACCACTACTGTTTCTCTGCGGCTTACGAAGAAAAAAAAAAAAAACGACAGTTTCGGCCGAAGGGAGAAGCCGTGAAAGCGAAAACAAGGATTACCATTGCTCCAACGTTGGTTGCTCCCGATTTACTCAGACAGTGTTCTAACAATAAGCGGGAGCGACATTTTGGCGCCAAGCAGCAAGCGAGGCAACTGCTGTTGAGCAGCAGAAACAGCACCCCGGCAGGTGCTGGGCGTCTCAAAACACTGGCTCGACGAGGTGCTCCGCCACCGGCGTTGCAGACGTCGCATCTCGACGGTGCACAATTTGAGACCGAAAGAAAACAGTCAGCGCTTCTAGCCTGAAGTTTACTGCTTGTTTTGCTCAGACCCACTGTATTAACCACGGCGGAGGGGTCACGACTGCGTTGGAACGTGAGCATAAGCGTTCTAGCGCGGACCAATTTGGGGTATACGCACGTCTGCTCAGCAGGAACGCTAGTGCGCGTGCGCACAACGCTCACATCAGCAGCGGAAAAAGCAGAATGCTGCCATAGCTCTGCTGCAGATCCGATTGAGCTGGAACGTTGGCTTGTCTTAGCTTCGCTGTTTCTGCAGTCAAGTGCACTGCTCGCCTCTGGATGACCTTAAAAACCTCGCGGACAGCGCATGCGCCGTCAATATCAGGACAGCACGACGGCGGTGGTGCAAGTGGGCCTCGAGTGTCCTGTATAATTGCTAAAAAAAAAAAAAAAGGTGTACCTAACTTTTCACAAGAGATTTCTCTTTGTGTGTGCTTCTCCTTGTACACAACTATCAAAGGAGAAGCACTCTTTACAGGAGACTACAATAATACGTTATCCTGAAGCAGCGCGCACAGTCACAGGCAGTAGAATGCTGCCGCTGCATACAACCATGCGAACTGCACCAACCTGGTCTCTCGATGATCACCAAGTTCTTTCGAACGATTAGTGGCTTTTAGAGTTACGCAAACAGTTTTTTTCCAAAATATCTTTAATCTTGTAATGCGCTGAGTACAACTGAGTAAAACTAATAACGCCGACAGGACGCATCAGACGAGGATTATTAGTGTTACTAGTTTTACTCAGTGGTGCTCAGCGCATTACACGAGGAACGAACAATAAACTATTACAATTTATCGCGCAGAAAAAATTCGTAGAACGTTCAGACGACTTACATTTTCTCGTAAACACCAAAATGTTATTCGAAATAAAGCATTGCCAAAAACACGTCGTGAAGCTATAACTACGAACATTACTTTGCTATAACCTTAATGTATCCCCCTCTCATCCAAAACCAGAATAAGAAATTACTGTTTTCCTTGTTTCCTTAAGCTGCGTTGAATAATGATAAAGTTGGCCTTTTTAGAAATCTTTAGCGAAGAGAAATATAGTCGGATTTTCTTTTGTGGTTGAAGTATTTGTTCAATTACCTTTTCAGCCTATGGGTGCTATTGCCTTATTTTGCTTTATTTTTTTATCTAGCGAGTGCTCATTTATTTTTGACGACCTTTGTTCCTTGCCTGGCGCGATTTCTTGGAACATCCGACCACTATAACGTCACCTTTGTATCTTACGGGGCGGTACTGCTCTCCACAGTGCTTGGAAGCCGGATAAATTGCAAACTAAATTACAGAGATGACGCTGGTACTGTGATGAATGACATTCACACAAAAACATAAAAAGAAAATAAGTTTGTCAATTGTACTCCTTTTCCTTTTCTAGTTTGAAAGTATTTCTTTGTCTGTTTAGTTTTGTCCTGCCAATATAAAAGGACATGTCTCCCGACGGCTGACGCTATTCTCCCATAAGCGTGGAAATGGCTTTTCAAATATTCAGGAGGCGGCAATATTAAAAGCGTCTCTCTAGAGAAGTTCCTGGGCTGACTGCTCGCCTAGCCTTCTGCTCGGCATTGATAGTGCAACGTGCCGCTGCTTTTTGAAAGTAATATTTTCTTCCCCGACTGCAGAATACTTTGCTGACAATATTGCAAGAGAGCCGTTTTTCTGCGTTGACATAAGCCAAATCTGAGCGTACAAGAAACAAATGAATGAACAGAAAATAAAACAAGAAGAATTGCTTGTCGTTTGCAATAGACAGAGCCAGCTGAATAAGAGGAAAGGAGCAATGAATTGAACAGAAACGATAAAGGCAGACACTATTTTGAATGGAACTGAATTATTGGCGTTGGCAGATTTATTCTTGCCCGTATGTGAACACAAAAGAAATATCGCCCAACGTCGTCGGGCACAAAGCTATCTAGCGTTGGTCTCAATTATGTCGGAATAATTAATGTTCTATGTAATTCTTCATTCTGCTTCCTAGACTAAGTGTTTCCTACTAGTGCTTTCTTTTTGTCGTAGTGGAGAGATTCTACTGAATGCAGTGGCTGACATGCCACAGACCTTGAAGAATAGCGTGCGTTAATTTAACCTTTGCCATGAGCCGTCTAGACACTATATTGCAGCTAATTAAAACAGTCATATCACGCTTTTTCCTGCCTAACCCCCCCCCCCCTCCCCCTCCGACACCAGCCCCTTTTCTGCTTCGTACATAAAGGAATGCAATTTCTGATAAATATATGTTTTGTGGCACTAAATATATTTTTATATTTTGTGACATACATACCTTTTCGAACACAGAGCACAACGTTAAAGCGTATAAAATTTCGATGCAGCACAAGATGTTCTTTTAAAAGCGCAATTTCAAGCCAACTGTTGAAGTCCACGGTATCGCGTTGTTTCCATTTTTTTTTACATGTAGAACCTTCCTTCTCATATGAAAAAAAAAATACTGGTTGACAGCTTTAGGGGAAGAAAAACGAATTCCCGATAAGAACAAAGTTACTGCTCACCTTAGAGTAGCACGAAAACAAACAGGAAACCAATACGCGTTCTCTGAAAGGAAACTTCGCACTTGGAGAAGCATTCGTCTTGGTACGGGGGGATTAAGTCCAGCGCCATCTCCATTCTGGGTAAGTCAGATTACCTGCTGAGCTATCCGAGGCTAAGAGATGGTAGGTCGAGTTCCCGCGCTTAGAGCTGTAGATTAATTTCGCCTCACACTACCAGCTGCTAACCTCGTGGTTAAGTCATTTAGCAGAGGGGCTGCACCTGGAAAGGCGCGGCAGACCCTGTTTTTATCGCCAGATTAGAAAGATACCAGCGACAACTTTCTTCACGGCGATGGTGTCAGTGATGGCAGTGACGCAACAGAAAAAAAAAACATGGTTCAAATCACTTGTGTAGTCCGCGACACAAAATATTCACGGTGCTTGTCAGTGTGAAACTTCGCAACAGCGACTTTGAAGAGATGATCACTGCGCGGTGAAGTCGGCTCGAGCAGAAGCTGATCTTTCAAGAACGGCATTAGTGTTACAGGTTTTAAGGGACATAAGTAATTACGGGTACACTTATGGCGCTATGACAAAATACCCGCCATGGTGTCGTAGTGGATATGGTGTTGTGCTGCTAAAATCGAGGGTGTGGGTTCGAATTCCAGCCGCGGTGGCCGCATTTCCACAAGGGCGAAATGCAAGAAGGACTGTGCGTTGGGTGCACGTTAAAAAACCCCAAGTAGTCAAAATGGATCCGGAGTCCCCTACTATGGCGTGCCTCAATCATATCGTGGCTTTGACACGTAAATCCATAGAATCTTATTTTATCACAGGGTACGTAGGTTGTCATTAGCCATCATTAAAAGAGCACTGGCAACACACTAGAACTTCGATGTTTGTAAAAACAAGCGTCTCGATTCTGCACAGCTTATCGTTATTCGAGCCCCCTTCGTCCCCAGAAAAACAGAAAATAAAATAAAAGACGGGAGTTTCTCAGACAAAACCAAAAACGCTGACGCTCTCGGCCTCTATACCACCTTCATAACTCAACCAATGCTAGCAACTCAACAGAGCTATCGCGATACGCGCTTCGTTTTCTTCTGTTCCTCTGTCTACAATGCAAAAATTGCCGCGCATTCTCTTCTTGCGTGCACTTGGCACTCTTTCACCTCTTTGGGGTCGAGTGAAAAAGAGCCAGCGTGTGCGGAGAACAGAGAAGCGAAGGCGCGCTGGCGTGGGGCCCGTTTCAACTTTAGCTTCTTCTTTCTTTTATCATCTCTTTTGGCGCCACAGTCTTCCGGTTGTTCTTCTTCGTGTTTTCCCGTTTTCTTTTTCTCGCTACACGTCTTTCCTGTCTACAACGCCTTCGATTAAAGTAGGGGCAACGCAAAGAACGGCAGCAACAAAAGGTGCCGTGCCGGCCGTCAGAAACGGTTTCCCCGAGCTCTTGTCTCTTTCGTCGAACCGTTGTGGTCCAAATGTTCTCCCTATCCTTGCGTCCTTTTGTACTTCCTTCGGTCTCGCTCGATTTATCGACCGCCGATTTCGGGAACTGAACGAAGCAGGAGCCTCCGTAGCTCGCCCGCTCTCTTTCTCTCGGCGAGGGTTTCTTTTCTTTTCTTTTTCTTCCTCTCATGTCGTTCATCTAAGAACCATCCGCAGTCATTTCGGGCCTAGCGAGCGAGTCCATCAGTTTCAATTAAAAATACTTTCGGGTCACTCTGCCGATGGTTAGACAGCTTGCGATGTGACTGATGGCAGCGAAAAAAAAAAAAGAAAGAAAAAGATTGTAGGGCACCAGCTTGAACGGTTAAGAATTGCGCCATACAGATGTTGTGTCCTTCAATTCTAATAACGAAGGAATGCGTTACCGCCACTCTACATCACTTGTCGTTGAAAACGTAAGTGGTGCCCTGATACTGAAGAAACAGCTACGCTGAGGCTCTCGGTGCTGTGTACATTACAGCACTGTCCTGGTTTTAGTAAGAAACGAGCATTCCGCACTCCCACTGGTTTCGTGTGCGAAAACTATGCGCAGACGTAGCGTTCTCATTCCGAAACGTGGTCAGCGGATCCAGAAGACAGCTTTGAAGCATGCTGACGTGCTCAGCCTTACTATAAGCGATTTCTTTGCAACTTCGAGTGATGGTGATTGAAGTGCGATAAAGCCATCTGTAGTTGCGAAACAATCAAACAATCAAAGTTGTAGTTTGATTGTAGTTTGTAGTTAGAAACAATCAAAGAAACGATGATATAACACAGAAATGACGAAGCATTGCAGGAACATGTACATAGTGTCTGTCAGCTCCAGCTGGTTAAATGAGTGCATGAACGAACGAACGCACGAACGAACGAACGAACGAACGAACGAACGAACGAACGAACGAACGAACGAACGAACGAAACGAACGAACGAACGAACGAACGAACGAACGAACGAACGAACGAACGAACGAACGAACGAACGAACGAACGAACGAACGAACGAACGAACGAACGATACGAACGAAACGAACGAACGAACGAACGAACGAACGAACGAACGAACGAACGAACGAACGAACGAACGAACGAACGAACGAACGAACGAACGAACGAACGAACGAACGAACGAACGAACGAACGAACGAACGAACGAACGAACGAACGAACGAACGACGAACGAACGAACGAACGAACGACGAACGAACGAACGAACGAACGAACGAACGAACGAACGAACGAACGAACGAACGAACGAACGAACGAACGAACGAACGAACGAACGAACGAACGAACGAACGAACGAACGAACGAATGAATGAATGAATGAATGAATGAATGAACAACAGCTTCTTCAGTATCTTGGCTGGCTTCGAAAACGTTCATAACAGCGCTAAGGGCGAGGGTGAAGAACACATACGAACGGACGAGCGCCCATCTTGTTGTATGTGCTCTTTTTCGTTCTCGTCCTTAGCGCTGTTACGAACGGTATGGTATAGTAAAACTTCATTAAGGTCCTACACGTGCCAAAAATTAATTAAATTATGGGGTTTTACGTACCAAAACCACGATCTGATTATGAGGCATGCCGTAGTGGGGGATTCCGGAATAATTTGGACCACCTGGGGTTCTTTAACGTGCACCTAATTTGTGGCGCTAACGCTGCCGCAAAAGCTTTAGACGACCGATACTGTACCAGCGGAAACCGTAACCGCGTCGCGCGCAGTGCCGTTATGCGTATATAGTCGAAAGAAACACAGCTTCGGTAACAACGGGAAACATAGAACAGAATGAGCGTTTAACTCTGAGTTGGACCCGCCGTGGTATCTTCGTGGCTATGGCATTGGGTTGTTAAGCACGAGATCGCGCGATCGAATTCCGGCCATGGCGGCCACATTTCGATGGGGGTGAAATGCAAAAACGTCATTGGGTGCCCGTTAAAGAACCCCAGGTGGTCGAAATTAAACCGGAGTCCTCCACTACGGCGTGCCTCATAATCAGATCGTGGTTTTGGCACGGAAAACCCAATAATTTAATTTTAACTCTACATTGAGAGCAGGTGTTACAAAAATTAACTTTTTTAACAAAACGTCGTTTTATGCATTGACGCACGAAAGTAACTGGAACGCCAATGCATTTCTCCGCAAAGTTTGGGAAAAATTATCTCGCAACTGGCATCATCCTGAGAATTCGTTCCAAGTGGATCCGTCTTGCGAACTCCGCGACTAGAATTTTTAAACTGAAATATGGACCATAAGGCGATTAGTTAAAAAGGTCATTATTGAATTTTTCCTAATTAGTCGATTCTGCATTTCATTTTTTTGTGTAAGTAATGTTCGCCTCTTCGAGTAGAACAGCTCATGAACTAGAATTGTGCTATCTGCCACAAGCAACCTGTAAAAATGTTTGAAAGTGTTCGCTGAAACAGCCGGTATATCTGGCGAGGAAGCGACGAAGCCGAAGCCTATGGAAAAGGCAAATAAAATTCGCCTTTAAAAATAGATAAAATAAAAACTACACAACTAATAAATACAATCTACGTGTCCGGTGTGCGGCGTATTCAGAAGGCGCTGGAGCGCTTGCGGCTATGAACGACCTTGCTTATGTTATATGCACGTCTCGTAATAATTTCAGACACCACGTCGTCCATTTCGGCGATCGTTCATCCGCACAGATATACATGGTTAGTACATGGATTTGTCCGATCCTCACGCTTGTGGCTGCAGACGTCCTTCTGCATTCGTTTATTACGCTTTATCTGCATTAATTGGTCTAAATTCTCAAGCAATCTATACTTTCTTTTTAAACAGGATAAGACAGTAAGACTCTGCGAACATGCATAATCGCTGCTAATTGCAGCGGTTCCGCTTGTCCACGCGTCCATGGCGTGATGCTTTCAATATCGAGCTTCTGTGCAAAAAGGTCCTGTGTTAATTCAAATCCTGCCGTCGGACAATTTTAATAATGTTTATTTAATTGTCTATGACGCAGTACTTTGTTGAAAATGATCACTTTGCAATGTCACGAAGTCGTATGAAACCAGAAGGACGAAGTGTAGGCAAATCCACGTACTTCCCATAATTCCCGTGCTGGCTGAACTGCCCTGCTTGGAGCTCCCGTAGACACTAGCGCCACATTTCCCTCTAGTAATCATTGCATGAAACTTTAGTTTCGCGAACTGCACTCCTGACGCGATGACACGGACGAATGCGTATAGGGCGATCACTTGCAGTACGGCGCGTCACTAAATCAGTTTATTTCGTTGGAACAGACTTACGAAGGTACGGAGCAGAGTTGGAACGACCCATGCGTGCTCGCCTGCACATATAGCCTAACCTCTCCAGATACCGCTAAACTATCTCTCTCTCCTTGACGACTTCGCAATACCTACCTACTCTTTGCTTTCATAACTCGCTTCTTTCTCCACAGGCCCCCTTACGGATAGAAAGTCGAACACGCGGTGTTGGCATTATTATCGACTCACTCGATCAGAATCAATCAATCAATCAATCAATCAATCAATCAATCAATCAATCAATCAATCAATCAATCAATCAATCAATCAATCAATCAATCAATCAATCAATCAATCAATTGCACATATACACACGTGTGGGATTTCTGAAAATCTACATGAAACTATAGGAAATCCTAAACAAAAAGAAAGCTCAGCAGAGTTAACAGAGCGCTTTATTAACGATAGTTTTTCAGTCAGATGGATCAGAGCATGCACGAATTTACCCGTGGTGTTGTGCATGAAAAGAAAGGAAGTGCTAACGCAGTATCTGACTTCCATCTTCCTCATCTGTACAGAACAGCGTTAACGCGCGTCGCCTCTGAGTTGTTATAACTCGAACGCGGCGAAAGTGGTTTATTACAAAAGAAATAATAAAAAAATGAAAGCGTAGCATAAATGTACGATTCTTAGTTCCTATGGCTTAGAGGATCTTCAGCAACCGCAGGATGCGCACTGCCACCCAGGTCACGTGTTAACGTGATTATGCCAGGAAAAAAAAAAAAAAAAAACCGCCGCGCTGAAATGCGCCGAATGGAGGTTTGCGCCGTCCCCTTATCGTTTCCGTCATCCCACTTATCGTTCCTCGTATTTTCGTTCCCAAAATGCGACACACGTATTGGCGCGCGGTGCCGAATAAGACGACGGCGGCGGCGGGTGTCGCCCGCACCGGGACAGCGCCTGGGGGGAAATTTTCATTACGGGTCGACAGGCACCACCTGACCAGTGAAGCGAGAAACGAAAATCGAGGTTTTAGAACGGGCGAGTGCCGTCTAATGCCGAGCACAAGACCGGGCCCAAATCATCGAGAAGAAAACGCATTACGGGCCACCACACCAGCCAGGCCGCGGTGTATGACAATACGAGGAGAGAGAGAGAGAGAGAGAGAGAGAGAGAGAGAGAGAGAGAGAGAGAGAGAGAGAGAGAGAGAGAGAGAGAGAAATGCCTTGCGTTAAAGAGTGGCGTACAAATGAGGGGCGATAAAAGAGAGTCTAAGAACATAAGAAATCTGACGAGTGTCTCAGCATATTGAGAGCGGTTGCGAACGAATGCGGAGATGGAAATATTTCGCAACGCACTATAGAGCATCGATTTCTTGCTCGCTGTCCTTATTTTCGCTTTCTTTCTTTTTGGAACGCGAGGGATTTTAAATCATTCGAGCTTCGTTAAGGGCAGGCTCGAGGTTGTTCTCTTTCCTTCTCTTCGCCGCTGCGCGAGTCCTTTAACCTGCTTTTGGACGGAGATATGTGTAGGGCGACGATAAACACGACGTGTGAAAAGGCAAGGGGTAAACACCCCTTTGACGTGTTTTTTCAGAACTTCACCATAAATTATATAGCGTATAAAACATACGAGCAGTCGCATTAGTCGGAAAGAAAGATCATTAGACTTCAACGATTTCTTCAACTTTGAATCTACTTACTGAGACAACCGCGGGCAGTTGATACGAGTTGGCAAAACTGGAAAAAAATTATTGTTTGCTTTTGCGACAGAGGACGTTGTGCTGTATGGACAGATCGGGGTCTAGCCGGCTACTGTCGTGCTATGGAACATCACACACAATGCCCCATGGCCTGATGAATAGAAGGATATATATCCCACTTCCGACACCGCCGTCGTGTCATGTAAGGTACGAATTGACTGCATTAGGTCGACTCGATAAGAAGAGACAATGGTGCTTTAACTCACCGTTGTTCTCTATACATGGTTGCTGAACGCATGTACAGACTCGTAGGATACAGTGAATATCAAACTACAATTACCTTAATAGTTGCCGATTGTCTGTGCAGACTTGTCTAGATGTATAACGAATATGGAACGCTACATACCCACGATTCCTTTAGTGTGCCCCAAAAGAGGCGACATTTTGTCTCAAAACAAACCAGGACGTTGTCGACTAGTGACGAGCAGGAATGACGCAAGCTTCAAGAGCAATGCTGCATGAAATCAACTGATTTGGTCGAAAAACCATGCGCGGGACTTCAAAAGACATGACTTTTAAACGGACGTCAAGCTATATAGCGAATATTGGCAGATATGAAAAAAATGCGGAATTTATGAGCACACATCGGGCCAGATAACGGACGGCGCTCAGTGACAGTTTGTCGTCTTATGAAAGGGGAAAAATTGTTATTACGTGAAGTTAATTACCTTAAGATGATGATACATTCCCGAAAATATCAATTGAGAAAAGAAGTGAGAAGCAAACCAATATAGGAAAACAAATATTGTGCATCCTCTCCGCTCACTGTGCTAATGGCCATGAAAATTCGCCCCCTGTAGTGGGTGCGTATAAGATGCCAGAAACAATGACCGAACAATTCAACTTTGAGCTCCAGTGCTTGGTGCACTGAAGCCGAAAGCCTTACGCTCACGCCAGTTTGCCGTTACGGTCAAGTTCGAATGCATCCATGAAGGGAGCAAAATATATTGAGGTCATGTTTGGGTACTGCCCTCCGTCAAACTCGGTTGGCTTACCATTACTAGCACGACACCGCAGAAACTACCGCGTTTAGCCGTCTCGCCGCACGAATGCACCGGTTTGACGAACATGCCACGATCTAAATGAACTCTGGTTTCGCAACAGCCACAGTAAGCACACTACGGAAACACAATGCGTTGAACTTCCTGCTTTGATACCTTAACTTCGACGAGGACGGGTACCATCATTACGGCGTCAATCATCATACACGTATTTGACTGACGCTTGCGTTAAACAGATGACGGCCTGCATTCGGTCATGTTGGAAAATCTTCAGCGTCAGCATTGAAGAACAGAGAACCAAAGTGGAGGTCCCGGCACTATATGGTGAATAAATGGTCGTCTTAAGTGCTGGTACTCGCTTTTCGTAAACTCTGTAGGCAGTTCTGCTCGGAGGGCAGGACATACTGCCTCGGTTAGTCGGTTCGCTGTCGGCGGTGAAAAAAAAAAAAAAAAAAGCAGCGCGGGCGATTGACTGGTCCGTCATTCTTTTGTTTACATGGACGAATCGTGGTGCTGATAAGGTTGAAATAGGAATCCCATTGTATTTCGTTCTGCTCCTTTGAGCCACCCTATACAGAATCGGGATTGAATCGCACACCTACTCCTCCTGCTGCTTGAGTTGCTAGAAGCTTGTTTCGGAGAGGCTTAATTCTGCTTTATTCTAGGCGGCAGCAAAAGTGCCGCGCTATATAGAGAACGAACTAGCCCCCAAAACATCGCCACCGTAAGCACCAATCTTTCCTCTCTCTGCGGTTGAATGGACGTCTTCGTGGGTAAAAAGAATGAGGTTCTTGCGGCGAGGAAGCAACAGCTGGGTTACGATTTCGCTGGGGACAGGTTTTGTTGCTGGCGGAAAGAAAACGACTCCTTCGCGGTGAGATTCGCACCGCACAGCAGCTGCCGAAGCTCGGTCATGGTTGGTGATCACTCGGCACCGGGTGTGCCTGATTGCTTCCTCGTTGAGCTGCGCCGTCGGGTCTTGTTCCTGCTGTCTGCACTGCTCAAACCGTAGTGGACGTTTCGACAAGTCGAAGAAAGTGTTTGCCTTCGAGGCTGAATGCAGGTCTCGCCGAAGTAGTCGAACTGTGTATAGCATGTGGTTTTCGCTTTTATAGTGTACTGTGCATCGATACCGTGTGTAGGTGACCGGATATTTCCGGTATGAGTGCAGGCTAGCATGTGCCGTTGATAGTGACTGCTAGTACATGCCGTTAAACACGAGGGTCTTTCTGTGGCATGCCCACGAGTAGAATTATCCATTCGATGATGCAAGAGCTCCAGGTAGCCCTATCTCCGTACTGACTTCCCCGCTTCCAGGCTTCCGCACTTCATCTCTGTTCCCGGCTCACTTCAGTTTCGTAGCCGACGACTGCAATACCCCCCCCCCTGAAATTTTCAAAAGGAAGTGGATGTTAGAGTACTGTACTTGGTTATAGACCAGAAAGAATCGCGTACTTGCTCTGCTTTTCGTCGTTAAACTTACGAACAGAAGCCGGACTGCTGTTATGCAATTATGCCAGCGTTCTTCGACTGATCAGATCGTTATGGGGCAAATTTGGTGACCGCAATGACGCACTGTCATTTCCACAGAGATATTGATATTACTGCGCTAATTATATTCTGATTAGACATTGGATTCTTTTATTTAATGAAGTTTCACTTCAATCACTAATAGTATAAGGTGAAAGTGTTGCGGAAAATAGTTTATTGCCGGATAAACAATGGCAATAACTCAACTTTCTGCATTTATTTTCACAGTGCGTTTTAGAGGTGCAGTGCACAAGAGTCAGCCACTGCATACTGATCCAGCGTGCTGTACTATGAATTTCAAGTCTATGACTATGAATTTCAAGTGGCATGTATAGGCCCAGAGACAGAACGATATAATACCAATCAGCGATATTCATCATGAGAATGCGCCTTCTTGTCAGCTGCGAAAGCGCAAACAAAATACAGCGTGGAAGTGGAAGATTAATCTCGTAGTGCACGAGCATGAACGATCTTGCGCATAGTTAAGTGAATGTTGCAATTGCAGAGACAAAGTTTTAATACGCTTAATGCAGTGGGGTGACAGCAGTCATACTGTTGCATAGAGTCAGTTTTATTCTATTCGGCGTTTTACTTGTCGTGTCGTTTGGAGAGCCTCAGAGATTCTTTTAAGGAACAGGGACTTTCACGTTAAAAACGAAACTTTATAAATAATTGAAATGTGAGAAATTGGATAATTCAAAATAGTACGGAGTGTGAAGGTTAGACAAAAGAAGCGCCCGAAGGACTGGCTATGCTAAAACAAGTGTGGAAACTTAGGGCACGTTATTGGGTTGTCTACGACGGGCATTCATCACCATGTCAAATTTCGCGCATTTATTGGTTTTAACTGTAAATTAAACTCAAGCTGCTCCCTGCCTTTCATGAAAAATATCGAAGAGATTGTTCATGTCGTCCCTCCCGTGGGTAAACAGGATGCACTAGAAGTAAACTGCGGGTCGATGCAGGTTTTGCAAAGTAATATTCGTGCAGTTTTCGAACTTTGTTTGACACTAATTGAATTCTGAACAAAATATCTATCTTTGATATGTGGCTAACGTCTTGGAAGGATGTCTCAGCCAGCGCTCTTTATTAAATAAAAATTGCAGTGGTGTACTATTTGCTGCAATACCTCGTGATCACTTTCTCTTATCTTCAAATGCTAAACCTGACGCATATCAAAGTTATGTGCGACGCTAGACATGACAGAAGAAATGTGACTTTCTTTTTTCATTCCCACGGCCTTGCTCCTGCTCCGCTTTGCTAATTCTAAATCAAACACGCTCAAGCTCATGCACGTAATCGATCTGAATTCATGAAGAACTCAACAGTAACGAAACGATAACACCGCACCTTATTTCGCCTTCAAATCTATAGCTCATCGCCTGTAGTAAAAGAAGGCGGAATTAAATGTAATGTCGCATACGAAGAAGCGCCACACGGACGGCACCCCGAAAAGTACACTGCGGACCTTCCCGGTTTTGGTAGGGCGATTCGCGTGTCATTATCGACGCGTCGTACCACCAGCGTGCAAAGCTAACTCGATTAGGACACCACGCTCCCTAGTAGGCAATAAAGCTGCCTCATTCGACGTCCGTAGTCGCTAATGTTCGCCTCCCTGATTGCGGGCTGATCACACTCGCCTGCCGTTGAAGTAACTTTCTCCTGCATAAGTACCGAAGCTATACGATACCCGATTACACTGTTCTTCTTTCAGAACAGATATACGTTTTTTTTAGAAACAGAGAAGGGAAAGGAGGAAGGACAATAGAATGTAATTATGCAGCCTATAGGCACCGCTCTAAGAATCGGTGCTCTCTATAAAAAAACTCGCGGTCGGAAGATTGGAAGGCGAGCGCGCGAAGCTAATCAGAATTTGACTCTGAACTACTGAGTGCAGTAATACGACCGTACGAGTTGCACTTCGTGTCTAACGATTATCTGTAAGCAGATGTTCTTTCGTTGCAAGCTTGTTCCCATAGTGGTAAGGTTTGGAACTCAGTGTTACAACAATGTGAACGCATTCCCTTTCCAGTCTACATTGCCTTTGTGCAATCGGAGACTGTAAGCATGCAGATGGTGTAATCAGTAATTAGTGGACATTTCAGGTGTTTCACTCCTGAACGTTCAGCAAAATGAAAGGTGCGGATAACAAATATATTTCGGACAACCATTAACGTATAAATTGCGATTAGTTTTCAGGATTCACAGCTGGAAATGTATACTCGACTATATTGTCAAAATTGTAACGAAAGACACGCCGAATGCATTCAGTTGATCGTTGATCATACTGCTGATAACCGTGATGACAAGGATTTTTTTACTGGAGATAAAAAAAAAGAAATAATTAACTCCTCATCAGTAAGCAATCTTTCGGCTCTGAATTTATTTACTGCAACAACAGCACTCTCTCGGTGAGTAAAAAATCGCTATCATGTTTCTTATTTGCTTGTTCAAAGAATTACGCTTTTATTATCACACTTTCGCCATACCTTCCTCCTCCGCTTTGCTCCTCGCGTCTGTCATCCCCCGCTGCGCTCCGCGTTCGCTCTTTCATCCTTCGCTGTGCTCGTTCGCTCGGTTATGCCGACGCGCTTCGCAGGAGCGAACACCAAAGAGCTGCGCTCGGAAAAAAAGATAATTTTTTGTGTTAGTGGCATTCTAAAATTTTCCCTTTATTGCGCGTTCACCGGACGCGCTCGGCGCACGTAGCAGTCCTGCCGACGGAGCGGGTCGACTCACGACCTTTTTGTCGGTTGCGGAGCGACGATGACGAGGCTTCAGTGTTGATCCGGTGGCGCAGTATGCAAAGACCAGCCTGAGCAACCAGACCCTCAACAGATCGGCGGTGTCAGCCGTAGAACAGCTATCCGTGAACACAAGCACGGCCAAGGGACGTCATTGTCTCGCGCTCTCGCCAGCCAGAACTCTGGCCGCGGACGCGTGGCACGGCCCAAAAAACGCCAGCGTCATGGACTTCTTGCGGCCAGATCACAGCGGCCCTGGATCCGCATCTTCGGAGAGAGAGAGAGAGAGAGAGAGAGAGAGAGAGAGAGAGAGGAGGGAGGTTAACTAAACGCACGTGCGGTTTGCTACCCTGCACTGGGGAAATGAGTATAGGCACGGAAAGAGAGAGATCGCGGAGATAGAGAGAACACATTTCCGCGCACATTTGAAGGTTCGCACGGAGTCGGTCGCCAAGACCTGTCGACTTGAGATACTGTAACAACGCTTTCGTGGCTTTATGTGCCTTTGACGCTTAGGGCCATGGTTCAAGAATCATCATTTCCGAAAATCGTCCGGAGTCCATCAGGTTCAGCGCTGTCCAGAGAGCTTCATGCTCGACGTCGTACAGAGGATAGAAACATGTGTTCAATCGTTTCTATAGTTCCACAAGAGTGGCACATGGGCGATGTTTCTATACAGCGCTTGCAGCTGGGCGACCACGCTCGCACGCATGCGCACCCCTCCAATCTTGTATCAAACGCGGAAGCGGCGGTTATCAACGCGTCCCGCCCTTCTTGTCAACGCTCCTTTGTCACTCTCTAGTACCTTTGTGAGACGACAATTTAGATAGCTTACCTTATGCATGCACTGCAAAAAGAAGAAAAAGTAAGGAGCAGTAGGGGAGAAAGTCACTGATATCGGCGATGCTTCAGGTGGCAGCAAACGTTCCGATTAGGGAAAATGGGAGAAACTAAACGTAACGCTTTGTAAATGTACGCTCATATAAGGTCCCTTTTAAACATTTCTCCAGAAGTTCTTTGACAAACGTCGCATTTAGGCCAGTGTGTTTTTTTGGTGGTATATAGGGATCACTGGAAAGAATAAGTTAGGGTGTATTAGCAAATTAAAATTACGCTTCTAAAATACCAAGAAATAAACCATTCTTACAATGAGAGGAGGCTTGGTATAAGACAGGAAATAGGAAAGAAAGATGGAATAGTGGCTATCGTAGCTATCGCACGGGCGCGCCGTGACGTCATGGATTTTGACGACGCCTGCTCAGGCCTACTTAATTTTGTACGGGCAGAGATGGACTTAATTGTATTCGAATGGAGCCCATGATCGAACTTAGCAAGTTTCAAAAACCTTTACTGAGGCCACAGTAAATGGGCTGAAGTAAATGGCCAAAATACGTAAAAAAAAAGGAAACTTTAAAATCTATGACGTCGCACTGACCTGTCGGCACTGGTGGTTCTGCGAGAAATTCGAAAATACTGCTTGGACCATACAGTTTTTTCTTCTAATGATCAGAGTATCCCCGCAAAGTCAGAGTATCCCCGCAAAGTTAACAAGGAGAGTTTTGAAATAATATTTCATCAGTGCAAAGTGATTCCGTGTTTCTGTTTATTATCCCTCTGAAATAAGTGCTGTAGGGTCCCTTGAAGACAAAAAGATAATAATGAATACATTTTGGGATTTCAGCTGCCAGATTCAAGATATGATTATGACACACCGTAGTGGCAGACTACGGATTAATTTTGACCACCTGTTTTTTTTTATAACGCACACTTAAATTTAATACCTTCAAGACTCCTGAGTTGCTCTGGAGGAGGCGATTACACTCATGCAAGCGCTACGCTCAGCGTAAGAAATGTGTGGAGTCCAGATAAATGTTGTGCTAAATGTGGGGCACCGTTTCTCAGCAGCAATACACACATGGGGGAGATGGAAGCCCGATACGATATCTGAAAGGCGCTCGCGTAATGCTAAAAGTGATATGCGCGCGATAACGTGCTTATTGGCAGTATAAAATTCACGCCGAAAAGCTGTTACAGAATATGGCGCGAGGATAGAGACCAAGAGAACTTTCTTGGAAAGCTCACATTAAAGCACTCGAAGAACAAATAAACTGAACAATAAATGTTCTTCGCCGCGTAGCAGGCACGACATGGGGAGGGTCAGTTTCATCAGTACTGAAAGTACATAATCCACTTATAAAAAAAAATAGCTTATTCTTCACCTGTTCTGCATGGAATCTCCCGTTCATCTGAAGAGCGCCTTCAACGATTAATAGCTAGGGAGCCTTAGAGTATGCTTAGGTGTTCCTCGAGCAAGTTCCTTAGTAATTGCAGAGGCAAGTCATCCTGCATTCCCTATTATGAGGACGGTTGAAACCTGTCGACACTACTTTCGCGTCTCAGTGCAGCACAAAAGACACCCACTAGCAATTACACTTACTGAGAGAGACAAGGTGAACATCAATACTGTGATTCAGGTGCAAAAAAATCTGCTACCACATAACGAATTTTGGATCTGAAATATTTCCTTCCCTCTGTGGCCACTTGTCGCCCCAAAAATTGAACTTTCGGTTGACTGAATTATTCGCAAACGAGACATGTTTGTGCTAGCAGCCCAACAACTAGCGCTATACCAGATATACTTTCGGTACCATGGATATAGTCAAGCGTATACAGATGGTTCTTGTCAAACAAATTCTTCTACAGCTGCCTTTGTCATTCCAGAATGGAACCGAATACAGACGTTTAAACTGTCTCACGCAACATCATCAGCTACAGCAGAGCTTTTTGCGATGTTGTCTTTGTTGCGATAGATTAATTCAATGCAAAAGGGGAACCAATGGGTCATCCTTTGTGACTCACAAGCAACTTTGCGGTCACTTCGTGGTGACATAAGCAATTCCCAAAACATGGTGTTAGTTTATGAGCCACTAAAGGTTACTCACAAAGGCAAGTGAAACAACTCACACAATAATGTTCCAATGGATACTTGGTCACTGCAATATCCCTGGGAATGTTGCAGCAGACAAGGCTGCTAGAAAAGTGCATATTAATAACACCCCATACTGTCTCCCTCTAACGTAAGGAGAATGGCGGCGCATACTAAGACAGATCTCATTCCGTGGTTGCAAAGCGACATGGTTGGATCAGAACTCGAAATCTTCAGATTTATTTCACATTGACCCTGCGCTTCAATTCAAAATCCCATCCACATTGGATACAACCAGAGCCTTTGAAACACTCATTCACCGTCTGCGGCTCGGTACCGCGTACACAAAACATTTTCTACAAAAAATTTCGAGAGCTGATAGTCCGGAATGTATTTCTGGCCACGCGGAGGAGGCTGTGCCGCATCTTCTGTTAGAATGTCCGCGACACGACACACACACAGACAACGTTTAGCACGTGATTTAGGGACATTATACCGCAGGCCCTTTAGCCTCAGGAAGATATTAGGTCCTTGGCCAACATATTCGTTGCAAAGACGAGCGTTAATGGCCCTCCAGAGATTTCTAGAAGCAAGCAATATTCTCGGAAACTATTGAAAAGATTGTTTATCTGTGATAAACTAAGTCTATGGGATTTTTTTAAATCTGAATTTGGTGAATTCAACACCTGGGTTCATGTACCTTCATTTGAATCGAATCCATGCTATGTTATGTGCCGTGATTTTAATACCGTTACGTGACCGGACTTTATGTTTACTTTAGTGCACCTATGTGACTGAACTTTATGTGCCGTTTATCTGAGTTGACTTTCAGTTTTAGTGTGGCATTAGTGTGCTTATGTGACTGGATTTTGTATTTACCTTAATGCGCCTTTGTGACTGAACTTTGTGTTGCTGTGTTTCTGAGTTGACTTTTAGTATTAGTGTGGTATTAGTGTACTTATGTGACTGGACTTTGTGTTATTGGGATTTGGAGTCAACATTTAATGTGAAAGCGCGTAGGTTATTTTTTTCTTTCATATTTCTATGTGAAAAGGAGTAGGCGGTGCTAATTAAAGGCGTCAACATCTCATAAATACCATATAATAAAAAAAACGAAGCAGAGGTGTCTGAGAGGATGTTAGTGCTGCTTTTATTGTGATAGCAATTATATGGGCACTCCAAAGCGGATTTCTGCCGTCGGTGTCGCCGTCGCCGTGAGGTTCCGTATGACGTCAACGGCGATGAAATCGTCGCCGCGCTCCGGATGCTGTATGTGCGAGTGAAAGGGCCGAGGGACGCGCGCTTTCACGGGGAGCAAACGGAAATTTCTGCGCCGTGCTCCCTGAGGGTCTGCAGAATTAAGCGTCTCTTTCTTCCTTTACAATTACCATTTATAGAGAGCAAACGCTACTTCTTCCGTCGCGCGAAAGGCCGTGGGGGGATGGGATGGAGGGAGGGGAGGCGCCGTTTAGCTGCGGCACCAAATGCGTATTTATATAAAAACGTTGCGAGGCGAGAAGGTGGGTAAGATTTACGAGGCAGCTCGACGAGTGTCCCATTCTGATCTCGTCAAAAACCTCCGAGCCGCCCCCAGAGTCACCGGCCACAGTCACCAACACCGCGCGCGTTCGGTGCGAACGCGGGCAAAACGCCGACGGCATCGACAACAGTTCTGCGCGTTGCTGGTGCTGCTGCATGTCCAAGTTTATACAGCTGATAAAATACTATCCTTACTCCGTATAGCTCTCTAATTTGCTGTCGCAATAGATGCTTCGTGTTTTAGCTGAAACTGCGACAATTTTAGGGGCGAAGCTCCTTAGGGTGTGGGTCTGTCCCTCCTCTGTAGTATGTAGTAGTAGTAGGTAGCCACGTCTACTTTTATGAAAAAAAAACCGCATATCCACGGGGTGAATGATGATGAGTGGGCGAAGCTCCGGAGGGAATCATCGGTAAACCGTGAATCTTCCGTGTAATTCGCCCAGTCTCGCCGCACTAAATCGAACGATTGACTTTCACCAATGACACGCGCCATATGTGACGTCATTCCTATTTTATAACAGCGCCCCTCATTATAATTGCACCATCTCCCGCTTAAGGGGACGCTAGCACAAACGCGTTAGAAACGTGCAGTACTCTCTAGTAAGGGGGAGAGGCCACAGCGTGTTACGCAGCCGTTTACACATGCCGGAACGCGCACCGCGTTTGCCGACGCCATCAGCGTTTATGAATACGGGGGTAAACCGGGAGAGGCCACAGCGTCTTACACCAGCTTCTTACACGGGCCGTAACGCGCTAGCACAAACGCGTTAGAAACGCGCAGTCTTTCGTTAATGTTGGGTATTTATTATTGCGATAGCAATTATATGGACACTCAAAAGCAGATTTCTGCCGTCGGCGTCGCCGTCGCCGTCGCCGTGAGGTTCCGTATGACGTCAATGGAGATGAAATCGTGGCCGCGCGCCGCCGAACGCTGTATGTGCGAGTGAAAGGGCGCGAGGGACGCGCTCTTTCACGGGGAGTGAACGCACGGCGGAGAACAAACGCGCGTTCTGCGCCGTGCTTCCTTAAGGGCTGCAGAAGTAGGCGTCTCTTTCCTCCTTTACAATCACCATATATGTAGAGCAAACGCGCCTTCTTCCGATGCGCGAGAGGCCGTGGGGGAGGGGGGGAAGGGGGAGGGAAGGGAGGCGACGTTTAGCTGCGGCACCAAGTGCCTATTTATATCAGAGGCTCCGGCAACAGTCACCAACGCCGCACGCATTTTGAGCGAACGCGGGCAAAATGCCGACGGCGTCGACAACAGTTCGGCGCGTTGCCGGTGCTGCTGCATGTCCAAGTTTATACAGCTGATAAAGCTAATATCATTACTCCGTATATCTCTCTACAAATTTGCTATCGCAATTGATGCTTCACCTTTCAGGTGAAACTGCGACAACTTTTTGCCATCGTGGCGCGTGTGTCTATGTGCGCTTCGTGGCGTAGTGGTTAGCGCCGCGCGTTCGCAAGCAAGGGGTCCCTGGTTCGATTCCACTACGGACACAATTTTCGGAATTTTTTTTTCTCATAAAGTAGACGTGGCTACCTACTACGACGACGACGAGTTAGTACTACTACGACGACTACTACTACTACTACATACTACAGAGGAGGGACAGACCCACACCCTAAGGAACTTCGCCCCTAAAAAATTCCGAAAGTTGTGTCCGTAGCGCGGAATCGAACCAGGGACCCCTCGCTTCCGAACGCGTGGCGCTAACCACTACGCCACGAAGCGCACATGGACACACGCACCACGATGGTAATAAATACCCAACATTAACGAAAGACTGCGCGTTTCTAACGCGTTTGTGCTAGCGCGTTACGGCCCGTGTAAGAAGCTGGTGTAAGACGCTGTGGCCTCTCCGCCTTACCCCCGTATTCATAAACGCTCATCGACTTGAACTTGACTTGCCATCGCCTTGGGCAGCGCGTTCGAAACGCGTTGAAGGCGGTGGCAAGTCAAGTTCAAGTCGAGGAGCGTTTATGAATACGGGGGTTATACTCTCTCAGCAGTCATGTGATGGCGTCGGCAAACGCGGTGCACGTTCCGGCATGTGTAAACGGCTGCGTAAGACGCTGTGGCCTCTCCCCCTTACTAGAGAGTACTGCACGTTTCTAACGCGTTTGTGCTAGCCTCCCCTTAAGCGGGAGATGGTGCAATTATAATGAAGGGCGCTGTTATAAAATAGGAATGACGTCACATATGGCGCGTGTCATTGGTACGGCGAGACTGGGCGAATTACACGGAAGATTCACGGTTTACCGATGATTCCCTCCGGAGCTTCGCCCACTCATCATCATTCACCCCGTGGATATGCGGTGTTTTTTTTTGTTTTTTTTACCTGAGTGTTGCGTGAAAAAAAATATATATGCATTTATTTCGGTTCCATGTGGGGCTGGTTTTGCATTTATTTGCCAAATCAGCCGCACGTAGATTGCATTTATTTGAGTTCTTCGAGGTCTTCGGCACAAAAGTCGATGCAGGCAACCTTCGCGCATATTAGAAAAGACCAACAAAGTGGCGCTTGCGCAAGTCACCGGAATTAACGGCATATTGTATTTTGTTTTTCTTTCCGCACGCGGTGCTTCCAATGCGTAGCCTATTTTCACTGCCAACTTTTCACTGCCAAAGAAAGAAGGAAGAAAGAATGAACACGACAAACAATTAAACGAAGTATGCTTCTAAATGAGCCCATGCGCACATATTTTGTCTCGCTTTCTCTCATAACTTAGGCACCTAATCTACATATTCATTTATTATTTAATGGTAAGGCACGTACGCGAAACCCGCGTAGGAAAAAAGGGGCATTTACTGCGCCTGACAGTCAAGATCACCACCCCGATTTACCACGTTGTTGCGGCTATGTTTATGTTGTTATTATTTTTTTATCGTCTATTGTCTTCCCTATAGTAGTCATGGGCTCCTGACAGCTACAGCTCTTCGGTGCTTGCTAGTAAAATTTAAAATGCAGAGTGGCGAATCGCTTCTTTTCCGTTGCTATAGCTTTACATGGCAAAATGCTGCCACACTTTCCTGGCATAGAGAGATTAGTTATGAAAATATTAACGGTGAGTGGTTTCTGCGTGTAACTGCGCAGAAATACAAACATGTTAGTGTTAACAAAAAAAATTCTATGACTACGCCCGGCATTCAAAGTGGCGCAAAATCAAACAGATGAAATAATAAAAGGGGGATTTCTGGAAACATGTCTCCTTTTTGACGCACGCACAGGCAGAGCTTGTATTGTTGCGCATGCGCGAATGTCAGCTTTACTTCGTCTCGCGACTTTAAGAACCGAGGATCTAGCTTTGCGCGGAAGCCCTTAAACCAGCCCCAAACATGGCAGCGGAAGCTTTCAAATAACGAACTCTCAGTCCTAAATTACCTTCCCCGTTTTTCTTTTTAGTCTTTTTTTCTTGCTCATCCTGTGCACATTCTCTGTCGCCGACTTTTTCAAGCTCCTTGATCTTATTTTTTTCGATTTTCTTTTTTTTCTTTTTCCAAACACCTCATTACGAGCTGATGTATTCCGCATGCCACTCAAGACTTTCTCGTTGCATAGCTGCTCGCTCAGCGGTTGCCATAACAACCATTATAAAGCCGGTCGCGGCTTTGGGATGGAATCTGCCCGCTCGTTCTTTATTTGTTTTCTTTTCGCTTGTTCTTTTTTTTTTCTCGCACGATACTTCTTTATTTTATTTATCTTTTTCTATACTGCCCATACCATCGTCGGAACAACTTCCGTGCAGGTGGGTGTAGCCGAGACGCTTTCATTTCAGCCTCTAACAGTCTTTTCTTTTACTTTCTTTTGTTCTCTCGACCCGTCTCAGTGCAGGCACTCTTTCAATCTGACGGCAATTAGCGAGATCTGCCGCGGTCTCAGTATTAGCCGCGCGACAATTCTTCGGAGCATTCTGAGGTACAGTTCATTTGCGCGTCGACTCTGCGCGCGCAAATCTGCGGCTTCGGTCGTGTTCATACTTAAATCTCGCCGGCGGTTGCGGCTTATGCAAATGAAAAGAAGGAGGAATGAGAGGGCCGCGCGCTGCGAATCGGGGGTGCGAATAT
Organism: Dermacentor silvarum; assembly: GCF_013339745.2. Lineage (NCBI taxonomy): Eukaryota > Metazoa > Arthropoda > Arachnida > Ixodida > Ixodidae > Dermacentor > Dermacentor silvarum. The sequence continues at coordinate 70,295,039 of NC_051159.1, forward strand.
TTGCCGGAATGGCGAATGAAAAGGTGCATAATTGGTTCGAGGGCCGCGATTTGGCCGCCGATACCACGCTGGATTGGTTCGCCGCGGCATCTCGAGTAAGTGCCCTCGATCGCCGCCCACCTTGATGGACATGGAACATCAACAGTGTTCATTACGGGGAAACAACAGAGTTGTTAAGGCTCGAGCATTCACAGAAATGAGCTCAAACTAGAGAACAATCTAGAGCGAGCTTAAGCACTTAAGCTATATATAGACACTGGTCGTCGGATGAAAACAATGCTTAAACCAGCGACAGTTTTACGGCCAGAAGGAAAACTGACAAAACTCTTGAAAATGCGAATAAAGATGTTGTTACGGGCTGAACCGAGAAAACCAATTGTAAGGAAAATATGCGTCACTGAACAAAGAGAGACAGAGAGACAAAAAGAAGAGGACGAAGCTGGAAAATCTGACTCAGGTACTGTTTACGCAGAGTCTTTTAGCAAAATTAAATGTTAACTTACCAATCACTGCAACGTGTCAGTTGAATATAAGAGTGTAAATATCGTAAGTTTGATTACGTCTTTCCAAAAAATGCTAAGCTCATAGCCAAACAGACGCTTGTCGAATTCTTGAAAGAGTATCAGGAACATTTTTCTTCATACAATGCGGTGTCCACGGACGCCTCGCACAAAAACGAGAATTCGGGGATAGTGATTTGCTCTGAAACATGCTATCATGAAGCTTTGCTATCCGTCTTCAGGATTGTACTCCAATCTTTGATCCCCAATTCATGGCCATTTGCTTGGCCCTATGCCAAATTCCGCACAATGTGTCACACATAATAATGCTCGCAGACTGTCTGTCAGGTCTTATGTTGCAAGAAAGCACAAATTATTCATTACTGCACCAGTCGCTACAATTTTTCACTTCCCCTCATGTTAAGGACATTCGGTTGTGGGATAAATGGACATTCTGGACTAACACTTAATGAGATTGCAGACAGCTTGGCAAAGGCAGCGCTTCGTGGGCCAGTAGGTTTCTTTATACCTATCCTTACCTCCCCCTCCGAAAGAAAGTGTGTCAAATCGGGGATGAGTACGTCATTGCTACAGGGCAGGAGATTGTCATGCTAAACACCTTTTCCTAATTAACATTAGATCGCATTTTTAAAGAGCGGAGCTGTTTAAGGTTGAGGTTGATCTCTACGGAGTGATGGTGTTCGCAGTTTCAATAAATAAATAAAACAACATAAACTACTTTCTTGGCGAGCCAGGATTCCAACCAGGGCACCCACGGTCGGAAGGCGAGCGTCATAACCACTAGGCTATACACCCACGCTCGCTATCACATAAGGAACTGTCTTATTTAAAAGCTCAAATACGCGTGTCATCATTAACATGGTCACACCTTTATGCACATGCGTAGAAAGTCCTTAAAATACACGTGCCTTTCCGCAATAAGCAGTTGGAAGATAGCGCCGTGTGTTGTCATTTCTGTGTAAATCCCTGTCTTTCTAGCGCTACTGAGGTTCCCAGTATGACAGACCAACTAGCCCGAATCAATGCCTTGGTCGAGCAATATTAATTCGCAATCTCAAATATAAATTTCAGGATTCATTTACATAATGCTGCAAATCGGTATGCTGCGCATCAAGGTGCCTGAACTTTTATAGATAATGTACGTCCTTCTTTTGACTCCTTCTGGGCAAAGGGTCCTTAACATTGATTCATTTTCTAGTTGAACACGTGAAAGCGATATAGCCTGTAACAAACAAATGTAGCATGTTATCTGACATATGCACTAATGCATATATGACCAGAGTGTTCCCATGCACCCGTACCTAGATGACATTTCATTCGTGGAAATGCGAGTCTCTTGGCTGTTCCGGTTCGTTTCAGTTTAGCCATCCCACTCTAAGATTAAAGTAGCCGCATGTGATGTATGCAAACCTCCACTGTATGTATAATTTACTGACATGAATCGATGCGACGTTCTTAAATAATAAACGCAACGTTCTAGACTGCTTTCAAGTTTTTCTCAATAAATTTGTCGCATAGGATTAGATTATCATAAATTTATGGTTTGAGAGCTTAGCGGTGAAGACGTTAGAGTGTGCAAGTAGTTTCAACCGCAATAAAGAGGAAAAATTTTAACTAGTGAACAGATGTCTGAATCCAATACCGGCAGCCATTCAGAAGCTGGTTAAAAGTCTTAACTACACTAGCCTCGTTCTTCGGCGCTTTAACTCGGTGAAGAAATACGCCGTAGGTATGGGAGGCTTTGCTTCTCTGTACACCATACGACTCTTCTATACCGCGAATGGAGGTCCATTAACGTAACCTTGTCATAAGGGTTACAGCGTTCTTAAAAGGCGGGTAATGAATCCCGTATGATTGAATGAGCAAGTCTTTCTTAATAGTCGGCGGTAGGACATCCCATAAAGAAAATCATCGTGACAAATAATACAGCGGTGCTTATCAAATTAATGTTCATTGCACAGTTTTTAGCGAGCATGTAGCTGCACCGACTATACGTCGATTCCCGACACAGGCGGTAGTTTTTTTTTTTTTTGGGGGGGGGGGGGGGGGGGGGGGGGCTGGCCCCAGGCACCACTCAGGAAGGTAGATTAAGTATCGAACGTAGCGACACACCAGGTAGGAGCAGAATTAAAACACAAGGAGTTAACGAAAGACGTACGAAGAATCAGTACACAGACCGTATAATTTGTTACGTACACATGCATCAGCAGCAGTGTGGTGCGACATCCACACGTGAACCGTAATATTGACTAGTGGGAAGCACAGCCACTAATACTTATTATGTCCTCTAACCGGTCGAGACCTGAGCCGTTGTTTCTAGCGACACAGTTCGTGCGTGGTCGCAGTGCAGCTAAAGAAGTGCACCTCCTCGGTGAACAGTGCGTCTCGTCGTTACATCAATACCTGTCTCCAAGCACAAAGCACGCCGGAGGAAAGAACGATGAAGAAGTAAAGAGTGTTTGAGACGCGGGCGAGACGAACGGCACGCCGTGTCGTCGGCGCACAGCGGACGAAATGGGAGTGCATCGTACTCGACCCAAACGGCGCAGCGTGACTTGGAACATCACTTTGCAAAGTGGAAAAGCTCTGTCGCATGCAGCTATTATGAAGCATGCTACCTGAAGCGAACCGTGTTTCGTGAAGGAGTGCACTGTGTAATTTTCCTGTCTTTGAACACGCGCAGCTACTCGGAAAAGGGTTCGTCGAAATCTGCGCTCGCTCCCTTTTTTAAAAATTTTTCTTTGAATTTGTTTCCTAGTTTTGTTTAATGTACCGGTGCAGAAGAGAACCGTGCTTGTCGAGTCCGATTACCTCTTCGAATCGCGTGATTCCAACTGCCTTTACACACTTTTCTTTTTCTCTCTTTCTTTCTTGCAAGCAAGCAAGCAAGCAAGCTTGCTTGCTTGCTCGCTTGCTTGCTCGTTCGCTTCTTGCTCACTTGCTCGCTCACTTGCCTACGTGCTTTTTACGCCGTACCATGGCACTGAGCGGTGCGGAGGCATATACTCGGTTCTCAAAGTTGCTCACTTCGCCTCGGCCGGTTTTACCTCCTGCTCGCTGATTTGAATACAAAAATAAAAGACAGAGCGCGCGCTTCGAACAATACGACATGCGCTCTTCCGATGCCAAAATGCAGAACCCTTTCGGCCTCTGCTTCGTCGCTGCGAGGCTGTCTGAGTTCTGCGAAAGGATCGGATAAAGCAAGGAGAACAACGGACATGTCGCTGGCGTGGCGGCATGTAACAAAGTGAAAAAATAGCCTGCAGAAAGACTTCGCAATGTTGCCTGACTATAGAAACGCGCCTCTTTTGTGCGCGAGTTCAGCACGCATGTTTGTGTAGGGATGCGCATAACTAGTCTGTCCGTGTGATGTCTCCAACTGTGCCTCACTCTGTTTTCCATGTTCGTTATAGTCAACTGAATAGCTGATGTCCTACAGGAGGTACAAAAATGAACAGTTATTAGTTACGTGCACTTCTTTTTTGAATAAAAGCTCTCTTCCTCTCTTCGCAGGTAACATTATACTTCAGAAATTTTCTCGTTGTGTCTTTTTCAAACACGCCAAGTCATCCTTTTTTTTTATAGGACAGGACGACGTGCCCCCAGTCTAGAAGCCTCGACAATACAGCGCCCTCGTAGAATCATAAAATAGGCATAAACAAACCGACCAACTCGTTACGAATGAATGCCTCATTTATTTCTGCCCAAATATGAGAGAACGTAACTCAAACGAGGAACGAAGCTATGATATGGTTACGGTTAGTTCACCGACTGTGTTTCGCATACACCTTGATCAATTTTAATCAACGAGAGCTGGAATCATGACAGCGCGACAACGTGATCAATCAGCTGTGGCGGCTCCCAATGGGAGAAGGAACGCATAAACCGTTCTGCTCTGCGCACGCGCTTTGAGCTGCTTCACGGGTCAAATCAGACAAGGCTTCCAGCTTCTGAACATTACTTAAGTCCTTTTCACGTTGGGGAACAAGAACAACACGAACGTGCACCAGTGCTTTCCATAGACTTCTCGGCCTTCAGCTTTAGTCAACTAACGTGACTGATGAGCTGCTGAGAACCGTGCGACCCGTCCTCTACAAAGATGAAAAAAAAAAAAAAGACCCGTTCCAACAGGACTGCGGAATTTTGGCCAGTGGATGTTTTTATTTCTCAGAGTGTGCCTGTGCTGGGTTAGAACTGAACCGACAGAAAATCTTTAGTTATCAACGGCCGCTTATCGATATCATTAAGAAATATATAATCAGTGCTAAACTAAACGACCGAAACTTTGAGGATAACAAAGAAACTCGGGAATTGGCTAGGAACCGCGCCACTAGTGATGGAAAGGGAAAAAAAATCCCAGGCGCATCATTTAGAGATAGGAAGATGGCAGCATGGATTAGAGAGTAAACGCAGGTAGCTGATATTCAGTGCTGATTTAGAGGAAAACATGCAGTTGGGCCGGTCATATAATGTCTAAAGCAGATAACCGGCGACATTTAAAGAGTAGCAAAGTATGCGCAAGAGAACGGACGCACAGTCGAGGAAGAAATGGTATTAGGTGATCGGACGAGACTAATTAATTAAACGACCTGAACGATCTTATCGCGAGGCACGCCTTATCGGGCGACTGCAGATTAATTTTGACAACCTGGGTTTCTTTAACCTGCACCTAAATCTAAGTATACGAGCGTTTTCGCATTTCGCCCACATCGAAATGCGGCCGCCGCTGCCGGGATCCAACCCGCGACCTCGAGCAACGCCACAGCGACTAGGCAACCGCGGCGGATGTATGTGACGAGATTAGATAGATAGATATATAGATAGATGGATAGATAGATAGATAGATAGATCGATAGATAGATAGATAGATAGATAGATAGATAGATAGATAGATAGAGAAGGATAAATGAAAGGCATGCAGGGCGGTTAACCAAGACTGAGCCCGGTTGGCTACCCTGCACTGGGGGGGGGGGGGGTAAGGGAAGATACGAGGGAAAGATTAAGAGAAGAAGCTAAAGTCCGCTGTGGATATCGCCGACGTAGCAACAGTTTTCTGCTCTATATCCACTCGTCGACGTCAGTGCTGTCCAATCCGGAAAACAGACCAGGGGACGCGAGCGTGAGAAAGCGTCACGACTGGAGCAGTCTGTCGAGTTGCAGCCGACGCTGATGGGGTCTCATCTCCGGGAAGCATGGTGGCGAGCTCGATAGAGCGACCGCGGCGGAGCTCCGTGGTGAGGAAGGGGATCGCAAACCTCCACCAGAATGTTACGTTAAGAGCAGCGCTAGGAGAGACGAAGATGGTAACCAGCTCGTGCCAAAGCCCAGATGCCCGACTTCGTCTTCCGTTGCGTCATGGCTCATAAGCGCCTGTTGTATCGCAACAACATCACAGACGGTACTCAGTCCAGATCACAGGTGGCCACTTAATCCGGTAGCCTTCAAAAATAGCAACAGCGCTTTTGTGACCTTTCGTTGCTGCGATATGCGAGGCCATGGTTCCAAGGTCTTGTTCAAGGTGAATGGTTTTCTATCCAACTCATCTCGTGCTTTGCAGAGGTCATGTCTTTCATTTTCAAAATATGGGTAATAGCAGCACAGGAGGTGTTCTACAGTCTCTTCGACGCCGCAGGCATTGCACTCGGCGCTATTGGCCATTCCAATGTATACTCCAACATGTATATGCATTGGTGAGTGCAACGCCCAGGCGTAAGCGGCACAGCATTGTTTCCTCATATCGTGGAAGCCCAGGTAACAGCCGCAGTTGCATAGATGGGTTCTCTCGTATGCAATCGATGGTGAGTGAATTCAGGTGTGTGCCACTTCTCCAATGTCATACAGTGCGCTAGGTGTTGGGCTGCGTCAGTCCTCGATAAAGGCACAAAAACAAGGTTTCTTCCTTCGCGTGTTTCCCTAGCAGCTTCGTCGGCGAGGTCGTGGCCGGAGATACCGCAATGAGCCGGCAGCCACTAAACACGATGTCGTGTCCTTTCGCGATCATATGATGGTGCGTTTCTCGTATCTCTGACACGAGTTGTTCACAGGACCCGTGACGAAGTGCAGACAAGAGGCATTATAGGCCCACCTCGGAGTCGCAGAATATTGCCTACCGATTAGCCGGTTGGCTGCTAATGTAATCAACGACGCCTCGGAGGCCAATGAGCTCCGAACCGGTCGATGTTGTGACGTGAGAAATCTTGTATCTAATGCTTATTGATCGTCATGGGATAACCACTGCGCCGGTGGAGTTAATCTGAGTGGAAGATCCATCCGTATACATGTTGACTTGGTCAAAGTAGAAGGTATACAAGCAATTAAGGAGCTGCTTGCTTCAAGGCCGAAATAGGCAGGTCGGTCTTCTTTCCCATTCCTGGAACGGAAAGGCGCACTTGAGGTTGTTCTGAACACCCCAAAATTGACGAGATTAAGAAATTTTCAGCATATGATCACGTAATATGATGCAAGACTGGAGTAATTGGTTACAGACAATGACTAGAGGTGGCTGGAACTGAAGGTGACATTGACTGACATTGACTCAGTTAATCGGCGTTCATGCGCAATTTCTGTCTCGTCAAGCTTAAGGCTGTACACGTAAGTTAGAGTGAACCAGTCGCATTTTTGTCAGTTTACTTAGTTCATGAAACTACATAGTACAGCTAAACTCAAAGTGTGCACGAACCCTAGAAACACGAGGAATGTTTCACCCGATGATCCCCCGGCTGGTGTAAATTAATTTAAGTTAGGGTTTTTCTTGCGCAGACTTCGTTCTATGCGTAGCGGCTGAGGTGTATAGAAGATGGCAAAGTGACTGAAGGTAATGCTGGAAAAGCAGAGAGAGAGAGAGAGAGAGAGAGAGAGAGGGATAAGATACATATATAAAACTCAAACGCCTGTTATATCTAGAAGCACTATGAACTGGGCTAGTTGATGTGTGTACTCATTTTTTCTTGCGCTAAGTACTGGACGCAACAGGGACGAAACGAACATTGCATATAAGTCGGCTTCACTTTTAAACAGGAATGCATTGCTGACAGACAGACAAAGAACTTTATTAAATAGGTCCTGAGAAGCCCTGACCTAGGGCAGAGCTGCGGGCCGCTCCCACGTGGGGACGGGTAGGCCGAGCCTAACCGCCGCATCGTGGGCTCTCTGGACAGCCCAAGTTTGTCGTGACAGGTCTGAGCTCTGTATGGCAGAGCTTCATTCTTCTTCCGTGATGCGATTGGGCCCCTGTAACGAGGGGCATCGCCAGAGCATGTGTTCTAGATTGCTAACAGCCGCACAATCGGGGCAAGTAGAGCTAAAAGCCTCTGGAGTGATCGAATGAAAAAGGGCCAGGTTGGAATAGGACTTAGTCTGAAGCATGCGTAATGCATTGCTGGGAAGAGGTTTTTCTAGGGGCAATATAAGTCGTGTTATATTAAAATGTGAAGGCCCTAGGATCTTCTTTATTATTTTAATAATTGTTTGCTATTGCCCCGACGCGCGCGCGTGTCCCAATTTGACCTGCCGTAGGGAGCCTACATGCAAGCGCTGTTTTTAAAACAGTGCTTGCCTGTAGGCTCCCTAGACCTGCCGAGGATGCGAGCGCCATCTGGATAGGATTTTCGCAAGTAACGTACTCGAGCGCGCCGCTGTTGGTATAGTATAAATGCTGGAAAAGAGGTTTATGTTTGAGTTTTCTCGTAACAGAATCATGTTTTCTCGTACATTCAAATTACAATCTGACGCCTCCATGTCTGTAAGTTGTGGTTAAGTCGTACTTTACCATTTTTCTGACAGATTTTACTGTGACAAATTCAATTTTTGTTCACTAATACGTTGCGCCACGCGAAGGGCCTACGCGGTCGGGGTGGTTCGGGCTCACGCCGACACTGACGCCGGCGCCGACGCCGGATTTTCTGCGACCCGGCGCCCTTAACGCTATCACGTTAATACCATACTTGTAGCACGCAAAAATAGGAAGCAGACGAAGGTCAATTTTTCTGAGCAAACCAAGAAAAGTGTGCGAAAGGCTGATAAAGAACAATAAACCCACTTGTATAAGGAACCCAAAGGTATGCTTAATTAATTACAAAACGTTTTCAGCGACTGAAGGATAATTTTTTAACGACAAAGAAATCTTCTGTTGAAGTTTGAAATTTCTAGGTTTTCATTCCAAACTGTGGTTACAACAAATTCTAGCAGATGATGAAACAAGAAAGGTTTGGAAGACAGTGATGTGAAAGTTTGGTTTCATGCAAATGGCGTCAAAGAAATTGAATTCCTCCGTTCTATTCGCTTGACTCTTGCATACGTCACAAGCTTGTCACAGCAACAAATGAGCCCGGAAAATATGTGCACAGATACTCGTCAGGAGTAAACGGTTACGTAGTAAGTATTTCTTATAAGAATTGAGACAACTGAACAATAATTATTCTTATCTGGAGGTCTTCGGAGCTGCGACAAGTAAAGATGCAATTATTTAATTACAAAGATATCGTTTTTCAAAATGTGGTGTCTTTCTCCTTGCAAAAAGTCCACAATTTCGCTTATCGAGATAAAAGATCGATATGAATTCTAGGTTATCGTCTATACGCGCCGTGATATATGTTATATAACGAGGAAGTCATACTAGAAAGAAATTCATATTTCATAACCGCCTTTCCCGCAAGGTAGAAGTAGAGAGGGAGAAAGAAAGTGAGACCCTATTCCTTCTTTCTGATGTGCTCTTCCATGCTTGAAGAAAAATAAAACGCAATAAACACCGGAGGAGGGATTTGCGCTTGTCAGAAAAAATAAAACAAAAACGAACAAAAGCAAAAAGAAAAAGAAAGGTCCCCTTGGGCTGCCATTAAAAAAAAGACAAAAATGGCGTGAGCAGCAGAAAAAATAGTGGTAAGAATAAGGCTAAAAGCAATGCTTGATTCCATCGACCCGCACACGAATTAGTTTGTTTCCTTTTGCTTCTTCACTGCGCTATGAGCATTATGACCCGATATTTGTTACATTCTCAGCGTTGTCTTTCGCGCAGTACGCGTATTTGCGGTCGGTGCAGTGACCCGAGCGAAATCGGCTTGGCACGTGAAATCCAACTTGCCGCAGAGGGCGGGTGACGAGAATCGAAGGTGAAGAGAATACCTCGCAGACGTTCGCATCAAAACGACAAGCATAAGAAGCGCACGAAATAAAATGGCAGGACGGAGCTTTCATTCTGGAAAAGTTTTCTGCAACGTCGGCCGCATTTCAGCCGTCATAAGCAATAACAAAGCCTCCGTTTCCCGGTGCGGCAATCGCATTTTGAGTAGCAAAGTTTTGCGCCGACACAAAATGTTTCGAGAGAGAGATCTGGTCAGCCAGTATATAAACGGATAATGCGCATAGCATCCCGCATCCTCTATTTAGAGTTCGTGACTTTTTGTTGTTGCTGTGAGTAATATCGTACTCACGCCTTTGATTATGTTTTCACTTCCATTTATTCTTTAATTTTTGTGTGTCTGTGGTGCGCAGTGCACACTGAGTGATGTGCTTTCTCCAGACAGCCGATTTCATGCCACAGTGACCACTGTTTTGTGCGTCAGATTTGCAATAATTAGCACTTTTCTGATCCCCAGCCTTGGACTAATTAGCTCGTGGAAGCATCACTCCACCTATCGAAACCGGTAGAAGATTGCATTAGCAAAGCAGAAACCAATTTGCTGTCAGGAGCTGAAAACAAGGAACCATCGCACAGGGCGAAGTATAAGGGTTTGCAAAGTGTTGCAAGTGTTGCCGCGCATTTTCTCTCTCCTCTCTTTCTGTCTTCCTTTTTCCTTCTCTGGCGCCTGCCCTTCAAGTTTCGTGCTGTGCATACATATTTAACACATGATATATCCTGCAGAAATTTAATGAGTGTGTCACGCGTGCGTCAGCGCCTGATACATTCGCTTGAGCAGGCAGAATGAACACATGAACACAAGGTGAGGCACACACAAGATTAATTCAGTATGGAGTTTAAACAGCAGTAACACACGTTAAAATCGAACACTTATTGCACACTGAATGCGTCCTCCCTAGCTATGTTTCACGATCACACTACCGCGTTAACCAACGTCTGTGGGGCGATCGTTTATACGCGTCACGGTATAAAAACCATGGTTACTGTGATAGTCACGGTAAGCAAGCGGCTCGTGCTCGCGCTCGGCACGCGCTCGGCACGCGCTCGTGTCACTGCTCTCGCGTTCGTGCTCGTCTTCCACAGCAGGCTGCGTTGCCGCTCATCATTCCAGCGTAGAATTTCACTTCTCTTCCGTCGTCGTAATGGGGAGGCCGCGTTTACGGGGATATGAGCCAGGCAGTATGAGCCCATTAGCGGTGTACTGTCACTGCATGCTTCGCACCTCCCCAGGTTTCACGTTAGTGGAGCTGCATTTTACGGAATGGGTCATTTGACACTTAAGCATAAAATTTGATTCACCGCTCAAACTGAGCCTAATTCTTAACTCGTGCTAACTGTAACAACTAATAAAAACTAAAAAAAAAAAATAAGAAAGGCGTCCGTAATGTTTAAATTGCTGAGGGATTTAAGAAAATAATGATGGTTTCGCTAATGCTTCATGGTAAAAGACATCATCAAGCTTGTCCTAAAATAATACTAGTGACGGCTTGGCCGCACGGCGAGCTTTTTATCGTCTCTTTCTCTTCCTCTTTCTTTACTTTCGCTTGTGGCTCTGGACGGAGTGAAACCTAGAGAACCTTGCATTAAGATACTTCTGTGCACTCCGAACCACCTTCCCGATCTCGTTGGCTCCGTGCCTTTAAGGAGGACGCTTAAGCTTCGCCTTTAAGAGTGGAACGCGATAGCGTTATAAGCGTTCGCATTACATTTTCTTTATGAGTAGGCTTCACTGCAACACATATCGCGGAAAAGCCAGCTTATAAAGACCGAGCTTACACTGATCCGCTTAATGTCGCTTTCCTTTTAAACACAAATGCATTGTTGGAAAGACATCATTACAGGAGCAATTTAAGCCACCTTATATCAAATTGTGAAGACCCTAAGGCCTTTTTTATCATTGTATTAATTGTTTGCTGTTACCCAGAGGCGCGCGCGTGTCCAAAATTTAGAACGGCTCGGTTTTCAACATTCCCCTCAACGTTGCCTAGACCCAAAGTACAGCGAAACACCATCAGAATTGGAGGATGCTTAAGCTTCGCCTTTAAAAGTGGAACGCGATAGCATTCAAAGAACCCTGGCTGCTTATTAGGCTTTTTTCTCGTATATTCAAATTACAATCCCACGCTATCACGACTGTAGGCTGTGGTTAAGTCGTACTTTACGATTTTTCTGACAGATTTTACTTTGAGAAATTCAATTTTTATTCACTAACGCCTTGCGCCTCGCGGAGGGCCTGTGTGGTCGGGGTGCTTGGGGATGATGTGGTTCGGCATGATTATTTCCGCCAGATGCCGATGCTTAACGCCGTATTTTCTACGACACGGGGCCCTTAACGCAATCGCGTTAATACCCGTCCCTGCAGATGGCGACTGGTATAGTCGGATTCTGTCTACTTCATGTGACCTGGACAGTTCGTTGCATGGAGTGACGTTCATGTTGTAGATATGCTAGACCACGATGATGAAGCTCTGCCTCCTGAAGTTATTCATTTGTTTATCTAGGATTGCTTTTTAGATGCGAAGCAGCTTATGTCGGGGGCTTTGTCCGTCCCTCCCGCGGCGTCACACACCTCCGCGTCCCCTCCCCCTCTCTCTCCTCTCCTACGCTCTCCCCTTTGTCTGCTCTAGGAATGCTCTACTGTACGGAGCGGTGCCCGCGTGCCACACTCCCACAGCGCATGCGCGTCCCCTCCCCCTCTCCCTCCTCTCCTACGCTCCCCCCTTTCTCTCCTCTAGGAATCCGGAGCGGCGCGCACGACAGGTGGTGCGACAGCTGCATACTCCGCTGGGGGCGCCACGGTAGTTCCGCGGTATGAAAATGACGGAGCGCGCGCGCCTCATTCTCTCTCCTGTGCAGCGCCGCGATGAGCGCTCGGGCCGCTGCCGCGAAACCATCTCCCGCTCAAGCTAACCATCTCCCCGCTGCTTCGCATCCACACGTGGTTCCCTTTAGCGGGAGATGGAGTAATTTTTTGTAGTTGCTGAAGTCATTTCTTGATAGAGTGTGTCTGGAAAAAAATCAAAATAAAAAATGGCCGCCCCATTAGCACATTAGCCAGACCCTCCCTATTACTATAGTCGAATTGACTTAACCTGATTTGTACCGAATACCATTGTAACCAGACGTACAAGCTTGGGAATCAACCGTTGTTTAGTGCTAGAAAGTTTAAGCGCTCCTACATAATCTACGGCACAAAGTCATTTATTAGATGAGCTTTGTCGAAGTAAGGTGCCCAGGAAAGATAAATAAAAACAAAATGTACTATTTATTTATTTTTTTATTTGCAGCGAATACGGTTCTACAATTGTCCATAGCCGTTTTGCGAGACGTAGACAAATCCAAACATTTGTCTCTCAGTCCCCTTTCCCCTGTACAGGGTAGCCTACCGGGTTCATCCTGGTTAACCTCTCTGCCTCGCCCTTGTGACTTCTCTCTCTTTCTCTATTTCGTCTGCAAGAATCGACCTAATCTCAAATGTTGATGGTTCAAGGCTCGAGGGGAAATGACCCACACGGACAGATTCTGAAAAGAAAAAGGAAAGAAATATGCTGGAGGCAATCAGAACTAACCGTAGATAACAATGAATCAAAGGGGCCCATAAGGCGAAAGACAAAGGAAAGCAAATGTGACAGCGCACACGGACACACCCGGAGGTGCTTCATCTGTCCTCCGGCTTATAACCAGCTTCTTTTTTTCTGTTTTCTTTGGAGTGAGCTCATCTTCGTTATTGCCAGCCTGTTCCCAGAAGAGCGGATTTTGCTCCAAAGTCATCCGAATTCCTTTTCCGGAGGCAGAATCCACCACGCCCAGCCTAGAGGCTGTCTGATTGAGCCAAGAATTACGAGCCGGTTGACACGAAGGGAGAACGGCGAGCTCTTGACGGTGTCATTGGCGTGCTAGAGATCCACGTTAGTTGCGAGGGGACGGAGATGCACGTACGTCATACGGAGCACTCCGTTGGGAGGCAATGCCGCGAGAGTCCTGGATCCCGAACCGGGTGGAATAGTGTCCACGGTCGAAGAATATTTCGGCGGAGTCGTCGCAATGACGGAAGACAGACAAGAGGAAGAAGGCAGATACGCTTTGAGCGAATTTTACAGCGAAGTGGGGTAGGAGCGACTAAACCTAGGAAAGCAGAAGGAAACGAGACATTTTCAATTGCAGGGGTGCATTCATTTTATGTTTGAAAGCAGAAGTGCTATTGTCTGATTTTTACGTACAATTTCCAGTCAAAGTTTGAGACAAAACGTTTGTCCCCACTAGCACACAGATATGGATTACTTGGGGACCTTTGCGGGAATCAATAAAAATGAACCAATCTTTATTTCTTTCTGGCTTTGCAAAAAAAAATGAAATAGATTACAAACATAGAAGTACAGCATTGTAGCTGTAGCGAGCTTGGGGCTCAATCAAGCCGCAAAGGCAGAAATGTAGATGTAATTCTCATTAAAACATGTTCCTCTAAAATACGCAAAATAGAGGAAGTTTCACGTAAGGAATAGTTGCCGTCCGTCCACAAAAGGATCAATTTCGGTGCCCTCGAAAAGCAGCCTCCGCAGTCGGACTTCCTGCCAGATGTAGACAAATTTGCGGAACCGCGAATCCACGCGAAGGGGAACGCGAAAAGATAAGATCGGTCTCGGCAAAACAGGTGACTATCTTTTGAGGGAGCAGAATCGACGAAGTTGCGTTCATGACGGTGACCAGCGCACTTATGTCGTTAAACCAAACCAGATTTCCGGCAATAGCGATCCCACCAGAAAGGCACCAGAAAGAGGGCCGATAACTTCGGCCAATTTACATCGTCTTCGGGTGCTGGACCTTAGGCCCAGGTGGCGCGAAAGTATACAAGGGCCGGGCCCCAGCCTGATGTCTCCGGAGCGAGGCTTCCTCCGGCCGAGTGCGATTGTGGGGAAGGGTGGCCACGTGGGGGCATTAGAGCGCATGCATCCCGTTGAAGAAATGTTTTTCTGGCTAGAAGACAGAGACGGAGGTCGAAGGGACGACGTTGTTTGCTTCTGTTGATTTTCCTGTTTGAATCACTTTTAATTTTGTTTGATGTAACCACTCCTCGTTGTGCCAATTTCTTGCCTGCATTATTTGGAAATAAACAAAATTAAAAATTATAAATTAATTAAATGTGTCGTCGTGTATGACCTTGTAGCTCAAGTAGAAATGGGCCTGGTGGTTATGCTATGTAGCCGAGAGTAGCCTGAACGTCGGAGTGTGTCGCACTGATGAATGCGTGTCTTCATTTATGCCGGCAGCTGTGTCTGTGTGGGGCACACAGTCACCCCTGGGGCACGCATCTCTGGTTCAGTAATTGTGTTAAGCTGGGCATGGTCGTGGAGTGTATGAACTGAGGCAAGACGTGGCAGTGCCTTTATTGGCCTCGCGGCTTCTCGGTTGACGACACGCAATTCAAGCAATGGTTTCGATCGACAATTTCATTTGGAACTGTGCTTAATAAAAAAAGTCACAGGCCTGCGCGGCACACGCAGCTCAGTTATAGCGTAAGCTGGTTGAGCGGCGCAAGAGTAGCTCCAATTTCGGCACCACGCACAACAAGGTCTTCGCGGCAAAGTGTCTTCGCCTCGATTTTGACGAGAACGATCTTAACTGTCCGCCCGGTGTCGGCGTCGACAGCGAGTTGCGGCTTGCAATTCTCTCTGCACAGCAGTCTGCTGAGCCCGATGATGCCTGGTTGTAGCCGCGCACGTAGCTCTACGATTCGCTTCTTCAGCAGCGGTTCGTACCTTGCGAGGAGACGCCATAACGTGTACAGAAGAGGTACCCAGAATACGTGGCGCACATCTAACATCGGGATAGCGTTGATTGCGCTCCTCGTCTGAATCGCATCGCGTCTGAATCGCATCTCGTCGCACGCGGCGGTTGCAAGCACGTTAACTATATGGCGCCACCACACTGGCAAAGGCTTGGGTCGTCTGCGCCGGCGCCTGTGCCTATAGGGCGCGTATAAAGGGAATTTTCCTTCTGCCCGACAGCAAGCGCTTGCGTGGCTCAGTGGTAAAGTATCCGACTCCCACGCAGCGGGCCTGGGCTCGATCCCGGCGGAGAGCGGGTACCTTTTTTCGCATTTCCGGCGATAGCGGTTACGGGGCCGGGGGCGGCGGCGGCATAATCGCGACGAGAAACGGCTATTGGAATGAGCCCATAACAGCTTACGCTGTAAAACACACAGTTACAAATGAGAATGTGCTTCTCAGAAAATCATCATTCTGCAAGTCACCTTTGCAAATCGCCGCTCTGCAGCATGCGGTGCAATCCGGCATACAATATGAAGAAACAGGCGATTGAATGAGTGAAACAATATGGGAAATAATTTGTTACGTTTGTTTCGCTTATTTTAAATGTAGAAATAATAAATAGGGAAATGAAAGTGGACGGTAAGACAATTTACATTAGGTGGAGACATAACTCGCCTCTTCCATATTACGCATGCCGTGCTTTACCAATCCAGCTACTGCGGCATCCGTCCTCCCGTGCACCTTCTGGGGTATTAGTGAATGTGTAAATATTAGACCTGAAAGTTGTTAGCTAGCGTCGCGACTATAGTCTGAACCATGGGTGTTCTGGCGTGTCAATTACGAGTAAAACCATCCAGACGGCGAAAACAGTAAGCGTTTCCTGCTGTGACGGTGAGGAAGCCAAGATATGGCTGATAGAAGGTTGTGGTGTCATTTACGAAAAAGTGCGATGCTCGCTTTTCTCTTATGTAAGCGTTCAAGATGCTATAGGCAGCTGCACTATTTCTGCATAAAGATCCTAGTCATCTAGACTTGCAGGCGATTCGGCAAGTTCTACTGTATTTTTGATACTGCTAGACGATGGTTGATCATTTTTTGCTTTTAAGCGTCTGCGTATGTGAGACGAGCTGAAGCCGCAGCCTCCATTTCTGGCTTGGTGAATTCCGTAAGTCCAGAAGGCTGGGTGAAGCCCAGCTGGTTGAAGCCATTTCAGGCTGGGTGAAGTCCAGAAGTTGCTGCTAACCGTAACATGCTCGCGTGTGAAAAGCAGAGAAAGTCGCGCGGTGGGCGCGAGCTGAGGCGCGCTGTCTAGTCTGATGTTTTGGAGACGCAATTTATTAGTGAGTAAACCTGCACAAGCATCACATGTAGTTTGGGTCACCTTCTGGCGTTATCACCTCTGGGTCACCCGTAATATTTGCAGGTGACGAAGTTGATAACGTCTATAACAGGACCCGGCGCGGGAACCCACTCATTATACGCACTGTACCTATTGGACACACTACTATTAAGACATTATGAGGAGTCCTGCTCTCAACCATACTCGTCGTGCAGAGAGGCAAGTATGGGAAGCGGGTTACACGCCCCTCGTGATATCTTGAGGTGAGTAATTCGGTTCTAGACCGTTTTAGAATTTTTATTTGCTATACAAACGGCTTTCGCTCGGTATCCGCCCTAGACTAATTTATTGTGGGTGTTCATGTGACGACTCCTACACATAAAAAAATGTCTGCATTGAAACCACTGAATAGAAGCTGTGGCCTGAAGAGGGGGAAAAGAGACGCGCTGATGAACGGACTTCCACATGTACACCCGCTTTCGGTAAAAAAAAAAGAAAAGCCTACTGACCTATACCCTTCATCAACGACCGAAACCTTTGATTTGACGAACCGAAACGCTAGCGTCAAAGCGAAGCCCCGGTTTACAGAGAGCGGAGAGCAAGCGTTCACGACACGACCGACGCGCCCAGTAAAGCCGTCCGTGTGTGCGCCAGCTGCCGGCCGAAGGTTTAGAGATGAAAGGGGGCTATACAAGCTCCCGCAGAATGGCCCAGCCACCCCAGCGCACGTCGTGGCCGGCGCTGATCAAAATTTAATCCTCCGCGAGCAGTGCGCAATGAGGCCAATTACTGGCCGGGCCAAGTTCTCTCGAGTCCGGCTCGTCGCTTTGAAGCTGACCCGTTAATTAAGCACGGCGCCGGCGGGACGGCGCTGAGGCTGACATCCCGAATGCCCAGGGGCCTCGCTGGCTGGAATTAGGAGCCGGCACGCGCGTTGACGTATCGCGCAGGACTCGCGCTCTGTGGGGCCCGTACTAGATGCAGTGAGATAAATAAATAAATAAAAAAAAGTTCGTGACGGACAGCCGAACCGGCTGTTGCGAAGGTGCTTTCAAAGAAAGGGCCAGCGGAATGTTTTGAATTATTCCGTAATTGATACGTAGAAATCGTCTCGTATATCACGAAGCAGGATAAAGTTTTGGCGACGGTACAGCGAGAAGATGAAATACAAGGTAGCCTTCAGAACTCTGTTTCTATAGGTAGTTTTCGCGTGACGTCACAAACGCGGCATCACACCGTGCTAGTACCAGAGCATGGTGGCCACGAGTGCACCATATCATCATACGTATAATCGTATTGCTTTTTTGACAGGGACCGTTGTTTCCTCGCATTATCACTGTCGTCGATTAGTCGCTGGGCGCAAGGCACGACTTTCGTGGTGTCGTGCTGTTAAGTTTTCTTGTTTGCGCAGCTTCTTGACTTGCTAGTACCCCAATATGGCGGCCACGATGACGTGAACGCAAACTATCTGTAGGTCTGTCTCGTTTTAAATAATACTGTACCGTGAGTACTGTTGTAAAGCATCAAAGTGTGTGTGCAGGGGGGGGGGGGGGGGGTCAGGACTTTTCAACAAGACGTAACGCGGAGCGTCCCAGTGGTTAAGTTCGTCAGCGGTTGAAAGATCCGGAGCCGCGTCCTATTTAGACAAAATATTGAATTTGCACCTGCCTTGTAACTGTCGGCCTGCGCCATGCCTTAGGAGCGCTCGCTCTTCGTTCACTGTATACATCTGGTGCGTCAGGCCCGTCGGTACAAAACCCAGGGTTTCTCTTTTCTTCCGTGTCACTGCGTTTTCGCAGGAAGACTTTTGCTTTCCTGAATGAGTTGTTCGTTATTACATATACAGGCGACTAGATTACATCTGAAGGGAACCGAGGGAGCACATATTGAGTCGTGCGTTTTCCGTGCAAACCTGCCTTTTTTTTGCAGGCCTTCTGGCTGTACCGGTCGTGACAACGCCTCATGCGGTTATTTTCTCTCAGCAATGTACATGATGAACAAAGACAATTTGACGCTGAACACGTTGACAGAACATGCTATAAACACAGGAAACACAAAACCACGAAGAGTTCGAGGGCGTATTAGGCTGCGGACTGAAGCTTCGCGGGAGCGGCGTGGGCAACGGGTGTTTGCAACGGCATGGCCGGTCGCTGACGTCCATCCCCGCTCTCTCCCTCGTCCATTCGCCTTGCTACTACTGGACGTGGCTATACTCTCAGCGGTAGGATAACTTTTGACAGCGCGCATAACGCAATTACTCACTGGCGCGCGGCGGTGGAAATGACAAGTCGTATTTCGAGTCAATGAAAACGCGAGGGACCGGAGTCCACGCGCGTTCGCTCCGTCAGCGACAGACTCGCTAGAGTGTTGATGTCGCGCGTCAGAATCAGCCGAAGATGGATCGTTTTGTTTTTAGATGTCACAAGACATTGCTGCCCGAGTATGATGTTGTATACGCTGCCTGTCGAGAAAGTTGGACGAGGGAAAGATAAAAAAAGCAGTATTGATAAAGGCTTAGTGACGTTGATAGCAAGAGCACAACAGCGCTTTCCTCGCCCATCCCCTTTTCTTTATTTGTTTGTTTGTTTTACCGCGCGTACATGCCGTTCCCTGCACAAGAATATTCTTAGCTGTCTGGAGAGGTGTTTTGGAAGTTACTCGATGGCGGAAAAAATTGTCTTCAGCCTTATGAGGTAATTTTCTCCCCTGCTTGTTCATACATTGGCCTCGTTACTCCGCTACAATTAGGTGACGTCCATTTTGTCTATACGCGGATCTGCAGCGAGGTATAATAAAGCCAGCTGGCAGCTGCTTGATGATGTTATTCCACAATATAGCCACCAACCACAGCAATACTTGATAACAATGTCGCTTCGATAGCAGCTCTTTCTTCCTCTTCATTTGTAAGCGTCACCAAGAGATATTAATCATCTTCGAGCGCAGAGCTCACCCTCAGCATGACGAGGCGCGCGCTACGAAAATGAATGGAAGCCGAAGAGGATTCTTATGTGAGAGGAACAATGTCTTCGTTCCACGAACAACCTTGTTATGCTCGCAATGCGATAATGTACCGTTCTTTATTAATGGTACAAAGCTTTTGCGGGGGATGAAAGCAAGAGTGAGAGGCTCTATTCAGAATATACTTGCAGAAGAGATGTTACGCTGAGCCAGACTGAGAGGTAACGCAAAGGTCGTTCGTCGTCTTCCATTCGCCGGCCAGTATCTAGGAGAAAGTTGGGGCTACAGTTGGTGCGTATTCTAGACTTGAGGCATATTGAACTAGCGCCAGAAAGACGTGGGACGAGAACGAGAAGCACACAAGACACGACGCTAGCGTTCAACCTAATCTTTGCTTCGCTGACACACACGAAAACAAAAGACACGCTGAACCCCGACGAGGAGCTTCGCACATTGTATGCTAGCGCCGGATTTCTCCGCATCCAATCAATTCTATGTCTTAGCGAAGTAAACATTTAGTTGATGACTAACGTCGTGTGCTGTGCGCTTTTCGTTCGCTAGTTAAATATAATTTGCTTGGTTGCCTCCGAGAGTGGCTCATACTCGCTATGGGGGATTGGCCAAGAATCTGGTCATTTAATCAATAAATAAGCCTCAAGACGTTGTCTTCACCTGTCTCACAGCAGTACAGTCCTCGTCAGCTCATATTTATGTCCATTGCAGGAAGAAGGCCTCTTACCCTTGTCTTGTGCTGGCTGATTCCAACTTGCACCTGCAAATTTCCTTATTGCTCGTTCAAATTTTTAAAGTTTCATCACCCCACCAAATTTTCCGCAGTCCTCGACTGCGCTTCCCCTCCCTTGGCACCCATGCTGTAACTCTAATGGTCCACTGGTTATCTGCTCTACGCATTACATGGTCTGCCCAGCTCCATTTTTAATGCGATTATAGCGTTCATTGCCTACTTCAGCCTGCTATCTATCTATCTATCTATCTATCTATCTATCTATCTATCTATCTATCTATCTATCTATCTATCTATCTATCTATCTATCTATCTATCTATCTATCCTATCTATCTATCTATCTATCTATCTATCTATCTATCTATCTATCTATCTATCTATCTATCTATCTATCTATCTATCTATCTATCTATCTATCTATCTATCTATCTATCTATCTATCTATCTATCTATCTATCTATCTATCTATCTATCTATCTATCTATCTATCTATCTATCTATCTATCTATCTATCTATCTATCTATCTATCTATCTATCTATCTATCTATCTATCTATCTATCCGCTTACGCATACCCAGTGGCAGTAGTTTTAATGCGTAATATTCTTAAACGACTCACCCAGGAAATCTGTCCGCCGGTCTGCCTGTCCATCCGTAACGTGTAGCACGAGGCGCCCCATAATGAAAACCAGAATAAAATCGAAAGGAAGAACCTTGGCGGTGGTGAGTTTCAAACCTACGACCCCAAGATCAGAAGCCGAGTGTCTTACCCACTGGGCTTAAACACCCACACTTGCATTCGGTGAATTCATGTGGTGGGTGATTGCGGTAAATATGTCTAAACCATATGAATGTGTTGTACCGGCGGTACAAAACAAATGTCAAAGGAGAACAGTTTCTATATGAAGGCTTTGTGGAAAGCTTTGGTGAGGGCGGAATAAAATCCATGTCCTAGGACCGCATGTAGAGCCGGCTTAGAGCTTTGTCAAGTTTCTGCCCCATATGTTAGCACCGTTAGAATGCAATGTTTGTACACTTTTAATTTCAACGACAGTGGTATGCTCCCAGTCCAGATTTGGTAATGCTTGCCGTATGCACTTCAACCAATTTTTACTTTAAAAAAATTTCCTTGTAATGGTCATGGTCCCCTGTGAGTAATTGAACAAGATAGATGTGCGCCTGCACAGACTCTAGAAGCTGAATGGCGATCATGAATTCGTGTTCGCTTGCGAGGCTTTGTCTTCTGCACAATAATTTTCTATTTCTTGGTTAAGGTCTTATGTCACTTGTTGCAATTCATTTCCTGTGTTGCTGAACAGGACCACGTCATCTGCAAACCGAAGTCTGCTGAGATATACGCCTTTGATATTCACTCCTAAGCCTTCCCAGTCTAATAGCTTGAATACTTCTTCTAAGCATGCCGTGACCAACATTGGAAAAATTGTGCCTCCTTGCCTGACCCCTTTCTTGATAGGTATTTCCCCTTTCCTTGTAAAGAATCAAGATAGCTGTGGAATCTTTGCAGACATTTGCCAAGATAGTCACGTATGGCTCCTGTACTCCTTGATTACACAATGCCTCCATGACTGATTTTATCTCTGCTGAATCAACTGCTTTTAAAATCGACGAAAGCTATATAGAGCGGTTGATTGTACTCCGCAGATTTCTCACTCACCTGATTGATGACTATGGACGTACAATTATGCTACAATAATGCAATGCAGAGATGGAACAATGATAAAATAATGGTACAATAATAAACGGCGTGGTGAATCCACAATACTGTTACTCTTAGTAATACTTAATTTTGCCGAGTTATCACATGATATCGAGTTATCAGCGAAGCTTTATTGTGAGGTTTCACCGCACAGCTTCATTATGTTCAAGAGAATGTAATTGGGCAAAAGGCATTTCCCTTTTCATCTGCGATTCTGTTTTGCCTGAAAGCTGCAAAACGGGTTAGTAAAGCTTTTTGGAGCAAGGAAAAGCTTCTGGAAGCTCGATTTTCACGAAGGAGTGGCAACTGCGTCATTTCTATTATTGAACTTAGTGGAAAAATTTGCGACGTACAGCCATTGGCCATTGTCTGAGGCACTCTAAAAATTGGTTTATCTTGCCCTCAAACCTATAAACGTTATCTGTCTTGCCTGCGTTTTTTTCAATAACTTTTCGCGCTCGCCACTCTCCTGTAGAGAGTCATAGGTCACGCTGATTCGCGCATGCCGTTCGTGCCCTGAAAGTACCTGGCTCTCAGTGTCAAAGACAGGAAAGACAAGCAAGATAGATTATTATTGTTATCTTTGAGCGTATAGTACCGCCCCATAATAATCATCAGTACTTCATCGTAAGGAGGATTACATAAACAGTGTAAGAAAACAAGGCACCTCACGCAGTGTTGGGCTTCTGTCATTGATTCAAGAAAGGCGCCCGAAGCACATTGAGTTCCTTCACTTAGACGTTATTTATTACAGTAGACAAATATAATTCTTCCGCAGGAACTACACGCACGTGTTGATGTCCAAGTACACAAAAAGAAGCCTGTAAAATTCAAGCGATAGCTTCCCGGTAGATAAGCTGAGATACGCTGCTCGGATACCCATTGTTTATCTCTATCGCTTAGTACCATGAGGCGTGTGAGTGCTGTCACGAATGTCATGCTTTAGCACACTCGACAGGTAGTTTTCAGCCTCAGCATGCGAAGATACGAGAGACACGCTGGTGTATCAATGTTTCCTGCAGCTATGGCGCCATTTCGTACTATGATATACATGATCTATATCAACTATGGTGTCAATATCCACTGGAGTATGTGGAATGTCAACCAACTACAGCCAGAATCAGCACTCTTGTGTGATTCTATCATAAGCTATGCTGTGGCCAGTGTCTCGCGAAGCGTTGCCATTGCTGCTTATTTGCGAACCTTCCCGGTATTTCCACACCATGGTTGTTGCTGCCTGCTGCTGTCTTGCCAAGTTGCTCACACGCAGTACAACACGCGTCAAGTGAAGTGGCTTATATACCGACCTGTGCTACCACTGCATTGGCGTCGGTGACCAGCTCTTTCTCTGCGAAATCACGCGGTGAAGCAACAAAATGTATCTGAATATCCTCACTGTAACAAGTATACGTATTCAGGCGTATTCAAGACGGGCTTAGACGGCCGTCTCTAGGACGTGTGCAGTGTGCGAAATGTGTTTGTGCGATGACGTTTTGTGTGGACAACACTACTCTTGCGTGTAGTATGTGAAAAGTGCACAACCGCGTATTGGACAACGTTTGTAAATAGTAGCTCATTGTACGACATCATGACCACCTGCCACCTACCTCACCCTGTATCTCCCACTTCCCCTTACCCCAGTGAGGAGTAGCAGGCTAGAGACACGCTCTCCAGGCGGACCTCTCCTCCCTTCTCTTCATTAAAATCTACTCCTCCTCCTCAAGCGCATAATTTCTTTTTTAATATAAGCTTTCTATGCTTTCCTTTCCGGCGTTTCGCACGTCTGCTCAGTCGCTTTCTCGGGGAGTAATATGCACCGATCCCGGAGATACTGTAAAAACCTATACGTTTATATATAGTAAAGAAATACATTTATATACCCGCCTAAATACCGACCAACCGACTCAGTAGCAGCAGCAGTCGCCAGCCTCCAGGTAGCGTAGGAATATAAAGCTTCGATGTAAAAAACGTCTCTCAAGCATACACGAGCCTAAAAAGATGCAAGGGCTCAGTAGCTTCTTTAAACGCAGCAAGCAAACTACGTAACGGACCGGTTTGTTCGCGAAAGAGGGCCCTCGTCGACCGCCGAGGTTCGACGTTCTTATCTGCCATGCTAGACCTCAGCTGTTAGCTCCAGACCGAGCAGCATAAAAAGACGTCCAGTTCGTTAGGTCTATAGATAAAGAGAATGTATAGGGTATCCCATGGGAAAGAAATGATCGACGGCTCTTTCTTCAAGGGTCTGTGTCCAAGGAGCAAAATGCGTCTTAGCAAAGGCTGCAGCCGTAGCCTTCAATAGCCTCTGTCTGACTTCTGAGTTTGCTGTTAACGCTTCACGAATCGAAAGGCCCACAGCGAAGAACTTCAAGCGCTAACATCACTTGACGAGGCAGCTGTTGCGTCGTAGCGCCACAGTGTTGCGATACAGTTTTACACGAGCGCCGAGGTTAAGGCAGTTAAGAGAAGAGAACGGCAAGAAGCGACAGACAGGATTAGGGAAAATCAGGAAGCAAAAGCACACCATTCTTCACAGAGGCTTGCTCAAGCGCTACCGCAAATGTTTCCCGCAATTGATACCAGCGGGAAAGGGTGCGAGTCTCGGTCGCTGTGCGTGCGTAATAACGTACATGCTAGATACTGCTGTCACGGTTGTGCACTTGTTACGAAATTGTCTATCCTTTTTTTCTTTTTCTTCAAGAAAAGCGGCTTCACATTAAGAATGTTTAGAATACAACATGCACTGCGTCGACCGAGTTTACACTGGCTCTTAAAAGGACGCTTTGCCGACGTACCGAGGGAACTAATAACATTTGCATCATCACACTCCCGCCCGCCTTCCAACCTTTTCTCTGCCCATTTAGCAGAGGATTGCTCAATGGAGGACTGCGACAGCGCAGAAAGCGCGTAATAACGATCGGTTATTACTTTTGGGGAGCTTAACTGCGTCGAGCGACATGTGGTCGGAAGTGGCCGTTTTGCGGTACGAGAAATTGCTTTCGCCTGAACACAGGAGCCGGGGAACTCGCGGTCCAATTTTCTTACTATGCCCGGCTGTATAGTTGCGCCTGCTGCGAGAAACGTAGGGTAATGACGTCGTACACGAAAGTGGCTCATTCGCCGCGCTCACAAAGTGTGTGCGGTGTAACGCCATTCCGAATCGGTGGGGAAGGCAGGCAAGCGCGTTCTCCTGGATATGGCAGCAGCAGCAACAGCAGCAGCAGTGTAATTGCGAGAGAGGGGCGATTTCTTGGCTTCATCTCTCCTTTGCATAGCCTTTTGAACGCCTGCTGGTTCACGCTCTTTCATTCTGGGTCATTAGTTTTCTGTGACCTCAAGAAAAAAAAAAAAAAAAAAAAGAGAAGGGACCTCCCGTTTTGTCGTGGCCACGCACTGGAATTCCGTAACTTATGCGGCTGTAACTCGTTTGGATCCTCCAGTGCTGTTCTCTTTCCCTTGCACCAGACAAGTTAGACAACCGGACAAGTTGTAGCCATGATTAGGGAGTTTTGTAAATAGGGGACCCAAAGTTAGGAGACGCTATCCGCCGGGAGTACAAAATAACGGCCCAAAAAGAGTTCGAAAGAATGGAAAGGATCTGTGCGAAGGTGTTTGGGTTTTCGGGCATGCAAAACCACTTGTGTACGCTGCTTCTAAAACGCCCTATTAACTTCCATCTCTCCACTTTAATTTATTTGCTTTTGTGCTTACACCATTCCTGTAAGCTTGGTTGCCGAGGCATCACTGCCGTCACGAGCGCGGTGATGCGGAAAAGTGGCAACACTATATGATCATTTACTTCGTTTAATTTATTATCAACCTAATACACAAGGGGAAGTGGAAGGCATGCGACAAGCGCGTTGTGGCATTAATGAAAGAACGCGATTAAAGCAAAGAAGAAAGAAAGAAAAAGATTGCGCAGTAACCATAACGATGATTGTCAACGTAAACTATTAGCCTAACGCTTCTACAAAACTAGCCGTGTTATTTAAGAAATGACGCGCTTGAAGGCGCACATTTGTTGCACGGAGGATATCTAGGTAGCGTTTGTTGTTTCATTACTCAATTCCATATAGAACAGGGCGCAAACAACAGAGCCGTTAAGCACATCTGTAGCTGTACTGTAGGGGCTAGACAGCATGTGCTATAAAAGCAAAGATCTATAAAAGTTGGCCATCGGTGATGAACGCCTGTGCTCTCGGGGAACCCGACTGCGCGAGAGAACTCTCCCACTGCATCGTGGCCCTTTGTATAATGGCGAAAGTCCAACCACCAGGAAAACAGGTGAAAGATAATTGTATTACTAATGCCAGAGCGTTACTTGGCTCATTGCGTGGCCCCGACGTCATCAAAAAGCCGTGGTAGAGAAACGGCGCACAAATGACGTCCTCTTCGTCTAACGAAATCAAAAAGTTGCCACGGTGAGGATTCGATCCTCTGGCCTGGCGCCACTGCTGCTGCCGTTCCGTATAGCCGAGCGGGGGAACCACCGCGTCACCGTTGCAATTGCGCCACCGTTACAACAGGCGACAGCGATGAATATCTTCGATCCTGTGCTCTGCCTGGCGGCCGACTCACTAGATGGCAGAGCGAGCGGCTTGGCAGCGAGCACGGTGAGCTGCAACCACTTGCTCTTCCTTTCGAGTTGTCGACGCCATCGCCGGAGCCCATGGTCGACGACGAATAAGATGCAGCGCGCTTCAAGTACCCGTGGGACGACTACGACGTCCCCCCCCCCCCCCCCCCCCCCCCCCTCCAGAGTATGAGATGGAGTTCGCCTACGAACCCGATGAAGAAATGTAGTGTCGATACCATGGTACCGTTCCGAAAGGTACTGTCATCGCTGGGCAAAGTGGTGTCACCGAGAAAGAACTCCCAACGGAATGTGCGTGAAACACTATTTTAGTGAAAACTCAGCAAATAAAACTCATCTGAGAGATCCCAATAACCCAACAAACAGTGACACCAAGGACAGCATAGGGGAAATTACTTGTACTTACTAATTGAATCAAATAAATGATAAATTAATGAAAATGAAAAGGGATGAAAAAACAACTGGCCGCAGGCGGGGAATGAACCCACGTCTTCACATTACGCGTGCGATGCCCTCACCATTTTTGTTTTTTCATCCCTTTTCATATTCATTAAATTATCATTTAATGAAAATGAAACGCAGCTGGTATTAGCTGCGTTTATTACGACGTTATTAGCTAACCTGCAGTAACACGTCCTTCGTCGTTATTTATTTCGACGCTGTCTTCACAAAGCTGTCATTTATGCTAACTTCGTCATAAATGAAACGAGTATTAAGATGGCCGCTCTCCTCTTCGTATCTTTATAACCGTCGGCATCGAGCATTGGAGGATGGCATTAGCCTTCCTTAGATTACCCTTTCTTTGGAGGAGAAAGAAGACGACAAGGAAAAGACTTACAACCCCTTGCAGAAGATTTTGCAGATGTGTACACATCTGGCAGATCAGCAGGAGTGGCGAACCCTCTTTCCTCTCAAGCATTCCATACGATGGATATGCCGTTAGATTTGGCGCTTAGCAAATTAGGAAGACACTGTGCTGTGGGTCTTGATTCGATCAGTAATCAGATGCTGACAAATCTGTCATACGAGCGAACACGAGCCCTTCTGCACATATTTAATCAAGTTTGGAACACAGGAGAGATGCCAGAAGCGTGGAAGACAGCATGGGTGGTGCCAGTGCTCAAGTTCGGAAAAGATCCTCCGAAGCTTGCCTCATATCGGCCAGTATCACTAACATTATGTGTATCAAAGTTGATGGAAATACTGATATGTACGAGGTTAACTTGGTATCTTGAGCAAGGAAATAGAATGCCATCGTGTATGACCGGATTTCGTCCAGAGTTGAGTGCCCAGGCCAGTGTCTTTGATTTACTGAGCCACACCGAGCACCATCGCGTCGACGACCTTTCGACACTCACCATCTTTATGGACGTTGCCACAGCATACGACTGTGTGCTTCATACAGACATCATCAACAGACTCCGAGCCATGGGCGTCTGGGGAAATGCTGTTCGACTCGCTCATGAATTCCTTAGAGATAGATGTGTCCCTGTTAAGCTCGGAAGTATAATGAGCGAAAAACGACGTATTTCCTCGGCGTCCCACAAGAAAGTGTCATATCTCCCTTGCTTTTTAGCGTTGCCATGGCCAGCCTTCCAGACGCACTGAAAGTAGGTCGGATGGCAGTTAAAATGTACATCAATGCAGATGACATGTGCATTTGGATCTCTGACTACCAACACAAACGTCTGGCCCGGAAAGCCCAGGCCGCAATCTCCATAATCGAACGCCACTTATCGACGCTTGGTCTATCTTTATCAGTGGGAAAATCTTCCTTCATGATTTTTCCGGGAGTGAGGCGTAAGTCAACACGCCTGATGCTGAATATCAGAGGCCATCTAATTCTTCGTGCAACTAATGTTCGATTCCTGGGTGTCACCATCGACAGCAAGCTACTACGGCGACGCGTGGTAGAAAGTGTTGTGGCTGTATCAGTGCAAAAGGGCAAATGCAGTTCGTCGCTTGGTAGGTGTACGTTGGGAAAACAATCCTATGCCCATGCTTAAACTGAACGCTGCACTGATAGCAAGCCACATTCTCTATCAGCTGCCGCTGATATCACCATCATCGAGTCAATTCGAACGCTCGCAGGCTGTCACACACCCCGTGAACGAGGCGCCAAAGTCGGGCCAAATTTCAAAGCCAACTTATCAGGTTCCGAAAACAACTCCACAAAAGCAAGGACAATTAATAAGGGGCCCTCTGGTGCGCCAGCGAACGCCGGTTGTGGTCCAAAGACCGAGTCAGAGCCCAGAGTTGTCGAAACACAACAAAATATATTCTTCAAATAAGGCGGCTACATACACACATGCACACTTCAGCTACACACAACACAATTCAATTCAGATGGGTGTTAACAAACTCTGATAAGCAATCAACGACAAGCACTAAGAGTTCAACACGTGCAGTATAGAATGAATAACAAACACAAAGTGTCCACTCGTATTCACTCGTGCTGGTCTTGAGCCGGACGATCTCGGCGTAGCTCGAGGCAAATCTCGAAGAAGGAACTTCTTCCGGAAATGCAGACGCTCGAGGAACTCGTCGACTGGCTTGCCGGGGAATCCCCTTCTTCCGCAGACGGTCAGTCTTCCCGTTACACCTCTTCACCGGCGCGGTCTGATCCCCTTTTGATTCCCGCCCGGTGGTTTTATATCCTTCGCCGGTGCTTCTCGAACCTTCCGACAGAGTCGTGATCCCGTAGCATAAAGAAAGCCTGGGAATCTTCTAGACATTTCTCGCGTTTTCGACCGCGGCCGTCGGAGCGTCGTTGAGGAGGGTGGTGACTCATCCGTAGGCGCAAGCCGGGTTGTCACACTCCTCTCTCTCTCTCTCTGCTCGATGGGTGAGAGGGTGTTCCGGTGCGTTCTCTCTCTCCTCTTTCTCGTTACCGTAACCGTCGCGTATCTTGTCGAAACTTCTAGTCTCCGTTGATAGCGCCGGCTGTCTGTGGTGTATGCGCTCTCTCCAAAGCCAAAACCACCTACAATTGTACTGCCGGGTCGGTGTGTGCACAAACAGATAGCTGCACAGCGGCATTCTGCATTCCCTCCCTTGATGTGTCATGGTCTGGCTGCCTGAATCGTCTAATTTCGTCTACAACAGTAGAAAACGCCGCAATTAGCGCGGCTTTGCCGAAACTGCGGGCCTTTTCTGCACGAGATGTCGAGGTGCTGATGAACTCAAAGTCAGCGTTACAAAGATTACATCGTGGCCTACCTCGAGATAAGTTTACAAGGCAATATCTGGCACTGATTAACGACCTAATGTGCAATGGATTTAACGTAAAATTTCAATGGATACCATCCCACATAGGAATTGATGGAAATGAAAAAGCTGACGCCCTTGCACACCTAGTGCTGACATGTGTCCCAAAAGTGAAAGCGCCTAAAACTTTTCAGAACCCTAAGGATGCAATCCACTTTCACTTTACGGTGATCCACAAGAACCCACATGACGCCTGTGGGACTCAACGACTTACTAACGAAGAAGCGACGCTGTTGCATTGCATCAGAACCGACGCTGCGTGCACCCCGGCTTGGTTATTCAAGACTGGGCGTTGCGCTCCGCCACTCCGTGCCTTCTATGGTGACATTGGCGCCGTCGAACACTTCATTTGGCTATGCCCGCAATTCGACACAGAAAGAAACGCGATGGTCGACAGCCTGCAAAAGAGCGGTCTTACACACACGACATTTGAAGACGTTGGGTTCCCTGGAGTGCTCGCGGCAATCAGGAAGAGAGCGCAACGACAGCTGATAGCCTTCCTGCGAGACACGTGGATCATCCACACCTGGTGACACACCCCTGATCTCCACTCGTAGGAGGATCAGGCCGGCTATCTATGCCACCTGCTTCAATATGATCACCCCCGTCCTTCTTTATTAAGAATGCCGACCACGAGAAATGCCGACCAATTAGAGGCAACAGCTTCGCTGTAAAAATGGTTCACTCAATTTGCGCTAGAAGAGTTTGGTTTGGTGCCACACCAATCCAAGTGACTCAACTACTCAACAACGGTCGTGTAAAGATTTAACTTTGGCCAAGATTCTGTCTAACGTTGTAAACGAACCGATCAGTGTATATCATAGCAATCACAAAGCTATCGTCAGTACCCTTACCAAATAATGAAAATAAATACATGTACCCTAGTATAACCATGTGGTATGTACTATACAGCTTTGCTGGTCATTCACCTTCACAGAGTGGAATGGCTCTTGAATTTTTTTTCGTCGAGGATGAGTCCACCTCAATATTCCGCCAGCTTCTTAACGCGGCAGTGTTAAGGGCCCCGTGTCGCAGAAAATGCTGTGTCGGTGTCGGTGGTGTTGTCCGTTAGAGCAAAATCATCCCGAATCACGCATCTCGAGCCATGCAAGCCCTCCGCGTGGCGCGTTAGAGTTACGGAACTAATTGAATTTCTCAAAGTAAAATGCATCAGAAAATTTGTAATGTACGACTTACACACAACCTATAGACATGATTGCGTCGGATTGTAATTTGAATATACGAGAAAACACAATTCTCTTACGCGGTAACTCAAACACAAACCCCATTTTTCAGCTCCCGTTTGAGGTCTGTCTCAGTGGAAGCGGCGCGGCGCGTTCGGTTCTTTGCAACACCATCCAGATGGCGCTCGCCTCCGCGGCAGCGGAGGCGCCCACCGTGCAGGGAAAAAAAAAAAAAAAGAAAAAAAAAAGACGAACCAGAAAGCTCGCCTTCGTGCATAATTGAATTGCATTGAATTTTGGAGTTTTACGTGCCAAAACCACGTTTTCATTATATGAGGCACACCGTAGTGGGGGACTCCGCATTAATTTTGACCACCAGGGGATCTTTAACGTGCTCGGTATTACCCTGAGGTGGGAAGGTTCCTTAGTCCAGGAACCCTCTGGCTTTGGCTGCCCTCTTGGCCCTGGCGACGAGTTGTCGTCAGGCGGTGAAATAAAAAAAAGCAAAAAAAAAATCTGGAGAGGTAGAAAATGCCCTTCCCTTTAAAACCAAGCAAAATGGACCTCCTGGTTGCTAAAAAGAAAAAAAAAGAAGAAAAAAAAAAAACGCCGCGGGTGTCCATCCACGCTTGCGTCTGCTGTTACGTAAGGTTGACAAAAGGAGATGGGAATAAAAGCGCAATGTAATATCTTTACGTTATAGCTGTCCGGGTGTGTGTAAATATTCTGAAACTTGGCCCATGTTCACAAAATGCTCTCACGCTCTAATGGTTCGTTGGAGAAAATTCTAGTCAATCTTGATGCAGGACATATTCTTAGTAAAGAGTCCATGGAAAAAAAGCACTTAAGAACGAAAGCCTTTGTGAATTGGACTCCTGCTGTTTATAATTATCAAAGAGACGAAAAAAAGATGAATAATATCGGCAGTGACTTGTGAGACGCAGGATAGTTCCTTTCATTTCACTCAAATTTAGTTCTTGATTGGACATAGTATTTTAAGAGTGTAAACGGGCGCGCACACACTCACGCTGAGTCTTCTAGCCTGTTTTAATTTGCAGCAATAGCTATAATACAGGTTCCTTCCGACAACGTTCCTGACATCACCGCGCATCGTCAGCGTAGGCACTTGCTGTAGTAGCTCTCCGGTAATGATTATCATCATGTCGTCACGCCGACGATGAATGTTTCAAATCATCAAAGAATGCACCCAAATTGATGTTGAACTTTAGGGAGTCCTAATTTCCAAAAACTGACGCTCCAACCAATTGTGCACCATGCATGGCATCCTCTTTTCTTTTTTCTTTATTTCATATAAATACGCGTCCAGAAAAGCAAGGCAGGTTTGCAGGAGAATGCATGCGACACGGACAAATGTAACACTGCCGCGAAGGATCCATAGAATGCTTGACTCCCGGGTAAATAGAAGAAGTTGAGTATAACACGGCAGTCAAGAGTCATTACATTCCTTCCACGGCAACGCTTGCTTGACTGTCTCTTGTACTCGGTGTTCCAGCACTGAGTGCTGAGGAGGCTGCTAAAAAAAAAGAAAAAAAAAAGAAACATGGGCATTGTGGTCATTCTGGTAGTTTACTGCCGTAGTCGTCTTCTCGAGCTTTTATCGATTTCCTGCCTGGCCATTTATTCGTATCTTGCACTCTGCCGCTTTAATGGAAAAACTCGAGTCATTTGCTGCTGTTGCAGCTCCGCTACTGTCCCGCTTTCCTTGGGCTAGCTTGAACGCTTTACAAGAACGACAATAATAGTGAGAGCGGAAATGCGCCCATAGCAACTGAGCTAACGATCGCTTGACGTCATTTTCGCTCTTAGCTGTTATCCGAGAAAGCACAATAACGCTTGGAAAGGCGTACCGACGAGGTAATGCGCTCTTTACGTCGGGACGCTGGCGTCCTACAGTTGTGTATCTGCACATGCAAGCTAACGTAGATCACGTGGTATAAAACCGTTAGTTCTGTGCCGCATCGAGCCACTCCTTTCTCGAATGCGGAGTGATGGTACTTCGCCCTGTTCTAATGTATAATGAAGCTGCAATTATGCACTGACCACGGTAATTTGGGTGCACTGCAGAAGAAGCTGCCTTTTTCGGATTGCGGGGAAGATGTAGGTTTAACGGCGATTTCGGGCCTTGAGCTCCCATGCCAACGAAACGTACCTCGGCTGCCATTCCCATTCCGCGCTCGTTCCACTGCATCTTTGGCAATGAACAGCATGTAAGCGGCAGGAGTGGCCATTGTGACTGCTCGTCCTTTAGCTCCCCGAGAAGTGTTCCGGCTACGTGTAGCGGAAAGAGTGCGGCAGTTATTTAGGCCGCAGGCCTGGAACCTCCGATCACGCAGTGCTCCTCTCTACACACAGGCCGGTATAATTTCACCATCTCTTGGCGCAATGTTTACCTACATCACAATACCGTGGCCGCAAGCGGGCTAATGGTGGGGTAAACATTCCCTCTTGGAGAGGCGGCACGATAAGGCGGTTAGGTAGTTTTCAGTTTCGCAAATTCACATGATTCTGTAGTAACTGCTACTCATATGCTAGGTATTGACAGCAATGTAATCGCTCACTAGGGAGAGCAGGTACAAGAGCACTGTGTCGTCTCGATGGGTTTCGAATAACGCGCTGAAGAGCGTAGACACTGAGATGTACCCTGAGCGCACGACGAATAGGAGGTTTGAAGCATTTCGCGTTTCTGTGCTGACTCTTGCTGCAACTAATGCTTCGTTCCAGAAGCTTGCGCTTGATTTCGTAACATAAAACGAAGCAGAAAATCCGCAAACGCGCGGCCGGCAACTGTTTATCTCGGAAGATTTGGTGAAACATGAAACGAAAACAGATCGCGGCCAAGTCAGAGGCATACAATGGGTGAGTGAATAGAGTGATATATATATATATATATATATATATATATATATATAGGTAAATAGATGGGTAGATAGATAGTAATAAACAGGAAAGTTAACCACGCGAACATCCGGTTTGTTACCCAACAGGGAGAGTCCGGACAATGGTGATATGGAAAAGAAGGGAAGGCGAGTCAGGCAACGCTGCGAACTCACAAGATGTGGCACAAGAGGGTGTGAAAGAAAAAGACCTTCGTGAACAAGTGATATCGATCAGTGTAAAATGTGAAAGAGAGGCAGAAAACCAGGAACAAGGAAAGTAGATTGTACTTATGAACACTGTTGTGTCTTGTGTTATCCGTGTTCCTATGACGGCCTTTCTGCGTGTGATAATAATTATTCTATCCCTGACGTTTTCATTTGAACGTATTGAGCAGGAGTAAATACACGTGGCTGACGGTCGCAGTGACGATATTCAAATAATTTGCAATTAAATTCAATGCCTGGCACTGCAGGTCACGAACAGGCCAGTAGCAAGCAAAGCATAGCAAAGCAAAGCAGCAAAGCAATGCACAGCAAAGCAAAGCAAAGCACAAAGCAAAGCAAAGCAAAACACAAAGCAAAGCAAAGCAAACAAACAAACCAAAAACAGACAAACAAGCAAACAAACAACGATAGGAATAAACAATCTGTGGCACTTCTGGTTAGCCTTATTTTTAGTCCTGTTGATGCTTACGTTTTTTTCCCTGTAGACTCGGTATGTCTTTGTGTCCGTGATATGTGCGTGCATGCGTAGAGAAAAGGGTAGCCTGAATTTCTTAATCAACAGTGCCATAGGATAGCCGGATCAGAATTTTCCCGCTCGTCGACGTTTATTAAACAAACAATAGGGCATATATCATCTAAGATGTGCGGCTGCTCTTACCTAAAACGGCATGGCGGAATATGATTAGGGCCGAGGCAAAGAAGAGTATGTATTTTCAACGGCATTACGGGGAAGTGGAGCCACGATACGCTGTTTTGTTCTTGTTTTAATGCGAAACCATTCTATGCCCCTTTACGCGAAAGTGCGTCGGCGTGACCGAAAGATGGCGCTAAAAATTACCGACGGCACAAAGGGTAAAACACGTAAAAAATGACCGGATTGACGTCATATTTCTGAGGGAGGTTCCTGAAAACAAAGTAAATTAATAGCTTGGAAAAAAAAATTGCTCCATTTCGGTCTGGGTGGGAATCGAACCCGGGCTTCGGGGCAGCGAGATGAGCATACTTCCCCGACGCCACGTAGGCTTTTTTTTTCTTTATTACCATCTTGGTATGTGAACATGTTCATGTTTAACAGCCATGCGGGCCTCCCACATACTCTGTAAACTGAAGACCATAAACACATCATATGGCACGCCTTCAGTGTTTTCTATTACTGAGGCTCCACGGTTCTGGCTGATTAAAGGCGGGCCTAGTGCGTGCGTCATTGCACACGTGACGTCACTGTCATGTGGCTGACTAAAGGTGTCGCCTAGTGCGTGCGTCATTGGGCACGTGACGGCGCCGCCAAATGGGGAGGAGGTGGCGCCACGTCTGGGTGTATAAAATGAGCGCGTTCACGACGTTCCGAGGTCTACAAATGCTATAATGATTTCGCATTCCCACGCGTAAGCTGTCTTAAGTGTCTCTGCCGAATTCTTTGTTTTTGTTTTCACCGAGTGAAGTGCGTAAGGGTAAAATGCCGGCGTTGCGAAGAGGGGTCCTGATAAAAAAGTAAACTGTCATGATGATGTGTTCTTCGATTGCAAGTATCTATAGGGGTCTCAAAGGTGAATGCATGCGCTTGGAGATGAGACAGAGGTTGCTCGATCGAGGAGCGCGCGTGGTGAAAAAGAAACGACGACATTAGAGGGCAGTCAGTGAAGCACAGTCACTGAAAGAGGCGCTGACGCTTTCTGGAAGTGCCGGGAAGCAAAAGGAGCCCCGGAGATGCACCGAAAAGGAAGCCAGCGCGTGGTAGAAACGATCGTATCTTATCCACCACTCACGTTCACCGCCAGAGCCGGAAAAGGAGACTGGTGGTCAAGTTGCCTCCTCCGCTCGTCTGAAGGGCCATCCCCGCGCTAAGGTGGTGGTCTCTCTATTGACGATCACGTAGCGATTGCGTTGGCGGAGAGACGCCGCATGAATGGCATTGGCGGAGGCCACAGGCTCATGCCCTCCCCTATCCGTGCCTGCAAAGATAGCGTCCTCGCAGTCGGACGCTGTGGGAAGACCAATGAGCCATTCCCCCCCCCCCCCCCCCCCCCCCGTATTGAATGTCCATCCTACGTCTTCCTCCCTCTGTTAAGCGCACCTATGTACGAAGATCAATTCTTAGGAAGTTCAGCTGACCTATCTGTGTTTTTTGGATACGATGGACTCGCTACGCCACGGCCAACTGACAAGCTGTGTGTAGTGATGAGGTCTCGGCAGCGAGGTTTGATTTGAGGTCCGCAAGCGCACTTCTTGAGCTATAGGAAGAGCTGAGCTTAGCTTTCCGCTTAACATAATTGTCAACACCGGTAGAATTAGCATAACCATATCGTAAAGACGTGACTAAACGGCTGTAAGAAGAGGGTATAACAAATAAGTAACGAAAATAGTTCATGAGGTACACACATCCGGAATAAATAAAGAATGCCGATCTATCACGTATGTTGGTATCTGCGTGAAACGAAGCTTTGATCAAGTGGTTAAATAAATATTACACAATTAACTGCATTGCGCAGAATTGTGTTTAATTTCATACGATGCGACGTGTATTCTCCTGCAATGTTTATGTTTATTCCCCATACAGGTGAAAAGCTTATTATGCTGCAATTCTGATTTTTTTCTTTTTATGTTTATACACTCTACGTTTCACACGCTCTACCAAAATTCAAACACCAAATCAAGTGGATGCTCAGTGTTGAGAGGTCTACGCAGCAACATATGTATGCACACACAACTACTACATATTCCAAATACATTTAGCACTTTACATGGCAAGATTAGAAATACCTGGCCCTAAATGTTTTTAGTGCTTTGTTTATTGTTACTACTGCTCAATTATATACGAAATGAAATATTGAAGGGTTTGTTTAAAATCTAAGAAACATACTGTGAGTCAAAATATTGTTACCCAGCTGGTTAAATGTAAATGTATGGTTCAAAACTGGTATTTGGTACTTGCTTTGACAAAATCAATGTGTGTTGTTAAGATGCACCTTTATGTAAAAAAAAAAGAACTGACTTAAACAAAGGAAAAAAAATCACATTGGTGATAACATGACCACAACGTGTGCTAAGAAGCGACCGAGGAAGCATTCGGGCTTTGTCACCAAAGCGTTTACTGCTTCTCAGGGTCGACACTTTACAGCAAAGCTGTATTGGCTAGCCGATTAGTCCGTCTGTCCCCTGTATGCAGAAACTATAGACCGTTTCATGCTCGCGATAACAGCAGCGAGCGTGCCGCCCCCAGGAAAATTCCGGTCACGTGCCTTATCAGTCTGCTATGTTTTAACGCATGCTTGCTTCTTTGCCAGTTACATTTAGCAGCTGCGTCAGTGGGCAAAACCGGAAGCCGTGCAGGGCCTATGTTTGTAATCAGTGAAAAGGTCTATATGGCTCGAGAGTCGTCGTCTTCTTCCACAGCTGGCTCCGCTGCCGCTCACCATTCCCGCTAAGAATTTCACTTCTCTTCTGTCTTCGTAATGGGAGGCCGCGCTTACGGGGGTATGAGCCATTACTTAAAGGGGTATGGGCCATTCGTTGTCTTTCATGACGGACATACTTAATTTTGAAGAAATTCATTTTTGAAGAATCGAAAGTGGCACTGAGACAACGGCGGACTGCGGGCGCACCGTCAGCGACGTCGTTTTCTCCGTCGCAGCCGAACACGCGTGTAGACTCATTAAGAAACACAAAGACGTAACCAATAATTGAGAAATACTTCGATGTAACGTCGGCATTAACCCAGTGATAAACACCGGGGCCGCACGTTGCAGCTTCGCTGGTTAATCGTCCGTACGGAGTGATTGGGCGGTGATTTTATGTACACCACTGTTGAACAGGTACGTAAATAAAGGTAAATTGAAAATCACAGGCTAATATTCGGATTTGTCTAGTTCTTGCAGATGTTTTTGTTAGGTCAAAACATTGTTGAACTGAAAGTGAAAGGGTTAAGGATACTCCACTTCTTGCCATGTGTTACAGTGACACGCGCCCTCTCTGGAGGCTTGGTCAAGGATCGGTACATACACAGGGTCACATATGCTATAAAAAAATCAAGGATAATCAATTAAATCAAATAATAAGTGAACATCAGACGCTATTCTATTAAGATGCCTGTGTGGTCGAATGATACCTACGAGACGACACTACAAATACATTTTTAAAATGTAATAATTGTTTGATTAAGCAGAATAGAGATGCACTCACTGCACGATTTCCGTTTTATTTAGACGTAGAACGGCACTATCTTGTTGGCCAGTATAGAAAACATTGCCATTCTGCTATTTTGTTGGTCAGGATTCGGAGTACTGTTTCCTGGAGTTTGGGCATTTAGTATTGGCATTTGTTGAAGTAAAAAAAAAAAAAAATGCGGCTACATAGCGATCCAGCAGTGGCCAAGCCAAACCTGAGGGAGTAGACAAAGATAGCTTACACTTTAAGAGAGATGGATCTAGCTGAAAATATTTTGCTTGTTAGGACAACTAGCGTAACCAGGTTCTTTACGAATTTCTGCGGCGCTGTCCCATCGCTCAATTTCATTTTGGTGATTTCCGGTGCCTTTTTTCTATAACAAAATGGAAGCGCTTATTTATTATGTTTCTTTTCTTTTAAAAAGATATTAGGTTGCTGCAATAGTGATAAGAAAAATGATTAGTCGATGAAGCATTCGTAAGGGCGGCGTCTGGTCAATGCGAAATCCCGATATCGAAGCAATAAAGTCCCGAATGCCATCTGTGGGCACACTAAATGGTCTTCCTGTTTAAGTTTAAGCTGAGCGCTTATTGATTCTGGTCGTTGCGGGCTGTAAATCTTCTTGATTAGACCGTGCTCGTACCCGATAGGAAAATAATGCAATGGCCATTGCCGAAGAAGAAAGAAGGAAATCAAGACAGAAAGATAGGAAGAAAGAAACTACGAAAACAAAAAGACACGGAACCTTTCATTTTCTATTTCCTTCCAACAAAGAGACAGCATCGATCTACTAATCGTCGTCTCGTAACGGTGGTTAAGCGGCTTTAAACGGGGAGCTGTGGCCGCGCCGTCTTTGTTAAGGTTTGTTGTCACAGCAGGTGCAGGTAATGGCGATTGCTGCTGAAGATCTAAGTGGACGGAGTAAAATGATGATCAACGCACATGTTGTCGTGCATGGAAAGCGAAGTTGCAGTGGAGTAATTAATTAAATTGCTATGTAACTAATGGAGATGCGTATAATTACGTTTACTTTCATCCTATTCAACGTTTTACCTCGCAGAATGTTTAGGTTTACGCTGAAGAAGAAGCCAAGGGCAAATAGCCGGCGAAGTATGCCGGGCTAACCACGTCCTAAACTCAAACTTCAAACGTGAACCGCGCCTTAAACGGAAACAGTAAACTCACTATCGATCATTCACAAAGTATGCCTGGATAACCAGCGGCTACACAACCGCCCTAGGGCACAAAGCGGCATCCTTTCAATTAGGGATTCTGACACAGACAGGCAAGAAAGCGGTTCGAATACATACAACTCGTGGCGGAATTTCTTTTCATTTATTTATTTCTCAGATGCGCAGATGTTACTTATTTTTGTGTTTTATCCGATTCTTCCCCGACACTAGTTAGTAATGTGCCTTCCAGGTTGTGTAGCACCTTCAAAGTAATGCATTGCGATGCTATTCGTCCCGAGGTGTGCAGGAAATGACGGGTTCTGCAGGCAGTGACTGCAATTGATGCGATTTGCAAATACACGACTTTTTGTGTATGGAAGCAAATTGCACGGGCGTTGAAACGTTCACAACCGATCGGAGGCTAGTTTATTTAGGAATCATTATTGGAAAAAAAACGCTCAATTGAATCAGTGTTGAAGGAGATTCTTTGGTTGACATGTGCACGGCCAAGTGCCATACGTCCTAGACGGCACTCTGACAACCGTAGCGAAAACGCGCTGAGATTGGTTAATTATCCGCACACGTATAAAGCCGGGGAGCTCCGCAAAGGGAACCTTCCGTGGCTGCGCGGGAAAGGAAGCATCCTACATGAACAATACGAGTATACATGAACAAAATACGAGATTGAAGAGGTCATAACCACATAAAGCCAACAGAAAACAAAGCCAAGGAAAGCATCGGGGAAATTAAGTGTAGTTGAAATTGGAATGTAGAAAATAATGAAGAAAAGAGAAATGAAAGTGGACGAAAAGATAACTTGTCGCCGGCGGGAGCCGAACCCGCAACCTCCGCAGTACGCGTGCGTTGCACTACCAATTGTGCTACGGCGACGGCCATCAATTCGTCTACTAACTTGGGTATTTACGTTTACTAGATCTAGCCCTAGGAGTGTTAGCCAGCGCCACTCAGAACCATGGTGGGCGAATGTGGAACATCCTTTTTAGCCCGATGGCGTCACGATACACGTGATCTTGGGAGAGCAGGGGCGTGGCTAATAAACCCACTAATAAATCCCACCGCTCTTTCTTTCTTTCTTTCTTTCTTTCTTTCTTTCTTTCTTTCTTTCTTTCTTTCTTTCTTTCTTTCTTTGGTTGACGTGTGTTTCTTCCTTTCTTTCTTTCTTTCTTTCTTTCTTTCTTTCTTTCTCTCTCTCTCTCTCTCTCCCTCTATTTCTCCCCGTGTTTCTCTTTCGTTCTCTCTATCTCTCTCTTTTTCTTTCTGTCTCGCTTTCTCTTTCTCTATAGCAAGTTGTGTTACAATCGTCGGTACAACGCAATCATATAGTTCCTTAAATGCATGTTCTGCAAGCGTGGGTGTATAGCCTAGTGGTTAAGACGCTCGCCTTCGGACCGTGGGCACCTGGGCTCGAATTCTGCCTCCCCAAGAAACTTTATTTATTTATCTCACTCTATGTCTGTCTATCTCTCTCTGCACCTCATCTCACACTCTCTCCACTTCGCTCTAAACTGCGAACACCATCGCTCCGTAGGGATCAACCTCGACCTTAAACAGCTCCGGTGTTAAAAGAATATTAAGCAGATGTATACGAAAATGCTAGAAAGAGAAACATGTATACAATACCTCAATAAATCGAGCAGGCAAAGTGTCTATTTTTCACATTTCAAGGGGGGTGCCAATAAATCAGCAGCAGACGCCGGGCGGACAGATAAGTTCGTTCTCGTGAAAACGATCCAAAGAGACTTCTCCGCAAATACCCTATAATGCGTGCTGCCGAAAATGGACTTCCTATGGAGCCACTCTTCCAGAATTACGATGTGACTTAGCTGCGTGTGCCGCGCAGGCCTGTGACTTTTTTCCAAGCGTTAAAAAAAGCCCGCCCGACCCAAAAAAGTGACGTGCTGTACTAGTCGCGCGGTACTTTTTGCGGGCTTCTTTTAGGCTTGAAAAAAAAAAAAAAAACTGTCTGCACATGCCTACACACATTTCTTGTTATGAACGCGTTTACATGAGAACGTCACGATACGTTCACGTCGTTTCCAATCTTTTGACAACACGATAGGATGTATACCGAGCGCTCAATAATTGAAATGCACTCTGGCAAGCGTTTCACGTCCACTACGGCTGAACAACTGAAATTAACGTTTCGGCAAGGGAGCTTGACTTCCTCAGGGTAACAACGATTCTCCATAACCACCGCTTTGGATCAGTTTAAGCATCCATCTTCTTGTGATGCTTCTCTCTTATTTAGGTTTATTATTTGGCCCGCGATGAATCTGGCTGCGCCCACAAATTCAGCCTTTTTGTTTTCCCTGGCACGCATGCTCGGTTTCGATCGTTCGTTCGTTCGGCGCTAGACCCTAATCCTCCACGAGGAATGCGCGATACAGCGCGTCGCACCTACTTTATCCCTGTCTAGCTATAGCAGTGTAGTGCTTCAAATGCCAGGGTGTACACTAGTACTGCGCAAAGTACGCACAGTGCGCGCGCCGCACGTGCGTCGATCTTCATATTACACGCTCCTATACTATCCTATACATTTCACGGAACTGCCCTGGTGGAGAGGTTTGAGCAACTGACTCGCAGCCTAAGAGCCTTAAAAGCCCCATCACGTGAGAGGAATTATTTTCTTTTGAGGGATATTTTGTGATGACAGACCGCGTGACTAAAGAAGGTAAGGTATCACGCGGAGAGCAGTCAGTAATTTCCATGATGCTATAAGAATTAAAATTATGAACCACCACTTTAAAAACGGTGTCTTACAACGCACTGCCTGTGGTGTGGCCTTGCAGATTAAGA
The DNA here is from genome assembly GCF_013339745.2 of Dermacentor silvarum. NCBI lineage: Eukaryota > Metazoa > Arthropoda > Arachnida > Ixodida > Ixodidae > Dermacentor > Dermacentor silvarum. The sequence goes on from NC_051159.1 coordinate 70,337,541, forward strand.
AACTAATTTACTATGGAAAATATATAAAGCACCCAATGTACATTCCTTCATGACTGGCAGACAAATAACACGGCGTGCAATGGCCTCTTTGGGCGTTTTAATTGTGTGAAATATGCTACCTAAAACAGGTTTTCCAACAGAGGACAGCAGGGAATGGTGAAATATGATTCATTTGCACCAAGTTTTGAGTGTTTCAGATTCCTCATGAAAATATGGAATTAGTGTCATGAAACACTGTTGGCCCAGTAGGCTGTTTCCTGTTTAGGAATTGTTTTCAACTATTTTCATGGAGAGGCTCCAGAGTTCAATGCAACGCTGTAAACTAAAAGTACAGCACAAGTGGTACATATGGCGGTGATCTCTATTCTCCCTCGCCTTCCGCCCATTGCGGAAGGCACCGGCTAAGAGAAAAAGATAAGAAAATGAACGATGCCTGCAGAGTTTGCAAAGAGGGAGTAGCAGTAACCCTGCTTCTGCTTTTTTTTCTGGTGGCGCGTCTCATGAATTGGAAGAAGATGGCGCTGTAATCTTGACGAGGGCATTCTTGGCCGTTCTTCGGTCGTTGAAGCGCATCGAGGAGGAAGCTCGAGAATGACAGTCGAGGCAAGGCACAACTGCGGGGGTTGTCCTTACCCCGTACTCCTTTTTTTTGTGCGTGTTATCCATCTGTGGCACGCCGAAATATGCCCATCTTTTGGCAGCTCTGCTAGCACCCATAGCTGCAGGCGATGTGATAAGGCACCGCAGCACCTCATTACGAACGCACCCACTCCACTATAGTTGCCGTTGGCGCTCCTTGGGTGCCTCGGGGGGAAATGCTGCAGAGATAAGAGGGCAAGAGTACTGGAGCTATTTATACCTCCTGTAGAGGTAGGCTACTCCGACCCGCAACCGACAGAGCAGTGTGGCTTCAAATCGGGAAAGATTGAATGCTATTTGCAGTTGTAATGATTGGTCGAGGCTGTATAGGCGATCGAAGGCGTTATGTGGAGCGTTTTAATGATCCAAGGTGATATTGTCACCCAGCTAGTACAGCTAAAATAGTTGACCAGTGACAGATTGGCAAAAAAAAAAAGAACGTCTGCCTTTAGCAATGGCTGGTGCTCGGAGACTGCGCATTCAACTACGAACTTCGTAGTTCTCGCCTCAGGGGGCCAGTGTCATCACGTGCCAACTTATTTCACGTCAATATAACGCGCAACATGACGAAGCTTTTTTCGTAGCGTCCATTCTTGATAATCGCATTTCGGAGCGTCGGCGTGGGCACATCGGGCAGTGCCGCCGGCACTGTGCTACGATGCCCCATTGCCCCGGAAGCCACTGAAAGATTATGACATGTCCACTATCAGCAACGCAATGGCACATTTTGTTTATATTGGTCATAATTCTCACGGCCTAAACTTCGCACGCGTTGAAAGGCAGCCCTAGGAAAACAGAATACTGCGAAGGTTGTCACTTTTCAATACATTCCGCTAGTTCGGATCTCATGGATATCGGGATGTGGGCAGTTGACAGTTGACAAGAACTTTATTGAAAGGTACTGAAGAAAAAAATGTAGCTGTTTCGCCCGAAAGGCGAAGCATCAATTGCGATAGCAAATTAGTAAAGAGCTATTCGGAGTAGGGATAGTAGTTTTATCGACTGCATAAACTTGGACACATTCACTTACTAACTGAAATAAGAAGCGTGGTGTCAGCGCGCACAAGCACACATGAATAGATCACCATCGATGACCGCAGACAACCACTGTCAAAACGCTGGTAGCAAGCGCAGCCGCCGCAGCGAGCGAAGGTTCGTGCGGTGTATCACTTCAACAGAAACTGAGCGGCCGAATGCACAGCGCATACAAAGGTCAGAGCCTTGTGGAGATCGCTTGCAAGATACGGCGCGCGCGACAACACCAGCAGCCCGTACGGGCGCAAGAGAGAGAGAGAGAGAGATAAATGAGATGCGAAAGGCAGGGAGGTTAACCGGAAGGTAAATATCCAGTTTGCTACCCTACACTGGGGAAGGGGTAAGGGGAGACAGAAAGATAAAGAAAAATGCACACACCTAGAGAGGGAGATAAAGAAAAGAAAAAAAAAACACATACACACACACACAAAGGAACTCAGGAGCGTCACAGTCGTTCAAACAGGTCGCTTGACCGGAGGAACTTCAGTAGCGCCCTCGTCGCCTTCTGCTGTGAAGACCGTATCAGTCGGCATTCTAAAATCGTCTGCTCAGAAAGCGGCCGGTCGTCGAGGCGTGCCAACTCCGTTACGAGCGACTGTCTCTGGGAGCTGTAGCGGGGACAATGACACAGGATATGTTGGAGTGTTTCCTCGCTGCCGCAAGTATCACAGGCAGCACTGTCGGCCATTCCGATGCGACAAGCAAAAGCATTCGTAAAGGATACTCCAAGCCACAGTCGGCAGAGAGCAGTTGTCTCGATTCGAGGAAGTCCAGATGGAATGCGTAGTCGGAGGGATGGGTCCAGGCGGTGCAGTCGAGTATGTTGGAAACCAGGTGTGTTCCACATGGCTCGTGTGGAATCACGCGCGATTATGCGAAGCTTTGTTACTGCATCGGCTCTTGATAGCGGGATGGGTTCCTTCACAGCATTTTCGTGAGCCCTCCTCGCAGCTTCATCGGCCTGTTCGTTGCCCATGATGCCGCAGTGGCCTGGGAGCCACTGAAAAGTGATGTCATGTCCTTTTTCTGCCAGTTGGTGACAAAGGTGCCTTATTTCCAGCACAAGTTGGTCTTGTTGTCCACGACGTAGAGCGGATAGCAGACAATGCAGGGCGGCCTTTGAATCTGTAAATATGCTCCATCTTCGTGGTAAGTCTTCGTGAATTATGTGAAGTGCGCAGCGAAGTGCAGCAAGCTCCGCCGCAGTCGACGTTGTCTGGTGAGAAGTTTGAAACTGAAGGGTCACAGCTTTTGCGGGGAAGATTACAGCCCCTGTAGATCCGTCAAGAGTTGTCGAGCCATCAGTGTAAATGTGAAAATGGTCCTTGTATGTCTCGTGCAGCATGAGGAGAGATAGCTGCTTGAGAGCTGGGGACGAGAGTCCTGCTTTCGTTCGAATCCCTGGTACCGAGAGTCGAACTTGCGGACGAGCCAAACACCAAGGAGGTGATAGCAGTCTCTCGGCAGGCGTATAATCTCGAGGGAGGCAGTCACGGTACGCCGATATCGCCTGGCAAAAGGAGGCATTGGGTCGGTCATTCGGCAGAGTGGCGAGGTGATGGAAAGGGGAGCGGGCAATGTGCCTGATGTGTGCTCTGAGCACTTCCAATGTCATATGAGTTGTCACTGGGTAATCTTGAGCTATTGCAATTGTTTCCGTTGTCGATGTGCATCGTGGCAATCCAAGACAAACCCTTAGTGCCTGCGCCTGAGCACTTTCGATTGTGCGGATGTTGCTTCTGCAGGTATTGCTCAGTACAGGTAAGCTGTATCTCAGATATCCGAGAAACAGTGCCCTGTATAGTTGTAACATTGCGTGTACTGACGCTCCCCACGTTTTCCCTCCAAGAAACTTGAAAACGTGTGAAATGGCCATTAGGCGCTTCTTCAGGTAGGTCACATGGGGACTCCAGTTGAGGTCTCGATCAATGATCACCCCTAAGAATCTATGCATCCTGGTGTAACAGATGTTTTGCCCATTGATGGATATGGCGTAAGGCGTCATTGACTTCCGCGTAAACGCGACCAGCGCACATTTCTCAGGTGAAATCTGGAGGCCTTGCTCGCTGAGATACGCCGATATTGATGTCGCAGATTTTTGAAGTCTCGCGCGCACCTGAGGACGTGTTACACCTGACGTCCACACGCAGATGTCATCGGCATACATTGATATATGGACAGCATTTGGTATGCGTTCCACGAGACCGACAAGAACAAGGTTGAATAGTGTGGGACTCAAGACGCCACCTTGAGGAACACCACGGTATGTGCAGTGTAGAGACGTCGGACCGTACTCGGTCTGCACAAAGAATGACCTCATGTGTAAGTAGTTGCGGGTCCACCGGTACACGCGGCCACCAAGGCCAACCGATTCCAGAGCATCAAGTATGGCATCATGAGCAACATTGTCATAAGCTCCTTTTACGTCCAGAAACATAGCGACCGATAATCGTTTACATCTCTTTTGATGTTGGACGTAAGTGACCAGATCGATGACGTTATCGATGGAGGAGCGGAGACGTCGAAAGCCGGCCATAGCATTTGGATAAACTTGGTAGCGTTCCAGGTACCACTCTAATCTGGCAAGGATCATGCGTTCCATCACCTTCCCTACGCAACTTGCCAGCGCGATTGGGCGGTATGACGCGAGCTCGAGTGGTGACTTGCCAGGTTTGAGGAGTGGCACCAGGCGGCTTGTCTTCCATTCTTGAGGAACGTTTCCATCCTGCCAGGATTCATTGAATATATCCAGCAAGGCATTTCGCGCTCGCTCACCCAGGTGGCACAAGATGCGGTACGATATGCCATCTGGTCCAGGAGACGACGGCCGATTACACAAAGCAAGAGCCGCATCAAGCTCCTCGGTGGTGAAAGGCAAGTCCATGCGTGAGTCCCGTGTATGCGGCTCAATGCTATCCGTACCAAGGGGGCCTGTGTAGGTTGATTGACCTGCAATCTTTCTGCAGAAATCTTCCGCTACCTCGATGTCCTCTCGACGTTGGAAAAGTGCCAAGGCTTTGAATGGCACGCGTTGTTCGGGAGACGTACGTAGGCCTCGCACGGTTCTCCATATGTGAGAAAGAGATTTTCGGGGGTCTAGGGATTCACAAAATTTTGCCCACCGTTGAGATTCCAGTTTGGCCATTCGGCGCTGGATTTTCTTTTGCGTGCGTCTGGCTATTCTGAGATCATGGATGGACTTAGTGCGTCGGTATCTTCGCTCGGCCCGCCGACGAATCGCACGGAGTCGCTCTAACTCCACGTCGGATTCGGAGAACCTTGGATTGCATTTCAGCGTGCACATCGCATTCTGTGTTGCCTCCTTGATAGCATGCTGAAGGCCAGAAGGGAGACCGTTGCGACAAGCTTCTTCCATGCTGGTTTCGAATGTAGACCAGTCAATTCGCCGGATTGTGTTTGGCGAATGGCAGCTGGCCAAACCCTTGATCTTAAGGTAACTGGGGATATGATCACTCCCATGTGTCTCAATGTCTAAAAACCACTTTACACGAGTAGCCAAGCGACGTGACACAAAAGCCAAGTCTAAGCAACTGCTGTATGATGAGCCTCGTAAAAAGGTAGGGCTCCCATCATTAAGAAGGGACAGTCCATGGTCAGATGCGAATGAAGCCAATCGTCGGCCGGTTGCGTTAATTTTAGAGCTTCCCCAGATAGGATGGTGGGCGTTAAAGTCTCCTGTGATAATCCATGGACCAGGGGTTGCTGTCAAGATGTCTTCAAGTCTCTTGCTATCAAACCGGGTTGAAGGGGATAAGTAGGTACCCACCAGTGTAAAGGCTACCTTTTTCTTCTTAACAGTCAGGCAAACATACTGATTCTCATCATGAGGTGGCACTTGCTGAACGACGTAGGTAAGCTCCCGACGAATAAACACAACGACCTTGCTGCTTTCGCTGCAAGTTGAGGACATGATTGATTCGTAGCCGGATAGACGGATTGGGTTTGATAATTTCGGTTCACAGATTACGATGATTGGGAAACGGTTAGAATGTACAAACTGACGAAAATCAGGCATCCGACATCTAAGTCCTCTGGCGTTCCACTGGATAATAGATGCCTCTCTGACCTCTTGGCGGAACGATTGGTGATTGCCATCCATGGTTCTACTCGAGGGCTGCTAGGACTGGGCTCAGCGCGTCCAGCACTTGCAGGCCACTTCGAGCGGCTGGGGTTGCAATACTTGTCAGTAGCTCTTTAATGACATTCATGAGGGACCGCAGCATCGGTATGATCTGTCGGTCAACCCTTGGTACTTCATCCACCGAAGTGTGCGTGGAAGTAGACATCAGGCGGGGAGGCTCCTTGGCAGGCTGTGTGCGCGGAAGCGCAGGCCAGTCTTCCGCGGCTTTAGATTTGTCAGTCTCAATCCTCTTCGTGCTGGTATGTTTACTTGCACTCGAAGGTAGTGGGTTGGGTGCGTCTTGCGTATGATTAACACCACGTCTTGTACGCTTGCGTCGACGATTACGCCGGCGTCGTACAGTCTCAGCAGCTTCCCTATGGGATGAGCTGTCTCGGACCATTTGTTTAAGCACGGCAATTTCTCTCCGGATTTTCGGGCACTCTTTGGATGAGGCATCATGGGATCCATCGCAGTTATTGCACTTTAAATGTGTTGCGCGGCAAGCGTCCACAGTGTGCGACTCAGCGCAGCGTGGACAAACCGTACTCTTTGTACAGACGCCCTTGACATGACCGAGCTTCATACAGTTATGGCACTGAAGTGGCTTGGGCACGAATGGGCGAACAGCATGTCGGAAGTGGCCAACCTTGACATGCGAAGGAATGGAATCGCCCTTGAATATCAACTTCACGCAGCGGGAGTTGCCAAGGCGGAGCACATGTGTGATGATAACTCCTTCGGTCACTGGTTTGATGAGGATTGGCAGATCCGAGTTCGCTATGGCCAAATCAATGTCGTAAATGACGCCCGCCATGCTGGATTCGTCCAATGGTACACGCGGTCGGACTTTGATGCCTCCCAAATCGGTTATTTTCCGAAGCTTGTCCAACGCGCTACAATTTGTCGCGTCCACAGCGAGGATATTCTTTCGCGTGTTTATTCGAACTTCCCTTATGTAATTCGGCGCCACCCCCTCGAGGAACATGGAGAGAGCTTGCCTGTTAAGCGTTCGGAGGCTGACGGAGGAGTCCTCGGGTACGAAGAGGACTGAGTGCGGCCAGCGTTCAATTTTTGTCTTCATTGTTAATGTCCTCGCTGGTGAAGACACCTTGAGAAACCTTCTTTTGGCTTTCCTGCTCATCACAGACTCAAAGCTGTCATCCGACGAGTCGTCGCCGGCGACCGAGTACAGTTCGGTGTCCTCACTGGTGGTAGACCAGGAACCTCGTTTCCTCGACGAGCTCGCCATGGTTGACCTTTGGCCGGGTGTCACCGCAGTTGACTCCGCGTCCATAGCCACAAGGCAGCGAGCCTCGCTGATGACCTCGCTGGTGCTGGACCAGGCGCGTTGATTTCCCGGGGAGCTTGCCATAGCAGACCTCAGGCAGGGCGGGCCTGTGGAAGGCTCCGCGTCCGTTGCCACGAGGCAGGGAGCAGCGTCCCCGAAAAACGTGGAAAACTTGATCAAAACGCAAGGAACAGAGATAGAAGCGTTCTATCAAACAGGCACTTCGTCGTCATCATTCCGTACGGGCGCAAACATAATAAAGAACCAAGCGCAAAGCGTTAAGTACATGAACGCACTTGTTGGCAAAGTAAAAGCCGCCCCCCCCCCCCCCCCCCCCCCCCTTTCGCGTGGGAGATTGCGTCCGCCAGTTGCCCTTGCTCCCGATTACAAGATGCGCATTTGGCACCACAGTCGCCCCCCTCCCTCCCTCCCTCCCTCCCATACCACCACGGCGTTTCGCGCCACGGAAGTCGCGTTTGCTTTCCGCCGTGCGTTCGCTCTCCGTGATAGCGCGCGTCGCACGCGCGCTTTCACTTGCACATACGGCGCGCGGCGACGATGTTATCGCCTTTGGACTTTATACGGAACCTCACGGCGATGGCGACGGCGACGCCGACGGCAGAAATCTGCTTGAAGTGTCCATATAATTGCTATCGCAATAAAAATATTAGGGGAGCCGAAGGCACCCCAATGAAGTTGGCGGCTCCGCCCACGATGGAACCGGCAGGTGGTGGCTCTCGGCGACGTCGCGGGCCCACTGGACGGCCTGTCGTTGATGCTTAAAGTCAGTCTCGAATTTTATGACAACTTATCGAGCGGGGACAATAAAGCGCGCGTGGAACTTCTGGGGACCCAAGATTATGAGTAAGCTTTCGCGCTAACATTAAAAATCACACCGCAACGTGGGGTAATCTTTCCTCGCGCAAAAAGCTCATAGCCCATGGTGAATACTCGCCCAGTGCGATTCCTCCCCAATTGTGGGACTAGATAAAGAGATTTGTGAGATTATTGTTATTTTCGAGCTGAGTTCTACCTGCGTTTCGTGTAGCAAATTAGTCAACAGTCGTCAGGCGCTTCGAGAGTGAACCTGTCAGTGACGCGTGCGGATACGTCTGGCTTCAGTATGATTTCGCGCATTTAGTAGGGACTGTGTGTATAGCTTGCTGTATCCCGTCGGCAGCGTGATGGAGGGCCAATCCAATGGTAAAGTGCATTTGTACATGCAAAATTACACTAAGCGAGTACCGCACCTCCCTATCTGGAGGTCGCCGAAGCGCTTGAGGGTCTAAAGGCCTTACTTCTTCCATGATGTTTCAGTGTAAAGGATGTTTTATAGCTTTCGTGTTTTAAACTACTACGATCCTCTCCGATGCTCAAGCGTTTGTCGGTTATCTAAGCATGCAGTGGCGCATTCGACGGCGGTATGTCGACAACGGCATGAAGACAGTGGGATGACGACGATTGTATGACGACGACTGTGTGGCGACGGCGGCCTGACAAATGCGCCATAATCGCGATTGAAGGACGACAGCATGATTGCGATGGAATAACGAAAAAGGAAATACATAGATGGAACGACAAAGGTGGTTTGCCGATGACGGCATGATGACAGTGGGATGAGGACGAGTGCATGGCGACCATATTTTCACGTAATAGTGACGGTGTAGAACACAGTTGCAAAACTGTGAATCACGAAACAAACTCTTTATTGGGTGAACCTGTGCCCAGAGAAGCAAGTGACGCTCAAAGCGCAACGATAGCGGCGAGCGTAAACGGCGATCGTCGAAATCTGATCAGCGGATCAAGACGTCGGCTTTTATACATGGCCCGTAAAAGGTCCCAGCGCAATCGCTGGTGCCCGCCGTGCCTTTCAGAAAGTAATACACAATTCGCGTCGCGCATACAACCTGATTACACAAGGTTCGGTGACGAGAGAGAACTGATAGAACCATCGATAACATTCGCGATACTTCCGATACATGCGGGCGCATTCTGCGCCGTGCGATAACGTTTAACATTTGTTAGTCGGCGAAAAGCGGTCACCGGAGAAAGGTGAACAAGAACAAATGCCAATGCTCCCCTCTTAAAATTAAATTATGGGTTTTACGTGCCAAAACCAGTTCTGATTATGAGGCACGCCGTAGTGGGGGACTCCGGAAATTTGGACCACCTGGGGTTCTTTAACGTGCACCTAAATCTAAGTACACGGGTGTTTTCGCATTTCGCCCCCATCGAAATGCGGCCGCCGTGGCCGGGATTCGATCCCGCGACCTCGTGCTCAGCAGCCCAACACCATAGCCACTGAGCAACCATGGCGGGTAATGCTCTCCTCTTAATGCGCATCGTACCGATGCTACAAACAAACACAAAAGCGAAATACATAGGAACCCATCGTAAAGAACCAAAACAACGCAACAACAAAGAGACACTCCCAAAATTCGTCAGCGGGCGTAGAAAGGCTTAGGGCGCCCCACGTGGACGATTTCAGGTGATGTGCGGCGTCGCTGTGATTGCGAAATGCCGTTTGGCACGACCTCATAGTTCAGTGCGCCAACACGTCGGATAATCTTGTAGAGTCCAAAATAGCGTCGCAATAGTTTCTAAGTTCTCGTTGGCGTATCGGGGTCCAAATTCAAACACGGTCACGGGGCTGGTATTCCACGTAGCGTCGTCGAAAAGTGTAGTGTCGGTTGTCCGCGCTTTGCAGGCTCTTGATGCATAGACAGGCCAGCTGTCGTGCTTCTTCGGCACGTTGCCGATAGGCGGCGAGGTCGAGATTGTCTTCGTCGGTAACATGTGGCAGCATGGCGTCGAGAGTCGTCGTCGGGTTCCTTCCGCAAACCGGCTTGAACGGCGTGATCTGCGTTGTTTCTTACACCGCCGAATTGTAAGCGAAGCTTACATATAGGGAAGAACCGCATCCCAGGTCTTGTGTTCGACGTCGGCGTACATGCATAACATGTCAGCGAGGGTCTTATTCAGGCGCTTCGTACGGCCATTAGTCTGCGGGTGGTAAACGGTTGTCCTGCGGATATTTTTATGGCTGTATAGCGGATGGCTTGAGTAAGCTCCCCCGTAAAAGCAGTTCATCTGTAGGTAATCAGCGCTTCTGGAGCACCATGTTGTAACAGGATGGTCACGACGAATAATCCCGCTGGCCTTGTTTGTAGTGTCATCCGTCATTGGCAGTCTCGGCATGTACTGTTGTAGTGGGCAACATCGGCGGTCAGGCACGGCCACTAAAACTTGTCTTGTATCGTCGATAGCATACGGGAGAATCCGATGTGCCCGGCGGCCGGGTCGTCATGTAGGGCATGCAGAACCTCACGCAGGCACAACAAGAAAGAAGTTGGCGTGGTCTGGTGAGAAGTTCTTCTTTGCAAGGACATCATTTTGCAGGGAAAACGCAGGCAATCCTCACGAAAATGCCCTAAGGACAACGTTGGTGTTGCTTTCAAAGTACTCGATGATGCTTTTTAGCTCTGGGTCTACTCGTTGCTGTTCAGCGAACTTTTCCGCGCTTATTAAAGCGAAGCTTTATGTGTCTAAGCGAAATCGTGTATGGCTAGGCGAAGTCGCCTCTGCACAGAAAACTTTCATCATCAGCATTGGCTCGAGCGTCGTCGTTTTCCGCAGCTGGCTCGTTGACGCCCCTCGGGTTGCGCTCGTGCCGCTGCTCTCGCGTTCGTCGTAGTCGTCTTGTTCCACAGCTGGCTGCGTTCCCGCTCATCATTCCTCTTCACAACCACAATCTCTCTCATGATCATTCCAGCATAGAATTTCACTTCTCTTCTGTCGTCGTAAGGAGGAGGGCCGCCTTTACGGGGGTATGATTCATTGCTTAAGGGGTTATGAGCCATTCATTGTCTTACGTAGTAGACAGATTTAATTTGGAAGCAATTTAATTTCGAAGAATCGCATGCGGCATGGCGGGCGAATGCAGCTAACCACGCCGCCGAGCATACTCGAGACAGAACGCAGGCGACAGCAGCGGCCTGCGGGCATACAGTCAGTGACGTCGTTCTCTCCATCGCAGCCGACGTGTGTGTAACCTCATAATTTAGAAATACTTTAGTGAACCCTCGGGATTAACCCAGTGATAAAAATGTGCACCGGGGCCGCACGTTTCAGCTTCTCTGGTTAACCATATTCATGGAGTGGAAGGGCCGACGAATTTTTGTTCCATGGAAGGCGTCGTCATTCTCGTCGTCTTGGGGCGGCGCGTCAATGGGGGCGCGTTATAGGAAGTCGGCATGCGAGTGCTTTCGTCCGGATTTGTAGACGATGGTGATATCAAATTCCTGGAATCTGAGACTACATCATGGCGACGCGTCCTGAAGGGTGTTTCAAATTTGCTAGCCAGCACAAGGCAGGGTGGTTGCTTACTACTTTGAAGGACCTGCCATATAGGTAAAGGCGGAATTTCGTGGTAGCCAAAATTATGGCAAGGAATACTTCTTCCGTCGTAGAGTAATTGTCTTCCGCTTTCGTCAGCGACCGGCTAGCGTGAGCAATCACGCTTTCAAATTCGTCTTTCCTCTGGACTAGGACAGCGCCGAGGCATGCGGTGCTTGCGTTGGTGTGGATTTCGGTATCGGTGTATTCGTCGAAGTCGGCGAGTACTGGGGTGACTGAAGGTGTCGTTTTAATTCCTCAAGTGCCTCGACTAGCATTGTTTCCCCATTAAAAAAATTCGAGGTCGGATTTCAAGAGAAGAGTCAGAGGTGCGGCGATGAGAGAGAAGTTCTTTGACAAAGCGCCTATAGGGCACACTGACCAAGAAACCTGATCACTGCCTTCTGGTCGACGGGCTGCGGAACGTTTGCAATGGCAGCCGTTTTCTGCAAATGAGGAAAAACTCCTGACTTGCTGATGATGTGGCCCAGGAACAGAAGTTCTTCGTAAGCGAAGCGGCATTTCTCCGGCTTCAGGGTCAGCCCAGATGACTTGATGTTATCTAGTACTGTCGCAAGGCACTTAACGTGGTCGTCGAATTTTGAGGCAGAGACGACGACGTTATCTTGGTAGACTAAACATGTCTCTCATTTCAATCCAGCGAATACCGTGACCATTACGGGAATGTTGGGGGTACCGAGAAAAGACCAAATAGCATGACCTAGAATTCATAGAGGCCGTCTGGCGTGATAAAGGCCGTCTTCTCTCTACCCCCATCGTCGACTTCGATTTGCTAGTAGTCTGTCTTGAGGTCCATTGAGGAAAAATATTTTGCATTGCAGAGCCGGTCCAACGCATCGCCAATTCATGGGAGGGGATTTACGTCATTCTTCGTGATTTTGCCCAGGTGATGGTAATCGACACAGAAACA